>NC_045649.1:6035909-6683636 GCF_009829145.1 Chiroxiphia lanceolata | reverse complement strand
GGGCTTATTCCCTAATATTTTATCTGCTGATAAATGAAAAATTGTAAAAGATTGCTGCTATTGCAGCAGAATAATTGGAGTGTAATAGCAGTTATAATATAACACAATTTAATAGAAATAATAATATAAAAATAGAAATCATATCATAAAAATATTTTTTAATTTAATTGGCATCTTAAGGTGGAGAAGCCAATCCCAAGAACTGTGTCTGATTGATGCTACCTGATTTCCATGGTGTTGGCAATCTCATGGAAAATTTGTTTTAAAATAATCTTCTACTGAGAAAAACCCAAACCAGAATTAAAGTCAGATTTAATACTGAGATTTAAAACAATTCTGAGCACTTTTCACAGAACACACTATTAACTTGTAGAACTCATTGCAACGGGATTTTATGGAGACCAGAAATAAAAATTAATTTAAAATGAAGAAAAAACCTCCATCAATGACTATTAAAGTCCAGATACACACTCCAGAGCAGGAAACCTCATACCTGCTGATTGCCAGAAGTTGAGAAAGTCCAGAAGGGAAAGATCATTTAATATATCCTGCGCATTGCAATATTTTCTTTTTTTGTAGGTATCTGTTGGTCCCTGGTAGCACTGAGGTGACAGGACAGACAGGCATTTATTCTGATGTGGAAAAACAGGTTACAATTTTCTATCTCTTGACGAGCTTTGGATTTGCCTCTTCCAGGTTGTGAGTAACAAATGTGGAGTTTACACATCAAATAGCATCCTGCTGGATGGAGGCTGGATCAGTTTCTCCGATGATATTTATTCCTGAAAACAGCAAAATCATCAGTGAGTGGTTTAAAAAGACAAAAATCTTCTTGGTTCCAAGCCTGAGTGTGGGAACAGGGGTGAAATTCGGAATGTGAGGGACCTAAGGCTGGGTACCACAGTGCTGGGATGAGTCTCTGCGTGGATGTGTGAGAGGTGTTCCTCAGGGATTGCTGTTGGTGGTGCTGCACATCTCCAAGGTGCACCCACACACCCAGGCTTGGCTTTTCAGTGTGACAGCACCTGTTAATTGTCCAGTTAGGTATTACCTATTAAACATTTACTGCCTATTTCCTGTACATGTCTGGTGAGGCTTGCAGGAAATTTAGAACAAATTAAACGGCAGCTGTAATCCCTCACACTCCCCACAGCCCCCGATATTCTAAAATATCAGAAATCCATGTCACGAGCAACAGACACTTTTAAGGCAGCAAAACTTCCCCTGTGTCCCCAGCCTGGGTAGCCCAGGAGGTTCAATTACTCAGTTGGTATCTCTCCCCTTACGCTCCCTGTCTCTCCACCCCTGTCTCTCCACCCACACTTTTGGTATGTTTGATGGGGCTCTTTCATCCCCCCCACTGTTCCCACACAATTTCACATGTGGTCTGAGTGGGGCACTTCCTGCCGTTAAAAAAAGCAAAACCAAGCCCCCTGCAGGAACAGCCTGCGTGCAGAACACCCAAGTTGACAGAGTGTGAGAGAGAAGGACTAATCCATACCAGATGAGCAACAGCAATAGCCCTACTGAGCCAGGCCAAACACAGAGCAGAAGACAGAACAATCCCTTTCTGCCCTCCCCCCCCCACCCCTCCTCCCTGCTCCCTCTTCAAGTGGACACTTCAAAACACTAGGAAAATATTCCAAGGAGCATGGCCCTAACTTTAAACCGATATTGTTTGGGTTAAGTTGCCTACTATGCAATGTTCTTTCTTCACTTTCAAAATAAACCGTAGGAAGCATTAATGCAAATACTGTATAAACACACATTCATTCCTACATTTTAAAATCTGCCCCAGTGCTCGGGCTTTAGTTGCTGTTTAATTTGATGCGAGAACCAGATGTATCTTGAAATTGCAGATCTTCACAACCTCCTTACATGTAAACAGGAGGAAATCTGATCCATATCTGAGACAGAGACCTCCAGAAAGCCGGGTATCCAACCCGGCTGCCTGTCCCTGCCTTTGGATGTGCTTATCATCGCTTTAATTCCATCCTAAATTTGAAATATCAGACCAAAGAGAGGAAGGGCACCAGAGTCAGATTTTTTTGGACAAAGCTCAGTAAAAGCTTTTGGGTTTTAATTTTTTTTGCTCTGGGAGATTAGTTGGAACTGGCTAAATACTTTATTTTTTGTATCAGAAAAGGCAAATTATAAGATAACCCATGTTTTCAGTAAAAGAAGGAAAAAGGAGAAATCTGAAATTTAAAACTGGTTGTGATATGATCTTTAAATAATATAGACAAGCTTTGAGTAAATACAAACACAAAAATTTAAATACAGACATATAAAATTAATATATGTACTAGCTGATGTATTTATTCTAATATCAAATTATACTTTCAGTTGTCTTTCTAAGGGACACCGTTCAGTCCAAAGTAATTTTTGGTTCACTGAGAATAGATCTAGTTTTGTCAAAACATTCTGGTTTTTTAAAAATTCACTTTTTACCTCAATCTTCCTACCTGGACCTCTTTTACAGCCTCAAAGTGTCGAGTTTTGGGTATAAGACTTTATGACAAAAAATTCACAAATGCAATGGAAAGTGATCACTGGAAATTTTTGGGTAAAAAGCATTTTTTAATTGGAAGAAACCTCTGGAGAAAAAAAAAATTCCACCACCTTCCCATGATACATTATAAATTAAATGCTTATTTGGGCATTTGTAAATGTAGTTATTCACTTGCAGATTGAGGTGTAATTTCAAAACTGTTCCTCCCCACAGGTACAGTGGATATCACATCCCTCCTGGCTGTTGGTGCCCCGAGGCCCTTGGGCACCCAAAGCTCTCCAGGACCCCAGGGGAGCATCTCAGGGTCTCATCTGGACCTTCCTGTGGTTATAAAGGAGCTGCTAAGCTGCAACCTGGACCTCCATGAGATATTTCCCTTTTTGAAGCCTCCATATAAAGCAAATTCAGGTCTCTCCATATAAATCCACAGTGCAGAGAGTTTTGAAGATGTGCCGTCCCATCACTTTGTTACACTGAGTATTGAAGGAAAAACCTGACCCACTTTAAAGAAAATGAGTCCCTAATTTCTGTAGTTCAGGAATTCATGCCCATCTTGGGCAAAACCTCAGCCTCCAGATGAGGCACTTCCTCACTTACTCACTCTCCATCCCTCATAGGTCCTTTACTTCCACAGGACTGAATCTACTCTGATTACTTTTGGCCATGCCAAAAATGATGCATTCCCACAGTCGCCAGAAGGAGCTAAATAAAGCCTATTGGGTCACATATCCACTTCCATAAGAAGTGCCTGGATATATATTTACACAATACTACACCCGATGACAGCTCCAGAGCTATTACACTCCAGCAAGCAAACAGTTCACACTAAAGCTCCGCTTTGCTCCACGTTCGTCACAACAGACACAGCAATGATCCAAAATCCGCTTTCCCTTTCACATCCCTCTCGTGCTTATGGCCAAAAGGAGTATGAAAATTCCCCAAAGGAAGATCAGAAGCAGAGGGAAACAGCATTAATCATGTGTGAGGACGCCTGGGAGATGATGTCAGCATGCTCCCTCCTCCCTGCTTCCAGACGAGGACGGGGATACACAAATCCAGCTCTCCAGTGCTGTTGTAGCAACACTCATGGCAGAGCAGAGATTTCATTCCTGTTTTTGCTGTTTCAGTGCTCACACCTTGTGATTCTCAGAACAATACTCCATCATCATTCCTTTCCTCTACTTTTCTCCCTCCTTTGGACCCTCCTTTGGATGGGGATGTCACGCCTGGACACAGGGACTGCAGCTACAGGAATGCACCCCCTCAGCATGCTCGTATGTCCATCAAAGCCATGTCTGTTGAACAGAAGAGGTTGAACAGAAGAGGTCGAACAGAAGAGGTTAATAAGGTCTGTCCCAAACAGGTGGCTCTAAGGATGACTCGGTCATCCAATTCTGGCTCCTCCAGGGTTTGGAGGTGAGGGGAACAGCTGGGATGGGGAGATTAAACTGAGGAATTGGAGAAGATGGGACAGGCCTCTATATGAAGCAAAGCAATAGATCTTCAATGATTTTAGTTTTATACCCACAGGGAAACAGTGTGTTTCAATTTTTTCCTCATTGCCATGATGGCAGAGGGAGGCATCCTCTTGATGCTGAAGCACTGCTTCAAGAAATGATGTATTAAAAGCAGAGACATGGAGACATTTGCATAATAATTATAATAAAGTTCATTGTGGTTGGCACAGAAAAAGTGTGTTAGTTGGAGAGAAAGAAGAGACAGTCCTACATCTACTCTCCTTAGAAAATTTATCCATATGGCAAAAATCTAGAAAATCTCAGTGGTTCCTGATCCTTCAAATAATGTCCTGCAAGAAGTGATGGTCCCAAGGATGAAATCTTCAGGTAGACATTATCACTGGGTTTTTTCCACTTGAGATAAAGGTGACTCTTTGCTGTATCTTCTATTTCTCATCTCCTTTATTCCCCAAATGCGGGCATGCTCTTGATCCTGAAAGCCCTGGAGAGACAACTGTGATCACTGATGTGCTTCGGTATGTGACTCACCAAAACATGAGAAGAACCTGTGGCCAGATCCTTCCCTATAGATTTTGATGTGTGAAGGGGCAAGTTTTGAGATTATTAAAGTATGTGCATCGCTCGCACAATGAGACAAGATTTGTACCCTGAAACTCGGGTACTGAAAACCAGTCAGCTAAAAAATATTTCATATGTGCATGCCTACCTTGGGTCCCACTTCTCCTGCCATTGTTTATTGTGCTATCCCACTTTTATGTAAAGAAGGAAAAAGTTCACTGGCAGTTGCTCTCTCCTATGAACAAAACCTCTATTCTACATTTTTAAAGCCTGCAGCTGAATAAACGAGGGGAACCTGGCCTTTCTTTACAGGCAGGGGCTGTCAATATTATATGATGCTGGAGAAACACAGGGAGAAGTGAGGCAAGGAATGAAAAACCGAGATTTTCTGTTTCAAATACCAAATGTCTGAAGCCAGTGTTAGGCTGTGCCAACACACTGAGGAATGAGTGAAATGTGAAACATGATCTCCCTAAGACGCTGGAAGACATAGAGGCTGGATTCTCAGAGCGTTGCTATTAAAAGCCCATTTGAAACTCTGGGTTCTCCTTTGGGAGGGTAACAAGAAAAAAAAAAAGAGGAATTTGCTGGTAAAAATTATATTTAATTTCATGTTGAATTTAATTCCATGGGTGGAATATCAGGAACAACAATATATTCTTGGTGTTTCTCATTTGTTGGGCATTCTGCAAGGTTTTGTTGCTATTGGTTCTTGGGTTGCTATTGGTTGCCTTTCTCCCTTGGGTGCCTGAATGGCCAAAATGTCATTAGTTGCAATAATTAATCTTTGCTTCTGTGCAGTTTCGAGAAGCAGTGGCTTTATTGAATAGCCTTCTATTTAAATGTAAGCCAGATGCCGTTCTCGTAGCCATCACAAACACAAACTATTAGTTTTAGTTCAGGTCACGGCCAGTTTAGTTATTTGAACTTCTCTAAATGGTTGTGCCTCCCAGGTCTCTTGCTCAGCCAGGCTGGGGCACCGAGTCTAAATAAGGCAGAAAATGGTAATTTTTAAGCCAAACTTTAAAGCCAGTGCAGAGCTGTGTTATGAGAAAAAGAGTTAATAGTTTCAGTTCAGTTCTACCAAGATTAACTTTCTGCTTTTAACCGCTTGTGTTTTCTCTCAGCACCGGTGTTTGCTGGACATTTCCATCCAGGGGCAGGTGGAGCCAGTCTTTGTGTTACAAATATTCCCTCTGAAGGCAGGAGAATGTTTTTTGGGAGCCGGCTTACCCTACATGAGCAAAACCCACTCAGCTGAAGACTTGGCAGACATTTTGCTGTATTTACACCTACATATCACACAGACACTGTTTATAACTCTCACAGCTCTGTATCCGACATTCACATACCTGACTCTAATTAATTAAAACACTTTTACCAGTCAAAGACTTGCCCCTGAAGCTCTGGGTGTAGCTTGGGAAGACACCCAGGCTCTGCTGTTTCTCTTAGACATTCAGTGGTCTGTAAAGAGCATCAGCTCCAGCCAGATGCAGATAATTGGTGGGAAATGTTTGCAGGACAATTGCAACATGCTCTGTGATGTATCCACAAAAAGTTAGGGGTCCACTGGGCTGGAGCTGAGCACAACAACCCAGATTTAATGAAGCAGATGCCTTGTGTCCAGAACTCTATCCACAAGCCTTTCAATGTGTATCTGGATATTGTCATCTAAGGAATGACATGAAGGAACTTCTTCCTTGCTAATTTTGCCAACACAGGCTTGCAGCGACACAGCGTGTGTGGAGGATCTGGCTCTGGAATCCATGGAGCTCAAAGCATGTACAATATTTTCCAGTTTCCTGATGGGTTCCATGTAATGCAAACAGAGTTTAACTTTTTAACTAGATCATTAAAAGTGTTGGCAAGAAGGTGTTGGTCATGTCACTGAGCTCGTTGCTGCATCACTGTAATTGCTATTAATCAATAGCATCTTGGAGCTGTTGTGCTCACTTAACAGGTTCCAAATGGTTTGACACTGAAGTGAAAACAAAGAGACTTTTTTCCCCCCCCTCGTCTCCTTTTCGCACTTTATATTACATATCAAAAACCTACTCTCTGGATCCTGATATCAGATAATCTGGGTCTAATTAATGCCTGAGAACATTTGTCCCCTGCTTTACTTTTACATGGAGGAAGTGTGATATTCAGATTCTTTCTGTTATAAAGAAAATATATTAAATTTTAAAGTCAATAGTTGCTGGAGCAGAAGTAATATGGGTGTGAAATTCTATGAGGGATGGGAAGGAAAGGAAGCCCAGAGACTTTATCCCAAAAGCAGATCGAAATCCAAGTGTTCAAACAGCAACTTAATTACTGTAACCCATTATTGAGATGAAGTGATTTCATCCCTGCTGTCCCATGAAACAAGACCCCCAGCTACTGCC
The DNA here is from genome assembly GCF_009829145.1 of Chiroxiphia lanceolata. Taxonomy (NCBI): domain Eukaryota; kingdom Metazoa; phylum Chordata; class Aves; order Passeriformes; family Pipridae; genus Chiroxiphia; species Chiroxiphia lanceolata. The sequence goes on along the minus strand of NC_045649.1, from coordinate 6,676,701 downwards.
TGGTGAGGAGCAGATGGAGGGGTGTCAGGAATGATAAAAAGTCCCTGAGTATAAATGTAACAAATAGGTTAAGAGAAAGGAATGGCGCCGTGCATATCATAAAACCCTGCCAGGCTTCTCATGTTCCGATAAATCCTGATTTTGTAACGGAATAACAGCGGAGCCCCCTGCTTTGGGTTTCACAAGTGATTAGATCACTGATGTATGGGACAGGGGATGGGAGAAGGGAGGAAGGGACGCCACTGGGAGGCCTTAAATGACCTCTGCTCACTACTCTTTGATACGGTGAGAAAAGCCCAGCTAGATGGGGCAGGGTTGCCATTATTCCATTGTTAATTTTGTGGTGGCCTTGTTCCAAAATGAGCTTAACTGGAAACAAATTTGCTGAAACCTGTGCAAGGAGACCTGATGGAGGACATGGAGGGGTGAAGAGCCCCTCTGTTCACTTCCAAGTATGGCAGGGTGAGGGGACTTTGACATACCCTGGGACTGATGCACAGAAAGCTCAGAAGAGATGTAAAGGCTCCTCCAGCAGTGTGGTTGAACCTCAAAATGATTTCCCCATCATTCCTGAGCAGGAGCAACCTCATCTTCCCTGGGATGGGGAGCACCATCCTGAGTTCAGCATTCGTAATACCATTCATTTATTTTTACATCCCACTTTCATTCCCATTATTTTCTCATTGCATTGCAAGAGCGAAGCCTTTTCTCAAACAAAAAAGCCCTCTTGAGACAGTGATGTATAAACAAGAGAGGCCTCCCTTTAACAAGAGAGAAAAACATTAAGCTTCATTTTGGGCAAAGCACCCACCTATTCGTCTTTCTTCGTGCTGTTCCTTTTAACACTGAAAATACCCCCAAGCTCTTGAAATCCTCAAGGTATATTGGCAACGCAGAGGTCAGTAACTTGATCTCAGTGCTAAAAAGACACTAACAGTTCTTGAGGGTAAAGGAAAGCTCGTTAATGATTTTAGCAGATGAACCAGACAAGGGGGGGAGGGTCAGCTGGTAAATCCCATACTACCCTACAAAAGATAACCTTTGACTTCTCCTGACTCTCTGAACTGCACTGCCAGCAAAACCCCAAGTCCTTGTGGGACCAATAAATCCTTGGGTGTTCATATCAGAGATCCTATATCCCGGCTGTAAAACATGAGAATCTCAACACGGCCCAGTAGTTAAAAGTCAATGCCGATAAACCCGCTGGGCTTCACTTACCAGGGATGTGGCACTGGACTCCTTTCCTTCAGAGAGGGAAAAATCCATTTCTGGGCTGGAATTGAAAAATAACCAAAACAACACATCGGTAGGCCAAGTCTGCCCTCAGATATGCAGGGGCAGCTTGGGAAGTCGATGAGCATCGTGAGTGTTTAGCTGAGGGCAGGGTTTGGCTCCGGGCCCCCTCGCTCCATTTATTCAGGCACAGAACACGTTCCTGAAGGGAACCAGGCCCAGCCAGGCCTGAATGTCCCTCAGAAAATGACCTCTGTAGAAAGGAAAATAAAGACTTGAAGCAACTGGTGTTTGAGTCAGGAAAATCAAGAGACACTGCTATTTTTATTTTGAGGAGCAGGCAGCATCCACAGGGAGCAGGGGATGTTACCATGTGGAAATTTGTGTTTAAAATGCACCTCTCTTCTCAGAACGAAGCTGAGATGTGCTTTCATGCCAGTAGCACAGCCTTTCTTAGACAGGACAGTGAAAGTGCTTCTTGAAACGCTGGCTGGTTTTTGCTGGGAGCTGAAAAGCCACTTTGAGATGGAGACCCACTGCTGGGTCCTGGTTTCTCTCCTCCCAAACTGTCCATGGCTTTGAGGGCTGAACTGCTTTTCCTTCACTGGCTTCTCCTTAAATCAAACCCAGTAATCACTTCCCTTTCTAAACTGCCAACATCCATTCTTTGGGGTTTAGTGGACGATAGGCAAAAAAATGCAAGGACACTTCCATGCTCATGTCTGTGGTCATTGTCCAGTCCATGACCACTGTCCAGATGTGCCCAGAGGAGCAGGGAGTGTAGAATCAAATCCTAAGTGGTTTCAGGATGGAGCTCAACAAGACTGCTGTGGTGAGTTTTGGTAGCAGGCAGTTGGATTTAGCAATGAGATTTCTTCAGCCTTGTGTCTTCCGCTCACATTTGAGTTTTTACAGTCATTGAATTAAACTGAAAACGCACACAGACACAAACCCAGTGATGCACATGGAAGAGAGATTGTGTGTGATGGGTCATGCAAGAAACATTTCATGAATTACTCAAGAATTCCTCTCCTTCCTCTTTTTAAACACATTATTATAATAGTGAAATAATCACTGCTGTGAATAACAGTCCTATTCAGCTCATAGCTGTTTGATTTCACTTTTGCCAAAGAATGATACTTAAACTAATTTTTTTCAAATCCAAGAATAGGTTAAAAACACGAAAAAATATTTGGCAAAGGAAAATAAGATGTAAACAGTGGTAATTTCAGAGGTCTTAGCTGTTTTATGTCACAATGTCTTTTTTACAGCTACTTCTGGCCTCAGTTTCCCCAAATTAGCACTACCAGATCACCAGTGGCACTGTTTGTGGAACAGGGGAAATAAAAATTTTATTCAATATTATGTTGCTCAGTAATGATGGTAAAGAAGAATCCTGTTTTATATCATATAAACATACCAGATTCTTGTCCAACTAATATTTTCCAATAATTTTCTTTCCATTTTCCTGGTGATTACGAACATATGAACTAAAATGAAATAAAGACGTTATAGAATAAAGTAAGTAATGAGATCAAGGGTCATGAGTATTTGCTCTTGCACTGAACCTGAAAGGAAATCTTCCATAAAGAAGTTTTTCCTGTAAGGCCAGTGGGAAGCTAACAGGAGCATTAAGATGGAAGATAGGATACCTATAAAAAGTTAGGTTTCAAAAGAAGGATGTGGGAAGAAAGGAAAGTAGGGAAGGAAATGGTATTTTAAACCATATTAAAGTAAGAAGCGGGTTTCCTAATTCTGCAAGCCTTAATTAGCCCCCTTTTAAAATTAGGCAAAATAGATTAATCCCAAAACATTGCATTAAATTTGCCACAGTGCCTGCCCTTCTATTTGTGTGGGTAGGAGCTTCACAAAAGAGCTCAGTAATAATAATCATAAAACAAGGACAGCAGCCCAACACACAGTGAGCAACCCCTCAGTAATAAACTGGAGTGTGGAGCTCAGACCAACACTCCAATAACAAATTGGTTGGTGCAGCGCCGAAGGACAACCCAACAATAACAAACCAGTGTGTGCAACCCAAAGCACTCCAGAGCAACCCAACAATAACAAACCAGCCTGCATGCCTGATGGGAGAGAAGAAATTCCGCAAGGAAACGGGTTTCAGGCCGAATTTTCCAAGGGGTTATTATTATTAACAACAGAGAGTTAAGCTATTAATGTTTAAATTAAGAATAATACCAGAAGGTATTACCAGAATAATACCCAATCCTGCTCCCATTGGCTTTAACGGGACTAGGAATGGACCCAAAGTACCCTGAAGGGATTTAGCCAGAGAGGAGAACAAACTTTTACCTGTAACTAATGAGCCCACCATGGCAAATGGAAATTTTGTTCATCTCCGCTGGATAATGTGAGCTGGGTTTTATTGGGAGATGGAAACTTTTTAAGTCCTGGCACCAGGAGTGTGCTTGTGGTAACCTGCTCTCAGATGCTACTGAGCTGGAGCACGGTTAGATCACCTAAAGCGAGGATGTCTTTCCACCTCACTGTTTTCCTACTGTGATGAAATTCCCAGACTAGTCTTCAGATGGGATAAAAAGAGACTAGATCCTCTGTGGAGCCAACATAAATCGTGCCCTATTGCATGAACCTCCTTCCATCATTCCCTCACAAGCACATACCCACATACCCATTATATACATTATGCTGTAAATATATTATGGTTACTTTTTCAAGCCCAAATCCATCCTCAGGGCCTCTTTGTGCAGAAACCCTCTGTGTCAAAGCCTGTTTCCCCCCAGCCCACTGAGCTGTATCTGGCTCCTGAGGTCCTGAGCACAGCCCTGAAAGCTCAGGCACAGCAACCTCTCTGAACTTCACAGCTTGAGTTCACTTCTGATGGAGTTTATACCTCCCAGAAGCAAGTCTGTGGAAAGAGCAGATATCTGTCAGAATGGATCCTTAGGAGTAGGCACGGTTACCCGGGTGATATCGAACCTGAAATATGTTCTTTAATAAGTGAAGATGGTAGTTATTCCCTTGCTGTCTTTCTGTCTTGGTGAGAATAGGAAGTCCAGCTCCATCCTTTCCCCCAGAAACATGTCTCAGAAATAGTCCCTGTTGTCAGTCTGGGATTCATGGGGAAGAGGCTGGATGGAGTCACTCAGAGATGCAGGAGCAGATTCAGCATCCCATAGCTGTGCTCCATCCAACACGACCATTCTCCTCTTTTTGCGCCCTCTGACCAAGAGAGCTGGGAAAACACCTCCATACAGAGAAACATTCTGCTGATAAGGAAGACAAGGAGAGGTCTGTATTAGGAAGGCAAGGCAAATCCCATAGAGATTTTGTGAGAGCTTTCTTTTTCCCCTGGAAAAGCATGATCCCTAATGTTATAAACTGTGGTTTGGCTCCCACATCCATTTTGCCCCGTGATTACTGCAGAGTGAGCCCTGATTCAGACCAGTTTAACTGGAACCAGAGTACAGCTGAAGGTGTTTGGAAATTACTTTCGGTCTTCAACACTCCAGAGACCTGGCTGGGAATGTTGCAAATAGATCAAGGAAATTAAAAGGAACATTGGGGTCACTACCAGAGGTCAAGAGGGAAAAAGAAGAGTTGACCTTGATTAATCAGAAACACGATGCTGTTGAGAAGAGAAAATATTTTGGGGTTTAGACTCCTGGCAAACAACAGCAAAATACCAACAACTGCCGTTGGATGGATTTTTTTCCTTCCAACTAAACCAGAGGAAATTCCTGAACTGACAATGAACAGGAACAATGAGTGAGTCAGTACCCTCAATGCCAGAAATTCTCTGGATTTCCTAGCCAGACTGATGTCTTTGGAAGGTCAGAGCGATACAGAGATACACTTCTGTAAAACTTGGGGCTTGAAGGTAAGCCAAGCCAAGATGCAGATAATGAAGGCAGAAATATTCCAGCTACCCATAAAACACCAGATCTTTGGAGGGAGAAAGAAGACACACTCTCTGTCTCATTATTTCCTAAATTTTTGCTCATTTATAGCATTATGTTGCTTTTAGTTTTCTACAAAATGTGCTTGAATGCTGTCTCTGATGATGACCCTGAAAACCACCTAAAAAGAGCTGTGGGAGGATGATGCTAAGAAATTCTGACTATTAGTACTTTTATCCTGTCTGTTTTGATTCCAAGAAGATCTTTTTCACTTGATAAAATGGGGCCCTGGCAATACCTGACACCAAAGATGTGTAAAAGCCAGAGGTAATGTTATTATTAATGCTTTTTTTTTCCCTGAGTGTTTATGCCTTACTGTGCTACATCCTGAGTTTATTCATGTTTATCTCTAATCCACATCAACATAATTGTGGATGCAGCCTCAGCATGTAAGGCTATTCTTAAGCCCAGACCAAGCACAGTCACATATAAAAATAAGTCTAATCAGCATAATTGGCATCAGGGTTCAAATTTCAGCCCAGTAGCAGCCAGTTTGGGTGGATCAGTTTATGTTCTGCACCCAAGGATGGCACAGATAACACATTGACATATTAACACCAGCTCATGAAATGCTCCATAAATGATGTAAACCCAGGAAGTGAGGCAGAAATGAGCAGCCAGAGGAGAATGTGATCTTTAAATCCTAATGGGAGTCTGTCTCTGTGCAAACATTTCTGCCATACGTTACTCCTCCGTTTACTTGCTATTAATTTAAATACAAAACTGTGAACATTATCTCTGGGACTTTTTCCCCCTGGTAGCTGTAAAGTCCCTAAAATTCCAGTTCCTGGTCCCGATCTCACACTGTTAATACCATGACTAAACACACACATATGATAGATAGGAGCTCTGAAGATATCCAGACGCACAAAGCAGATACACAATGTGATATTATTACTGGCATGCTACAAATCTCATTACTTTCAGCAAGTATCAGTGGAGAAGTGACCTCCTTGCAATGTGAACACAACCAGAAACCACAGCCCCCGGCCCTTTTTCAAATTGAAATTTCCTAATCTCACACTACTGTACCAAACACACAAATATGCAACAATGGGTGGAAAGAAAATGAGGCTTCGCTGTATGAGAGTTGGATTAGAAAGGAATGGCTGGAAAACCTAAATTGTAGTAGAACATTCCAGCTCAGGGATCTGATGACACTGGAGCTGAGCTCTGCTCCTGTGGTTTCCAGTCCCACCAGATGGATAACCTTGCGCTGAAACGGCTTCATCCGCGTTATCCGTGTGTTGTTTTCCTCCACCGCAATCAGCTCAGCTACTGTTATCCTTAGATAAAGATGAAAAGTTAACCTGGGAAAAACAAGGTTTTATTATTATTATTTGTTTCTCTCTGAAATTTCAAAGGGTACAGTGGGAGCAGAAGATATCCTCTGGAACACGCTGTCAGGAACTGCAAGTTGATACAGATGTATTGATTTAATCAGCCTGGATGACACCATTTATTTATGCAAAACATCTGTGGCAAAAATGGGGGACTTTGAAGGCACTGTGATACCCGCCTGGTCTTGCCTTGCACATGAAAATGTGTGATAAGAGCATCCACTCAGCTTGGAAGGGTCATTTTGAGGTGTATTTGCTTAATGTATCCCCTATATTCATGTTATGCAGGACAGCTCAAAGGCCAGGAGGCTGTAAAAGCTTTTTTAAGGACAGTGGGAAATTTTACATTTGAATTCAAAATTATCACCCATTACACGAAATTGTAACAGGCAAAGAAACCAGAAAGCACAAATGTTTAGAAAAAAAAAGGAAAAATTAAAGTGATTGTTTTCGGGGATATATTAGAGAGAAATTAAGGAGGTTTTAATCCATGGGAAGGCAAATCTTGTCTGCAAATTTGGGCGATTACATGATCAAATCTGAGATTGTCATCTCTTCAACAACAGCATGAGAAAATATTTGGAGTTCCTATGTACACCAGCAAAAGTTTACATGATAAATCAGTAGCTTGAGTGCTTCCAGAATACCAGTACAGATGAATGTGTTGAAACTATTGTTTCTGTTGTCTTTTTAATGCTACTGGGAAGCTTTTTGTGGTGAAGCAATAGCTATTGCCAGCTACATTATTACAGTCCCAGTCTAACATCTGCAATTACTATGGAGTAAACGGTTTGCCTCCCATATGAAATATAAAAAAAATGAGGAACAGATTTCACTATTATTCTCTCTCTCTGCGAATCCTGTGACATTTTTTACTGTTTAATCGTGCCTGGGCAGTTTAAAGGTCTGGGAGAAAAGGAAGCCAAGGGGCTCATTTACAATTAGTGATGGCTAAATATCAAAAAAAAAAAAAAAAAAGGAGGAGGAGAGGGGGAGAATTTGGTGGTTCAGGAAAATGTCAGAAGAGTTCAGATGATTATGAGATATCTATGGAAACTCTCTGTAGAAATCATGTTTTTTGGTTTCCTCTTCTGTATCCAGCTCATCTCAAGGTGCTGCTTCTCCCTTTCCACTCAGCTCACTTGGCACACCCGTGTCTCTCTCTCCCATGACCAAGCACCCACCTCTCCAGCCACATCCTCTTAACACCACTGTCCACCACCCCACTTTTTACATTTTCTTTTTCATGCTCTGTTCCTCAGAACTGGGAGGAGATCCTACCATAAATATCTGTCCAGCTTGCTTGTTTCCTTGCTTCAAAGCTCTCCTTTTACATTTTCTTCTGCCACAGTGCCTACAAAGAATAATAAAATCCATAAAAAGTTGTGTTTCCTCCCTTCTGGAGGGAGAAAATAATTTTGCCAATATTTCTGACCAACACTGACTTCGGTGTGGTTGCTCAGAGAGCAAAGGACACCAAGTAATCCCAAAATTCATAATTTGTCCTATTTTAGTTGCCTTTAGAATGGGCTTTGTTGAACAAGGTGCCCAAGAAGTTGGACCTTGTGATGAAGATCTCATCCTTGCTGAGATGTTTTGGACCATTCAATGCGAGACTTGGTGCTTGCACTCAGTTCTTCTGGCACAGTGTGTCCTTGAGGGAAGGTTTAATTTGTGGGAAAGCCCAAGCCAACTAGGGCGGATTACAGCCTTTAAAAAATATATGAAAAAACTGCTTTTATGGAGCTGCCAAGATGTGTGTTTCTTCTGTGTTGCCATCACAACCCTGGATAGGCGTTAGACAGCAAGGCCTTGATGTGATGCAGTAAGTCCTGATTCCACATTGGATATTTCTAATGCCAAAAACTACTCCAGGAGTAGCCAGTGCAGGCCCTAGTCCACACAGGATTTCCAGAATACTTTCACATCTTCAAAGCACTGTGCAAACAGGAGCTAATTAAACTTTAATTAATGTCTTGACAGCTAAAAGGTTTCTCATTTTGCTTTTAGCTGATGCTCATTCATGGCCAGTAGAAATCATCTAAGACCCCAGCTAAAACACTCTCAGGGTAAACAGAGTCTGGTTTGCAGCGTACATTTAGCTAAGAGCTGAGTGAACACTTTTTTGTAAATGTATTTACTTATCCTTTTTTTTAAAAAAATATTATTTCCTTTTTTTTTCTTCCCTGCACAAAGATAAATAAATAGAAAGCTGGAACGAAATGACAGAATATATGTAAAACGGAGGGGAAAGGTTAAATACCAAAGTGAAATTGGGCATTAAAACAAAAGTCCATTCTCAGGGTGTAAACGAAGTGTCCAACCCTTTCATCAAAAGTGTTTACAGCTTATTTTTGTAATGTGAGTCTAAGTGGATAATGCAGCACACAGCATGGGGCTGTGCAGAAATATGGCCCTGTTTGTGATTTTAAAAATCATAACATTCTTTGAAATATGAAAATCCTGAGTCTTGATATGATCCATATTATTGAAGTGATGCCAGGCACCTCTATGTATTTGATTAACTTGCAGCAATCCAGGGATTTGATAGAGACCTGATTTAAGAGCACAGCTTTTGTAAGGTGGTAATGAAATGACTCAAACTGTGTCTTCAAGTTCTTTGGAGAATCAGGTCATTTAAGACCAAAGAGAGGATTCCAGAAGCAAGAAGGAACTTAGAAACTCAAGGTTCTCAAAGTAAAACCCTGATCTTGCTGTCATCATCAAAAAGTACTGGTGCCTGGAGGGTTCCAAGGTCTCATTTGCCTGTCTGCTTTTTTTTAATCCAGCATGTTTGTACTAAAAAGCTTCTTTCACTTGTTCATGGCCAAAATCAAATTGTGGCACAACAGGTTTGTTGAAGACTTGTCCGTGCCCCATCCCTGGAAACATCCAAGGCCAGGTTGGACAGTGCTCTGAACAAATGGGTCTTGTTGAAGGTGTCAGGTTGGATGGGGCATTAAACAACCTGATCCAATGGAAGGTGTCCCTACCCATGGCAGGGAGTTGGAACAAGGTGATCTTTAAGGTCCCTTCTGACCCAAACCATTCTGTGATTCTATGATTTCTGTCCCTCCTTATTGCAGGGGGTTGGACTAGATGACCTTTAAGGTCCCTTCTAACTCAAACTATTGATTCCAGGATTCTAGGATTGAATCTGCTGCATAGTTCTTGTTGGAAGAAAAACCACCAAGGACACCTCAATTAGGTGGTCACACTGGGGCGTAGAACATGCTCTCTGCCTCCAGGGATGGAAGTGAAAGGAACATGGGGCCCAGTGCCAGGTAGGAATTCCATGTTATGTTGCCTCCTGCCAGCTCTAAACAGCTTCCAGTAAGAGAGTTGGGCCATGTGGTTATGTGGACATACTCCAGTACATATGGACTCCCTCTGCGGTTTGGGCGTACCAGAAAGACAACATGGGAATTGGTGTCCACATTTGGGCACCTCCCCGGGAATTCTGGTCAAAAACCACTTCAAGAAAACTGGATCTGGACCAGCTTGTCCTATATCACATGATGTTTGTACTGGGAATGTAAATTATGCTCCTTCCCTCTTTCATCACACCTTGTGTTCCCGCAGCACACCGGGGGTGTGTTCTGGTAGGGTTTGCTGGGAAATATTCTGAAACTCTGGAAGGAAGAAGGACTCAGCCATGAGCTCTCAGAAACCCATGTTCTTTTGAAACTGAGAGCTTGCTGGATACACTCACTACATTTTTAACAACGAGACCACTGGCAGAACTTTCTAAAATCATTGGTTTCCTGCACCAGAAAACAAAGAGAGCCAAACCCTTTCCATTGAGTTGCTGTCGATTGTTCTTGTTTCTTGCTTTGCTACAGGAAGCACTAGAAGCCAATATCTTTAAGAACTGGGATCCAAGCAGCTTTCTCACATCTCCTTGATGTTTTGTTCAGATCAATTTATATAAAATGTTTTTCAAATTCTGGTCAAATTTACCATTAGGAACAATTCCCGTTATTCATTCATTCAACATTTTCCTTTGTTTAATATAATGGGATTTCTCTGAAATTTCTTTTTATGCCAATCAAAAAATGTCTTTCCTTTCCTAGTGGTTTACAGCCCTCATATACATGCAGACAGTTATGATATCCTCTCTTAGTCATAATTTGGCCAACTTAACCATATTTAGATATTTTAATCTTTTCTCGTAAATCGGTTCCCCTTTGGCCCTTCATTTTTTTTTTTACTTTTTTATTATTATTATTTTGCTTTTTCCTTTCCTCCTCCCTCCCAGAGTTCTCTCTGTGTTCTTGATACCTTGCTGAAGTTCTCTGAATGGAACAGCATTAAAAAAATTAGATGATCACCATTAGCACACTTTGGAAAACTCTTCTCTCTCTGGTTGATTCAGCTTCATCTCTCTTTTTGGGATTCCCATAAATGACCAGTTTTCCAGTGCCATATCCTACAGCCAGCAGAGATCAGATGTGCTCCCCTTTGATAGTCACAAACACCCCTACATGCATGTAGACTTTTTCTGCTCGAGGTGGCTTAGCCTGACTTGTTGAGGGTTTGCCAATAATTCAGCTCCAGTGTTTTTCCCAAGTGTTTCCATCCATCTGCAAAATCAAAGCACATTTTGTTTGCTGTTTCTTCCACTTTATTAATGAAGAAATTAGATAAAGTCAGGCTTAGCGCATTTTCCTCTCCAAGTAGCACCTCCTTCATCTCCTCAAACCTGACATGTCAAAATTTATCTTAGTTTATGGTATTTCAGCCAACACAGAGACCACAGGCAAGTACCTCTATCCAGGCCAGATTGAGTCAATCTTTCAAAAAAGATTTTATGAGATTATCAAACGCTTCACTAAAACACAGATATATTTGCCCAGAAACCATCAGAGCTGTTTCAATCTTCCTGGCCAGGAAGTTAAAGTTGGAGTAGCTGGTCACAAGATTGTGAATATCTCTTATGGAGGTCTTCTGCTAGTTTAGAGCCAAAGGCAGTGCTTCTAAACTAACTTTGTCCCCTGCTAAAACTCTCTGAGTTCCAGCTGCTGTAGAACCACCCCAGAGTTGAAGGCACAGCACACCCTGCTGTGCCTTAGCTAAACCCCCTTGTGTCTTGGTTGCTCTGCACAGCTCTGTGGTGCCAAGACTGGCAGAGGGAATTGGTGTCCACCCATGTGGATGTGCCCCTACAGCACCTGTGGGTTGCTCTGGGTCACCTTAACCCAGGCCAAAGAAAATGAAGAACCGGGAAAGGAGAAGCCCAAGACCTGAGGCCACTCTGTGTTGGCTTGTCATCACCTGACTTAATAGTTAACATTATGATTACATTTAAGAGAGAACATAAGGAATGCATTTGTCTGGAATTACTTATCACTTGGAAGTCTAGGCTCCCAAGAAGATATGAACAGCTTTAGCAGGTCAGCCTGGAAGCCCATACCAAATAACCTCCTATCTGCAACAGTAGGGAGAGCCCAGGAAGGAGCACAAATGTAGGTCAGATCTGCAGCAATACTTCCCCCAAAATACTTGCCCAACCTAGAGTGGTTTCTGGCTCAGGAACTTTCTGAACCAGACTTGGAGTCTTTCTGTTTAATACAAAACCCAGATGGATTTTAAAAACCTCCGATGAGTTTTTCTTTCATGAATACATCCAGTAAACTTCTAGGAGTCCCAGTATCCTGTGGCAAGATGATGAAGCACAGTGTCAAGGATTACTCCTTCTTGGTTTAAACTGCCAGCTACCAGCTTCATTTCATGCTTCTGAGTTGTTGTATTAGAAGAAAAACCATCAAACAGCTGCTTGCTATTCTCTCCTTGTCATTCACACTTCCTGAGAACTCCATTGTATCCTCTCAGTCATCTCTTTTCTGGCTGAAGACACATAGCCTATTTAATGGTTCTCACACCGAAGACAAAGTCTTTAATTACCCTTGGTGCCATCCTCTAAGCCTCTAAGCCTCAGTTTGATTGGTTCCTTTAGTAGCTGGAATATTTCAGGTATTCCAAGTGGAGATGCACCAAAGGTTTATAAAATAACACCTTGCCTCTTTCTCTCTCTCTCTCTTTTTCTCCCCCCCCCTTCATTCCTTTCTTGAGAGCTACAAATGCAACCTGTTTCACAGGATAATTACTATCATAGATCTAACTCTTCTCAGCTATTAGAGTTAGTTTAGAGTGTAAGAGAGTCAGTTTAGAGGATTTCCAGCATGCTCTCCCCCATGCACATAATTTGACATTTCTCTATCCTGCATTTTAGCTGATGTTTTCTCACTCAGCCATGCACTTCCAGATGCATTTTTGGCATCTGATCACAGTCAACTTTCATCTTTAGCCCCTGAATAATTAAGTCCTATCATCAGGGTGGACTCATCAGTCTGTCTCCTTTCTCATATCAAGACCTCTTCTCAATTCTTCCCTGGTTTGACACTAGATTCTAATCTATCTGTCGAGTGGAGTGACCCACACAGAACTATGTCATTAGTGACTGCTGAAATGTCTTGGAAAGCATCTTTCCCTCCTAGGATGAGTGATGTGGGAAGAGAAGTAGAAATAAAATTCCTCTTATTCCTGGAAATAAATGACAAATGTTCCTAAAGTCTGCAGACGTCTGGCTATTACATCATCCTGGGTTCTGGTGTTTTTAGCTAACAGTCCCTCAACAAAGGAGATGCATTTCCTTCAAGGAACTTCACCATTTACACATCTGATACTAATTCTTATTGGGCCAAAACAAGAATAGGCACAAGTGATTTTTTCAGTTTATGTTTACTTTTTCCCAGGCCACAAAACACCCATTGACTGTGAAGCTTAGATTTGCTGCATAACAAATGCCTCCTTTCATAATAAGTTAATAAAGCTGTTTCAGAAATAACAGCACGAGAATCTGCAGATGCTGACCTAAGGAAAAAAAAAATACAAGCAACATTCAGCTTTAATTTGATTATTTATTAAATATTTATCACAGTATCTGAGAACTGAAGAAAATTCATTCTGCCCAGCTGGTCATTCTGAGATTTTGAAGTCAGCAAAAAGATGACAAAAGGGATTTCTCATGCCTTCTGGGAGTTATAAATCACACTTTGAGACTGCATTTTGGTTCTTTCCTCCCTCAGACAGGGAAGAAGTTTCTTTGCTCACTTACATGGAAGAGAGCTTTAATTCAGGAAGTGTTGTGGAAAACACAGAAATCTGGATTGTCACTAGCCCTGCCAAAAGTTGTTGGTTATAAATAAAATGAGCCAGAAGAAAATCCTTAGTCCTGGGGTGTCAGGGCCTGTAGCCCTTGGATGGTCCCTGGGATCCAGGCATTGCCTTGGAGCACCACTCAGATCCAAGTGTTCCCCACCTTTCTCATCAGTCAGTGCAGATTTTCTTGATGGGCAGTGGCTGAGCAAATATGCACAGAAGGGAATATTTGGGCCAGGAAAGGGGATTAAAGGGGATGTTGATTACAATCTAAATATTGCCCCCTTTGAAGTGAGCAGGTCTGTGTTTGGGCAGGATCAGATACTCTTTTCTCACAGTTTGAGGCACATCATGAGTTATTTTGTGTTCTTGCTGTTGGGAACATGATTTCATTGCAGCCTATTGCAAAGGGCTAACTGAGGTAAAGGGCAGGGAAGGCGTTGGGATACAGATGCCCTGTGCTCACAGCCCACTCTCTGGCTGGAAAAACCCTATATTGTGCTATAACACAGCCATCTTCCAGTGCAACTGTTGGGTGGGGAGAACAGGAGGGTCAGGAGATCACCAGGGTAAATCTCTCTGCCACGCACAACCCCTCCATGATCATTTATTGAGTTTGAGAAGCTGAGATTTGAGCTTTATTCCTGCCTGAGAGGTCTTTATTTTTTCCTTTTCCACCATATTCAGGAGGGTAATAAAGTCAGGAAACGTGAGGAATCTGGTCAATGCTGTATTCCAGCCCTGCCACACATTCCAGTGCCCTGCATTTAAAGAGTGTGTTTTGGAAATCAGCCTCCTTTTTTTTCCTACCATTTATTCCAATTCTCATACTTTTCCTAAGCATCTGTTACAGGGAAAAGTCGGTGGGTGTCAGTGTCATTCAGGATCAGGCTGGGACAAGCAGGGCTCTCCTACGTCAGAGCTTTCCAAGGTTTTACCACATTTGGATGCAGCGTGGAGTCAGAGATCTGGGATGAATTGCTCTTCCACATCTTCTTTTTGTGTCACTGAGATAGAAAACAGAAAGCATCAGTTCGCAATAAATTCCCAGATGTGCTAAGTAACACACAATGGAGGTCCTTTCAGCAAACTGTCAGAAGGAGGAGACTTCACTGGGAGTAGGAAAGGGCAGCTGCCTCTCTGCCGAGTTTACAGCTTTACAGCTGCTCCCCAACCCATTACAATCTCATTTATCCACTTCAGCCCCGTCCCCTGTCTTGCCTCTGCTGCAGACAAGGGCTGTGTGAAGGATAAGGAGCTTCATCCTCTCCGGGGGTGCTGGAGCTGTGATAAAAACCCCAGTGCTGAGGGCAATTTCGGAGAGTTTAAGGGTTTTGGCAGATCACAGAATCACAGAATGTTCCAAAAGGATCATCGAGTCCAAGTCCTGGCCCTGCACAGGACCATCCCCAAGCGTCACATTGAAAAAGCTCATGCGGGAACCATTTTCTTGACTACGAAATAATCAGATATTTGGTATTTTGTGAGCCGCCACCCTCCAGAAAGAGCATCATGGCTGGGTCAGGATCAAGACAAAAGGAAGAAAAATGACATACCTATGGCTCCAAGCCTGCAGGAAGCATTTCCATACCATGCTGAACACTTGGCTGGTCTGCCCTCAGCAGAGCTACAAAAAGATGGTTTTTGTGGCCAGAGATGGTTTTCTTCTGAATATGAAAACCCAGATATAAAAAGGCCTTTATTTACAAGTGTTGGAGCAGAGAGATTTGCAAACTACATCCCTGAGCCAGCAAAGATTTCTCTGTGGGGGTGGGAGTAGAGTGGGAAGTCAGTGGTACAGGGTATTGGGAATGACCCACCACACTTTGATTCTGGCACTTCTAGTCTCTTTTGCACTCTTTTCACTGGGCCCCTGTGAATTTTGCCTGTGCAAATGCACAGAAAGAACAGAAATTAAGTTTAATCCAGCTTTTCACTTATCCCATGCAAGCTTGATCCTTAACCATCTCTTTCAATGTTTTTTGAGGATGGCTCACATTACTTGGGAAGTTATGGGGAAGAGATCAGGTGATGAGAATCACCTGCTCCCCTTACACAAGCAGCGATAAGACCCTCCATGTACCCCCAGCTGTCCAGGCTGGCAAAGCTCAGAAGATTTCTGGGCTCAAAAACTTCATTATCTGTGGCATGTGCAAATAACTGCACCCACTGATTCTTTCTTGGCACATTTAAACAAGAGTCGCATTTTTAAAGCTTTCTGTCAGAAAAATGATCCAAAGAAGGTTTCTTTTACGAGTGAAAGTCCACAACATGAGCCTTGCCCCAATTATTCCTACATACTGGGACGACAAATGTGTCTAGCTGGGAGCCTTGCCACGTCCCTCCTTTCCATGGAGAAATAAGGGAAAGGTTGAGAACCGAGGTTGTGAATCCCTGCTGTACCCCTGGAAAGTAATAATAGCAGCATCAGTAATAGCTCTTAAATCAGGAGGACTTGCTGCAGCCTCGCTCCCATGAGCTTTGCATGACAGCCCTGAGCGTTCACGGGAATGACATGTTCCCAGCAAGAACATTCTCATTTGCATTATGGCAGGACATGGAGGCCCAAGTTAGATTTTAAGTGTTGAGCAAACCTGACGTGACAACATAGTCCTTGTTTCCATACCCTGTTTAGACTAAGCTGACCCCTTTCAAACCCTCCTCCCTGCTCCCAATGAAAGCTTTGTGGAAAGGCTCACGCAACGCGACGGAGGAAAAGTATAAAAGCGGGAGAGAAAAGGAGGCAAAAAGCATTTGAACCTTCACTGACTCCAGAAATTCCTGCAAGCCCTCAGACTTCTCCATTTTCTAATTGAGGTAACGAGATTACAGGCTACTCTGTTAGTTATTGAAATGTGGAATGGACTCATATATGAGTAATGCCGTTGTCTATTTTTGATACATAGTAAAATCAGAGACAGGTTAAAATTTTTTTTTATGTTTTTCTACAAAAACACTACTTTAAAGCACACTGTTTTATTAACACAAGGCTGACACATTGTGTTGGCCACAAAGCCACTGATCGGGCCAAAATACATGGAGGAAAATATCATTATCAGACCAAACTACACTGTCCGACTACAATCTAAACTACTCCATGGTAACTATGCCTGATTTTGCAAAATGATTAAATTAATTTTCTCATGAAAGTTCAGCCTCCAATTTGTAAGGAGACCAGTGTTCGGCTCCAAATCCCTTTGCAGCAGATAGAAATGCTCATTAAATTGAACATGTCTTGGATCAGGCTCCTATCTGGAGTTCATAAATGTACAGTCCACAGAAACAACCTCAGTGGTTTATTTCTATCCTTGTGCAGGTAAAAACTGAAAAGTGAGGAAGCTGATCTTTTCCCAGCAAATAGAAAAATAAGGAGAAAACTATATACTAATAGAATAACATTAATTCTCCTTGTGGGATGAGCATTTCGAGTCAGAGGACCAGTTTACTGTACCTAATGATTTCAGGAGCACAAATCCCACAGGAGATAATAGGACTTCACTTTAAATTCAGTTACACACTTTTAAAAATGCTTCCTCTAATTACAAAGCTGTTATTATGGGTACAGCGTGTGCATATTAGGTATACACAGAGGAAGGATAACATGCTATACTCACTAAATCAGCCAGAAAACATGCATTTTCAAGAAATAATTCAATGTGTTTTCTTTGTGTTCAGCTTGAAGGTTACTTAGGTTTTAACTACAGGAAATTGTAAGTAAGATTATTTTTTCTAGGGTTTGTTTTTTTTTGGTAAAACTAAATAGAAAATTAAGATATATATCTTTTTTCTTCAAGAACTGTGCCATTAAATATAGTGAGGTACAAATTACAGACAATTAAAAGTAGATTTATAGTAAAATATGAATATAAGATATAAGGAAATTAGTTTCTACTGTTCATAAATAAATACGATGTAATATATAAAATTGTTTTCACTATTAATGATTTTTTAAAATACTGTACTGTGATTTTAAAATGGAACTGATATCTACAATTTTGGCGGGAATATAATCCCTTTATTACTGTTTGTATCAATATAATGCACTGGTTTTAAATGTTATTTTCTACTGAGAAGAATATTTTATGAAGTTAAATTTCTATACATGTTGTGGCTGTTAATGTGTTCCACGATTTACGACCGATTCTGTTTTTCAGATCGGGGCTTCTGTGTTTCAGAGAAATATTTTGCCAATGTTGTTATTCCCTTCTAAAATTCCATTTCAATGGTAATGTATTTTTAAAGAGTGAAGCTCAAGAACAGAAATAGCACATATTTTTTGAAAACTATACAGCCTTGTATAGTTTTCGTATACAGCCTAGCATTCATCATCATCTCCCTGCTGCTTTAGAACCACTAATGTTATTATTCCCTTCTTTTTTTTTTTTTTTTTTTTTTTTTGCTAGGTAGAAATATTAATGAGATATCATTTCCCTGCTTTTGTAAAAATCTCTCTCATGTTTCTTGTTGGATAAAAACCCAAAAGCCGGTGAGCAGCGAGACCACACTCGGACTTGCAGCTCCGTAAACTCACAAAACACGCTTCTCATTTCACCCTTGTTCCCTGCCTTTGCTTTAAGCTGCCCCCAAATTTCAGCAGCAAAAATTCTCCCCATCCCCGTCCATTCCCCATCAAAGGAACCAATACCTTATAACAGAGGCAGGTCGGAAAAAAAGAAAAAAACACAAACAACCAACCGGGCAAACTGATTAAAACAGCGGCGAAAAAAACAGCTCTTAGACATCAGATTTCCTGAGCTTTTTCCCCTCTCTCGCTGCACTACTTACTTGTAATTATGTCTGGGGCCATTCCTTCCTATTCCACAGGATAAACTGGAATATACTGCTCGGCAGTTTTGTCTCGAGCTCTTTAAACACTAGAGACCTTATAAGCAAACAACCCTTTTTTTTCTGCCTGTTATGAAATTTTAATGATCTTCCAAGGCTCTCAGAATCAAACCAACTTTCTTCCCTCCCCCTGCCCCAACAACTTGGCTCCTTTGTACCTTTTGTTTCGAACTGTGCCCAAACTAATATACCAAACCAGGAGGGATCTATAGCTTTAAATAGGGGTTAAAGTGCCCTTGTTTCCTGCATGTCTTCTCGTTCCTGGTAAACTGCGGGATTTTGCTTGGGGAGCGTTGGAAAAAGCAGATTGGGGAGTGGAAACTGGATCAGAGGTGGACAGAGAGTCCTCAAAAGGGGTTTCATGGAGGGGATGAGGGTGCCAGCGCCAGTGTATGCCAAACAGCTTTGTGATGGATGTGTTTATCCTTAAAACTAAGGTCCCATTCAACGTTGCCATGGCCGGGATTGGGAAGGCGGGCGGCGGGAGAAGTGCTGGGCGAACACGGAGGGTGTGTTAAGGCACCTTGTTTGAGCACTCCCTGAAGTGCCAGGGCAAGAGTTTGCATTAAAGGTGATTTGTAGGCCTTAAGGATCACTGTAAAGGACCCCAAAAGGGCTTTATTTTGGTGGGAGAGAGGACAACTTCCCTCCACAGCCTTCCCCACCTCCAGGCACCGCCGGACTCAAAGGACCGCAATGTACAGGGAGCTACGAGGTGACAAGAAATGCTGTAAAATAAGTAAAATCCTGGCTAGTCCTTGTTGCTGGAATGCATTTTCTCAGCTCAGCGCTTGTCTGGAGATCATGGGTACTACCCTAAACCCTGCCAAAGGCATCTTTGCTGTTCTTTTGATCCCCTTCACCTGAATAACTCCAAATTCATAGTTTTTGACTCCTCTGTAACACCTCCTGCTCCCAGTCCTGCACTGCTCAGGCATAGGTGGAAATTACAGCCTTTCTGAATGTTCCCTAATTTATGCCAAGTGCTTTTGGTCAGTTTGGAGAGAGCTGGCTGGGAATCCTTAAATGCTGGTTTGTACCCTGAGATACAGTGACAGACCTTGCAAGTGGATTTTAACAGGTTTAGCCCAAATTCCACTTCAAAATTTGATGTGTGGAGAGCACCAGAACAAAACATGACCTGACTGGAGCCCTCTCTGCTTCCAAAGGCAGATTTTAGAGAATGATTATATGCAACACTTGGTGTAGGTGGAATTTCACGACTTTCAAGAGTGTTTTGCTGTCTCAGGAAGAGGAGATCTGACTTAACTCTTGGTTTCAGAGAAGGAAGATGGTTGGTGCCTGTCCGATCCCCATCTTGTTGTCCTCATCAGCCCATTGGCATATGGATGGAGGAGAAGAGAAGAAATAGCTATAAGAAAAGTCCAGAGAAAACATTTGGGGTAAGAAGGAGAAGAAGAATTAGAGGTAGGAGAGCAGGTCATAGGTTGCAGACCATGGATTTTTGGGGTGTTCAATAAGCCTCAGAGCATCCCTCTTGACTACAGGTCCTCCCCATGAAGGAAGGAAGGGGCTGAACTTCCAAATTGCCCCCAGCCCTCCTCATTTAGCATTTAACCCTGAGCAAGGGGCCGGAGCACAGCTGAGCACGGCCAAGAGCCGGCCTGGGAACAGGGTCTGGGTTAGGATTGCACACATCAGTAACTCACTCCCACGGCCCTGGGCAGCATTGTTCTCTAAAAGCAGACATGTTTCCTTCCAAGTAGCAGACATGGAAAGAAAAACACACACAAAAACAAATCATCTCGTCCTTCCTTCTCCGGATGGCGGGCAGCCCGCTCAGCTTGTCACTGAGGCTCGAGGTGGACACAGTCCCAGTCTGACAGAGGTGATGGGGAATGAAGAAGTCGTCCCCAAGTCCCTTTCCCTTGGAAAATCCACTCCTGAGGATGGCTGACCCTGTTAAGCTTTCTCCTTGACCTCTCCTATGTGCAACTCCCTCCTACCAACCCATCTCAGCACATCTAAAAGGCAGGCATGGGGTGATTGGGGTTTTCCATGTGCCAAAGTCTTCCTACTCTAAATTAGCTCATGGCTCTGTTACGCTTCCCTAATATTCATCTACTGTAGCTCCCTGCCTTTCTGCAAGTTCTGGAGCTCTCCTAATGTCTTTCAAAGTTTTGGGGCTTTGGCTGGGATGAAATCACTGCAGAAAGAAGCAGAAACAGCTGTGGATTGTTGCATCCCTCCTCTTGGGCTGCATTCAGTCCTCATGTCCTGAAGGCATTGAGGGTGAAGCTCTGAAGATAAAAATCCTTTGTGTTTTGAAGGGGATAAACCCATTCTTTGTGATGGGATCTCCACCACTTTCTGCCCCAGCTCTGTTATCTGTCCCTCCTCATCTATTTTTTTAAGCTTTCTCTCCTCACAAAATATTCAATAAATCATAACAGACTCAAAACACAGTTGGGCATCTGTCCTGCTGCTGGGGCTTTTGGCTGCTTTTAGATCATTAAACGGGCCTGGCTTTACACAACCTGACAAATACGAGGTGAACTTTACCCCCGGGTCTGCCACCTTCACACAACAAGGGCACATATTCCACAGCTGGGGAGCTGTTATTCGACTCGGACTGTACCACAGGTCAGAATTTATGACTTTGTTATTATTATGTTTGTGAGTTTTACAGCCACACGGGTCCCGCGGGAACCCGCAGCACTTTCGCTGGGCCGTGTCAGTCAGACGTTCATAACGCACCAAAGAGGAAGCATTGAAAATGCTGGGAATATCCTGTCTAACACTGTCTCTCATCTCTCTGACCCTCAGGTAAGGGCCAGACTTTGTTTGCACCCAGCATCGGAGGAAGCTGATAAAGGGCCTAAGAGGAACATGCAGGGGGAGTGAGTGGCAGTGAACACTCAGCAGTGTTACTGCCAGACACCTCTGCTGCCCTGTTTGTTCCCTCTAATGACACATGTCCCAAATTTCCTGATCATAACAGTCATCATGTTGCTCTTGGTGTTTTATTGCCCTCTGATGTTGAGCCAGGAGCTTCACAATGGAAGTTAAACCTGATGTTAATGAGTTTAACCACTCCAGTTCATCTGCTGACTCCTCAGAGCGTTAATGGCTTTGGGGGGACACAGAGAGGTGTTTTCACTCACGTACAACGTGCAAACACACCACACTCTGCCCAGATTTCACTGTGAGCCACCAGCAGCAGTGCTGACAGCTCAAAAGCTTTGCTTTTTGTCTTGTGGATGCCCCGTGGTTTGCCAGGGGTGGTGTCATTGGTGGGGTAAAATATCTGGAGTGGGAGCCTTTCCCCAGCAGATGCAATGGATGGATGCCCTTGAGCATCTGTCAGGCTTCCTTGTGGGGACTGCAGTGAACAAACCTCTTTGCTGCAACGTGGATTGTAGGTCACTGATGTGGTGGCATCTCTTACTGAGCTATCCAGTGTGTTTGGCTGTCAGAAATGCTCCTGTTTGGCCATGTTACCCCCCTGCAGCAGCACGGTCCTTCCCACCAAGCTGCCACAGCCCTCAGGGGATCTTCATTCTTTAGAAAAGTCCAAAGCTTCCCAAGTAGCAAATGCCCTCACCCCCAAGGAGCACCAGCATCTCCTGCCATCCACAGCCAAGAGCTGACAGAGGCTTTTTTACCCTCTCCCTTTCTGGGGACATCCAGGCCAGGGACCAGGATATCTGATGGAGATGGTGTAGGCCAGATCTGACATCTTTGCCTGAGACACTGGCCTCTGAAACCATAAAATACCAAGGTCACAATATCCTCAGAATTTTTCTCCCTTTTCCTTCCTTCCTTGGTCCCTCTTTCACCCTCTTGCAGGCAGGACAGTAACACCCAGACCTCCAGGATTTACCTCCCTTAACAGGCATCATGCTAAAGGTAGCAATGGAATTGTATTTTACGAGACCTGGGGTCTGACATTCCTCACATTTGGATGTAGAAAATATCCAAGCAATGTCATCCTTTCATTGCCTGTCCATCCTGGGAAAAAAAGGGTGTGCAGATATGTATAACTATTATTGGGACCCACAGACCTCTGACTTGGGAACACACTGTGCAAGCCAACCTTGAACACATACATTGAACATAAAAAACATATATAATAAAAAAATCTAGCTCCTGGGTACCCAGTGATTATTCTGTAGCACAGGATAAGCTTTCTAACTGCCTTTTTTTTCCTCCTGTCTGAAGAAATTATTCCGTTCTGCACCTGTCCACGGAATATATCATCTTAATTCAGCATACCTCAGCCCCTGCTGGGCAAAGGCAACTGGATACCCCCAAGAAAAGGCCAAAGCAGGAGTCCTTTAACCTAATAAGGCAGACAAGGCTACAAAGGCATCTACAATTCCCCTGGATTTTCCTCCAGGGAGGCAGGTGCTATCGATCCTCAAGGAGCACAAACATCTGACATGGCCTTGACTGTGTTGTGCCTTTCCTTCACTGCTGTACATTCTACAATCACTGGTTTTCCAGATGAGATGTAAAGCCATTGAATCCTACAATGTTTTGGGTTGGAAGGGACCTTAAAGCTCATCTCATTCCACCCCCCTGCCATGGGCAGGGACACCTTCCACTATCCCAGGTTGCTCCAAGCCCCATCCAACCTGGCCTGGAACAATTCCAAGCCTGGGGCAGCCACAGCTGCCTTCTCTCTGTAGATCTCTGTCTCAGGCTCTTGGGCTGAGGATGACCCTAAAAGCCACGTGGTTGATGGTTTGGAGGTTGCATGCCCAGCAAAAATTATGTACAGCTGTAGGAAGCTGGGACCGATCCTCTTGTCTCATGTTGCCAGCGAGGTCCCAGCAACACGTGGGAGCATAGGAGGGAGAGGAGCACCCAAGGAGGGGATGGTGCTGCTAAAATGGCAATGGGAGGGATTTGCTGAGGACTCGGTGGGAGAACAGGAGAGATTCAGTGTCCCTGGAGCCTGCAGGGTCTCCCACATGTGCCGGCAATTCACACTCCAGCTTTTATGAGGTGAGAGGAGCTGCTGGAAGGCATTTTCCCCAGCTTGTTGAGGGGTGTGATGCAAAGCCCTCCTGGTGAGGGCAGGCTCTCAGCCCAGGTGTGAGGGACAGCAGTCAGTGGAATTCCTGGAGTCTGCACATGCCAGCCTGGAGAATGGGCATGGGAAAAGGTCAGAAATGTAACATCTGCTTTATTAAAAAAATAAAATAACCCTCTGTTCAAGCACATACTGCTTTCCTGCAGTAGGAGAATTTCCCTCTTTCAGGAGCGACTGAATGAGGAAACCAAGAATTTCAAAAAAAAAAAAAAAAAAAGAAGGAAGATGGAGATGAACTTCAGCTCCAATGCTGCAGGCTGAACAGATGCAATCTGCTTTTCTGACACTCAGCAGAAAGAAAGGCAGAGCTGAGCAGGAAGAAAGAAGGATCTGATTTCACGTGCCTCATCTTAACGAGCCCAACATCACACGTGCCTTTAGCAACAAGAAAATGCCCTGCAGGCACTCAAATGCCTGTGTGTGTGTTTGTGCACTCGTGTGACTCAGGGCTGAGCCGCGTTGTTCGAGCCCAGCTCCCCGCTCGGGCACGCAAATTAATCCTGGTGGGCGCTTGGATTTGCACTTCACACTCTCAGCGAAATGTTAGAGCTTTGTGTGCTGCGTGAGAGGGGAGAAAAGGCAGCTCTTTCCCTGGCACTCGGGGTGACCTGGCTCTGTGTCGGTCCTGGCACCCCCCAGACCCACACACATTTTTTTATTCCTCGTTACATCCTGCGCGAATTCCTTCTGGTCTGAGAGTTTCCATTCTTGATCTCTGTCCAAAGGTGAGCGTTCGCTGTTGAAAGTTTGTTCTAAATTGATTTAACTATTTTTAAAAGTTCCTCATTGCTGAATAAATTCACCTTTTCCCCTGCAAATGTGTTTCCCTGATTTTCTTCTCCAAATGGAGCGGCAGGGATTTAGTAAAGCGTTTTAGAAAGAATAGTGTGGTTGATACCAAGGGAGGCAAATGAAAGAGAAACAAAGAAAGCAAACAGGATATTTATGGCAACTCTAGAGAGCTCTCTGTATGTAGCCATTAAAATAGCCCTCAAATGAACAATATTGGCTTTCTACTCTATCCTCAAACACAGAGGACAACCTTTGAAAGACTCCTATGCACATCCAAGCCTTGTGTGGGTAACTGTGGATTGGCAGGTGAAAGGAAATAATCCTGAGCACGTTCTTAACCTGCATGAAAAGCAGTTTGACTTGTGCACACACTGGAATACACACACTGATTTGTTTTTAGACCTAGCTTAACCATTCACTCTTCATTTCCTTGGAGAAAACTTACAATTCTTCAGGGAAAAGAAAAATGTAGCAAAATTAGGCAGCTCCTGTGCCTTTTCCTGCTTCAAATTTTGAGTTGCTACCTGTCCTCTTGAAAAAGTGAGTCAATAAAATAGTCCCGCAAGAAAAAATTATTGTACTTGCAATTTTCTAAATAAACACAACAGAAAAACCATACAAGGTTTACGTAGTTTACAAGTGCCTCTTAAAAAATAAAAATCACACTGTTTTCACAGTTTAGGCATCACTAATTTCCAGTGAATAGACCTTGCTGCAAGAGCAATTTCCATCTCCACTAAATGACTCCAGAAGGGTCCTACACTGCCCAAATATTCATTTTTTTTTCTGTCTAAAGATAAACTGCTGTTTCCCTTTTTGTGCACAAACATTTGTCACTGTTATAACCTGGAGTCTTCCACTCTTGGTTGGGAACAGGCTGAAGGGAAGTATTGCCTGAGAAACATCTTCCTTGGACAGCTTTGTCTTTTCTGCTCCTTTCTCCAGCAAACATATCAAATACCACTTTAGAAAACTGGTTTGAACAAGCCAGCCAGTGTTTCAACAGTCATTCTATTTTTCCAGCTGAATTTGAATTTTTTTTTTTTAAACATAAATGGCTTCATTAACGTCAATTTGCGGATCTGTTAAGATGTAGGTGGTCTGATGCCTTAAATATGACTGTACATTTGTTCCACTCCACCACCGAAAAACCCTTCAGTGGGATGCAATGTAAGGAATTACCATCCAGCTCCTTTTTTTTTTTGCTTTTTGTTTTCCAAAACAGCTGTGTCACAGATAGCCCACCCCTCCCCTTGCTCCTCTGACCTCTTATTCTGCAATCCTCTTGGATTCCCTCCAGGGAGGGCAAATATTCCCTCCACCTTCCCCCAGAATTGTATGTTCCTTTAACCTTGGAACGATCTTTAGCTGCTAAAAATAGACTCCCAATTCCAGACTTTTGCCGACTCTTCTCGTGCCACAACTGCCTTTTGACATTCTGTTCTCCCTGGTGGATCACATGCCCCGTCACTGCCTCCCTGCCAAGGCTGACAAAAGCACAACGTGTCACCAAAATTTTTGAACAGGAATTCCAATGACCAGACAGGGGAAAAAAAAAAAAAAAACCAACAAAAAATCCCAATGATGTTGAGAAACTTTTTTCATATGAAGACCAATAGAGGAAAAAAAAAAAAATCACAGAATTACAGAGTCATGGAAACTCCAAATGGAAAATCATTAGGTCATCCAGGCAGTTTGTTTGCTAATTAGGGATGATCCCCTATGGCGCTGGCTGGTTTAAAAGCCCTAAATGAGAGATCTCTCACCAGTATCTAAGAAGATTATCCACAATCCAAGTTATCTCTCAGTGTTTCTGACTGAATTCCTCCTCTCAGAACAGTATCCTGTTCTTTCCTATCATGGACCTCCTCACCACCACTCCTTCCATCCCATCCTCATGAAAGGACTCGAGGTATTGAAACTTTCTCCACAGGAAATGTCTATTTTTTCCACAAATATTTGTAGGGTGATATCCCCGCCTGGTGTTTTATCAAAACTGAGGTACTCAATAATCTTAGAAGTATTTTCCAAATTAAATTATTCTTTGTTTCTAATTAGGATAAATTAGCTTTCAGCTTTCCAATTTTCCTTTGGTTTTGGCTGCTGTTTATCCTGTTTATCCTGGTGACTCCTTCAAATATCACAAAATCAGGCAACACTTTGCTGGTAACAAGGGACAGCAGGTGTGGTGTGGTGATGTGACCTGACCACAGAAGAGCAGTTGTCTCTTGGATGTCACCCCCACATACATCCCAAGAGTTCATTTTCCCAATATTAATATACACTTGCAAAAAACTAGTGATTTGCTGTTTGTCAGCAATAGCTCAGATTTTTGTCAATGTCGGCTTTTTCATTTTTTTCCCCTTTTGTTTTATATTTGTCCTTTTGACTACCCCTTTCTAAAGGATTTGTTGATTTTTTGTCTGTTTTGTTTATTTGTTTATTATATTTTTTCATTTCTACCCACTTTTCTAATCCCTTAGAGCAACAGGGGAAGCAGTAGAGGAACGTCAGGTCTGATGTAACTGAAAATGCTGTAAATGTAGAATTTTTGCAATAAGTCTCTTATTTGAATATTTCTTCACTATTTCTTCCAGAGGAAGCTCTCAACTATGCTGTGGAACTTGAACTTCCTTGTCTCCTTGTTGTTTGTTCATTCCCTGATCAATGCTGTGTTTTGCAGAGACCTGTTCCTGGTTCCCATCACACACTTTTAGGTTTCTCCATCCAAGGAGCTGCCAGAGGGTCTCTGTGAACACTGTGCTTAAGTCTGGATATGTGACAGTCCCATTTCACTGTGCTGCTCCAAAGGCCATCCCACGGACCACCCGTGAACATGGGCTTTCTCAGGATTCACAAATAATCTTTCAAGCAAATCCCACAGGAGCAAAGATGCCTCTCTGTCTGTCTGAGGAGAAAGAGATTTAATTGTTGCACAGCCATAAGGTATCCCTAAAGAGTGCACAGAGATAACCACAGAGAAAATCGTACAATGAAGGGATGACTCCCTGGATATTCCAGACCTGAGGCATGGACAGAAGGTGAAATAGAGTTTCCAGCTGACATCAATATTATTGTACCCTATGACACCCCATCCTTGATTTCAATCAGTCACTTGGACCCCATCAATTGCTTCCATTTTAGAAACATAAAATGCTCGTGTTACTCAGGAGCACCAGAGTGAAAAGGGGGTGAAGAAAAGCAAATCTGAAAACTTAATGCAGAGAGCTCTGACAAGTTGGTGGTCTGGTGGGGTTGAATGATCTCTTTCTGGGTTTCCTTGCTGCTGAGAGCAAATCCTCAGGGCTAAAGGTGCACAGCTCCAAGTGAAACCATTTGTAGCTGTGTCCTGGTAGCACCATAGGTCACTTTCATTTGAGAACTGTCCTCACAATCTCTGCTTGTTCCTGATCAATACTTCACTATGAATAAAAGTGAACAGAACAAATTGGAAAGATTTATTAACCCTGTTGATATGTTAAAAGCATTCTGTCAAAGAATTTGAAAAATGCTTCTCATATTTAGTGTTCAGAGACAGAAAATCCCTTTTGAGAAAGGAAAGGTATGTAAAATACATCAGTACCTCAGTGTGGAAATCCAGACCTGGCTCACTATATACATTACAGATGAATAGGTATTATTGAAAACTGCATGTGGTTCTTAGTGGGGAGAGCAGCTCCACATAAGAATGAGAAAGTAATTGTCAGCACTCAAGGAGAAACACTGGTCACATCTTTAAGAGAGTTGAGAGAATGGGAGGCTTTAAGATGGTAAAACACAAGATTAATGGAATTGGGAGAAGCTGTTGACAGAATTTCTTGAGGGGAATGAAATTGGAAAGTGATACTGGTTGGGACGCGGCCCTTGGAAATTTGCAGCAGTCTGAAGCCATACCCAGATCTCCTCACTGTAATAAAAGCAGGGGCTGAAACCAAATGAGGATTTGAACCGCATGTCAGAAAGTCACTGCTGGAGTGGGATTCCAAAAAGCACGTTGCAGAGCAGCGAATGAATCACAGCCCACGGGGTGCAGAACACACACTAAATGAATCCAGCATGATGCACTGCTCTGCAGGGCAATCACCACCTTCAGCACTGCCACAGAAAGCAACAACCAACCTCAACGTGTCACTTTTGCCCAAAACATTTTTCGAAGGTTAGGGCAACACACAGCACAACTGGGGGTGCCTCCAGAGGAAAGAACACCCCTGGCCAAATCGCTTTCCAGTTTGTGCTTTGGAGTTTACTGGGCTGGCATAAAAGAAGAGGAGTATCCTGCAGCCCAGCCCAGACTAACTTGTTGCTACTGGGATGGGGAAGAAACAAGGAAATATGTCAAAGAACACACCGTTTTTGTATGCAGGTGATATTCTGGTAATTTCTTAGCAATGCTAAAACATGAGGCAAGTTCATGGCCAGGAGTTTGAAGGCAGGTCTTTTTTCTTCTGGGCCTGGCAAGGAGGCAGAGAGTTTTATTGGAAGCAGACATAGTTTCCATGCCTTTGTCAACTCCAAATTAGGCTGTTCTTCTGGAGAACATCTTTAATCAACTGGAAGCTGATCAACCCACTTCATGAGTTGGGTTTTTCACTGGAACAATATAGTAACACCAGAGGCCTCTGAGCTGTGCTCCATTTAGAGTTCTGACATTTGAAGCTCTGGATGGCTTAAGCAAGGTACTTTAAAAAAAAATACATATAATTTCTTAATAAAGGGAAATGGGTAGGACTTTCTCCATAAAGAACTCTACTTTTGGAAAGAACTGTCCCTACTCTGGATGGAAACACCCTCAGATGTCAAGAGGATATTAGAGTGAACAGGCACAGTTCTACCACAAAGCCATTTGGTGAAAGAGTGGTCAAAGTCTTGAGAGCACTCAAGGAAAGCAGACGCTTCCAAGAGCAGATCACCCTCCTGGGATGCTGAGGCAATACCTCCTCGAAGCTAAAAAGCTATTTTTTGACTGAAGGGACAGCATTCACCACTGATTGTAGGAGGTCTTCCCTGTGAGGTCTTCCAAATCCCTCATGGCCATGTTGAGCCTACCCAGGCTGTGAAAGCCAAAACTATTCCAGGAAAGTGAGTACAGTAGTAGGAAGAAGCTGGAAACACACTTTTTAAAAAATTCACGGAGAGAAGAGAATGAAGTTTGATTATTTCTTACAGCACCGGCTGGAATTAGGGATTATAGAAGATGCAACATGAAAAGCATCTTATGTATTTTTTTTAATTTTGTCCTCTTTGAGGGGGGGAGGGATTATGGAGAACACAGAAAAAACGTAAAATAGTCATCTTTCTCACTTGACCTGCTTGCTTTCCTAAATAAAGTGACATTGGAACACTTCACACTAAATGGCATTTTCTGACATACCCACAAGTATGTCTTTCCTCCCCGTTGCATGATAATCCAACACCTTGGAATGCTCAGCCAGCTGGATCACTCACAGGGCAGACTATTCCAGTAAGTCCCTCAGAAAACAGATGTTGGATCCAGCACTGGAAAGGCTCATGAAGACCTCCCCCCACCCCACAGTCAGTACAAAAGGTTGTTTAGAACCAAACAGAACAAAGAAAAGGGATTTTTTGGGGGTGTGTGTTTTCTGGTTGGTTTTAAACTTAAAGCTAAAATAGGGGATGCAAAAGCAGGGGCTGAAGGAGCATCTGATGATTTGGACAAGTGGGTCTGAATCTCAGAACAGATATTACATTTGGTCTCTAACCCTCAGTGTAGACTAGAAGAGATTCTCAGTGGAATATCAGATTTTCCATCACAACTGCAGTCTTCCATCACAACTCCTCATCACTAAGTCAAAATATATTAATATCAAACTTTCAAGGCCTTTTCTGAGGGAAGGGTGGGCTAATTTCACACAATATTGTCGAAGCGGGGATGAGAACCCTCTTCCATCTGTTCTCCCCAGTTGCCAGGGGCTGCTGTGGTTCCACACAAGAAAGTTAATTACATGATCACGCTGCATTTCTTTCCATCCAATCCCCTACTTCTTCATTCAAAGCCTTAGATGGAAAGCACAGTGGGAATGAATCCAGGCTGTGCCTCAAATGGACTAGTTTTTGCAGGTCTCGCCTCTTTTTTTTCACAGTAGTTGGACGGGGCATGAACTTGTAGCAATCAGATACCTAAAGGCTTTATAGAGGGGACAATTTAAGGTTGCTTGGGTTTCTGGATCCGAGCACTTCCTAATCTTCTCAGAGCTTGAGTTCACAACTTAAACATTTCTTAAATGCTGATTTTAGATACCTGCA
The DNA here is from genome assembly GCF_009829145.1 of Chiroxiphia lanceolata. Taxonomy (NCBI): domain Eukaryota; kingdom Metazoa; phylum Chordata; class Aves; order Passeriformes; family Pipridae; genus Chiroxiphia; species Chiroxiphia lanceolata. The sequence goes on along the minus strand of NC_045649.1, from coordinate 6,646,069 downwards.
GAGTTAAAAGAAGGCTGCCATCGTAGGAGACTGTAACTTGGAATTCTATTTAAAAAAATGACAAGCAAAAAACCCCTATTATTTAGGATCTACAGGGATTATCCTGAGCAGTGGAAGTTGGGATTGACTGTCACACTTAGCTGTTACCCTGAGACCTACAATGGATTATTTAATAAAGTAGTTGGGGCAAAGGACTTGAAACCCTTTTGCTGTAGGAAACAGTTCTGCAATGATCCCATTAAATAACAGGAAGATGTGCCATATCTGCATTTTCCTCCCCGGATAAATTGTATATAGAGCTTTGATCTCCATGCTCCGTATGACTTCCACGAAAAAGTGCCTTTCATATCCCGGGCATCGGAGAGTGTGAGAAGACATGAGGGTCTGGCTCTGTAAGATTTATGAGGGCATTTAGTCAATCACTTCTCCCCCTCCACGAGCTGGGCTTGCCCCGGCGCTGCCCGCTCCCCAAACCAGTGTTGATCTGCAGCCCAAAGCCCACCATTGTTTTGAACCCAATATGCCCCGTAACGAATTAAATGAAAACATGTACAATAATGAGGTCTTTATATCCCGACTTTTATTTTCTGCAGCAAAATGAATAAATTGAATGATTTGAGCACCAAAACCCTCCAGTCCACCTTGCCCTAAACAAACCGTGGAGTGATTGCAGAAATGAAGAGGTAATTAACTGGGAGTTTAGCTCAACCAGCTGCTCTCTGTATTACCCAGGCAGACTAAGCCTTTGGCAACTGGGTTTGGTAACACCCCTCAGCAATTTTCAGTGTGTCTTTTCTCAGAGCCTTTAACGTGGCCAAAACCCCAGGAATCCACAGGTTTTTAAATGATCAAATCCACAATTTTTGCCTGCCTGTCATGTTCGACTTAGCGGATCTCCTAGAATAAGGTTTACAGCATGTCTTCTGGATTTGATTAGGAGAAAATCTGTACTTCATCTTAACTCCTCCACTTTTTCTGCCCTAGACCTGAGGAATGCAATATTGGCTTCTCCCTCAGCAACTCCCACGTTTGTAGCTAACATTATTGAGCTGGGTTTCTGTCTGGAGTGTACTATTTTAAAATGGCCTTATTCCCACCTGAGCACTGTGGCATCTCCAGCATTGAAAATTTTTATTAATTCATACATATATTGCTATTAATGTATATATACTCCATAGCTTGCCTTAAGCTTGAGAACCTATCACGCTCAAAACTGCCTTGCTTTCCAGGCTGCATTTATCAAATTATTAAACACTGAATAAAGAAGTACTGATGGCAAATTCCCTCCCTCCACACAGAATATAAAATATAGGCAATCAAGTAAAAAGCTTTACTCATTCAAATTTATTTCTATATATTACCCAAGAGCTTTCCAATTTGCTTAGACGTACAAAAGCATCCTCTTTTTTTATGGACACATATAATGTAAAAAAAATACAAAATAAACTAATTCGGAACTCAAAATCAATAGTTTCTCCCTCTTGATTTTTTGTTTTTATTCTTTAGCAATGAACATCAATATTGCAACAAACACCAGCATGAGGCTTTCAACCAATGTTAAACCTCCTCTCAGCAAGCCAAAGGAATGTTTTCCATAATTTCTGTGGCAATATAATTTGGTGGCTCATGTAATCAGAGCTTTGAGAAGTGGTGTCTTCCTCTATCCCTATATTTTACCTGTTATGTGACTGATCTTAATTAAATTTCCATAATCAATCCCTGTATCACCACTGTTGTAAATCCCATCTTATGCACACGGAGAGCACGTAGGGTGAGAAAATTTCCCACACCGTGGTTTCAGACACGTTGGTGGGGAAGGATTTCTTTGCTGGCTGCTGATAATAACCACTGGAAGCGAGCGGAAGGGCTTGAGGGGAGATATTAGCAAAATGCAAACAGATAAGGAAAGAAAAAATGGGATATGTTTATCATTCCTGGCAGGGATTCAGTGTTCTGTGCTGGATGAGATGGTTCAGATTCCAGGGAAGCTACTGCATAGGTGTAGATTGCCCTGAAAAAAAGACTTGGCGCCTTTGATTTTGGTTTGCTCCATATCCAGAATATCAACCTTTTTTTCCTGCTGCAGGTGAACTATCCAATGAGGGGTCCTGAAGTCAAACACACTTTGGTAGCTCACTACTAAATTATAATTGCAAGACTATGGGCCCTTAAAAAAAGACCTGCACAAATCTGCAGCTGAATTGAGACTGAAAGTGGCTTTCATTTTATTATTCAGCTATTTTTGTGTACCTCATTCATGTTGCTTAAAGTCCTACTCATGGATCAGGAATTAACACTAGAAATGGTGCCAATATGGAGCAGAAAAAGGTGACCCCCAAGATGTTTTCTGGTTGACAAATCCTTTTCTTACTCTAAACTTGAAAGAAGCTCAAGCTATACTGGCTTTCAACAGAGAACTGCTGTTCACTGAGATACATTGATTTTTTCTTCAGTTGGTAAATTTAGAAGAATTAAAAAAGAGATAATTTTTTAGAAAATAGCTAACACTGTTTGTTTACAAATATCACATCAGGAGTCAGGTTGATCTTGCTGGTGGATGTTCAGGGTAAACTCTGATTCCCAATCTGTGAAAAAAACCCCTAATTATTTTAATGTAACCCTAAATTCATTTCTGTGTAATGCCATTTGTTGGTCTCAATTATTATGGAAAGGTTTTTGTGTGTAAATCTCAGTTTGCTTTTGGCACAAATGCCACATAACTTGAGTTTGTGTGCAAAAATGAAAGTGAAACTCAGCTGAGTCCATATGATTTCCTACAATTCTATTTTCCAGGTCCAGTTTCCAGCAAAACTAGGACAGTTAGTTGGAAGCTCAAAAACCAGTCTGAACCTTGGTTGACTTTTCAGTTTCAAAAAAAAGCCAAGATCGGGGCAGTTTTTACCTGGTTTCCAGTTTCATAGGTACAGCTGGTTGAAATTTTTCAAATAAAACAAATCATGACCACTTGGCTTTTCTCCAAACATTCATATTTTTAATGCAACTCCCCCCACCACCCCCATTTTTCGACCTCACTACTTTCTTTGGAAAAAATTCAAAAAAATTCTTCGATATCAAAAGGGAAAAAAAAATAAAGACCTTTTCAGTGGCCTACAAAATACAGCTTTTGTTTGTTTCTGGGCATTTTTGGGGGTTTTTTTTGGACAGCCACAGCAAGTGCTTTGACTGGTTACCTCAGATTGTTCTATGCTTTAAATTTCCTTCCATTCATAGCTGAAACGCTTTGGGTCTGATTTTCCAATGACAAAGCCAAAACCACTCAACTCCTGGTCACCATCTCCCAGGTTTTTCTGGGGCAATAAAAAATGATTTATCATAAAACAAAACAGGCTGAAAAATGTTATCGCACTTGTAAACGTCCCAGTAAATCTTTAAACCCTGCTTTTCACCCTCTGCCTCTAAGGGAAGTTTGACTAAGTATCAGTCAGGAAGGTCACAGCATATCATCGTAGCTTAGGCAAAGATTAGCTTCCACTTCTTGAACTGCTCGTTTTAGACCATGTAACAGATGCTGTTGAAAATCCAAAAGGTGCAATAAATCCCCCCCCCGCCCAACCCTGAGAGAAAATCAGTTGAGTGACCTCAGGCCGTGGAGTGAAAGGTCCCTGTGGGGCAAAGCTCCACAACTCGAGCCTTGTGGTGGCTGTGCTTTGTCAGGAATGACCTTTCCTCCCACGGAACTGTTCCTCCTCTTCCTCCTTCTACAAAATCTGCACATTTTACGAATGAGTGCCCAGACCTCCCAAACATGTGACTCAATCCGTCCTTCAGGGTCCAGTTGGACTATTTTTCAATTACTGGGCACTTCGTAGCCGGCTGACACCTCGGTGAGCATGTTCTCAAGCTGCTTTTAGCCAGAGACACACAGCTTAAGCTTTTCAGCAGCTGCTTTATCTCTGCTTCTCACCCCTACCCCCACCCCGATTTAAGTCTAAGATGAGCCTCCACCCCCGAAGCCCATGATATCTCACTCCAAAGTCCTGTCAGAGCCACAACCAAGGCCATAAATTTCCCAGCTGGGTCACAGTACTCCCTGTTCATTTAGTGAAACGTTATAAATGTGTCCAGGCTCTGAGTGAAACCTAATCCCGACATTCCCCTCATGGCAATTCCTGCAACTGATGGCAGGGTCATCTGGAATTACCATCCCTTATCTGATTGGAAACTCATCACCTGTGTTTCAACACAGGGTTTGGTAATGCCTCGTAAAATAGAGCCCTCTGCTATTCCAGATCTGATGCTTTGGGATGGAGCAGACACTGGCTGTTGGAAAGATCACAGGGTACCTGGTCCTGCCTGACCATGCAGCAGCAGAGCTGAGCTGGCTGAGGGTGATGCTCTCAAACACATCCCAGGATGGCTCATAAGGGTGGAACGGATGGGAATGTCACCCCAAGACAAGGAAAGGCTGCAGTTTGAAACTTGGCAAAGCCAGAGCTCTTGGGGAAGGGGTCAATGTGCAGCTGGTGGAAAGCAGCATCATTTCACTGAGCCTAAGAATTTATGTTCTATATTTTTTTCATGTGGGACCCTCACTGTGTCACATCTGAACATCTTCTGGTAGTGGTTACATGACATCCTCTCCTCCTGTCCTGGAGGGAAACAAAATCTGAAATGCAGTGAGATTTTTTTGGTTTGACAGGAGAAGAGTTAAGATACACTGTTAGTGTTTTCTTTCCATTTCATCCAGGGAAAATGAAAAAGCCAGAAGGAATCACACCTCAGACTTCACGGTCTGAGCACAAAGACCCACAGGGTAGCCACGTTTTGAACTGTTCAGCATAAATCCGCAGCTAAACTCTTCAGATGTTTTAAACACCACCCCAGGACCTGTGCAGGTGCAGAATTAGCTCCAGGTCTCAGTAGATTGGGCTGCCACCCTTCCATTTCCCAGTGCAGTGCTATCTGTGACTTCCATTCCTAGATACAAAACAGCAAGTGCCTCTGAGCTATATGCTAAATAAACACAGCTCAGGAAAAGCTCAAACCAAAAAGCTTCACTTCCAGCCAACATTCCTTCCCCTGTGCCAGCCATTCATTCCTGTAATATTTAGTGGATTGCAAAGAGATTTTGGATTTCCTGTCAGGTTTCTGTCCTTCAGGGAGTTAATTATGACTTGGGACTCAAGGAATGGTGTCTGCTGTGGTGCCACGCTCGTGCACATGTTGCTGCTCTGATTTATCATTGTGTCCTTGCTTCTCTCAAAGGTTCTGTTCAAGTCTCTGAAAAAAAGCAGGGAATTCACTGAGCTGAGTGATTGATTGGGAGACAGGAGGGGACAGGGGGGTTGATAACTTGGTCTGGACTGGTGGATGCCTCTTACACAGCTACAGGGAAAAAAGAGGTGAGAATGCAAAGACCAGAGATTTTAGTTCTCTTTAGTGCCTCCCCCTCATATCCAGCTCCTGTGGCTCAGTGTTCCTGGTGGGAGAGCCTCTGCCCATGGAGCAGGGAGCAGGTAGGAGGAGGCTTCAGCCACCACCAGCCTCGAGGACACAGATGAGATCCCAGGACTGATTCACTCAAACCATTTCTACCCTGCAGGGAGTGCAAGTGGGTGCACTTAAATCTGTTTTCAATGAATTAGCGTGGGCAGTCCTGGCATTAACACTGAGCTACTTGCCCAAGTATTTACCCAGCTTCTCAGGTGGGTTTTCCAGCCATGCTGAATTCCGTTCTACTCACTGACTGCCGTGAATACAGGCACTTAAATCTCCCTGTGAGTAACTTCCCCAGCTGTAAAAAAGGGACAGTGTATCTCTGCATTGCAGGGGTGAAAGGAAAATAAATACTCTAAAGCTTCTAAGCAGCTTAGGTATTAAGAAAATGAGATACATCTGGGGCTAAAATTTACAGATAGGCCATTTGGATACAATCTGATTAGATTTATCCCCTAGTAAAATTGTGTAATTTCTGTAAGTTCAAGAATGTTACTCCTCTCCCAGTGAAGCAAGAATCCCTGCCAGTTCCTAGGCTTAGGCTATGCCAGATTTTGGGGAAAACATCTCAATGAACAGCTGATGCAGGAGCTTCATGCACTTGTATTCCACCCATTCTCGTGCCCATCCTCAGCCACAGAAGCAGTTTCCCACATGCCAGGGTGGCAGCTCCCTGGTGGCTCCCCATGGGTCTCCAAGCTGCAGACGCCTTCAGCCATGGATCCTGGCTGTGGGTCAGGTGTGGATTCACTGTAGCATTCCTGTCTCATTTCCTAGCCTATACTGGATCAGTGCTTTGTGGGTTATGACTGTGGCTTCTTACATCTGACATAAAAAAAGGGCAGAAAACTGTCCTTTGCTGTGTTAGTGAACAAAAGCTGCTATTGCAGGGCCTGGGAAAAATGATGCCCAATAACACTGGGACAGTGTTATTCCAGCACAGAGGGGACCTGAGGGAGATAACCTTCAGATAAAAGTTATTGTCAGGGCCATCTCCCTGAAAATACCACTACTCACAAGAGAGACCAATTCCAAGTGTCAGCTTTCTACTGGATTTAATTCCCAGTTAACCGAAGTCATGCCCAGGATTAAATGAACACCCATCAGCTGAAATGCTGGTGAACATTTTCATCTCCTTCTTTTACTGATGCTGGTCGCTTCTCTCTGCAGTTGGGGGAGGTATATTGTGCAAAACATGGCAGTTCCACTGAATTTGTTGCCCATCTCCATCATGCTGCTGTTTCCTTATGTATAATCATTTTTATTAGCACTGAAACAGCACGTCCTAAAACACTTCTGTCATCTTCAGGCTTTGACCCAGTTGAAAAGTTTATTGTGAATATTATTTTCAGACCATTAACAAAGCAGTTGTCAGCTGTTCAGGGAAAGCAAGGTGCAATAAAGCAAGAAATTTAGCCAGGGCTACTGAGAGACTCATTGTCAACATTGAGATTAAGCTGCCAACGTCCAAGATCACTTCTTTTGTCATGAGGCTGTGTGAAAATATAGATCTGAGCTGAAAGGGGTTTGTAAGAGAGGCTGCTCCTTTTCTTAGACAAGTTGTGTCCTCAGATCATCTACATCAACTACAGCAAAAGGCCTCTGGAGCTCTGGACTCTGACAGCAGTACTAGAAGGTTTGAGTGGTCTGTGAATAATCAACCTCAACTCCAAAAAATACAGTTTAAAGGATTAGTCCTTAACTGTTTTACCCTCAGAAAAAAGCCAAAAGAATGGTGTTGTCTCAGTCAAAGTCTCAGTTTAATGGATTAACATTATTAAATTTAAACCGAAATTATTAATTTTGCTGAGAAATTAGCTTGAAATTTCTTGCTTAAGCCCTCAAGATCTGGCCAGGAGTATGTTTTTTCCAGCTACACCAGCCTGATCAACAAGAACATATTCCTGTTTCTGAAACCTTGTCTTGCTTTTGTCTTTCTCCCATCACAGTGAGCACAAAATATTGAACTTCGGTGCATCGCAAACTAAGCTCAGAATGCAGCTCCTCTGGAGAACTCTTCTTGAGAAGATGACTGAAAGGTACAGAGGCTGCTGATCTCCAGGTGTGCCTGATACACCCAGGAGGTGTGAGGCTACCTGCAAAAAGCAGCAGAAATTGCCATTTTGCATGAAAATTCACTAGAATTGGCCAAATTCATTTATTCACATCCCTGCCCTGTAACTCCCCCACAGCAAGGAAGTTACACACCACCTGCAACTGCCCCTGGGAGCATCACCTGGAGCTCCAGCAACTGCCTTACCTTTGGACACATCAAATTCCTTTGGAAGATAAAAGCCTTTCCATGAGAAATCCGAAGGGCTCATTTGGGTTTCTGGCACCAAAGGCTTCCCTGAACTCCCACAGAGCTGAGCCCACTGTAATGAAGGAATTTTTAGCAACGCTACATATAAAATTGGAGCAGGTGCTCTCAATAAAGAAAATTCTTAACCCTGCTCATATTTTTCAGTTCCTCTCTGTCTGGGCATTAAGCCACCATTTCAGTTTCAAGCTTTTCTGGCTTGCTGGAAGGGGTGAAGGATAACCTTTTTTTCCCTCCTTTTCTACTTCCCCCCCCAAGAAAATGTGGAAACAGATTTTAACCTCAGCCCTGGAAGCAGGTTGGGTGATTTGCCAGCAATCCTTCTGAAATGAACTGCCAGGCCACCTAATTAAACAAACCTCCAACATTTTTAAGCTCCTCTCTCCAGAGCGCACAAAAGACCAATTTTTGTCCTTTTAGAGGGTGGCATGAAGGAGAGAACTCAAACAGCCTGATCCTGGTTGTCTCCCAGATAGGGATTTATTTCAGAGATGAATCCACCTGCAGAAACTATCCCTGGATCCAGACTTCGAGCTGCGGTATTTGGAGGGTTATTGGGCATGAAGGAATTTACTTCTTTCCTGTGAGGTGCCCAGAGTCATGTCTCCAGGAGTAAAAGCAGTCCTTGTCCTCTGCCTTCTCACAAAGAAGAAATTTTTGCAGTGAACAAACAACAAACAACCGACAAAGCGTCGGCGCCGGGGGCACAAGTCAGCGGAGCCACATTCCCATTTTCATAATCATGGGAGTGCCATAGCTGCTAAACGCTTTTGGGCCACTGGGCGAGTGTGGGGTGAAAAAGGAAGGGAAAAAAAATAAAAAAAAAAAATGGCTGGCAGGGGAGAGGGAGACAAACAGGCCATTCATTCATAAAGGCATCACTGCAGCGCTTATGGCATTCACGCTCGCCCAGAGGAATCACGGGAACACCGGGAGGAGGCTCCGTTAACCACGGCAGGGGCTTGAACTCTCCTGCTGGTTAAAAATAGATGTCTGCCCCCACCCCACGCCAATCTCTTAAGGTGGACTCTGCCAGAGATGCCCTGGGTGGTATTGAAGGGGAAAGTTTGGCTTTCCCACTTTGCTGAGGTGCCCAGGGCACGTTCGCAGTTAAATTGTGCTGTTATTTTTATTGTTTCCGACTCATTAAAAACAACAAAAAAAGGCAAAAAGAAATAAAAAAGCAAAAATAAAATAACTTTTATTGACTGAGGCACTCGTATGAACACTGAACTTTTCCCAGTGTCTTTCCTTGCAGTTTCCACACTCACTGGGCTGGGTGACTCAAGGAAAATATTTCTTGCTCGAAATGATTATTTGAAAGAGTTCACAGGATCTTTTCTGCTCTGGAATGGATGGGCAAATTCCCAAAGCAAACTATTAACTGGGAAAGAGATGAATCATCTTAGTCAAATCATTTACTAAAAGACATGTTGTAAAAATCTGCAAAAGCATTGTCCTGTGAATTGTTCCACAGACTCCAATCACGGTGGATCTGATGGCAATCAAAATCCTACAGTGACTTCTCTGCCAAGGAAGAAGATTTTTAAATAATTGCTTATATGCTACTGAAAAATCAGAAATTCTTTATCTGCAAACATGAAACCTACGACTTGTAGCAGAACTAACTTACTGCTTAACCCCCCCCAAAAGAATATTGCTTAAGACATTTTATAGAAGAAAGAATGAAATTCCCTCCTGAAAAGGATGATAAGTTACAACCAAAATTAGGAGTACAGCCTGTGCCACTGACACATCATTATATATATGACATATATATGCCATTTTATTTATGTCATTGAAATTATTCAGGCTTACAGATAAGGTTTTTTTCAGTATCAGTATGTGAATTAAATATAAAAAATTCTCACTTCTTAGGAAAAAGATGGAACATCAAGTAAGATACAGAAGTTTGGATGTGAATTGACTGAGTGTGTATGTGAGGAAGATATTTTTCAGAGGAGCAGAGAGAAATTCAAATACTCAATGAATTTGGGAGGTTTTGGTTACAAACATCCATGGCAACACTGAAATACTACAGTGAACATGAATAACTTTTTAACTTGTTTTCTTTGATCAGAGTGACCTACCAGTTAGAGACTTTATTTATCTTTTCCTTTCCTTTACAATTTTCCTCTCCAGCTGAGCCCCAGTCAGATTGACTTTACTGAAGTGATATTTAACTTTGTCATTTCATGCAAGGATAGCTATGAGGTCTACCCACAGGGTCTGCCATAGGAACCACACTTTCAAGATACCCAGTATTTTGTTGTTGCTTTCTCTAGAGAAAAAGAATCAACTCCCAAATCCATAACATGCAAATCCATGAACTACACCAATAGAGGGAAAAAAATTAACTCCTTAAAGTAACTATCAGCTGTCAGTATTTGTACACCTCATTAGCTTCTCTTTATTCCTCATTAGCCAAGTTTTAATTCTAACTAATTTTTTATAGCAGCTTGAGGAAAGGAATATCTTTAAATTATTCCTGAAAAACTCAATATGCCCTTTGAATTTCACAGCTTAACTCTTAATAACCACTGAAACCCCATTCCTGGTAAGTGCTACAGAACTTGTCTAATTTCATGGTGGGGGCAGCCTGGTCATCTATTTATAGGCTTGAGATGAACATTTGACATCCACATGGAAACAATTGGGAATGCAAAGTGGCTCATGCTGGGTCACAGACTGACACACATTTGTTAATCCCTTCTGCCTTCACCCGAAATTGGAACGAAATGGTGCTCACACCTCGGGCTCATCATCCCAGTGATCACCTCGATTAGAGCTGATAAGACACTCAGTTAAAGAGTGAAGGCACTGTAAAAAACCTAATTAAGTTTAATTGTTGCGCAAGGGTTCAATCAATGTGGTTGTAATTAAGTGCAAATTATGCACGTAATATGTTGCAGATGTGGCACGCTGCTTGGGAAACATAGAGGCTATTATGGGATGTAGGAAGGGAGGGAATTTGTTGCTAAAGTTACAGTGGAGACTTTGGATACCCAAAACTGAGGTTGTAGATCTCTATATGTCAGAGTAGTTTTAGAGCTTGTCCTATCAAGAACCTACTTTGTTTTTGGGCTTTACACCAGCAGAAAACATAGAAAACTCAAGCCCTAAACAGGGGATGTTGGTGAGATTTGTGATGGTTGTTAGTCTTCTCAGAACCTGAGTAATTCTGTAAACACAATAACTCAAGCTGAAAGAGTCATTCCATTCCAACCTGCCATTATATATCTTCCCACATAACTTTTAAAAAAAAAAATTCTGGATACAATTTCTCATGTTTAGTCTGAACTTAGAAGGGACTTTTGTTTCTTCGAAAGCTGAAATAAAATTAGGTTGGCTACTATAAGGTTTAAGACATGAGGAAGAAGGTTGTTGGAATGGAATACCTTTCTCTGTATATGCTGCTGGCATCATATAAATAATCACGAAAATTCCAACCCAACCCACTCTCTGATTCCATGAAATAATTAAATTGCAGTTTTAAAAGTTTTCTTGTATTTTTAAAAAGGTTTTATGTATTTTTGTTTTTGCATTCAGCCTGGAAAAGGTAAAAATCCTTCTGGTAGTGGGGTAAGTCATAATGAGGAAAAAGTTGTTAGATGCTCTGAAAAAAATTATTAAAATTAAAATATTCATCAATCTGTTCATGATTCTGCATCAAATCACTCAAAGAGGCTTAGGACTGTGTGAGTGTGCACAGAGCTCAGTCACCTCTCTCATTTTCGCATCTATGATTACAAAGGGAAGGACTCTGAGTAGCAGCTGGGTAACAGGATAAAAGGATAATCCTTTAATAAAATGGACTGATTTTCAATTCATTTGAAGAAACATGCAGTTTTCTTTCTTACATTTGATCACCCGAAGTTTATCACTGATTACATGTTCACAACTCTTTGAGAAAGTGAAGTTTGATAAATCCCAGTTTACAGGTAGGGAAAGTGAGGCACAGAGGGTAAAAATAGGTTCACTTTGGTTTCTCAGGAAGTGTATGATGGTATCAGCCTGACTCACCAAACATCAGCCATCTGTTTACCCTCAAAACTTTGTTTCTTGTATTATTTTCTGCTGTTTTTACCTGAGCTAAGTCACTGCAATACACACTGTGACACTAATTCCATCGTTGGGCAGACCTCATGATTTAAGCCTTCTGTCAAACTCTATAAGACTTTTTAGCTGGAATATGAGGTGTGAACAAAAGCACTGTTAAAACAATGGGGTCAGAACCTGCCCACTGGATACGAGAACTCCTGTGGACTTTAATGGGATTATTTGCATGAATAAAAAGAGCAGGAATACCCCATGGCTTCCTCATTTATGCCCAGCAAATGGAAACCTGGTGTTGCATGACCAGAAGAAAATGAAAAAGAGGTGGTTGGAGCATGGTGGTTCTCCAGCGATTTTTGTAAGCAACTGAAAAACCCAGCTTTTCTGCAGAAAAGCTCTTGTTTACTGACAAAAACCCCAAACACAATACTTTTCCTTTTTAGTAACCGTTCTTCCATTACTTTTGGTTTCTGAAAATAGAAGCATCTTCAGCTATATCCATATTTTTTCCCCTTTTGGTTTTCTCCCTTCCTTGCAGAACGCAGTAACTAAATCATCTTAGCAGAAATACAAATTTTAGCCAAAAAATTCAGTTAGGGGGGAAAAAAGGCCCCTTTTTTTCATTCCAAAGAAACCCTGGAAGGCAGCTCTGTTAGTGATAATAATTGGAATATCAGACCAAGGTTCAAGATGAAGCTGCTGCAGCTCAGCCCAGGTAGGGCTGTGCAGATGCCCTCAGTAATTACCCCAGCCTGGGTAAGGAAAGGTCAATGGGAATGGTATCCATGCCCTCCTCACTCCATAGGACAATGAGGTCCATATGTTGCCTTCACTCCCGAGCCGGTTGCAACTGGAAGAAGGTCAGCACTGCAGAATTACGGGGAGGAAAAGTGGAAAAGCGAGAAGAGGGGTTTTTGCAAAGGCCAAAAGCAAGGCTTTCATTTTATATTCGATTTATCTTTTCGCCTCCGAAAGGGGCACAGAGGTTGGGAATTATGACGGAGTTTTTTAATTTTATTAATGACAGGCTTTGTGGTTGCTAAGGGAACTTGACCCAACCAGGGGGAGAAAAATGGCCCAACTCAGTATTATCAGGATTAATCTGCTGCCTTGAAATAGCTGGATCTTTCTCCACCGGCCTCATGAGTCCTTCCTGCTCTGCCTCTATCTCCACGACCACCTTGTTGACATGAGCCTACTGCTTAATCCTTGGGAGGAAACCTAACCCTTGGCCTCGGAGAGATGTCCCTGGGAGAGGGTGAGCAGAGTGCAGCCGTGCAGGAGGTGAACCCCCCCCGAGTTCAACCCTCCAGGCGCTCGCTCCTGTCAGACAATAAAGCCATGAGATGTTAATTTAATGGGGGCCTTGATTACACCGTGATAGAGCCCTGTTGGTGGCTTCCAACTGCCCTTTTATAGTATTAGTATTTATTACACCCCATATTATAAGGCACGGGGATTTGCTTCTGTAGGGCAGTTTGGCTGAGCAATGAAACATAATGTTTCTTTTATTGCTCAATAAACACTGTGCTCTCTTTCACTGCCACTTTTTCGAGCCAGTTAAGCCTCTAACACAATAACTTACAGCCCAGCAATGAGAGATCCCAGCCTGTATCCATTTTTGGTTACTTCTGAGGCCTCCTAGAGGCGAGATTCCTGGATAATTCGGTCTCTGGGAGTTTTGCAATCCATACCTACTTTTTTTTTTTTTTAAGGTTTTGGTCTTTGGGACAGTGACATTCAATAGGTTCTTCTCATCCTCCAGAAAAAGAGAAGAAACCTAATGTTGGTGTGAAGGACACGGCTGTAGAGCCTCTGGTATTTTATTTCCCATCCATATACATCCACATGTGGGTTTGCATCCCATGATTCAACACACCTGGTCTGGCCCAGGGCAAAGTGCTGACAAGAAACCTCCAGGCATCTTCCACACTTCTCCGCCAGCAACCCCAAATCTTTTCCTGTGACATGCCCACCTCCGAGCTGTTCCCAACCTGGCGGTCTCCTCTGAGGAGACCAGTGTCTGTAGTGCATTAATTGATAGTGTTATGAAGTGTTCAGCTGTCCCACCACGGGCAAGAACAAGATTTTCCAGTGTTGACTTCCCTTCTGCATTAGTTAATGTTTGGAAACTCAGTACATCAACACTCTGGACTCCTGCACCGGCCTCTCATCACCTTGTACGGCTCCTAATGTGCCAGCCCATTATCCCTCGTGCTGTAACGGGATACAGTGGTCACAAATACACCTCCTTGCAATAATATTGCATTTCCAGCAGAGAAATGGAACCATTTTAGACATTGGTTATGTAGGGCAGCTGATTAAGGGCTTTAAAAAAACACTATAACAGCTTTGAGGGCATGACCAAACATTGTAGACAAGGATGACAGTGATTTCTACAACCTTTTACAGGTTGATTAGCTTAGAACTATGACTTTTTATTCTATTTCACATTTTACACTCAATGCAGTGTTTAATTTTTTTTTCTTAATTCTCGAACGATCACAGATCTTTGGGTTAAATTGTGTCAAAATCTTGCACAGTTTTTGTGTTCAGTATGATTTATTTATCATGAATGATGACAGCAATGTGTCCACTGGAAACCCTCTTTCAAGCAAGATGGTATGTCTCTGAAGTTCTCCCTGAAACATATCTGTTTTTCCTTCACACTGGACCATTCTAAGCCTTTCTCTCCCTCTTTATTTTTGTCTTCCTAAATGACTACTCCTAATCATCCTTTTCCACATATTTGTAGATCATTTTAATGTCCCCATAGGTCAATGCCAAACATGACTACAGTTAGCAGTTGTAATCTTTTCGCTTTTTTCAGTCCATGCAGTTATCCCAGCAGGAATCTCATCCACATGATTATGCTTTATGGTGCTGTCCCCCTCTTCTGCTGAGTTTTTGTTTTAATTAAATACCAAAAGTACAGTGATAAAATTACTGTACCATCTTCAGTGAAGGTTACGGCAATTTTCATACCTGCCATGATTCTGGAAGCTTCTTCTTTCCAAGAGATTATCAGCATATTGGATTTCTCTTTAAATGCACATACATGTTTATAAAGCTCAATTGTCATGTTTAGTTTTTAAAATTATTTCTGCTTTTCTACATTTGAAGAAGTTATGAGGGAAAAGTATACAATCAATATTAGTATAATTCAGGAAGAAGAGAGAAGATTTAAGTTTCCAGTAACATGTTTTCTGGCAGATACAAATTGTTTTAATTTAAAATTTTTTATTAATAAATTAGGGAATTACAGTTCTTGTAGCAGCAGCTTCTCTGCTCATTCCTAAGATGATTTAGTTCTGCATAGTGGAAATTTTGCCTTCAAATTGCAGGTGGTCTTGCTTCTTTGATTCCAATGCTTCTTTAAGGGATGTTTTTCTCATTTATTCCTCTGTGTAATTAGAAATAGTGGTTAGAATTGCTGTATGGATCCGATTGGAAACCCACAGAGGTCAGCTGAAAGATGTGCATTGACTTCCCTGGGTTTGAGAGAGCCCAAATTACCCTCAAGGCCTTCAGACAAGTGCACCAGCTTTAGTCCAAGCCCCCAACCACTTTTATACATAAATGGGAACTGAGAGCAGCAGCATCACAGACTCTCCTGCTCAGAGCTCTTGCCCCTTCACAGAATCACACACCTCTATTAAACACTTTGTCCTGCCAGCAAAGGGTTAATAAATACACATTTGGAAAAGAATCCCTTTGAATCACGGCCTGAGAGGGCTCAAATATTTTCTCAATGGTGAGTTAGTAGAATTTTCTATAGATCTGGGGTGAAAGAAAAGTCTTCAGAAATTCTCAGAAGAAAGATCCTTTGAAATGGCCCGACCTGTGTTATGATAAGCAGTTCGATAAGCCCACCCATGGTAAAGTTATTAGGAATTTATATCATATGGATCCCATTAACCTAAACGTTTGCTTTCAAAGAAAACTTCTCGGTACATGACTACCACTAAGTCCAAGCACTTCAGGTTTGGGGATTGTGTTTTTACAAATGAATCGAGGGTTATCCAATCAATTAGCTGAATTCCCTGTGTAATTGTGCTTTAAATGAATCACCTGGTACTAATGAGGCTGCTTACCCATTAAAAGAAAAAAAAAAAAAGCCAACATTGCCTTAAGGGAAACACTTTTAAATCTGCAGAACAAAATATCTCACAGTCTATAGTTAATCTTTGGCACTCCCTGCCTTGGGATATACCCAAGGTAGGTAGATTTCCAAGATTAGGCAGAAGGATTTAGGTCATATGGCAGTCAAAATACCACTCAAGCTAGTTTTAATTAATTATTACAAGGCCATCTGAAATCATTACTGAGATCAAAGCCACGTTGTTTAGATGACAATAAAATATAGGCTAAGAATAAGGTTGGAGCTTATTCTCCACAGGCAGAAAGCAAAGCAGGACCACGGAGATGACAGATGGAAGAGGAGGAAAGCACCAAATGACCAATGCTGGTTACACAGAAATTCAGCTTTCAAGTTTGGAAAAGAACCCAGTTATTTTAATCATCTCACCTGCTACACTCTGCTGCATTTTGGAAGAGCTTAATACACAGGCTTTTGCCATGAAATAAATTATCTCTGTGCTAAATTGTTGAACAATTTAGGTGTATTATAACCCCTATAGAAGCATAAAGGATTCCAGACTACAAGGGCTATTTGCCTGTCCCGTAGCACAGAGCTATCAGTAGTTTAGTGAGGGATTTTATCATTAACTTATATTGTGGTTCTAAATTAATTCAACTGAGCAAAAAAGAGAGGAAAAAAAAGCATTTAAGGCCGTGCTCTCCACAGTGGAGTCCACAGGCAGGACTGCAGCAGATTATACGGAGCATATTTCTCCCGACCACAACTAGATTGAAACAATTTACTGGATGTGAGCCTTGAACAACAGCGGGTCTGGGATGGGGAACACCATCAGCCCTCCTTCCTCCCACCCAGCAAACACTTGATTTTCCTCTTGGGAAATGGTCACCTTGTCCTTCCCGGCTTTGTCGCGGCGTGATGGGATGTAACGCGTCGGATCCAAAGGGGCCTTCAAATTCCATTATTAAACATATTGTTGGAATTATTGTTGGGCTATTTTTGGTTCATTCAGGGGTCAGTGCCCTTCCATGAGCAGGGATTTATTAGATATTCCCCTGAACAAACAGAGAGATAATTACTCAGCAAAATAAAAGAAGGTGCTTAGAAGTTGGCAAACCTGAGAGTATTCTTGTTCTAATTTAGGGAAACTTCTGATGCTTGGAGCTGGGATTTCTGGCCTGTAGAAAGAGTCTGACTAAACTCTCCTCAACTGTTTTCAGTGAGGTGGAAAAAAAGAGAAACACGCAAGAAGTGCCTACTTTTGATCACCAATGTGTTTTGATCTCATAAATTATGGCTGAAATTAGGCATGGACTGGAAAGTGTGAGTGTGTTTCTCTCGGTCTGGGAGCTTCTTGTTTTGAGAGAAGGAGCCCTGTGCCTCCACCTTCATCAAATACCTTTTTCATTCCACCTCTGCTTTCTAAGAAGGTTTCTCTTGCCATTTATCAGAGGTGTCACAAGCACAGGATGGAGAAGCACCGCACACCTCCCTTTCTTTCTCCTCTGGGACTTCCTCAGTCTAAACCTCATGCTTAGCTCCAAAGACCTGAAAATGTTCCAGTCTATGGAGCAGGTTGACCTGCAACCTAATCTCATCCCAACTGTCATAACACTGTGTTAGCCATGCACAGCTAATAAATCACAATAATGCTGAGTTAATGGAGCGGGCTTTGACAGTGCCAGGATTAGAAGGGCACACAATAAACAAAGATGTCTGAGTGCAGAGGTACAGTAGAGCAGTGAAAAATCACCAAGTGATGCTACAAATCTTGTGCTGGTATTTCCATGGGCCTCTACTATAGGCAGTGCTGGGGGGGCTCAGCTCCTTCACATGGTCCCTCTTTTCTGTCAGACCATGAGACAAGGCGTGAGAGGAGGTTTGGTGTAGGAGCTCAGCCTGGTGTAAAGTGCAGCTGAAGAGACAGGTCAGACTGGCTGGAAGGGTATAAAAGGAGGCTGGTGAATTATCTTGTCTCAAGCAGTGATTTCCTCCTCTAGCAATAGGAATCCTCACTGGTAAGGCTGGGAATTCATGGCTTTGCAGGGAGAACCACAGTCTGTCCATCTGAGACAAAAAGCTGCCTGAAACAAGCCACCAGGTTCAATTTAAACAGATATAAGGAGAATACAAGGAGAAAAAATCACACCAGAAAAAGATGTTCATTTTTTAAAGGTCTCAGGGTGACTTACTGAATAGACATGCCCAAAGAATATTCCCTGTAGCTTCTACAACTTCCAAAGCAAATGCATGGATAAGTAATAGAGCTGTGGAGAAACTTATTATCTTTTTACAAGAATGCTTTTGGCACTGAATTGTGCATCTCTCAGATCCCGAAATAGATTTTAACATTGTTTTCTTAACCCTGGCATGGGAAAGAGTGGATTTTTCAACCTTTGTTAATGATGGACAGGCCTGAAGACTTTTGATAATTTACTTCACAATGGGTAAATAGCCAAAGTCACCTTATCTGAACCAACCAGGATATTTGGTCTGAATAAAGAAGCTGGAAGTCTCATGAGAACAGGACTTCTTACAAGAGTTCCATTATTTCCTCTTTCCAGTAGGAAAAGTGACACAAGAGGATATCCTATCTTTCTGTATTTCAGGGCCCCTGCTTCTCCTCAGGGCTGGAACCAAGAAGCTGCAAAATCATGTGAAACTAGAGATTGGGAATCATTTCACTGACCTTTTTGGAAAGATTAAATGTGACTGTAGGTTTATCTGCATGACACATAGTGATAAAGAAACAACATTTCTTTGCTTCCTTTTCTGTTAAGTCTATTAACTGGTGGTGTTATTTCTTCGCTTATATATTTTGTTAAGAGATGAATCAGATCCCCCTTTACCCTCTCTTCTTTGGCAATATTTTTACTGGTAGAACTGGAGAGTTCTCCTCTTAGCAGAGGAGAAATCTTAATTCATCTTGGAGTCACCCAGAGAGGTGAAAGAAGGAACTTAGATTAGAAGTTGAAAGAGTAAATGGTCAACTCAGAGGAACTAATCTTAAACCCAAGTTCATGTTTAGCTTTCAAACATGAACTTTCAAAATTGCTAGAAATTTGCTGCAAACCCTTAAAACAGTACAAGACCAGATTAATAATATGGAAACACACCATTTGTGGAGGTCTGAGCTAAAAAGAATAGAGAACCTGATGTCAGCCAAAGTGTGGACATCCAGACAATGATGGGACCTTATGATTTAAATTCTATGTGAACAGTAAAAAAAAAAGAAGGAAAGGAAGAAAAAGAAAACAAAGGAAAAGAAGGGCCATGGTCCATGCTGATACCTGCGTTTTTGTTATTAGTAGTGGCCCTGTCCCAGCCAGGAACATATCACATGCAGAAGTCAAAACTAACCATTGAGCATTACTTTGGGGGTCTGGAGGTGGAAATCTCCACGTTTGGGTTCGCTCCAAGCCGAGCAGAATGGTGTGATGTGGATCCATCCACACTCCAGTGCCTCCAACAAAATCTGTTCACTGGGCTTTTGCCTATGGTACCTGGAAATGTGCCCCTAATGAGCAACTTTCAGTCCCTTCTTTGGCCTTTGAGATCTTGCTGTTTGGTGTGTCATAAACGTGGGCATCTGCTCCAGTTCCTACAAGGAATTGTTCCTTCAGTGCAACAGCTGCAAAGATTTATAAACTTCTCTGCTTCAGGCAAATTGGTAAATGTCTGTTTGCAGCTAATTCTTAATTTTGGTTTTGGGGGGTTTTATGTGTGGAACTGCTGATGACTAAACCCTTGGATTGCCTTGGGAACTTTTCCATGCTCGAGTAACATCTCCCCTTCCTAGATCAAAACAGACATGCAAATCAACTCTTGAATATTTGTGGATGCTCTATTTTCTTGGAGACTCACTTCAACTCCTTGCAGATCCAGACAGAACCCAGCTGGGCTTTTTAGCCCAGCACAGCTCTGCCTCCACCCAGAGACAATCAAACCTCAAGCAGTAAATCCCAAAGGCTTCAGCCTCTCTGGTATTCCACCTCCTGGTACCTTCTCCTGTCCATCCAATGCTTGAGAACCTGGTGAGTTCATTGCCCATTTTATGAGCTATTGAGTAGAGTGAACATGTGACTCAACTGTAATTGAGTTTTAACTGCTGGAAAAATATCTTGTTTCTGCTTGGGTACTGAGTTAATTAGTTTCTCAAATTTTTATCAGTTTTTTACATGTGCCTACACTACATAGCTCTGGTGACTAAGAAATGGGAGAGGACACTGTGAATCAAGAACTGTAAAGAGAGGAAATGTAAATTAGTGACGTTCTCTTCTTCCATAAATAAATATTTATGACTCCACCAATAGGTTATCCTGCTTCAGCCTTGTACAAACACCATCTGCAGCAGAGGTAATGTTGATTTTAAGCAATGTGCCCTCAGATGAAGAGTCCTGTTTCTCGGTGCCTGCAGTGGCAATTAATGCAGCTCAGCTCCGCATAGATTTAAGACTCTGATGCTTGAAGTCTGTGTCCAGGTGCTTTCCAGGCAACTGGGAATCTACTTTATGCATTTCCATTTACATGGCATCTCCTGAAACATTAATCTTTGCAATTGCTGCCATCAAAAATTTATCTGAGCTACTGAAGGAATAGTATCTCAAATTCCTCGAATCCTGTTCCCTCAACATATTTATTTAGGAGATCCCATCCCTTCAGGCTGTCCCTCTTCTTTCCTGAGGATGTTTCAAAGCAGAGTGAAATGAAGACTCTTCCCCTGTTGACACTCTGAGTTTGGCTGTGAAGAAGGATGTTTTTCTGCGAGAGCTGGAGTTTCCAAAGGCAGCCAGTTGAGTTTGTTTATTCCCCCGTTTCAAAGCCTGCACTGTCCTGTGGCTCCACATCACCAGGGCAGCTTTAGTGCCTGACAAAAGTGTAGAGGAAAACCCCCTTGAGCACGGGGTGTTACAATCTTCTGCAGAGGAGTGGCCAACCCCCTCAGCCTCCCAATGCTCTCCTGCCAGACCACGCAGCGCTGAGATGCTGAAATATGTTCTTTCCTGGCAGCGCTCAGGAACGGCCAATTTAGTGGGAGAAGGAAGTTGGCAGAGCTCTGTCCGTAAAGACTTTGAAATAGTCTGATTTTTATCAGAAATGACAACAGCAAAAAGAGAGTAAGCCAAGGGTGCTCCAAAAGCTGTGCTCGTCTCCTGCCCCCTCTACTCTCACCAACGTCATGGAGAGAATTTCCTTAAGTTTTCTCCAGGAGACTCCATGGAAGAGTTTGACTCAGTTCCTGCAGTGTCTTGGGTCCTTATGTTTCTAAGGGAAAAGTGTGTTTTGAGTAAATTATTGACAAAGCAAAAGTGTGACTCTTCTGAGGTCGTTTCAGTGCATGAGGCCACATTCTTCCTCGCAGAGCTGGTGAAAGTAAACAACATTATTATAGATTTTGGTCATGCCCTGGCATCGGTAAGTGCAGTTTCTGTGTTTGCCATATGCTCTCACTGAACTGGAACAGCACTGCATACACAGGGAAATTGTTTAAAGAGCCAGTTCAGCCTCAGAATTCGCTGTCAAAATTCTGACGTACATGATTCGTCCTGTGAACCACAAGAGCATTTTTGTTTGTCAAGTGAAATAATGTGTAATTTGGTAGATCATTTAGGAAAGCTTTTTTGTTTGTTGTTTTTCTTTTTTTCCCCTGTTTTCCTTTTTTTTTTCTTTTTTTTTTTTTTTTTTCCTTTTTTTTTTTTTTTTAAATATCCCATCACAGGCCTGGAGATTGGAGCATGGGATTAATGGAGAGGCTCCTGCATCTCCCTGGGACGACAGCAACTCGATGTGAGATTGAAGACAGAGGAGCACAAGCCAAGACTTTAAACTCTGCTCTCAGAAGGCGACTTGCTGAGCCAAGTAAAGAGAAGAGGGAAAATTGACACCCCACAAGACATGGACAATTGTTGCCACCGGCTGGGAGACCTTAAATTACAACCCCATTTTGTATATCCAAAAGCTTACACTTTCTATTTATACACCCCACTTCTTCTGTGCACCAAAAGTTGGATTTGGCAAATGCAGCTATTCCCTGCAGGCATATGGGTGAGGTTTGCTGCAGAGAAAATAAACTTGATTGTTGAAAACCTGTGTTTGCAATTACTCTGAGTTTCAATATTCTGAGGTCAAAATAGATCCTTTTAAAAATCATAATGCTTTGAAACAGATTCGTTTTCTTTCTGAAATGGTTATTGGATTAAAATGAAATATTGAAACGTTTTTGGTAAGCAAGTCATAGCAAAACCCTTCAATAGACATTATGAAAATGTGGAAAGAATAAAGTATAGAAAGTTTTTTGGGGTAAAGACCATTTCTGTTAAAAATAATTAGTTCTAAAAATGACAACCTGCTACACTGAGCAGGCCAAACCAGGTTTCCAATACATCTTTTGGGAGATTATTCCATGGTCTGAAAGATCTTTGCTTGGCAAAGGGGCAGGTACAAATAGTAAGAAACATTTTCTTAGGGGACTTTGGTAGACTAGATGAGAATTTGAGTTCATAAATATTGTCACAGAAAATTGTGGGACTCTCTTAGGACAAAAAGCCAGATTTTGCAACGTGTTTAATGTGTCCTAATTTCCTTAGGGGTGAAAAACAGGGACTAGCATTTAAAATATATTAAAGGTCCCAGCCAGGAATAAGCCAAGGAGGTCTCCCAGGTTGGGAATAATCCTAAAATTCTGAAGCAATCATTCAAAGGGGATGAACTATTTTTAATCATTTATTTGCTATTATATTTCAATGACATCTCCAGAGTGTGTCAGCAGAGCTTTCACGCTAGATGACCAACTTGAGGTGAATTTTTGATAGAGAAAGAGTAAAAAATCAGAACTCCAGGAGCAGGAATAAAAAGCAGATCTAGAAAAAAGATCATAAGCAATTATTTAGGTCCTTCAGATAGTAATACACTGCAAAAGAGCTTCAACAGGACTAAGAGCCAGAGCCTTTCTCCTCCACCTCGGACTGGAGCTACATCTGGCACTTCACCCTTCTAAGAAAACAGTGAGGGGCTTGTTCCAAGGAAGGTGCAAGGAGGGCAGCCAGAGCTGCTCTGCATGCTCCTTGCCTTGAAATATTCCTTCACTGCATGCCCACTTGAAGGCCCCTTTATACTGAGGAAACTTAGTGTAAATAGGAATCAGGCTCAAAGAGCCTGGAAAGCTGTAGCACGAGAGTTCAAACCTTTTCAGTTCAAACCCTTTCAGATCAGAGCAGCTCTAAACCTCCAGCCAGGTTTCCCCCCACCATACACAGTGTGCTCATTAGGGCTGGCTGATGAACTCTGCTAATTACCTTATGCTTGGGGCTGCCATGTTATGGATGGCAAGAACCCCAGGGGTGTGTTTTTGGAGGAGAGGAGGGGGTGTCTCTTAGTTCTCTTCAATTTCTTGGAAAGAAAAAGCTTTTACTTTATTTTATTTTTTTTTAACCTTAAAGTGTACTTGTAAATGGAGGCCAGAATTTAATTTCAGATAGTGTTACTCCACCTTGTGCAAGTGATTTCTCTTGACACTGCACTGACTACCCGTGCACAAAAAGCCCTTTATGACTTACACGCCAAAGAGCCTGAAGTATTTTTTGCCTCTCCAAAAATGACATTTCATTCCCCCCCCTTTTTTTTTTTTTTTATCACCTGAACACTGGCCTTAAAACCACAGCACGCAAAGGCCCCATGTGAAGTAGGGAAAGGCATTCAGCATCTGCTTATATCCCCAAACTGAAGCACCAGTGTGCCTAAAAAAGCTTGTATTTAAAGGCATTGCAGCTGCATCAGCTCATATTTCATCCAGCCACCAATTTCCTTTTCCCCCTGACAAACAGGCCTCAGAAAGAACCCAGGCCAGAAATTCTCCACGTTAGCGAAACATTTCCTCTTTCCCGTTCTCCCTTCCATTAACATTATTACGCTGCTCCTGGGAAAAGATGACTTTTCCAATCCAGGCAGCGTATTTCTCTCTTTTCTTTTCTTTCTGTCTGTTTTCTCCTTCTCCAGGCCAGAGGTAAGGGAAGAACTGGGGTGCGGATAGCAAGGGAGAAGGAATATTTGGGCGAAAGGAAATAGAATGTTTCTTCAGGAAGGAGACCCTAAAATCTGCCTCCTTTTTGCATGTGAATGCTGCGGGATGGCAAGTCCTGGCTCTTCCTTCCACTGAGTGTGGGATACAAAGAGAGAGAAAAACACCATGTGGGTGACAACACTCATTGAGGCTCAGGTGCTCAAACACAACTTTGGTGACAACATTCACCAAAGGTCAGGTGCTCCCTCTGGGATAAAGAGCTGCTTAAAGCCCATTTGGCTGATCCAGGGGTTAAACTCATCCCAGACCTGGCTTAAGCCAAGTTACAGCTGGTTTAAGTCAATATTTACAGTTGTCAGGATATTATACTTGTTTCTAGATGTCCAGCCGCCTTCATGGTCTGTGCAATCCCATTTCTGCGTGTCCCATCTCCACTAAAGGTCTCCATCCTCCCAGCTTGCAGGACCAACCCTTTAACTCACACATCTTTACTGCCTGATTTTATCAGGCTGTAGCAAATGGATTCAACCCACACGAGACCGAAACCAGCTCTGACACAAAAAGGAGTGATTATCCTGTGTATCAGGAGGGTTGTACTCGTATCGAGTCTGATTTTACCATGTGCATGTTCACTTCAGCCTGCTTTTATTTTTTCTTCTCCTTCAAGAAATGGAAGGCAGGGTCCCAGAGGACAGAAAACATCTCAGTGAAATTAGTGGCAAAGGACAGCCAGGTCATAATTCCTCACCGCAGAGCAAGCGTGTCGTGACTGAACCATAAACTTTCTGTTATGCCCATAAAAAAGGTGAAACAGCAGCATCTGCTCCCTCAAAATACCCTCTGGTTATTTTAAAGTCACTTTACCCTATTCTAAGGTAACTAACTCAGGAAATCCATCCTCGAGGCAGCTCTTATAAGTTCTAATAGGGAATTGTTTCTTCTTTCTCATTGTGCCTAAAAAGCCATAAAATAATTTGGGTTTCTCGTGTTTGGTTTTTTGAGAAGTCAAAAAAGCAGGGAGACTTTATGAAAAAGTGCCTTATAAAGAAGCAGTATAAGAACAGGTTTGACAGACAATTTCCTGCAGGTATAAGTTGCTTAATCATGTACCAGTGGCTGAATCAGGTATTTTGAATCAATCAGATTTTATGTTGTGTTTTAGCAGTTCTTGGCAATAAGCACTAACACCTCAGAAACGGATTAAAAATCATAATTTCAAAGTGCAGAATGGTTCATTTCGGGAGATCAGGCGGAGCAAATTTCCTTTCTGTTGTTCTCTTCCACTTTGACTTTATAATTCTGTTCTAAATAAACCTTCTGCATAAATTGTTGTTTACAGTGACAAAGGCAAATCACGTCAAGCCAACCCCTGAGCCTTTTCCTACAGGATTATCGAAAAGGCAGTTTCTCTAACCACTCTTTGTTCCTCCTCTTTTTTTATTTTGTGTTTTCTTACTTGCTTTGCTGGTTTTGCTTTTCCCTCTGGGTTGGGAGCTTTGTGCAGACAGACCTTCCCTTGGGAATGGTTTCAGCTTCAACAAATTGCCATTCTGTGACACTCTGCCAAAGAAGTACCTTGGAAAATTCCCAACCACCTCTAGTCTGTTCTCTGGAGCACATTTCACTTCCAAATCCTTGGATGGTTATGGAGCAAACCATCCCAGGGCACAGCCCCCTCCACTCCAGGGCATCCCCTCTGCCAGGGAGCTTGGCCCCACCTTAAAGGGAGGCAATTTATACCCAAGAAGATCCTTTTGGAGGTGACATTCAGCCTCAGTTTAAAGCTAAGGAGAGGGTTTTCCAGTATTTTTGACAAAAACAGAGCAATGATACTGTGTCTGGTTTTAGAGCTCGTTGCAGTGTCACACTTAAAAAAATTTAAATTATTCCTATTTTGTAGGGCTTGAAAAGATCAGTTTTCTGTTTTTGAAGATTAAGTGCAGGCAATGCACTCCATTTTTTTGGCTTTAGCATCTTCAATTAGAGAATCCTGTTGTATTTAACAGTGTTAGCAGAAATAAGAAATCACAGACTTTTGAAAAGAAATATAAAAGTATTGGTAATGCCAGGGTTTTTTTTCTAAAAATTAGTTTTCCAGGAGTGTTTTTCAATTCTAAAATCAACGAAAAAGATAAGATGAACTTATATTTTTTTTCACTTGGTGTAAAAATGACTGTATAAAGTGCAGAAGATACAGAATAAGAAGCAAAAGCATGGACTCGTTTAGACAACCCAGGTTAATTCTTTGGCTGCACCTCTAAATGTTTGATTCTGCTCAGCTCCCCTGAACGTGATTCTTAATTGTTTTTCTCTTTAAATTTGCCCTGGAACAACTCACACAAAAATTTTGACCGTTGTTTTGACCGATTTTATATTTTTTTTCCCCCTCTTCCCCAACATGGTTCCTATGAGCTCTAGGAATAACAAAACTAATAAACTCAGTGTTCGAGTTATGCCTGGAGAAGTTTTATTTCGGTTTTACTTCCACCAGTGACAAAATACCATTCTTAGCAGCCCTGGTTCCCTGTCACGTGGTTGGAGATTTTTGTTTCATGCCTTTCTGGTTAGAGATGTCTTGCCTGAGAATTTTATTTCGTGCGTGTCATAGAACAAGTATGTTTTTTATGACATTTATGAATGTGACCAGTCTGGGAACATGCTGTCTGTCTGCTCGGGTTTAAGCCAAAATTGAAGTCATTGTAACTAGAATTTCCAATTTTGGGGAGAGCTGATCCGTCAGCTGGGGGTCAATAAATTGGCAGAGTCATCTTTTATAGCATGAGAAGGTGATTTCTGCCTTAGAGGAATTGTCAGGATGAGGTTTTGATTATCTGAAATATTCGTCAGAATGATTCTTTCTACCTTCCCCTGCCTTTCCTTTTTGTTATAAAATTTATATTAACTGTAGTATTAAATAAAAAATACATTTAAACTCTCAATGCCTGTTACAGAAACCAGTTTTGTCCTGAAGTGCAAGAATCAAGCCTGCAGCAACAAAATATCAAAGAATTTCAGTCTTCTGTTGCATTAAACCTACCTCTCTTATTTCAGCTCCTCCAACTCTGAAATTCATGATTGAGAGCTGTTGACTCCCAACGATAGCTCCTGGCAAGCAGGGCTTGAGGTTTTTTAATATTTTATTTTAATTATTTTTAGTTTAGCTCAGCAACTCGGCTGACCCAGGGGAACACTTAAACTAAATTTGATAGATGTCAAGTTAGGAAAAATAAAGACAGCAGTGTTCTTTCTGCCTGCAATTACAAATGTTTGCTGGAGACTTTTCTGACAGGATTAAGCAGAGCAGAGACCTGGGGAGAGCAGAGAGGGACTGTCGCTGAGGTCACCTTGGCTGATGTTCTCCAGAGCCTGGAAGGGGAGGAGGACTAGGCACCCCCCAGTAGCAGTTGCTCCTAACTCCAAAGGCAGCGGGTTTTCCCTTTTTTCCCCCTTTTCCCTGAGTCCTGATGCGTCTTGCATCAACTGCAGGAGCTAAAAGAGAGTGCTTGTTTTTTCAGCTGACATTTGGAGCTGTGGAGACCTCTGAGATGCCCCATAGATGGGCTGAAAAACCCCCAAGAAAAACAAAAAATGGAGCTTAACGAGCTGCAAAGGAGTGAGGAAATGCTCCAGGAAACGATTCAAAAGCCTGCTTTTGACAGTCTACCCCAAAACCAAATATCAGAAACATCCCCCAAAAATAAAAAAAAAAAGTAGATCTGCTGTTTTCCAGTCCATTTTTTTCCTTTCAATCTAAAATATATGAAGACGCTGTAAAACGGACTGATGCAATCGGTGAGAAAGGGAGAAAAATTAGACCCCTCAAAGTTCTATAGGAATTATTCAGAGGGGAAAAATGTTGCATCTCTCCAGTTTTTGTCATTAGATCATGGGCTCAAATCATGCCCAGGAATTTAATCCAAAACTCAGTGAAATCAGCAGGAACCTCATCACTGCGAATCAATACTAAGGCACACAAGGACAAACAGAAATTGTTAGAAAAAAATATTGAGCATTCATATGTTATTTTGAATATGTTCAGTTTTTTCTTTACATTGAAATAAGGGGAGAAATTTCTTACTGGTCTGATCTTTCCATAATTCATTTCAATATTTGTTTTTGGGTGACCCTCACTCCTATAGCTTTACTTATATTCTATCACTGGAAAAGAAGGGGAGGTACAGACTAGGTATGAATAAAGTACACACATCCAAAATTGGGTTATGTTTGAAGGTTGGAAACCCTTTTTTTTCTGCTATTTTTAATAATGAAAAAAATCTAAATTATATCTACGGATGTGGATAATTTTTCCCACTCTAAAAAAAGGCTGACGGAGAAGTGCTGCATGAATTGATATTGTATGAAAGTTCTTCATGGATCATGTGAGATCAGCTGATTCCAGTCCAATTTGGGGAATTTTCTGAGTGAAACAGTATTGTCAGAGGGGTGCCCACTGCACAAAGCTCAACATAAAATGCCCTGAATCCTACAACTTTCTAAGCATAAAACCTGAACTACATTTTCCCGGTGGACATGTCCTTTCCGCTGTGGAAATCGAGGGTGGCACTACTTGCTCATGATTTAAACTGTTTTCACTGTCTATTTTCCAATATTAATAATTAATTTTAAGGTAAATCCTTTACTGGATGGACAGGTATTTTTATAACACATTAAAGAACGTTTACTTAAGGTGAAGCACAAGCTGATTTATTTCTATAACCATGGAGGGCAAGAGTATTCCCTCCATATTTTTCTTCCCAGCTTTCAAACAAACAAATCGACACACGTGTGTATATATATATATATATATATATATATATATATATGCAATACTTGGTAACAAAAAAAAAAGCTGAGGTCATCTGAATTATTTCACAATCGCAGGCAGGCTTAGCAGATTATGAAACCCCACTGCTGCCAAATTGCTCCATGATGATAATTATTTGCTTCTGTTCTTTAATTCTGGGTGGGCAATGCTGCTTTTCTTCTGTCCTCTGGAAAAAAAAAAGCAAAACAGCAGGATGGCTCTCCCTATGGTTTTTGGCTTAACTGTACACATCTGGGTTTTGTATCAAAAGAAATAAATATCAGCCCTAATTAATCCTCTGAGGCTGCTGGGTATGAACTCCTGAGCGACACAGGCTTTAATTACAGCTTCAACCGGGGATGGAGTTGGTTGGGGAAGGCTGGCTGTTGATTTAATGCACTATATCATGTCCAAAAGGATCTGGAACAACACTGATTTACATCAGCTGAATATTTGGCTCATTTGAGACTCCCCTGGGAAGGAGAGGGGCGATACCTATATCCATACACTCCCCCTGAGTGGTTCAGATGTGGGGTGCAGCAAACTCTATTGCAAAATGCTTGTGAAATCCAGTTTGCTGAGTTCAAATGTTGAAGTTGTTTAATTGGGGAAAAAAAATAGTGTGATATCGAAAAAAACCTCCGAAATATTATGATCGTATATTTATGTATTTTCTCAAGGAATATGAACTCCTTGATTTACTAGTCCTTTGTAAAAGGTTACGTAGAATGATTCAACCACAAGATAAAGCTCCTGTATTTCAGACAAAGAAGTCTCTAAATGACAATATTCTGATTACTTTTACATGTTTACTAATTCAGCTAATTTAAAGAGAGACTTGAGGGATTTAGTTGAACAGCAATAAAACTTGTTGACAATGGGGTTTGTTACACATTTTACAATTCTAAACCTTCTGTCTCGTCTCTTGTATTCCCTCCTCTTTTTTTTTTTTAAGAAGAATTTAAAACCATGTTGTTTGTAAATATATGAGTGAATTCAGAGCAAGTGAAAGTAAAGAGACTGTAACATCATCCTCAGTACAGCCAGGCTTTGTGCAAACTTCCCTCCCTTCCAGTACACCTCAAGTCTAACTTGCAGTAAACCTTGTTATTCTAGTCCTGGGTTTATCTACCAAAGGGCTGCCAATGTAGTAAATTGTGTGGTTGATTTTTGTAAAGAGTGCTAATGAAACTCACTATTATTATACTTATTTCCCTCCCAACCAAAGTTCCAAACTGGAACTGTAATCACTCGGAGTTCAAACCTGATGTATTAATCCCCTGCAAAACTCCTCCTGCCTCCCCACGATGCCATCTGAAGTCATCCCTGTGATACCAGGCTGGTTTTTGTTGTGCTAGGCAGAGATGTGTTGCATGACTATCCATCTATTACAGGATATTATTTTCCAGTGGAGAGTATTTCAAATATTTCCAATGAAGACTTTTCATTTCTGCCTTTTTTTTTTTTTTTAAAACTGGTGTTACTGAAAGTAAAAAGGAAAGAAATAAAACCATACCAGAAAATCTATAGTAAAGTCGAAAAACAGGGAAATTGAGAATTTAGAATCATGGAATCATTAGATTGGAAAAAGACCTCTAAGATCATTGAGTCCAACCATTCCCCCAGCACTACCAAGGCCACCACTAAACCGTGTCCACAAGTGCCACATCTACATGTCATAAATCCCTCCAGGGATGGTGACCAAAGCACTGCCCTGGCAGCCTGTTCCAATGCTTGATGAGCCTTTCAGTGAAGAAGTTTTCCCTATTATCCATTTATCTTCCCTGGCACAACTTGAGGCCATTTCCAATTGTTACTTGGGAGAAGAGACCAAAATCCACCCCACTGCAACGTCTTAAAAGGTGAGGCTGATGCTGACACTTGCCCTGCTATATGATGGCCCCGGTGGATGCACGGATTCTAGTCAGAAGTCTTTAATCACACACAGTATTTTCTGCAATTCCTTGCATGTTCCTTAATTTCTCACATATGACGTATCTTTTGCATAGATATGTAATATGAAGACAAAGTAGAGAATCCTGTAAATAAGTAATATCATTCTGATTAATGCTGGTGTACAGCCTGGATTTCCTGAGAGTATTTCCATAAACACTAAGGGCCAGATTATTGGTGTAATGGCAGGAAATCCATGGCATAATGACCTGATTAATTCTAGAATTCTTGTACAGTCACTGCTTCCTTGGTGCCCAGTCCTGTACATGCTCCTTATGGACAATCCAAGATCTGCCATTAGCTCTGATTTTTCTTCTCAAATCCTTTGATAAAAGGAAGAAGTAAAATCACAGTTAACTAAACAGCAATCTCAGCTATTCTTGGGCAACCAAAGCCCTCTTGAAAGCAAAGGAATGGCTGCAGAAAGGTCATTGCCAGGAAGCATTCAAACACCATTAATCCTCCTCTATCTCCTCACTGCTGATAAGACTCTCTTTAGACCCTGGAGTCAAGTTCCTCTTACCCTGATATGTTCAAGTGGTCAGTGTCATGCTCCTGTTATTCATGTCTGGCTGGAGGGTTGAGTTTCTCTCCCAGTTTTTCCTTTCACTTCAGCAGCTCTGGAGCCAGGACAATGTGGCCTCATTGGTTTTTACTCTTCTCCATTACAAGCAAATATTCTACCAACAAGAACCAACAGTAACTTTAATATGAGTGTGTAACATCCATGTTCGTGTTTAAATGTTCACTCTACATTTACCAATGATATAGAAGTGCCAGGTTTGGGCAGTACAGTAGAACACAAAATTATCTCCTGACCTCCCTCCTCCATGAATGGCACCATAATTTTGTTGCAACTTCATTCACACCTAGAAATTCATAAATAGAAATGTGTGTTTGGTCATTAGGACAAAAGGTACCCAACACTGCACACTTAATTTGAAATTTTTTTGTCTTTCTTATTTCTCCAGCTATTTATGGGATCATGTAACCCAAGATAAGATAAAAGTTAGTAATATGGGTCCTGTAGTAGTTCATTCTGGCTACTCTTTGTCATTTTGCTGAGCTAAATGGAAACCTGTTATACTAATGAATATTTGGATTCTTTTCAGCTCCTTACAACAGTATCTGACCACCTTATTGCTTCTAAACCTGCTTTTTTTCTAAACAGAGAGATAAACAACCCTGTTTCACAGGTGGAAAACTGGGACACTGGAAGATACAGTAAGAATTCAGCTGAAATATACCCTTTTAAATGAATTATCTATACACAGCACAAGTACTACTACTTGTGGAAGCACAACCGAATACCTTGTTTCATGAAGTCAACTATCTTTCCAAATTAATTTTGATCCTCTGTTTACACTTACTCTTTATTTTTCAAACAACCCTGAAAGCAAAAGCAGAGCTTTGAGCACCTTCATGTAATAAAGGAACAATTAGACTTTGGTTCTATGGGAAAAGTTGTTTAGTGCAGTGAAATATCCGTCAGACTTTGCATTTCTCAGAGCTGCTTAAATAGCTCAGAAACACCACCTTATTAGGCACTTTGCATATAAAACAAAATCTTGTTTGTTTAAAATAGGCTTTAAACATCAAAGTAAAGCTTCATGACTCAGAATTATACACAAAAAATAACTGGCTGCATACTTGGACAAATGTTGTTTTATTGTGCAATTAATATGGCTGATGCTGCTATTTAAAATGTGAATGAATTTGTCCTTCTGGTTGGCATTACTCATAACAATGGGGAAGGGAGCACTGAAACCATTTGCTGGGATGTCATTTTGGCAGGGGCAAAAGCTGGGATGCAAGAGACTGGTTGGAATGCTGTGCACCCTTGGGAACCAACCTGATAGATTGGAAGTGCTAAATTCTGCCGCCAGACATGACCATGGGGCCAACTTCATCCTGTTTATTCCAGCGAGCAAATATGTAGTTAAGGTGGGACTGACTGTGATCTAATTCTTCCAAGAGAGACTCGCAAAATTCTTACCAAAAGAAGAACAGAGGTATGTTATCACTGAGAGCTGGTCATTGGTTGTGCAAAGATCATCTTCTTGAGTGAAACACACGAACCAGGTGGGTCCATCACCAAGGCTCGTGTTTTAACAACTCTCGGGCACAATCTGAAGCTCAGAGACATGTTTAATTGTCTGCTTGAAGCTGAACAAGTGTTTAAATAATTTTCTGCATATGGAACCGTAAATGATGTGGGTTAGAAGGGACTTTAAAGCTCATCCAGTGCCACCCCCTGACAAGGGAAGTGACACCTTCCAGGTTGCTCCAAGCCCGATCCAACCTGGCCTTGGACACTTGCAGGGATGGGGCACACACAATTTCTCTGAGCAACCTGTGCCAGGACCTCACCACCCTCACAGCTCAAAATTCCTTCCCAATATCCCATCTAACCCTGCCCTGTCAGTGGAAAAACCATTCCCCCTTGTCCTGTCCCCTCCAGGCCCTTGTCCAAAGTCCCTCTCCTGCTCTCCTGAAGCCCCTTTAGTAGCACTGGAAGGGTCTCCAAGGTCTCTCTGGAGCCTTCTCCTCCCCAGGCTGAACACTCCCATCTCTCCCAGCCTGTCTCCAGAGTAGAGGGGGTCCAGCCCTTGGAGCATCTTCGTGGCTTTCTCTGAAGTCGCTCCAGCATCTCCATGTCCTTTTTGTGCTGGGGGCCCCAGCGTTGGAGGCAGCTCTGCAGCTGGGGTCTCATCAGTGAGGCAGAGGGGGAGAATCCCCTCCCTTGGTCTGTTGGTCACAATTCTTTTGGATGCAGTCCAGGATATGTTTGACTTTCTGGGCTGCAAGTGCACGTTGCTGGTTCATCATGTTGATCTTTTCATCAAACAGATCAAAAAAAGTCAGGCTGCACTTCCAGTGTGTTTCTGGGACATTATGCAGGAAATTAACTGATAACTACTTTGCCAAAGATTACAGCTGATATAAATCTGGGTTGCACCTTTGGTTAGAGAATGGAGAAGTTGCCTCAGTCTTTAAAGTGGTGTATCCATGAGAAATAATAAAGAACAAAATGGCAAAGGTGAAATCTCTCCTGTGTGAACACACAGTTGCTTTAGGTTATGCCATGTTACCATAGAGATTTTCATATATCATAACTGCAGTTTAGCACAAACATAGCATTTCACATTTTTGTTGTGTTCTCCATGTAAAAATTCATCTCAGCCAGATGTAATTTAGAAAGTGAAGAGATATTCCACGATTATTGGTTACATAATCCAAACCTGCTTGATAAACAGTTCATGAAGAGTTTGGCACAGATTTGGAAAATTTCATATTCCTTTGGCAGAGGAAGCTGACTAGAAATATTCAGTGATTAGATTTTCAAAGAGGTTGAACCTCTGCAGCTCTTCACATTTCCATAGCAGCACTCCAGGGTTCGACACAGCTGAGAATCTGTTCGTTATCATCCACAGGTTTCTTTTACAATTCCCTTAGAAAAAAAATGAAATCTCTGTGAAATGCATCTTCCAGAGGAAAAAAAATACAGCCAGCTCTGGCTGTGCCCTTCAGGAGTACAGGCAGCTTAATCCGTGCTCGTGCCGTTTATGTGTACTGGCACCCCCAAACCACTGCCTGACTTCTACCTGCACCAGTCTGAATATTGCAGGTCTTTACACTTTCCTTTTTTATAAAGTTAATTTTAATCACACAGTTTTATGAGGAAAATTAAGGATTTCTGCTGTGAGCCTAATTTCATGCTCTGTGGATTTGTGTATGATTTTACAGCATGGACGTGCACTCCAGCTTTCCCTTAAAGGAGGACAATAAGCCAAATTTCTGCCTCTAACTTTATGAAACGTGTAGGAAGTTAATATTTAGGGAGACTTTGGCTCATTGATCAGATTTGACAGATGGATACACAGATACAACACAGAAACAATGACTGCATAAGCCTTAACCCCCTGAGGAGACCAGCTAAAAAACACTTTGTGAGGAGCAGACTCACTTCTTACAAGCAGTTGCAGAATTGCAGGTGGGATTTCACATGGACTGTGGAGCTCTGGCTTCAGCCAGGAGTGAGTTGTCTCTATAAATGAAACACAAAATAGACATTAAAAATGTGTGAAATGGGAAAATCAGAGCTTTCGGTAATTTATAATTAAGCCAGAAGAGCTGATTGGACATATCTAATATTCTGCTCAGTGTGTTACAGGCTCCCCTTTGTCTGGGATGTATGTTTGGAAAAAACCCACCCAATCATATTTACAATGTCCACTGATAAATTCGCCTATTTTATATTTCCAGTTTTTTCTTTTTCATCATAAGCAATTCTTTCTTTTCTATGATGACTTGATTATAAATATGGCATTTCGGCCATAGGTGACAGAACCACTCTGGGCCAGATGTGCTGGCTGCCTATGAAGGGCTTGGCCATAGGATGTTAGTGGTTTAAAGTAACAGGAAACCTGAGGAATATCATAAATCAGGCTTTTCTGACTAGGTTTTTGTACAGAGTATAACAAAATGTATTGAATAACTTAAGTATGTGTGAGCCTACTGCCTACCAAATTACTGGGGTCTGCCAGTGGAAAACACACTAATTTGATGTTGGCCTCAAACAGAAAATTGTTAAACGAAAATTAGGCTTCAGCATTTCAACAAAAAATCAGCTTGGAGCTCAGTGTTAACAGGAGCCCAAGGATTTAACTAACTGTAATGAAAATAAAGAGAGACAAAATTCTTGACTCACTGAGCCCCAGTCTTGAGGAAAGGTTTCTTCTCTTCTGGATCCCAACACAGCAGGAGGCACAAAGCATGTACCAAGGGTGGGTTGTCTTTCTTTTCTCTTTCCTGCCATGGATTTCACAAGGTCATAGGTTGACATTTTGTACTTTTCCACACTTGAATTGACTTTCATTAACAATAAACAGAAGGTACTGGGCCAAAGTCATCGAGTCCATGACAGAGTGTTCTAAAACACGAAGCCTCCTGCGTGTAAGGACATCAGGAGGGGCTGAGCTCAGAGATCCTCTCACCTGGTGTCCTGGCTCTGCCCTGGCCAGTGCAGGGTTCTCCAGGGGAGATATGAGAACCACATCTGAGCTATTCCCTGTTGGGGACCTCTTTCTAACCCCAATTGATATAAACAATCACATTTCAATTATACTCCTGGAGGTAAATCTGCCTGTGGCAGTGCAGCTCCTGCTCTGACCACTGAAATTAGTTATTGCTAATTGATTCAATCTTAAATAAAAGATGGTCTATTCTTATCATCCAATTAAGGTCTTAAGATATTACCTCTTTCTCTCGTAGCTCTTCTCTGCTCTACTTAAATAAAATAATAACAAGAAGCCAAATGTATTTTTTCCATCTCATAACCATTCTCTTTTTTTTTTTAACCAATAATTTTAGACTTCCTTCAATCTCCTCCTTTAGACCATTTTGTGGGAGACAGTCATGGCATACTGATGTATTCTTGTTCCCTGAAATATGGTCCCACATCAATGCTTTAGCATCCACACCTTCTCAGATGCCCGTGTTTTCCCTTTGAGAAACCACTGCAAAGTCACTTTTAAATTTATAAAGTTAATGGGCTTACAGTGGATTGGCCCAAGTTTTACCTTTTCCTCCACACTGTAGATGTTTTTGGTCAATTTTCTTTCCTGCCTGTCTCTCCCTTTCTTCACAGTGTCACCACATGATATACTTGTACATGGACCTCCCCTTATACCAACTCCTTATGGCTCAGAGAGCAGTTAATCCATTAAATTGTAGAGAAAGCTCCTGCTTGAAATGCACCACAAACCATAGTCCTGAGCCATATTTCTTATTCTTTTTTTGTGACTATATTTTGGGTTCTGGCAGAGCTGTAGGGAGTGAGAGTGGCGTGCAGCCTTTCCCAGACTGTGTAGCTTGGCACCAGAAAACAATTTCTTGGGAGTTCAAAACCTGTCAGGATGCTCTCGTGAAACCGCTCCACATTAAGATGTGTAACACTAAAATGTCACTTTTGGAGCCCAAACCAGAGTGCCTTCAGCTTTTGATTGGCAGAAAACTGAAGGATAAGCTCCAGGGAATTTCTACTACAGCTGTAAACTTTCAAAATACTTTGCTGCTGCAGAAACTATAGAGTGTGGTTTAAATGAACAATATGCCCCCTTCATACCTCAGCACTAGGGAGAACACACTTTCGACTTCAGCATGAACAACCTATGGTTTGATTTTTAAATTATTTTCACCCACACAGAGCAGGTTAAGCAGCTTTTAGCTCAGTTTCTACCTGTCACACAAACCAAACCATATTCCAGACATCTCTGGGAGGAGGAAGAGATGATACAGATGGTTGTGCAGATGTTTGGATCCTGTTCTCTTAATGCTTTACTCAGGACAAATTTAACCTCCTTATATGCCTCATAGAAGACTAAATCACAGCCCTATTCCATGCCTGGGATCTTGGAGAAAGCCAAGTCTCTAGTTAATATGTTTATGTGACATTCTAAGCTTGGCTCTCCTTTGCCCCTGTGGGCCAAATCCTAATATGACCCAGTGTTCTCTCACATCAACTGGAGTTTTGCCTGCATAAAGCAGAAGTTAGAACTAAGCCATGCCTCCGGGTTTCAGGCCAGTGACTCCATTTCATAAAAACTCATTGTATTATAAAAAGATACATCAGTTCAGCCCACTGCAGGGTCACTGTTTTTTGGAATTTTTTGTATTTTGGTTTCTTTTGTGGTGACGGTTTTCAAAAATCTGAAATGGGAGGAGGCAGGTCTTCTCCTCCCAATGCTGGGGCTACACCCTTCCCTGAACAAACCTGTTCTCAGCGGGACCTGAATCCCTCCTGGACCAGTTATGTCTCCAGGGGCCAGAGGTGTTGGCACCCTGCCCTGCTGTGGTCAGTAGAAAGATTTTTCTGAGGTTTCCAGAGGCTGGGTTAGGTCCTGTTTTATTGCCCAGAGAATGTGGATGCCCCATTCCCAGAAGTTTTCAAGGTCAGGTTGGACGGGACTCTGAGCAAACGGGTCTAGCGGAAGATGCCCCTTGCCCATGACAGGGGGAGTGGAATGAGGTGATCTTTAAGGTCCCTTCCAACCCAAGCCATCCTGTGATTCTATAATTCTATGACTCTGTTTGCTTATAAACAACCCCCAGCTTTTATTCCGGTCTTATTTTAACATTTACTTCTATGTTGTCT
Organism: Chiroxiphia lanceolata; assembly: GCF_009829145.1. NCBI lineage: Eukaryota > Metazoa > Chordata > Aves > Passeriformes > Pipridae > Chiroxiphia > Chiroxiphia lanceolata. The sequence continues at coordinate 6,608,204 of NC_045649.1, read as the reverse complement.
CCCTACATTTTATTCAAACCAAAGAAATGATTGATGGTTTTATAGGAACAATCCTGACAAGCAACACAGAAAGAGCTAAACAGTCTTGGAGAAGGGGATTACAGTTCTTATTTTCATTACAGCTGAAAAAAACCCACTGCTGAATGAAAACATTCAGGCACAGGGAAAATCTTTGAGCACTGATTCCCAGTGAGGGTTGCCTTGGGTTACCTGGAGCCTCCATGGTGTCCACACTTGCACAGCCAATTCTGGACATACATCTCATAGTTCCCAATGTCAAGCTGGGGCTGCTGTGGGACATCTGGGCTATCCTTTGCAGGGAATAATGAGGGAATTTGCTGGAGGACTCCCTGCCACTTGCACGATTCATCAATCCCAGTCCAAATCAACAGAGAGGCCAAGCCTGAACCCATTGGCTGGATCAGCTGCTTTTGGCTGTAAGAGGTAAAAACTTGAGACGGTATCATAAAATCATAGACTAATTAAGGTTGGAAAAGACCTCCAAGATCATAAAATCCAATACCACCCAATACCACCATGTCCACTAAATCATATCACAAAGTGCCACATCCACTCCTGTTTTGAATACTTCCAGGGATGGTGGCTCCACCATGTCCCTGGGGAGCATCACCTCTTTGGATGGACCATGGGTGTGCAGGCCAGGAAAGATTGTGTGCATGGAGATGTCCTTGACATGTCCCACACATACTGGGTGTACTTTGGCTGTATGGCCTCTGTGTGGGAAGGTGGGCCCCCCTCACATGAGGTAAACTTCCCCCAGGGCCACATGGCTTTGGAGCTCTTTCTCACCAGCAACACTTCAAGTTATTACGAGCCCAATGAAGACAAAAAATCAGCCAAATTCATGTTGGATGTCAATCTTCTCTACAAGTGTTTTGGAGGTGCTGTTGAGTCTCTAATCACAGCACAGCTCCTGCACTTTAATTGTGCCTCTGCTTTAGAAACACATTACAGACAAACGCCTGAGTAATCACCACAATTCCATGAATGAGCCGGATAAGAGAGATGGAGAAACTGAGAGGGAGAGACCACACAGCAAGTAGTGTGAGCCATGGGATTAGGAATTGGGATTTCTTTTTCTCTGTGCAGAATCCACGAGGCCATGCTGCCCTGGATGATCTCATGAAAGAAGTATATTTTCCATGTGTGAGGGACTCGTAGTAGTATCAGCTAAGTGCAAATTACTATGATCATTAGCCACTCTTTGAGTGAGGCAGCTGCCAGGAAGCCTGTGTGTATGTTTGAGGGAGAATTCCTAATGTCTGTGTGTCTGGAGGAGGATAAATTCTTCTATTCCCCTCCAGTAGCCTAATTAGATTTTTACTCTGTTTATTAGAAGAGTTCAGTCGCTAGCTTAACATGAAATAAAATCTGCATGATTAAGAAGTCACGAGCAGTAAAGCTTACAGTGTGCTGCTAGAAATTTTCCTTTCATATCAACAATGATGAAATCCTCCAGTGTTAAATAAAGTGAAAGCAGGAGTGTGTTCAGATCCAGCAGCCAGGATCCAAACAGAGTGTCAAGGACAGAGGGAGGGTGGGAAGGGGGTATCATGCCATTCAAATGGCACCCTAAAAGGGAGAATTAATGGAAATGTTGCATTTTTAGGCACACAACAGACTGGAAGGAACATTCCTCTTTATGGATCTTCACTGTAAAACAAGGATGGGAAAGATGATGTTCCATTTGCAAATACATTCTTCAGCTCTCCTTGCTGCCTTCTTTAGACACAACAGTCTGTCAAGGGTCAGAAGAAGATGGAGTAGTATCTGAATCTAAGTCTATTCAAACATCTTCAGTGGATTCTAGATCTAAGCCCTTCAGGAACTGATGGCCCTGGTGATGTCAAAGAGCCTCCAGCAGTAGCTGTATCCATTAGACATTATTTTTTCTGAAATGATTCCTGGTCTTGACCTTGGAATAAAAATCCATTGAAGACAATGAGATGTATGGGGTTAAGTTTAGATCCTTGCATGAAAAATGCAGAGGTCTATGATGAGCAAGAAATAACCACTGAGATTTCTGAAATTCAGGATTTGCCCCTCAGTTTCCAGATCTCTGGTGGTACTGGTGAAATCCAGGGATGCATTCCTCAAAACCTCTACGTAGCATCGTAGATACTGAAGGCTGGGGAACCCAAACCAGGAAAGGGGGCAGATGTTCTCTTTCCCCGACTTTGCTGGGAATGAAGTGTGTCACACACAAAGCCACTAGCAACCTGCAATAGGAAATTTTCCAAATGGTCTTTGAGTTGATGACCCCAAAATCCTACTGAGAAAATGCCTGTATATTCACTTACCTGTGGAAAGTGAAATACAAAGCGGTTTTTCTGCCTCCTAATAATCTGAGAAGTCAATTGCCAGGTGGGTTATTCTTCTAGAGGACCTCCAAGAGCTCTTTCTAATCTGTACCAATTGTGGGCTACACCCAAAACCTCTGAGTCCAGCCTAACCTTAACAATAGCCACGGGCAGGATGAAGTCCTATTTCTCATGAATCATTTAAAAATCCATTAGGGGTTAGAGTCAGGGTGCAAATCCGAGGACAAAGTAGGAATCTTGGTATAGAAAGTAAGTTCTGGAGCCTAACAAAAGAAAAGAGAAAGCTCAGAGGAGGTTAGGAGTCAAGGGAAGGAGACTTGAAACCTAAAACCTTCCCAAAAAAGCAAAGGGATTTGTGGAACCCAAGAGACTAAAAGTACATTTTGGCCCACGGTCTGGTTTTCCTCAGCACGTGCCCAGCCACAAGAGTCCATGTGGTTCTTCTGTTTTCCCAAGTCTTTTGAAATATAGAGGCAAGAGTCTCGAATCCCTGCACTTCCCTGCATTCCTCAAGAAATTGGCCCACCAAGTAGTTGTAATTCAGGATACCACCATACACCCACGTGTAAGATTCCTTAACAACTATGCACATTTTTAGGCTCAAATATTTTAGAATTGTTTTCACTGTGCCTGAGCTGTAATTGGCTCAGCTTCCCAAGTGTTGGATCATCTAACTAGAGTGATTTTTGACTCAGAGCCCAGGCACCATATCAAAACATTTATCAATTAATCATAAAAAGTAACTAACATTGTTGTCCACCCAAGAAAAACTGTCACTTACAGACTCATGTATGTTATTCCTTATGAAAGAGCTGCTATATAGAAGTTGATTTCCTGCACAGACCAGGTGGAAAATCTGCTAAAGGCAGAGGTCAAATCTAGTTTAATTTTATACCCTTTGTTAAGAATGTTCTCCCTCTCTCTTTCTCTCTTAAAAAAAAAAAAACCAAGGGAAAAAAAAAAAAACCACCCTTGTGCTCCTTTCCAAGTATTCTAAAGTTAATTCATGTGGAAGAAAAAAAGATTAGGATAAAATTTCAAATATTAAATTCAAATGCAGGATTAATGAGTTTTATTTCAAAGCCCCAGAGGTTGTCTGGAATTTAGGACATTTTTTTAGTAGCAGACACGAGACACAGCCAGATGCAGTCGTGTTTTGGACCAGCTCAGCACAAATTTAGCACCTTGAAGGAGAAATTTTATGTCTGTTTTGTAAAGCAAACATTTCAACTTTTCCAAAATCCCTTGTCCAAGAGATATTACTGTTGCATTGGATGAAGGAATGGATTTAAAATAATGCTGACTTGTTGCTCTAGCACATAGTAATTGCCACCCCCATCACCATCACTGTAGGTGATGTAGGTCCTCTGCCCCACTCAACAGATCCACATAAATTATATATTGATTTTTTAAATAGTGTGAAGCAACCCAGGTTAAAAGAAAAAAAAAAAGAGTTAAATTAATTTCTGAAGCCAAATTCAAGACAGTCCTTGCAACACTCTGCAGGAAGGAGCTTTTTGCAACTTGGTTTCTCAAAGGCCAGCAGGGAACAAGCTTGGCAGAGGTACAAACACTGTTCTTCTCACGCCCTTGCAGATAGGATGGCAAACCCAGGGAGGATGAGCTGCTTCACTTCACACCCGCTCCCTGAGGCAAAGGAGTTGGAAGCCAAACCCTCCAAAGTCCCTTCATTAAAAGACTTTTGTTATCATCACAAAAATTAACCGCCTTCAACTTCCTCCCCAAGAGGGTTGCTCCCAAGAAGCAACAAATGTCAGCAGCGTTTCAGGTCACCAGTGTCAGTTTGTCCAACTAGGAGAGAAATTCCTGTTTCCAGTCAAAACTGCACTTCAGTGGTGGCTCAAGAAGGGCTGGTGACACCTGTGAAGCACAGCCTGCAGATCCAGAGCAGGTGATCTGGACCAGGGTGTCTTTTGAACAGCCAAAAGTGTTAAACATTGGCGTGATTGTGCTTTGCCTGAAATCAAAGAATAAAATCCCCGTTGAGTTCAGTGGAAGAAGAAGGCAGCCAATATCAGGTTTAGTGTTTTCTACATCTACAGCAAACAAGTTTTCAGCACTGAAAACTTGATGGGAAAGGACCAAAACCTTGCAGTGAACACCTTCAAACATTGGAATCTTGTCTTAAAAGATTCCAATTATAGCCAAGAAGAAAACACTGGTGTTTCAGTTTCAGATTCTGGCTTTCCTTCAAATGGACATACCACAGTCTGTAAATAGAACCAAAACCTAAAAAATCACTCTGTTTAAATTCCTTCATTGCCTTAGAACTCTGCCTCACCTGTAGAGAATTAATGTAATTAGCTGTAACATGAACAAGTAATTAGGACCTGGTGACAGGCAAGTTCAGATTAATTATTTCATTTAGAAAAACACCCACAAATGATTTTTTTCTGATTTCTTTTTTAGCTGTAAATCCTACAAGAACAGGTTTTCTCCCTCCAGTACAGAACAAAAACTGTCCATGGAAGTAGCCTTGTCTCACAATATTTCTGGTTTCGGTCCCCATCAAAATCAGTAAATGTGATGACACACCAAAATATGCAACGTTAACAAATGCACTTAAAAAAATTCCAAATGTTTTGTTTGAGTTGCAACAAAATTTTCTGGTCAACCACAACTTTATCTCCTCCAGTCGCTCAGAATCACATCCCATCTCTAACCCTTTTTAACAACGTTAAAACAAGAACTTTGGATTTAAAGCTTCATTTTCAAATGGATTTCTTGGACAGAATGGGAGAAGATGGATGTAATTGTCAGGAATTTCAGATTATAAGTGCCTTGAGCTATTCTGAGTGCAACTCTGAGCCACCACCAAAGGAAGGGAAAAGCTGTGCAAGGCAGTGGCAGCTGCACTAACTGCAACCAGATTTCATTTACGTGAGGCTGATGCCTCTTTTGGTCTTTCTCATCTCTGAACTCAACCCTGGACATTTTCTCAGAGCTTTAAGCTGAAAAAAATCTTAAAAGTCAAAAATGTCACCAAAATTTGCTGAAGACTTGGTTTAACAGAACAAGCCTTGGTATCAGTGGCACAAGTTTATGCTTCATTTTGGATATACTAAGAAATGCTTCATTTCTAGACACTGCCTTGGTATATAAAGTAGTGAAGGGTCTAGAGACTGAGTCATATGAGGAGCAGCTGAGGGAGCTGGGGAGACTCAGCCTGGAGAAAGAGAAGCTCATGGGAGACCTCATCACTCCCTACAACTCCCTGACAGGAGGCTGTAGTCCAGCAAGGATCAGTCTCTTCTCCCAGGTAGCAAGTGACAGGACAAGAGGAAACAGCCTCAAGCTGTACCAGAGGAGGTTCAGGTTGGACATCAGGAGGAATTTCTTCACTATAAGGGTGGTCAGGCCTTGGAATGGGCTGCCCAGGGAGGTGGTGGAGTCCCTGTCCCTGGAGGTGTCCAAGGAATAACTGGCTGTGGCACTGAGTGCTCTGGGCTGGGTGACAAGGTGGGGGTCAGTCACAGGTTGGACTCAATGATCAGAGAGGTCTTTTCCAAACTTTAAGATTCTGAGATTTACAACCCTTACCAATACTGCACAGTTTGAGCCAAAACACTCATGTCCAAAAGTCGCCCCCAAAATCAGCTGCGTCACCATGACCTATTGTCCAAGAACAGCTAAACTGGAGACTTAGCCAAGGACATGTCATCCAAAGGAAATCAGCAATAGCTGAAACGTATCTGATGCACCAACAGGATGTGAACCCTACACAACATCTTCCTTTGTTGAAATCACATACTCTCAACACAATGAAAACATTGGGCTGTGCTCCCACCTGGACCACGTGAGCACCTCCCAAGGCTGCTCAGCTGAATAGATTTGATGGTTTTCCATTCTTGGCCTGGACTTTGGTGTGAAATATTCCCACAGCAAACAAAGGGTGAAGCATCCCAGTGAGACACAGGAGCCAAGCCTAGGCCTGGGTGGAAGCCTGGTCTGTGACCAGTTGCTCCACACCTGGCTCAGTGCTTGGGGATGTCATACGTGGCGCCGGGAGGTTTTCTGGGCACTCCATCTATCACTGCACCGAGGGGAAAAAAAAAAAAGGGAAAAAAATGGCAAAAATAATCAAATGAAGATTTTTATCGCCCTAGGAGGAGCTAACCTGGAAATATCATTGGCACAAATAGAGCTGTTCAGCTGACAATAGCACTGGGGTATTGCCACGAGTTTGTTTACCCAAACGTAGCCATCCTCATTGGGAATTCCCATCCTCCTGATCTCCAGCCTGGTGAGCTGGTGGAACACCAGCACTGCAGTGATTGCCATGCTGACAGCTTTATTGCCTCCCTGACCTTGCTATTTTCAAAGGAACAGGTTATCTCAGTGTCTTCCTCGTGCCATTATGTCATTCCCACTGCAGGGAGCTGGAGCCTTTGGTCCTCACTCCCTTGGACTGCCAAGGCAGCTGTTCCAGCTGCCCAGCTTATGGCACTGGTGTAACTGAAAGCTCCTTGGACTGGAGTAATTTTATTTTCCCAAATCACTCAGAAAATACAGCTTTAGTTCTCTTCTTCAAACCTACTTTAACCAAATTGACAGAGAGAGTTGAACTGTCCAAATTTTAAGCTTAAAAGAACATCAGTGAATCCTCTCTGGGGATGAGGGAAGATGCCCATGTGGGATGCTGGGTTGAGCAGGGATCAGCTAAATGTGCACTTGTATTAGAAGTGAGGAAGTGCAAGTACAGCTTTTAGTGCATGAGGGATTCTCTGGAATAAGAGCAAATAGTAGGTAAATGACAAAAAAATGTCCTTGTCCTTCCACTTTGAAAGTTCTCATTGCAAAACAAATGGATAGAATGGCCAGACCTTCACTTAGGGAAAATAAAATATCTCAATTGGCTAAGGGCTACGGAGTTATTAAAAACTTAATGTCAAGATTATCTTTTTTGGAGAAGAGGCAGCCACGGTTTCAGAAAACGCTAAAAGTTTGGGTTAAATTAGAAAAGCATTCAGTGATTTCATAATTATTTATCCAAGATTCTCTGTATGCAAGCTATTTATTCAGAATGATACAAATAAAATGGAAAATGCCACAGTCTCTCTCCAATTCTAAAATTCCTGCCTCCTGTCTTTACTCCATGAGCAGAGAAAGGCCCACAGCAAAGGTTTGACCAGCTCTGTTAGAAAGCCTTGTTTCAGCTCCCATGAGAATAGAGCACCTTTTCCAGTCTCAGCTGGAATGAGGATGTGAAAAAAAAATTAAAAATTAAATCCTATTTGAGCTAATGCAGCCCAAACACAGCCAAAGGTACCCAAGTTGCTCCAAAAAATTTCTCCAACCTCTATTCTTGTTGATCCTAGTGTCAAAGAGGTTGTGAGAGTCTAGCACAAAACTGCTTGGAAGGTTTTCCTTGGTGCCTCTCAGCCTGCAGACAAACCTTGAGGGATGTGCATGAAAAGAAATGGTGTCCCTTTCCTCCACAATTGCTGCTGCTGAGCCCTTGGGAATGGGAAAATAGGTGGAAATAGGTGCATCTGAGGTCTCCAGGGAATAGGCAGTGGGTGTGAGCTGCTCAGTGACACAGTTCCCATAACATCATAACAAGATGAGGTGAGTTAGAGTGAAAATACAGTTCAGTTTCTCACCACTCACCCTTCCATTTTTTGGAGTGCAGATAAGCAAATTAGAAATGATGTCATGGCTCCCCCAGGACACTGTAACACGCTGTCATTTGTCCAGCCAGAGTACAACTCTTATTAGTATGATATAACACAGTAGTTGGGAACTCAATAGAAAAAACGGAGCTGGAATTTAAGGAAAAACCCTACAGCTTTTAACTCATTGCCCTTAACATGCAGAGCTACTGCAAGTGAGTGTCTCAACATGAACACTCTGAAGACCAAAGAATTAAAGTAAATGCAATCAGCAGATTACTAAATACCAATGGGAAATTTAGAACCATAGAGCAAAATCCCAGAGCATTAAAGGATTTACCACTTGGCATTGATGAGAAGCAAATCTTTGGATTTCCATTTCTATCCTTAATTAGTAACTGGAGTTTATTTTAGTCTAAACTAAGTCACAAAAGATAACACACCCTAAAAGAAAATAGATAGCAGTGCAATAAACTTCATACAGTGTCTTATTAAAAATTAGAAGACAAAAAAATAATAGATTCAAATGGAAAATCAATTTCCAGGACTTCCATTTCCTTTTGTTTTCTTGTCTTCCCACCCATACTCAGCTCTTTTCTAACAACATTCAGCTCTTTACTAGAGAGGCTACCAAGGGTGGTGACAAAGATAGCATTTGAAACCCAAAAGGGAGGCTCCCTTTTAGAAAGGACATTGTAGGAGTGTTCTCGCTCCTTCACAGCTTGGGTTTTGAAAGTTGTCTCCCTGCCCAGTTCCCAGGGCCTCTCACTGGAAGTGGGATCTAAAATGGATGATCCGTGTTCTCCACGGCCTCAGCTCTGAAAAAAACAGCTGTGTGAAATAGAGCATTTTTTGTATGGTTTCTCTGGGACAGGGGAAAGATAAGGCTCTTGTGGTTCACGAGGAGATTCCTGGCTTGGTTATCTGATGTTTCCATCTACCATTTGCACCACTGGTGACGTACTCCCAGGAGCTGGTCTGGCTGGTTTGTTGGCAGCAGCCTGGCTGGGCTGGAGCATTCCCAGCTGCCAAGGTGCACCAGGGATTTGGTGGCTGATTTCCTAAACTGTGATACAGACTCCCACATTTTGAGCACAGCTCTTGCCATGGCTTCAAGTACAGCTGTAAAATATAAGCAGCTGCTTCAGAACAGGAAAAGAGTAAAAGTCTGTGAGTTAAATCTGAAGAAATATATAATAACGAGACCAGTCTCTAACAAAGCATTGGCTGCAGGGAGAAAAAAATTGAGGTCCCATCTCCCTGCTGTTAATCACTCCCTGCTTTCCTCCCTTCCCCAGTGAACCCAAGAATACATTTGGTGCCCATAAAAATTTACTACAGAGTGATCTGAGTGTGATTCCCGGGCTGAGGATGAAAAGCTATGCCCAGGCATGATGGAGTAGTGAAAGGGTGTCATGCTAGTGAGACCAAGACAGGGAAAATAGAGCCATTTAAGGAGAAAGGTTTTAGGAAGTTCCCCTCTCTGTGTAGATGTGGGCTCTGTGAGTGCCTTGGGTCCCAAGACCAGCAGCAAGGCACGTGTGAGTTGGTTGTTTCTTGGTCTTCCACAGCCAGAGGAAAGCAGGACATAGGACTGGAAGTGATCTCTGGAATCATCCAATGTATCTCCTTCTACAGCAGGTACTAGGTCAAATAATTCCCATCATAAACTCATTAAACTCCCATTAAAAAAAATATTCTATCATTTGCACTGCCTTTACCTACTGCAGCTGCTCCAGAGCCAAATTTCAACATCTTCTAGTGATTTCTACCCACCTGGGAGACTGTTGGGAAAGGTAATAGAGACATGGGGGGGTCTTAGATAAAAGGATTAAATACTTGTGGCACAAAAGCCAAGGTCAGCAAGCTTTGTACAAGGGTTAAAATACTCATAGCAGGCTCATATGTGCAACAACACAATCTCTTGATTTATCTGTTTGGTTTGGGATGCATCGTGGTGACTGCCAGGGGGTCACTTCTGTGTTAAGCCCAGCAGATAAAAGGCTTTCCTCCTGCCTGAACTCAGCCTATTTAGCTCTGCAGCATTGCACCTGCTGACTTCTTACCATGCTCCTGAGTGGTCTGGAGCCCAAAATGAACCACAGCATAACTGCAGTGGTGGTTTTGAGTTCGTCTGTCAGCATTTGGGGGCTGAGGAGGGACTATGGGATCTCTCCTCCTTTCTGTCTCCTCTCCCACTCCTCTGCAGTCACAATGATGTGAAAGACAAAGCAATGCAGGCTCCATGTGAGAAGTCATTTCTCTGGACCAGGTTTGAGCCGTAGTTCAAATGTTATTTCTAGAGGTCTGGCCTCTAGAAATTCAACTTCATCTTGCCAAAGATGGCCATAAATTTCCCTCTCTCCCTTTCTTGTTCTGTGTCACAGTGTGACTGGACAGAGTTTGCCCAAACCAAAAGCGTTGAGAGCAGAAGCAGGGGTGAGGCTCCACTAACGCCCAGTTCAAACTGGTTGGTGAGGAGAGCGAAGCTGGGCCCATCTCGAGCTTTTTCCAGTGAAGCAAGGAGCCAGCAGGCATGTGCAGTGCCTCATGTGGTCCATAGGCTCCTGGAATCTGGGGGTTCCAAGGCCTAGATCCATAGATCTGTCCCTCCAGCCTCACAGTTACACACATCTTCACAACCAGGGGTTTGAGTCAAATCCAGTCCCAGCATCAAACAGGTTCTCTAAGCTTGTGAATCATTTAAGCAGCAAAACTTCATCAAGTACAGTTATCCCAGAAGCTGCAAAGGTGATATTTAGGACTCAAAAATTAATGGATGGCTAAAAAATTATGAGTTTTTAAAAAATCTACTGCAAATTATTTTTATTTGTCTTGTAGTTTGCAGTCTCTTGGATTGAAACTGGACACTTGATGGACCTTGTCAAAGCTTTCACTGTGAGCTAAAAGAATTAGAGATATGTACCTGAAAATGAGCACTGAGTTCAGTCATAGGATTGCAGAAGCTGAACCCTTAAGATAAATCATCAATTACCTTGCAAAGTAAAATCATAAGTGAGCCCCCTTTTAACTCCTTCGTTCATGGAAGGAAAAAAAAAAAGGGGGGAAAGAAAAACAACAGCCACAAACCAAACAAAAAGACCCAAAACCCATTTAATGAATTACTTAACAAATGGTGGTTTTTCAATTTATGGTCATTCGTTGCATCCTTTTTTCCCAAGGTGAATCCTGGTGTACTCATTTTGAGCCACTGATGGGTATCTGCCCATCTGAGTTAGCAGCCTTCTTTATCTCAGAGTCTGAGATAAAGCTCACCAGCAGCTCACCAACTCAAATGTATTTTGGGTTTGTGACGCCTCTGCTATCGCCAGGAGGAAGAGTGACAGAGGGAATGTGATGGACGAGCGTGGCAGAGCCATGAACTGGGGACTTACAGGGTACCCTGCACTAGCTCAGGGAGAAGAGAGCAAACAACTCCCTCCCTTGTTTTTTTAATTTGCTAAAAACAACAGCTCCATATTCCCCGGGGCAAATGTCAGGAATAATTGCATGCAAATTGCACTGGAGTCATGCTAAGGCACCCACTGCCACCCAAGGGCTCTGAAGGGTTATATTGAGGGCTCACTGGAGTTCAGCTAATTTACAACTGAAGACCTTTATCTCTCACACTGACATTGAGGGCTCACATTTCGCACTTAATTACTTGTTCGGCAATCAGCCTGGAAGAGATAGATGTGTTTCTGTTGTTAGCCCAGGCAGCTGTAATTGTTTATTTACTTATCGTCAGGCCGGGAATGGCTGCAATTTAAAGGTTCAGATCTCTGCTACCCTGAGCCGGGCAGGTCTTCCTTTAAACACTTCCATATTGTGGAATTTCGCTGGAGATGCCCATCTTCTCCTCCTTATCCGGGTAATGGGCCGGCAGGTGTTCCTGGTTATCGGCCACTGTGATTATTTACACCAAACAACTGCTGCCAAGTTCACAATCATAACGAGGGATAAATTCTGGAAGGTAACAAGCAGGCCAGGGAGATGAACTCCAGTAACTCAGCTCCTGTGGAATGACTAGATCTCTATCTCAGAGCTGGAAGAGCTGAATCACAAGGCAGCTTCAAACAGTGGCTCGCAGCAATTCCTAGGCCAAACGGTGTAATTACAATTTAAGCTGTCAAATGGTGACCAGATGGCTTTATCTTTCACACCAGAGGCCTAAGAAGTTGGTAGGTGTGACCTCTCCACATACCGATCCACCTGCACAGCCCTGTGTGCTGACACCCATCCTTGGCTTTGATAACTTTTGAGCAACGCTGAGTAAAATCAACAGCATCAGTTTTCACAGGATTGCATCACCCTTAAATGCAGCACCACCAACAACCACTTGAGGAGTTGGACTTGTTAAGGGTTGGAACTAAATGATGCCTTCCAACCCTAATTCTATACTTCACCAAACATGGATGCAGAGGGTTACTGGGACACAAGCAGAGAGGGATGCTTGTCATTATTCCTGTGGAGCACACACAGACCTCCCAATCACCTAGGAAAGAAAGAGCTGTGCAGAAGAAGAGGATCTCTGTTTAATAGCTGGCTGACAAAATGCATCTCAGAAAGAGAAGTGGTGAAACTCCCTTCCAAGAGGGAGTAGCCAAAATGGTCTGTCCATGCAGGCCGTATTGCTGCTGTCCTCAGGTTGTGCCTGATGGAGGAGATGGTGGTGGTGGAAGCAGGCTGGACACATCCCCTAAAAATCCTAAGGTAGTTCCTGGAGACTCACACTGGGTAAAGCCCAACCCAGTCTCCAGTTCACAGGGTTAGGGATTGCTGGGAAGAATATCCTCGTGACCAAGCCTGACAGAGCTCAAGAAGCATTTGGATGATACTTTCAGGCACATGGTGTGACTCTTGAGGAGGGTCCTGTGCAGGGCCAGGAGTTGGACTCAATGATCCTTGTGAGTCCCTTCCAACCTGGCATATTCTGTGATTCTCTGACCTGCCCCATCACCACAGGCAGCTCTCTCCAGCCTCCAGGAAAACCCAGCCTGTTCCCACATGGAGAACACACAACTTTGCAGCAGGTCTCAGATTAGAGCAGAATTAAAAATAAGGACTTTGGGTTCGATATTAACCCCAGAGAATTGTGCCTGTGGGCAGGTGGAAGGGCTGACACACATCAGCAGCAGCAGCAGCAGAGGTTCTGCCTCAAGGCTCTTGCAACCGCCAACTGCTTTCGATTTAAAGAAAAGCCTTTCCTGTCCCGAGCTCTTATGAGAAACACACTTTTCTCCCAGTCCCAAGGTTATTTCTATCTCACAGATGAGGAGAAGGAGATCTGAACTGACAGGGAGCAAGGCAAGGAAGGCTAATGCACAGGGGTGGTGCTTCCTAATATTTTTTCTATTATCATCGCTGCTGTAACAAATTAACGATCTCTGAAGATAGAACATCATTAAAATGGTTTAATAATAATATGTAATAAACAATAGATCAAAACTTTCTAGTCTTGAAGAAGTGCAAGAGATATTATTGGGCATACACAAAGAAAGAGAATTCCAGGGTGATTTGGATTTTCTCAGAAGCAGACACACTAATCTGTGTCAGTTCAGTAAAGATGAAGAAAGAAGGAAAGAATCTCGATAGGTATAATTGAATTAGACAAAATCCTGGAATTTGATGAGAGATAAAGTTACCAGTAATTCTTCTAAAAAAAAAAAAAAAAGGAGATGGAATTAAAATGTCAAAAGAGCAATGAGCTGCTTAATTGAACCTTCAGTTTTGGGTGCATTCATGAGTGTGTTGGCAGCACATCTGTGTATGCACTGAAGTAAAAACACTGCAAAAGGAAAGAAAAAACCTCAAAATTAGACTTTTATGAAGAACTGAAGTGAACAGAAATGCTGCAGGATTTACAAAAAAAAAGCAGTGCAAGGCAGAAACAAATACAAAACCTGGACCAGGAACAGCCCTGTGTGTACAAACGTGCCGAGGCTGGGATGAGCTCTGTGGGCTTGATCAGTGCAGGCAGCACCAACAAGTTGGACCCAGCCAGCTCCAAGGGGGGCCACTTCCACAACGACCCACTGACACAGAAAATGGAGAGAAATATTTGTTTCTTACAGTACTTTGCTATTTTTCTCCTTTGTTTTAATTTTCCCTCCTGCTGACTGTGGGTTGGCAACAGCAGTGTGGGGGTTTGGGGTCGCAGCCTCAGCTTCGGTAAATGGGGATTTTCAGAGAATTACGAAAATTTAACTCAGATGAATCTTGCTCTGATTTAGCAGATAGAAAACGACAGGAGGTGACTGTTGGCTATAACTAAGCTTCTCAGGCCATCTGAGGAATTATTGCCCAGCTGCAAAATAACCTGCACAGAGATTAAAGGCAATGGGCACAACGAGCTGTTTCAAAGGCAGGCACAGAAGGGAGGGAGAGAGCACCCCTCGTGCCATGTCTCCAGCCCTGCTGCTTCAGCCAAGCTTTTCCCACACTTAAAGGGAAGCAAAAAAGTTGTCTGAGAGCCTGAGGGGATCTGAGGAGGCAAAGTGGGCTGGGAAGGATGAGAAAGGGTCCTGCTTGGTACTGTCGGATGCTGACCCAGATGTAAGGAGTACAGGGAGAGAGGGAGGACCCCACATTGATCAGACACTCATAATATTTTTGTCCTGAATGCACAAAACACTGGCTATTGCAACCAAGTGCCTTAGCAATAATAATTCTCAAACCTTTTTCCCCCAGGCATTTGTAGCAGAACACTGGAGAAGATGCACTTCTGGAGGCGGTGGCTCTGGGCCTCGAGAGCAAAGGGGGGTTCACATACTCTGACAGTTGCTCATCACCCCCCCACACACACATTTCAAAGAGAATTTATCTGTCTGGCATGGAAGATTTCCCAAACTGTTTTTATTAAGGGGAGTTTTTGATGCCAGCAACGAATATTACTATATTACAGAAAGGAATCAAAAGCTAAAGTGCCTGCGTGTACAGTTAATCTATCCAAACAGAAAATGTTTCTTAAAAAATTACAGCACTATTTTTATAACAAACCTCAGCCAAACTCAAAACTGAATAAATATAATGTGTTCTTTTAAAACAAATTTATTTTTTTAAACATGGGCAAAAAAATACTTTCCTTGCTTTCATTCATCAGGTAATCCTTCACACCCCCCGTATGTGAGCACAGAGATTTGCCGGTGATGGGATTTTTGCTTCAGTGGCATCGGATTGAGACACCTCCAGAGGCTGGTGGAAGGTGGATGTGAGCTTGGGTTGGCATCACAACCAGCCTGTGGTTTCTATCTCTTTTTAATAAAACCATGAATAAGGCAAGAAAATGCCTCAAAGGTGCCAGTCCTGATGGGGAAGAGCCACCCTAAATCCACCAAGAGCCTAAATTAAGGCAGAGCAATATGTATTTCTATAGGATTATACAAGGGCATCTATTCCTACTGCCATGCTAATGTACAGGCACTGTCTTTATGTTATTTAAAACTGGCCTGCACAGTCATTACCACAATGTAATTATCATTAGGGTGGCTTATAGTGGAGTTTGGCCCTTCCTCTTTTTTACCATCTTATTATTATTACGGTTTTATTTTAACTAGAAGCCTGTTTAGAGTTTTTCCTGGAGTTTTTCAGTATTTATTTAGACTTGCATCGTTGCCCAAGACCACAATTTGAATCTATCAAGCCTCATCCCACGATCTTTTACTCCCCTAAATGCTGCGCATATTTGATTCCCTCATGAAGAGGAGTCGAACCAAACAATTCACAGCCCGTAAATACCTTAAAATGTAGTTAAAAATTACTAGAGGAGACGGTGGTGAATAGGCAAGCAGGGTAACCTGACCCCTGAGAGCTCACACATCCCCTTTTTGTTTGTTTGTTTGTTTGTTCTGCTGAACTTTCCAGGAGTTTCAGCCGCTGGATCAAACCCGGGGCCTTCCCGTGCAAGGAAAAGCCCTGTAAACGCTTTAATTCCTACCACCATGTTGATAATTTGTGTACATCTTTTTAAAAGGGGATGACTGGAGCTGCAGGCTGGCAGAGAAAAATCAAAGATTTAAATTTCTTCCCTCTGATTTTCTCGTATGAAAGAAGAAACTGTGTGTGGGTGCCTCGCTGTCCTCCAGCGTTTGTGCTCTGCTTATTCTGCTGCCCCGCTAAAGGTCAAAAGCAGGTAATGTGTGTTGAAATTTCCACAGACCAGGGTAAAGTCGGAGCTTGTTGACTTTGATATCGGTTTTCTTCCACCCGGGGGAAAAAAAAAAAAAAAAAAGGAAAAAAAATCATTCCAACTCCTCATTGATTTTTCATGGAAATTCACCAATTTCTCCTCGTTTCAGATCTGGTCTCTGATTTCTCCCTGATTATCATATCCCTCTGCCCCCCAAATGAAGTCCTGCTTTGTTTCAGCTCGGGATGATGAAATCATTATTCCTGCACGGAGCACGGGGCAAAAATCCCAGGGTGCTGGAGCGTTGGTGCTGAATGACAGGGGTTACTTCAGAAAAACACAAACCCGAGTAAACACACTTGAAAAAAGGGAAAATAACGACAGGAAAAGTCGGAGAAAGCTGGAAATGGGAACGCAACGAGCCCGTGCCTTTGTGCAGGAGATGCTAATGAGCCCGGTGTGGCAGAATTGACCACAGTTAGGGCTTTAAATGCTCCTTTTGGAAATTCCACTTCGCCCTGGCTGGGTTTGGTTGGGTTTAATCGACTGTCGCTCTCTCCCCTGGCCCCAGCCCTTCTGCTTGGAGCTGCAAACTGATACAAGGGGGGAAAATGGTTTGTATTTCTCCAGCTTTAGATAAGACATCAAAAATTGATGGAATGAGCCATGTAAATTTATGTGTGTGTGTGACCCGATTCTGCAAGGGGCAAAATGACCTTTAAACAACCAAAATTTCAGTCGTCAACGAGTTTAATTGCTGCAGAACTGGATTGGGACGTTCCCATTGGGCTCCCAAGAGTTAAAACCACTTTTCTTCACATATATCGATGTAGATGTTGGTATTAATTCACCCTCTTGGGCTCCTGTGGATGTTACAGGGAAAGTATTTAAAACTTACATTTTAAAACATATGTGGGACATGAACACTCCATTTGTTGTTGCTGGAGTCTGGAAAACTAAAGTATTACAGGGAATTTTTTTTATTAATTGTCATCGAGTCACATATTGAAATAAAAGTGTTGCTATGTGCCGACGATATTGAAAAAAATTTAAAAAAAAAAAAAAAAGCTTTTGAAAACTTCAGTTGTCAAAATAACCAGAGTATTCCCTTCCATGGACCACAGGGAGGGTTATTAAAAGAAGTTCAACAAATCAGACTTTTAATATTTGCTCAGAATATTAATCCAGGGAAAGAAAGGAACACATAAGGAAGGTAAAAGTGAGGAAAAAATTGTACTATGAGAAAATTTTGTAGCTTAAAATATTTTTTTCTAGATGAAACCAAACAAATGTTTTAACATATATTTAGCCATTAGTAGGTGAAAATATTTCATCATATACATAATATATATAATATATAAAATATATTATATATATACATATATATATATATATATCTTGAAGTAGCGTTTCCTATACAGCTTTCAGCCATAACTTTGACAACATATACAGTTCAGTCTTTGTGAATCAGGAGGTTTTAAAACCATTTAGGTCTTTAAACACAGTACCCTGAAATTAAAATGCAGATTTAATTCTTCAGAATATTTTTCCCAAATGAGTATAAATGTGAAGTCTGCCCTTTAAATTAAATGACAGCAAGAAGTCAGGGAGGGGAAAAAACCAAACCAAAACAAACAATAGCAAACAGTTTGAGATGGATTTTGCTCTCGCAAACCTCATTGTAAATAAGGGACTGGCTCTAATTTAGTTAATGAGATTTCAGCAGTGTAAATTGAATTAGGTTAATTATCCTATGATTAAAATTATCTCTGTCTTTGCAAACAAGGTAGATTTTTTTTTTTTAACAGTTAAAGGATTTTTTTAATTGAACAAGAACTGCTGGCATGAGATGTAAATGAAAGTAGAACTCCCATAGACAGAAAGTTACTGTGAGGAGAAAAAAATAATTTTCTTAAATGATTTATATTTAATTCTATTTTTTTTAGAATTTTGATTATTTTTACTATTTAAAATTGCATCTATAACCCCTCAGATCGAACCCAGTTTGTACTGTACACATTAAAAAAGGGTTTTTTTCTTATTGCCATCTTGTCTTTGTGCAGCAGACAACATACCCATAACTTGGGTGTCAAATTCCTGTCGGGCTGAGCTATCAGGTGTTTGAACCTTTAGAAAACAGGAAAGGGCTGTGTATAATCTGTTGTACATTATTTTTGTTTGTTATGCTTTTTAAGTGTTGTGTACTAAGAAAATTATGTTTATAACGCCTTTAACTGAACAAAAAGCAGCTACAACGCTCTCCGTGGAGGGCAGGGAAGTATTGCTTTTCATTCCCGATACAGACAACCACCCGATAAAGCTATTAAACTGTGTGTTGATAAAGCAAATTGCACTGTAAGTATATAACAAGTGCTGAAAAGATAAATACGCTCCCAATCGCGACGCAAAGCCACGTTCTCCTCTCCCACCACCAAACTACCAATGCCACCTAATGGAGAGCCCGCACCTCGCACCAGCCCAGCAGGCAGGTTTTGCCCTGATAGCAATCTCCGCTTGGCTTTCCCAGCCTTCCAAAAGCTTTCCAGAGCCATAGTTTCGATGGTAGAATAACAAAATCCCGCGGCAAAGGCTGCACAAATATTTGGATTGCCGCGCTCGGTGTCAACACTTGAAACGAGCGGCGTTGTCCCGACCCATCCCTGTCTCGGGGGCAGATGCACGTGGCCCCTAAAGTGTGAGTAAAGTGTGAGTCTTGGGTTTTTTAATGGGGTGTAGGGCTTGGATTTATCATCTCCATAGAAATCCCCCGTTCCTGTTGGGCAGAAAACTCAGAGGTGTGACCCGGTTGCAAAGCGATGGGAAAATACGCTGGGATGCTCTCATTCCTTCTCTCCGGATGCACTAATCCCTGCTCTCTGGGATGCACTAATCCCTGCTCTCTGGGATGCACTAATCCCTGCTCTCTGAGGCGTGGTCCTGACGTGCTTTCATCTTCCTTGTCCTTCATCTTCCCCATCCTTCATCCTCCCCATCCTTCACCTTCCCCCCGGCTCACACCCCCGGCTCACACATCCAGGCTCGCACGTGGCCGTTTCCATGAGGAGAGACCTGAGACTGGGGTGCAGGGAATGAGAATAAATTTGTCCTTGCCTTAAACTGCCCCTTTCTCCGTTGTATCTGCTTTCTGCAGATGACAGATATGTGTTCACCTTCCCAGGAATGCTTTTAGGTCCGTGTTCAGAGGCTGGGACTGGTCACCTATACACACATATAAATATAGGGGTGAACCACTGTGTTTTCACTGCTGCAGCAAACAAAGTTCTGACCAGTTTTTAGGATTGATTCCCAGCCAGACCCTAATTTGAAGATTATTTAAGATAAGCCATTTAAACACCCCTGGACACAGGACTACCAGCAAGCAGTTGGGATTTTGCTCTCCCCTTTCCCCCTTGCAGCTGAACAAAGCCCCATTCTCTCTGACTCATATATTTTCCTTTACACTGTACCCGGAATTTTCCTTTAATTTATTTCTGCAGGGCCTGATCCAAAGCTCCTGCTGATTTCTGGAGGTTTGGGGTTGGGCCCTGCACTTCTGCAGCTCCTGACCTGCTGCAGCCAGGTCTGTAGTCGGTGATAATTTGAATGATAAACATCAGGCCACAAAAATATTTAGGAAGGGGTTTGGGGGCAGAAAGACAGTAATTTTCTACAAAGTACACTGTGCTTATGCCAAAGTTTGCATCCCCCACCACCTATTTCAAGCATATTCTACTATGGCAAGATTAGGGATAAAAATTTACTATAAGAAAGATACAGTTTAAAGATTTGTATTTTTACATTGTGCAGTTTTTACACTTTAAGCAACAGATTAAAGGCAATAATTACAGACAGTAGAGCTGGGAAGAAAATGCAAAGTGTAGCTTTGCTGCTCTCGAAAAAAAAAATAAAATCGAAATAATAGTAAAAACCCCACAACAGAAAACCCGAAGCAAATAACAGCGAGTGGAACCGATTTCCATGTTTACTTTTCTTTCTGCAGTTGGATCCCTGGTCGTAGGCACAAGGACTGCACGGATAGGGCACGGAATGGGAAATAAAAGAGAGGAAAAGAAATAAAGAAAAAAAAATGAAAGCGATTTAAGGAAGCAAAGGCAAGTGCTGCAGCCCGAGACAAGAGCAGCGGCTCCGCAGAGCAGCGAGGCCGCTTCGCCTGCCCGAGCTCCGTCCCTGGAGCCCTGCGGGGCTCTGGAGGCAGGAGAGGGGAAGGGGATGGTGCAAATCCCGGGCTCGGAGGGGAGGAAGAGGAGGAGGGAGAGGGAAGAGAAAAGTCCAGTACATACAGCTCGATGCGTCCACCAGCCCCCAGCCTCCGCTGCTCGCTCTCTCTCTCCCTCTTAAGTCAAAAAGGAAATGCGGTTCCTCTTTTTTTTTTTCTTTGCAGAATCAGAAAATGAACCATCAGGAAGTTGGCAAAACCTCTGACTAAACAATCAATTGAGGAAATGCAACAAATTCGCTTTGGCGGGGGGGTGGGGTGGGGAGCGAGGGCCGGCGGGCGGCGCGCAGGCAGCGCAGGCAGCGCAGGGCGCTGCGCACCGAAGACAGGGTTCAGACCCGCAATTCCCAAACATTCCCGTGGTTTTTGACCCCCACGGATACTCATCCTCCGGGCCAGGTACGCGGCCGTGGACTCGCAGCATCTCCCGCGGGTGCGGCAGAACGCGGGGCAGGGGCGGGCGGTGCCGGCCGGGTCCTGAGTTCCCCCAGCCCGGGGGTTCCTGCCCGGCACAAATACCGACAGCAGCTCATTTGTCCCCCAAAACGAGCCGGAGGCAGCTCCCTGTGCGCCCGTGCTGGGTGCACATCTATTTCCCGGGAATTATCATCTCTTCCCACGGGCTGGGATAAGCAGGATGGAGAAATGAGAGAGTTCCGTGCCGGTATTTCTTCTAAAAGTGCAGTTTGTACAAGGACGGGGCAGGCAAGGAGAGTTTTTTGGGAAGAATTTTAATATTCTTTTCACAGATATGGTCCCTTTTTTTCCTAATTTTTCCACATTTCCCCCGTTCCTCCCCCTTATCTTCTCGTCTCCTAATGATGATCTCTGACTGCTGATAGAGACCGAAATTCTCTCACACACCCCATCCATCCCCCCCTTACGTAAAACAAACAAATAAATGAATCAATAGAAAGTGCGGTGCGGTGCTGCCCGCCCGAGGGAGGGAGCGTTTCGAGGC
This sequence comes from Chiroxiphia lanceolata, assembly GCF_009829145.1. Lineage (NCBI taxonomy): Eukaryota > Metazoa > Chordata > Aves > Passeriformes > Pipridae > Chiroxiphia > Chiroxiphia lanceolata. Next base: position 6,586,903 of record NC_045649.1, on the reverse strand, counting down.
TACTTCAGGCTCCCATCTGGGTGAAAGTCACCCCTCAAACCTCCACAAGGGATTTTTTTTTCTCGAGGGGGGGGGTCTTCCAGCTCCGGCTGAAGGCGGCTGGGGACCTCCCATCTCCTGGGGATGCGGGGCTGGGAGCGGGGGAGCCGCGGGCAAAGGGAGCTGCCCTCCCCCAAAAATGCGGGACACGCTCCGGGGTCACTGCTAAAAGCAACACAAGTCCGTGTTTTTTAATAAAGAGCGTTCTCTTGCGAGCTGGCCGCTTTCCACCCGCCCCACGGATGAGCTGGCTCTGTAAACACTGGAGAGAAGATTAACACTGCTGTTCTAACCCCATAGCGAGAGCCCTGCCTTGCGAGAGCTCTTACTGCTGCTGATCTCTGCGCTCCACAATGGCCCTTTTGTTTTAGGGGTGACAACAGCCCCCAGCCCCCGGTCCCGCTCCATCACCAGCCCTCCCCCGCCCGGGGCTCTGGGTGTCTCCCCTGATCCCTCTCCATCATCATCTCTCTCCTCCCTGGGAGTTACCGAGGCTCTGGGAGTCCTCCAAATCCCTCTCCATCACCATTTCTCCCCTACCCGAGGCTCTGGGAATCCCCTCAGGCCCCTTTCCATCTCCATCTCTCCCCTGCCTGTGGCTTTGGAAGTCCCTCCCGGACCTTTTCCATCCCCTTCTTTCCCCTGCCTGGGAGTCCCAGAGGCTCTGTGTGTTCTCCTAGCTTCAAAAACCCGGCTAATTTTATTTTTTTAAACATTATTATTATTATTTTGATGTCTTTAATTTGGCAGCCGAGAAGAGCTGGGAACAAATGACACCGCGAGCTGCCAGCGTGGTTTTCCAGCAGCCACCGGCCTGTTGGCAAGAGCCCCTTTCCCGCCCTCCCGTACCCCGGGAGAGGGAGAACCAGCGCTATCTGCGAGTGGGAGAGCGGGTCATTTATTAGAGGAGCTCTGCAGCTCTGGAAATCGAGCTCGGTGTTTGTGAAAAGGCGGGGGAAAAACTGGCAACGGCAAGTTCATTTGCCCAGGAATTCCACAAACACACCAATCCCGGGGGAAGCTGCGCCCCGGGATGGGCCGGGCGGGGGGGGTGGGGGGTGTGTGCTTGTTTTTTGGCTTTTGCCAAAATAGGATCAGGCTGAGGAGGGGGAATGGAGAGTAAATCGGAGGGAAAATAAGAGGCAGAGCCGAGTGTCCCATCCGGGTGAGAGCCGAGGGCAGCAGCGCCGGGAACAGCCCGCGGACCCACCGCAGCCTCCTCCATCCCTCCATCCATCCCTCCATCCCTCGCTGGCACCACCTGCGCACTCAGTGCAGCCCCAGAAAGAGTGTGGAGTTAGGAGAAAAGAAGTTGAAATAGGAACAAAAAACCCCCCAAAATAAAAAACCCCAAACCAACCCAAAACAAACAATCAACAAACAAACAAACAAAAACAACAACAAACAAACAAACAAACCCCCCAAAAAACCCAAACTTCCAAGAATAGATAATATTATTAAAAAGAAAAATAAAAGAATATAAAAAAAAATAAAGAAAAGAATAAGAGAAAGAAGAGAATAAGAGAAGAAAAGACAAAAGGAAGAAGAAGAAGAGAGAAGAGAAAGGGAAGAGAAGAGAAGAGGAAGAGAAGAGAAGAGAAGAGAAGAAGAGAAAGAAGAGAGAAGAGAAGGAGAGAGAAGAGGAAAGGGAGAAAGGAAGAGAGAGAAAAAGAAGAGAAGAGAAGAGGAGAAGAAGAGAAGAGAAGAAGAAGAGAAGAGAAGGAAGAGAAGAGAAGAAGAGAAGAAGAGAAGAGAGAAGAGAAGAAGAGAAGAGAAAGAGAAGAGAAGAGAAAAGAAAAGAAAAGAAAAGAACAGGGGAAAAAAAAAAAAGAAGAAGGGGAGAAAAAGAGTAAAAGAGGTTCAGCTTCTCCCACCCTCCTTCCAGCAAGACCTTTTAGTTAAAATATTTCCTTGGGTGAGGATTTTCCCCCATCTCGTTTTACCTTCTGGATCCCTTTTGGTAAATCTCTGTAATGAGGTTCCTCCACCCCCCGTTTGCCCTTTCCGAGGAAAACTGGCACGAGCTCGCTGGAGGGTGATGGTTTGACTCGCTTTGACCACAATCTCTGTGACAGCGACACCGGGGCTCTTAAAAACGATATAAAATCGGAATAAAACATCCGATCGAAGTTGGAACGCCCGGCAAACTGTCAGACAAAACACACTGTGGCCAGAATGGGCTTTACCTTTATGAGACGCTACAAATTGCTGCTATAGACACTTTGGAGACCTTTGAAATCCCTTCATTAGTTATGTGATGCGTTTGACATCCGAGCTCATTGTACCCCCGAGGCGTCCAAAACCTTGGAAATCAAGTTTTATTAACCTAATAAAACGCACGCACACAAATTCGGGGGAAAATTCAAGAATCAGGAAAGTCTAAATAAATCCTCTGACGAGTTGCTGGAGGTTTTTCAAGGCTGTATGAAATGGGAAGGAAACACACTATTTGCTTGTCAGAATAGGATTTTTTTGGGGCGTTTAGTTTTTTAGAGGGATTGCTTTATAAAAGAAATCGAACGTTCTTTTACACTTCCAACTGACAGGCTGTCTTCCATCCTTGTGCTCTGTTTTCCCTACATTATGCAATAACTCCGTCACTTTTAGGAACAAAGGGTAAATATAACCAGAAACATCTCAGCAGCAGCGGGCATTTTCTGCCCACTAGCAGAGCGGTCTGCATGGAATATATTTATTCCCAGCCAAAACTAACGATCTTAACGTCCTACATGATGGGAAAGGACGTATTTACAGTGTGGTCATTGTACGCCGGGACGTGGAGGTTTTTCTGTGCCATAAACATCACCTGGGAGGAGGTCCCGGCGCAGCATCCATCCCTCCTCCTGCAGCATCAGGGAGAAGGGATCCAGAGGTTTTTTTCCGCGCTCTTCTTTTCCGTAAAAGAATAATAAGAAAAAAATAGTAGCAATTAAAAAAAAAAATCACCTTTGCTATCGCTTTGACGCAAGAAATCTAAACAAGCTCCAAGCTCTCCCAAATGCAGCTCAAATTCAGCTGCAGGCGCGGTGCTTTTAACGCTCGGGGCACACTTGGTTTGCTTAAAACAGCATCTGGTGTGAGAAAAACACCTTTTTTTATTATTATTATATTATTTCCTATCAGATCCCTTCTAAATCGCTTGTTTCCACTAAAAAGCCCCATTCGAGCTGTGCTCTCGGGCCACCGATAACCGGGGCTGTTCGCACCGTAATTGAGGCACAAGTGCCATAAAGCCAGTAGCCATTAGCAGTTGGTAAATAAGTGTGCAGACTGTAAAGCTAAGTGTTGGATCCTTTAGATAAGGGCTTATCTGGCCAGCCATTAAACCCACACTTGCCTCTTTAGCATGTGGAGAGGGTGGGGGTGTCGACTCCCATAGGAAAATATTTACCTAGTCCCTTTTGCAACGGGAGGATTTAATCCTGACTTGATTTGCAGGGAGAAACCCCTTTCTTGTTTTTGTTTGGCGGGTTGTAATGCCGTGGATTAAAATCTTTAAAAACTTGCTGTTTGCCCACAAAACAAATAGAAGATAATCTGGGTGCAGTGACAGAGGTCTTAATATATGAGGTGTTTTCTGTCATTCCGTCTTGGTAAAGTTCATCATTCATTATATACACAGACTGGTGATTAAAACAAGTTTTATATATATTCCAGAGTAAGAAAATAAGGAAAATAGGAGCCAACCCTGCCAGCTGTCACTGAGGCTGGAGTATCCTGGATCTGTGTGGTCCAGCTAAATTAAAAGTAAAGTCAGCAGCGAGTCTCCTTCGGATCCGAGTGTCACCGGGATCACGTCCTGGAGATGTTCACAGCAAGGAAGCATCTGGGGAGAATCTCTGAACCTTCTACACTGGTTGTCTGATCCATGTTGTTAGGTTGGATAATTGCATGGATCAAGTAGAATTAGCAAGATTTGGGTACTGATCCTGTATCCTCAGTCTTTTTCCTCAGCAGAGTTTGGTCTACTTAAGGATGCTCATACAGTGTGGACTGTAGAGTACCAGAGACCATAAATGCCAGAGGCAACAACACCAGCAAAAACTAGTCCAGGAGGTAACTAGAAAGATGTTCTGCTATTTTACCCAGTTCTTTTCTAATTTTTAAGTTTAATATGAAAACTAACAATTTGTTTTCATTTTTAGAGATGAGGAAATTGAGGCATTGAGGGGAAAAAAAGAAGTTTTTTTCCAAGGCACAACTTCAGTGGCAAAGTGCAGGATTAAAACACAGTTTTATTTATATCCCAGCCTGGTGTGTTTAGACCAAAGCCATGCTGACTTGCAGGTAAAGAGTCTTTCTGGTTCTTATGGAATTTGATAGAATTTTTTGCACTGCTTTCAAAGAAAAGGCTGAGCGGGCTGGTAAATGATCACTTGCTATTGATCCTTTCTGAACAGCTCTCTGTGTTTTGTTTTTATTTAACACAAGCAAACCTCCCAGCCCCATCTGGGGCCTGGCATACAAAGTGGGGGTATTGCAGAAAAATGGGAACTTTGGTATGCTTTGGTCCAGTAGGAAACAAAATAATCAGTCATACAAGCAGCATTTTCAAACAGGGACCGCTGCAATCTGAACCCTTTCTCTCAACTGAAGCTGTACATTTTTAGAAGGTTACACTTTTTGATCTGTCTATAAAATATGACAACTTTGCTGGCAGCAGAATGCATGAAAGTATCAGACTGAATTATTCATGTGAAAGCCAAGTCCTAACTTTCCATGACACAGCACACACAAAATTCAGGGTTTAGACAGGAGTAGAAATCTTACACGCTTTAACTTAATCCCGGCACAATGGAGCCAGATTAACAGAAAGAACGTTTTTCTCAGCAGCTGTCAGCTTCGAGGACAAGGCTGTGGATAGCATCTCACTATCTTCCCATCCCCTCGATGAAACTAAAATCCAGAGCCTCAGAAAGCAGGGGGAAATTTTGCCACTGAGTTAAGCGAGAAGAGATGAAATCACTTGCTAAAACAACGATATTCCCTTACAGTTGTTTTTGGCCAGTTACTGTCCTGTGTTTGCAATCTGCCTCGTTACAGAGTTGCTCATTTGGGTGCAGGAGTCTCATCAACTTCATCGGCAAAGCCATGTCAGATGGGATTGTGGCATCAGGGCATCCTCCTACCACACATGGCACAGAGATTTGAGGGCACCGAGTTCTGTTCAAGGGATTCTTTAGGTCAAACCTTCAAAGGTGTCCTCTGAGAGCTCTGGAAAATTAGATGCCTAAAGGAGGTGGACTCTGTGTGGGTTTGCTCCCCCTGTGCCACGTTTGCAGGTTGTTGATGTGCATTTAACTGTGCCTTCCGTGGGGTCCCATCTGTTATCTGCCTGTGTTTATTTAACACTCTCATTGCTGTAAGATGAATGATTGACTGCTAAAATTCAACTACAATAGGATTTTCTTGCCCAAAATGTCATTCCTGAGGGCCTCTGACAGCTCCCTTCTGGGATCCCGTAAAAGCCACCCCCCCTTCTGGTCCTCTCCTGCATTTGGTCTTGGCAAACGTGCTAAAACAGAAACGAATGTGCCAATAAGTAGTTTATTGCTCTCACTCATTTGGCATCCACAATGACCCTGAGTACCCCCTGCCTTGTAATCCCATTAGGTTGTATTAGCCCTCAGCCTCCCACAGAAAGCTTTATTTCATATATTTCTGCGCTTTCCAGAAGAAAAAAGTGCCACAATTTTCCTGCCACTCAGTATTTCAGGCTGACTTGCTGAGTGCAACACAAGCCAGCTGTAATTCCAAAGGCTCCAGATGATTTTATGCTTTTTGCCTTTCTTTTTACCCTGAGTTGTAACAAAAATGCTCAAAACTAAAACCCAGGTGAAGTTTTAAAAGTCTAGAGAGCTTTCTAAAGCAGCCGAAGCAATGAGCAGGGAGAAGAAATGAGCAGAGCCACGAGGAGCAGAGACTGTGCTTCCCACAAACGCCCTTCTTCTAATTAACCTGAATCAAAGAGCAATCGACCCTTTTATAATGATCATTAGGATGAATTTCAAGGCTGATCTCTTCCTTTTCTCCACCTGCAGAAGGTTTCTGACCCGGATGGGGTTGGAGCAGCAGAGGCTCCACTCCACCTGTCCCGCCGAGAGCATCCCGATGGGATGCAGCCTCTGCACACTCGGCTGCACCGCTCCGAGCGGAACCCTCTAGTGGACTCTGCGAGCATTTCTTCTGGAAAAAAAAAGTCGGGAAAAGAGCTTTATCTGCAACTTCCATCTTCACCAAACCTGTTGCTGAACAGCTCTGTGACACCTTCGTTGCTGCGTTGGAGGAATATTCTCATTATCTCAATATCTTGCCCACTGAAAAGGCTCTGGCCAGATATTTTTTAAAAGAAATTAAAAAAAAATTACATCACAAGAAAGAAGCTTTAACACCTTTTTCCCTCGTGGGAAGAAAGCGAATTTATCTTTTTCATTTTCCAGGCATGAAAGGGCAGAGAGAATTCCAGCCCAAACAAAGGACTAAAGGAGAGTTAATATATTTTGGTTATACTTTATAACTGTATGGATCTGATTAAAAGTAATCTTCCTCAAATAATTCCCAGGCTGAGCACTTATTTTCTGGGGGAATATACAATGGTCAAATAGTCTTGTGAACAAAACCAGTTCCATTATTCAAGGGTATGAAATTTAAACAATGGATGAAAAAAAGATGAAAAAACACTTCCAATTTGCTCTTTACCATCCTCACCCTGACTTTTAAGCCAGTCACAGTTACAAAAAAAGTATATAAAGTTATGAAAACTTAACCTAGATTTTAAGCAATGATAGTGGCAGCATTTAGTTATAGAAAGGAAATCCAGCATTGAGAGAAAGGTTTATGTTATGCCTTAAAATTTCAAGCAACTACTATTTTATCCAGAGTAGGCTTTGATTTTACTTCCTTTTAAATGGTGTAAATTATACATTTGTGAAATGCAGGGAAGAACAGAGCTGAGTATTTAATAATGTACAGAGAGAAAAAGGAGAGAGGAAAACAGTGATAACTTATATCCAGATTAAAAAAACCCAAAAACTACTGTTATCACTTCTTCACTGTTTCCCAGCCAGACAAAAACTGTGAATTCCTCATCTCTTGGCTCTATCAGCTCAGCTCCTGAGCCAGCCCAAAGTGGTCACAGCTCAATAAAAGGTCACTGTCCCAGATTGCTCTTGGTCAGAAAGACCCAAGAAGATTCAAATCAGATTCAGATGCTGACTTGATTTTCCAGGGACTTTGCAAGTACCAACATCAGCCAGTGTCCATGTGTTAGGCCATGATTTTTTAGATTCCACTCCCCCCCTTTTATTTGCCTTTTAATGTCAGATTTGTGCTCAGCAAACACCCTCAGGTGTTCATGGGCACACTCTGTCCATGGTACCACCCTGGAACATCCACCACCCCTTCCTGTGCCAGCACATGGCCTCAGTTCCACTTCCCAGCCCACACTGGGTGTTCAATTCACCTTTACTGGACATGTGTGGGAGGTGTCCCACCAAGAGGCAGCGTGGAATGATGGCCAAGAGCTGATAACCCAACTCTCCTCTTCAACCATCTCTTTGACTTGCTGAGCTGGGGAAGGGAGGAGGCAAAGCATGGAATCACAGAATCATTTAGTCTGGAAAAGCCCTCTGAGTCCAACCTTCTCCTAGCACTCCCAAGGCCACCACTAAACCACGGCCCCAAGTGGCTTTTAAATCCTCCAGGGATGGGGACTCCACCACTGCCCTGGGCAGCCTTTGACAACACTTGATAACCCTTTCTGTGAAGAATTTTTCCCTAATGTCCAACCTAAACCTCCTCTGGCACTGCTTGAGACCATTTCTTCTCATCCTGTCCCTTGTTCCCCGGGAGCAGAGCCTGACCCCCACCTGGCTCCCCCCTCCTGTCAGGGAGTTGCAGAGAGCAAGAAGGTCCCCCCTGAGCCTCCTTTTCTCCAGGCTGAGCCCCCCCAGCTCCCTCAGCCGCTCCTGGTTCTTCAGACCCTCCCCCAGCTCTGCTGTCCTTCAGAAACAGCTTTCCCTCTCTCCCAGCCCCTCACTGCTGCCTGGCAGCTCTAACTTCAGGGATGTCTCAGAACAGTTGGATGCACCAAGCCTGGAAGTTGCAGGACAGCAGTAGCAGAACAATTGCATTACAACCACATCACCTCGTGTTTGCAAAGGTCTCAGTCCACAGCAGCTCTCCTTCTGCAGCCTTTTTGCATTAAACATTCACATTAATTTTATGCTTTGTTTGTTTAATTGTAGGAGGAGAAAACCAACACACTTCCCCATTATCAGAGGAGAGGGAACAGTGGCAGGAAATTAGGTCAGTGAAATTCCCTGCTGTGCAGAGAAGGGGGTTTGTTCCTTAAGAAATTTCCACTGCAGAAAACAAGTATCCCAAGCAGCAGAGCTACCTCTTTTGTTACATCTCAGGCCCCCTTCCCAGCTCTTTGCCATGGATCCAATTACTCTTCCCTGGGAACAAGCTGTGTCTCTAAATTAAATCAAACCGTTTATTTGTCTGGGGCAGTTTGGCTGAGAGACATCGTGGGGTTTTCAGGGAAGCTGCTGCCATCTGAAAGGATGTCTTTCCCATTGTCACTCCTCAGCAGGAGAAGGAGAGCCATGGGTGCCTCTGTCAGACTGGCATTCCTATTTGGAGCTTTTTTTTACCTTCAAGGGAACTGCTCCCATCCAGGATGGGTCTTCTTTTTCTTTATTGGTGCTATTTTCCTGTCTCAATTCCCAGACTTTTTGAAATTGCATTTTTCCACGCTGGAGGCATTCAAATCTTCAGGTGTGCCAAAACACCTTCCTCCCAAAGTTTGATTTCTTCCAGACCTCTCAAAACAGAATCCTGTGAATTCACCTGCATTTTTTTTTCCAGACTGAACAGAAGGTTGGACTTTTCTCTCCACTTTCAAACTGAAACAAGCTCCTCAGTGTCTGTCCAGACTTTCTCCTGCAAGGCCACTTCACTGGGAAAATGCCCCAAAACCACATCAGAACATTGTTTTGGGACTTTAGATCTTCTACCTTTTTCTGTGTGTACTCCATTTTTGATGGGAATTCATCCCTAAGGGCCTTTGGAATTCAGATGATGGAGTTGTCTCCCTGTGTGTAGTCTAGAATGGGTTTTATTATGCATATACATATACATTAAAATAATAAAAATATATATTTGGTCTTGGAGGCACACAAAGGAGCTCACCACACCTTCCTAAGAAGAATTCATTAAGGAATGAGATGCAAGGAAGTAATGGAGGTTTCTGGGGATGTGTTACCAGACATAAGGAATTGCTTATGTCACCAAACAAGCAATCATACGTGGAGACCTCAAAAAGAATTCCCATTTTTAAGCATTGCAGAGTTTCCCATGAAAAAAAACAACAAGTCAGATGGAGAGAGAAGATCAAGACAGCAACTTCCCAGCAAATCCAGAACCATCCTAAAGGCAAACAGATAAATATGAACAGGACAGAGACCTGCAGCCAAAAAGGAGGCATTGAGGGGGGCAATTGCCCTCCTGGGGAGGAGGGAAAGTGTTACAGGACATAACATCCAGTATTGCATTTATTTCAGGGATTTTCCCCATCCCTAATCCAGTCTCCTGCAGATTTGCAGCAATGGTCCCCCAATGGGACCCCCTTCCCATGGGGGAGCAACAGCTCCACACACGATCCATTGTGCTGCTGTAAACACGGAGCGATGGAGAATTAGAGACACATTTTGGGCTCCTGTTTCTGTGGGAGGTTAATTAGTGGTTTGTTAGTATGTTAAGTGTTCTGCACACTGACCTCAGGCTGGGTGTCTCTAATGAACAAAAGCAGCTCTCCAGCAACAGGTAACCACGGATTTCTCTGGGACTATAACTGAGCTAACGAGCGCGGAGGTACCGAGTCTCCTATCTGGCCAAGAAGTGAGAAAATCCTTCTAAGAAATTCACCCTCTCCATTCCCTAAGGAAGGAGGTTATTAGAATGATCTCGAGTCTAATAAAACCTGAAGTCTGGGCTAGTTTGAGACCTTCCTTTTTTCTTTACGCTAAACTCCCGCAAAGCTGAATTGGCTTTTTGGACCGTGGGCTCATAATTGTCAATTTTGTTTCTACGGTAAAGTTCATCAAGAAAGAATTCACCTTTTGTAGGAAACCCCATTTTGATCAGGAAACATATTTTTGCCAATGCTAAGTCCAACTAGACAGGCTCTTGTCAGGAAGTAGGATAGGGCCAGGCTGAAAATCCAAGACTTTTTCCCTTTCCTGTTAGGATGTCCTTGCATTGACAGGTTATAAAGCTGAAACATGCTCTGACAAAAAACCTGAAAAACCAACAACAACGCACAGAGATGGCTCTTGGGTGACCCAATGGCCTGGCTCCTATTTTTTTCCGTGAGATTTGGGAAGAATTGCAAAGGCTTGCAGCCTTTGCAAAAGAAATGCTGTAAGTTGCAAGCAATGCTGACTGTGTTGGCCGCCAGGAGTTTCGAGATGATCCCTGGAAACACATTTGGTTTTAATCAGGCCCCTGCACTGTGGAACATCCTGTTTGTCTACACTTATTATTACTGACAAATTATCCTCCTCCAAATCTCAGGGAGCATTCACTTTATCCTCACATTAAACCTGATTGGAAACAGTAGGTTTAATTGGACTCAGCATGAGGCCCAGTCGTAAACTGCACCAGTTCCTTGTTTTATTGTGGCATTCACTAGATGTGTGAAAATACTATATTTCATATACAGAAACCCAGTTTGCTAAGGGGCGTTACAGACAATGCACAGATGACCTGTGCTGCATGAGCAACCTCTGCCACTCTTGGCTTTCCCACCCAGGGCTGGAAAATTTGACCATTCCCAGCAATCTGTGTATGCAATATGTCATTCCAGATCTGCCCCAAACACCTGAGAGTTGTCGTCATCACTAACTGAGCCCCACAGTTTGCAGGACTGTAAGAATCTGTCCTGCTAGAGCTGAGGCTTGGAATTTGAGAGGGATGGAGAAGGTGGTACAGGGTATGGATTGTCCTCACTGGTCTTGCTGAGAATCATGAGCATCTCCTTCTTCCCCTCATCAGCTCTAGATTCTTTCCTAGGAAAAGCCTGGGAGACCTGAGGGGTTAAAGGTGTACAAATTCAGTTTAATGTGTTTGGAGCTTGTGGGGATTGTTGATTTTATGGCAGAAGAGCTGGAACCCTCATGTCTGCCAGAGCCCACCATGGCAGGACCACGGTAGTGACTGACGGTTAAATGTTTGGCCAATGCTCTGAGATCTTTCCAACATCTCTAATTTCCCCTTGTTGGGATTGACCCTCCAGCAGTTGTGCCTCATCCATGTGCATTACAGGGAAGGCCAGGTGTTCCCAAATCAGTGAAAATCCAATGAGGTGTCCTGGAGTGGTACTTGGGTGGAAGCCCAGAAAGTGAGCTCGTGTCCCACGTCACCGAGAGCTGCTGGCAGGAGCTGAGCTATTAAACAACTCTTTCCAAAGTCCTGGGTGTGGAAAAGCATGAGACAGCATGATGTGTCTGGGTGCCAGAGGGAGAGGAAAAACCAAACCAGCAGAAGGTGTAGAACCCAATCTGTTTGCTGTTCATGTTTACACATTTGGGTTATTCATTTGGCTCAGAAGGTTGTGATCTGCTGGAATAAAGCTTTTCATGACACTCTCTGAAGTGGGTAAAAGAACACCATTCAAGGGATTATCTCAGGTTAGATATTAGTTTACTCTGAATTTAGATAGTATTCACATGTGCCATGACTGTAAATAAATACCTTCACAGAATCACAGAATATTCTGAGCTGGAAGGGACCCACAGGGATCATCATTCCAACTCTTTAGTGAACGGCTCACACAAGAATCAAACTCACAGCCTTGGTGTTATTAGCATCATGCTCTCACCAGCTGAGCTCATCTCAGAGTTTCTTGTTCTGGAAGAAATCTAGATGGCATTTCCCAGTTTGTGAGATGTTTCTCACTGTTTTCTGCAAAAAACACCTCTTTGAAATGATAAAAACCTCACATGGCTTGTTGACTAAGGCTCCTTACCAGCAAAACAAACTCACAAAAAACCCCAAATTACAAATGGAAAAAGGAATTGCAAAGGTAATTAATACCTCCAAGATGGAGACTTGTCCCAAACCAGGCTAGAGCACAGCCTTCAAATCTCTCTCCAAACTTGTCTTTGACAAAATCTATACCTCATACTTCTGACAAACAGCACCACTCTAATGCTCCTTCCACTGACACAAAATCTTTAACTATCAATCAGCTCTGCACTTTAGATGGCAGCTTAATCAACTTCTGGTTACTTTTTTGGAGACTTGTATTGCTATTTTGTAGGGGAACTTCTAAAGAGGTCCCAACAGAAGGGTTTATCCTTGGTGGCTGTGACATTGGGCATGTTCAGCTCATCCAAAAGCAATGTCCATCTGCTCTGCTATTAAATATCAGCCCTGTTAAAGGTAGAAGCAGGTGTGTCTTGCTGAGGTAGTAAATCCTCAGCACTTTTCTAGAAGCATCATGGACATAACTCTGGAACTGGGGTTCCCTGCTGTCCCTCAGACCTTCCTTTGGTGTAGGAAGATGTGCAACCAGGGTGACACCACACAAATCCAACATTCAGTCTTTCCCCCCACTCTGCTTCTCATAGCCCGGTGTGTGAATTCTCCTGTGCCATTTCTGGGTGCTGTCTCCTATGTGCACCTTATTTTCTTTGCCCTAACTGCTGAGGCAGCCCTTTGGGGCATTTTTTCAGCAGGCAAATCTACAAGAGAGTTGCCAACACACGTCACAGAGTCAAGGTACCCAGCTTTCGTTGAAAGTTCCTTCTATCTTTCTCAAAGCAACATGTTTCCTCTACGATATTTTGAAAGAAAACACGCTGCAGTGGTTAGGGGAGATGTGGAGCTTCTTACCAGATGGAGGTGGCCTGACAGCTTGTAAAAAACCCTTTGCAAACATTTAGCAGTAACAGACAACTGACCTCAATTACTGCAGCCTTTCATTTCTCCATCTGGGGAGGGCACTCACGGCTCTGGGGTGATAAACAGGCTGGAAGGCGCAGGGAAACAGCCCGTGTCAACCCAGAGTGCCTTGGAAAACACATCCCACAAAACAAGCCCTTTCTCATGCTTTGTTTTTTTCCCCCGTCAGTTCAGCTTTGGTGCTGAACTTTCCATTTTCGACTGACCAACATAAATTAAAGCCAAACATTGGCATAGAGAGGAAAGATGGAGAAAGTTGACCATTTCCCTCAGGAGGTCAGCCACAAATTCGCTGTTGTCTGAGAAATGAGCTACTCTTTGGAGACATGACTTAGATCATTCAGTGTCACAGGGAAACTTTTCAGGCGTTTCGACAAGAGCTGAAATATGTTGTCTTTTTTTCCCTCCCTTTTTAATAAATATACTTTTAGACTATGTGTGTTCCTTTTTCTTCTTTCCTTTCTTTTTTTTTTTTTTCTTTTAATATAGTTTTCTACACAAAAAGCCAGTTGTGCATGGTGCTATTTCCTTTGGGCAATCTTACAAGAAATGTTCCCGGCTCCCTTCATGCCACTACAAATATCTCTTTACCTCGGAGAAAAGGGACATCACTCACTTTGCAGGCCTAAACTAATTTGACTGCTCAGAGCTCTAAGAGCTTGGGTGACAAAGAACGTCAAGGAAAAATATGTCATTCCCCCCCTTCATCATTACTCTCACTTTCACTATTCATAAATATGGGATATAAATCTATCTCTAAAAGAGTCGTGGGAGACAAGTTAACTGGTGATCGCCTCCCAGCCCACCCTGTGAGTTTGGAGACACATTCCCAACAAATGGAAACTCAAATTGCCAAGGATGGAGGGTTTAGAAGATCTTGTAGGTGACATTTCCAGACAGAAGGAAAACAAGCTCTCAATTGCACCTCGAATGATAAATAAGGAGAAATGGTTTCAGGCCTTCAGCAGAGGCTTTCCTGGTTTTCACATTTACGGCGCTCCTTCCTGACTGACTTAACAGATGCAGCCCCTGTTTAACAGGGATGAGTAAAATGCTTCAAGACACCATAAATGTTCATCAAAAACTCACACGAAGCCTGAACTGAGATTTCTGCTGAGGTTCCTGAAGCTGACTTTTTAAATTCCTCATCACCATGTAACGGCTCTGGCCCCACTTTCATCCCTGGATTTCGGCCAGGGAAAGAAGTCAAAGAAATTTCTTCTGCTGGGATATTTATTGCATTTGCTGTTCTAGGAAGTATTTGTGACTTGTTCAAAGTTCAAAACATCACCTCAAATCTTGCAGACTGATCTATGAACCTGTTGCAGATTCATTTCTGAGGGTGTAAAATCCAGGTTTGAAACTTTTACAGTTATTTGGGGGAGGGAAGAAGGGTATAAATAAGTGTTTTTACCTCTAATTCTAATTATTTACATATGTCTAAAACCAAATAATTTCCCCAGGATATTGATGCTATGCTAGATTTTTGCTAAATTAAATGAAATCTTTCTTTTCCCTGTCTCTTGTAATTCCAGCAGGTTTCCATTTGACACAAGGGATCTGGAGGCTGATTGGGATCATCTTATTTTTTAGTCTGTTGGTGAATTGTGGGAAATCCCATTGGCAAGATACTGGTGGATTAGCCAATAACATCAGCATATTTTTTTACACCCTTGACTTAAATAATTACCAAGATGGGTTCTGCAGAGGTTTGTTTTTTTTTCACAGATTTACGCTTCACTCCTCGCATTTTTCAATTGTCCACACCCAGTGTAATTTAGTGGTATGAATCCCCAAGCATTTTTGGAAACTACAGATTATTTAATTGAAAGAAGCATCTGGGGATGAGGGGAAAAGCTTTCCATGAACTCCCAGACTCTGCTTCCCGTTGTATCACATCCACTGAGACTCAAAAGAGAGGTCCTGAAACAAGGAAGAAAGCGTCAGAGGAAGGCTGGGGTGCAGACCACCCCTGTGCATCCAGAGGTCAGGGATTCAGCCCAAAAACCAAAAGCAGGCCTGAGCACATTCCCAAGCAGCGAGTACCAGCAAGGATCGTGTTTTACCTCGTTAAGACTATCTCTGTAATGTTATTATTCTTTTTTGGGGGGAAAAAAAGGCCTCTCAATTGTGTTTAAACTATAGGTACAGTATTAATAAAGGTAACAACATCTGCAATGCTAATTATGGTCACAAATTACGTTATGGCTTGTGGGTCCATCAAAACTCTGGAGCAGGAGACTGCTCCCCACCTCTGATGGTAGCTTTGGAAACAAATATTGATCATCATCAGGGCAAGGAGACGATGGTCTTGCATCCTTAAACATGGATGTTTCTGTTGAAAGATTTTTTTTTCCCCATTCATCAGTATTTCCAGTACCTTTGCTTTAGTAATGAAAGCAGCATTTCTGCAAACAGCATTTCTAGGAATAGTTTTTGATGGCTCAGCTGAGCATCACTGAACAGACCCAATAAGGGAGATGGATATTCTCTGTACCATCTGGGAAAAATTGATGCTGGCTGTGCCGGGATGTAGGTGTGAAAGGTTAATCATAATTAAAAGGCTTATTTTAATAGACATATTAAAGTATTGCAGAGAGTGAGTCTGTGGTAGTCAACAGCAAAACTTGATTTTTTGGTACAAGAACAGACACAGACCCTTCTGGAAGAAACCTTTCTTCATTTTCAACATGACTCCTTAGCTGTGGCAATATGGGTTCAATTTGTTTTAAAGGTGCATTGTGAGGCTGGAGCTTGAAATTAGACATTTACAGTTTGAAAGAAAAGCCATCTTTGGGGGAAGGAACTTGTAATTTTGTTAAATTACACAGAAAATGAAATTGGAGGAGCAATAAAGTGCCTGAAATGAGGTAGTGAAAAGTTCCACAATGAAAAAGCCCAATGTGCTGCACATGCAAAAAACACATCTCCTTTGCCTTTACTTAATTCTTCACATTTCTCCACAAGCAATAATGACATAGTCTTGCTTTCACTTTTAAATACATGGTTCTTTGTTTCGCTGTTTTTCTGTTAAAATGGGAGGATAACCTTTCTCAGTCACATTTTCGTCCTTAGCTGTTCAGATTCAAACAACATAATTTGACTCAGACAGGTAAATAATCCTTATTCTTAAAAAAAAATATTAAAATCAGCTGTCATGAATTAAAACCCATTTTTCTCTAACCCCAAATAAACATTAGTCAGCCTGCATTTGATTGTAATAACACACTTGTCATTTCAGATATAGTATGTTAGAAGGTTGGGGTTTTTTTCCTAAAGGCTTTATTGGAATTCCTTGAGTTAAATTTGCTGTGGGTTTATGATGGCTTCATTAAAAATCAGAAACCAAAAGGATGTGGAGGACTCTGAAGAGTTTGTACTAATAACTTGCAAGATTTTTCATTTTAAAGCTGCTCCTGTTTCAGATGCCCCGGAAATTTGTCATATAGTAAGTAATTTGAGGGCCAAATGTGAAGCATTAAAGCACTTACTAAATTTATTTTGAATTGCCAGCTATAGTTGAGATTCATGTGCAATGATGCTTCTCCCTTACTTAAAGTAAATCCAGAGTAAATCTGCTCAAATTGCTTAGTGTTCACTGATTTACACTGTTCAAATGGAGACCTCGGGAAGATCAGAACTGAAATCCACTCCTTAAATAACAGCAACATATCTTCAGAAAAGAGTTTTACTTCAAGTAATCACAGCTTCTATTTGGAACTGTCCTGATGCAAAGTTACAGTAAATTTTTAAAGTGTGACTTATCAGTTCTTTCCTATTTTAAATCGCAGAACAGAGCCCTGAGGGCACAAACATAAAACCAAAATCCAAAATTCCAGTTTCTAGTTGTCTGTTCTGGTTGACTGTGGAATAAGGCAAATTTCAGACTTTGCTTCATCCTGAATTTAGTTAATTCATAGTCAGTGTGCCATATAATTAAAATGGGACTATAATTAGCCTGTTTTTCATACTGGCAGTGTGTTGAAGTCTGAGTACCTAAAAACTGCTGCAGAGATATGGAATGCTGTCTTCTCTGGAATCCTTGGGCTGATGGGAACAAGAAGAAATGGGATTGCATTGCAGCAAGGAAAGTCCAAATTAAAAATTTTAAAGGTTTCCAAATGGGTGAAGTGACAACCAGAACCCTCATGGCTCAGGGAGACACAGTGGCTGCAGAGCTTTGAGGAAGTGCGAATGTTTCTTCTGGAAAATGGAAGGAGAAGACTTTTGTCAAGGGCAGGAGTGACAGGACGGAGGGGAATGGCTTCAAACTTATAGAGGGCAGGGTTAGATTGGATATTAGGAGGAAATTCTTCCCTGTGAAGGTGGGGAGGTCCTGGTACAGGTTGCCTGGAGAAACTGGGGCTGCCCCATCCTGGAAGTGTCCAAGGCCAGGTTGGACGGGGCTTGGAGTGACCTGGTCTAGTGGAAGGTGTCGTGTCAGAGGGGTTGAAATAGATGATCTTTAAAGTCCCCTCCAGCCCAAACCAATTTGTGATTTTATGACTCTGACTGAAACATTTTCATTTTGCCATTTCTGGATCACAGCTTTTACCTCTGATCATTTTTAGGTCAGTTTACCTTGTCTTCTCATTTTGTGATGAAGTGGCAAAACAGCCAACCTGATATATTCAATGGGCCAATGAGTAATGAGGGCAACTGTAACTCACTGTAGGTATTTAGATGGCAAATGTCATGACATAAAGCTTTTAAGGCATAATCAGTGGAGCAAAGGGGAGCAAAAAGTGAACAGGGGTTAAACATGTAACTTTTCTTCCTCAATCACCTCCCAAATCCATATGTCCCATACTCACTAGCCCTCATTTTCACTAGAATAGACCCATTTTACTTTCCCTTTCATATTTAAACCCCCGCTGGAAGGTAGCCCACTCTCTTATGTCAGACCTGACAGGATGTGAATTATCTCCATCCAGCCTTGACATAACTTTGTGCACGGTGATGTAATGCTCCAAAAAGTCTGGTTTAGGGCAAAAAAGAGACGGTACTTATTAACAGGAAAGGAAACAAACCTCTGTTTGACAACCAGTGGCTGAATATCAAGGAGAGCTTTCTTAGGAGAAAAAAAGATCGTTTATGACCATATGAATTACTATTATTTATTCAGAGGAAGAAATGGCTGTTGAATTTTTAACTGGAATCAGCTGGTTGAGCAACCTACAAGGAACCAGGTATTTGGCCAGGAATTCCAGGTAGATTCAGACAGAAAGGCTCAAGTCTGCTCCCTGAGGGATCAATAAAACTAACCAGAATTTGAGCGAGATCTGAACAAGCATAGCCAGAAATGTTTCCTTGTGCTCCCCTTCCCCTAAATGTAGAGAGTCTACCAGAATACCTTTTTTCTCTTTTTTGTCCCCATCTCCTGTGGTGCACATGGGAAGCCCCAGCTCTGTCACCCCCTCATCCCTTCAGCTCCGAATCCTTGCAGCCAGGGCTGCATTCCAGCAGTGTGATCTGAAACCATATCCCTCTAAGTTCTGAAGTATTCGGCATGTGTGCCTGTGGACTTGTGAACTTTTCCCTTTTAACCTATCAGCAAGGCAGCTCCCCTGCACCCTTTCCTTCCCTCCAACTCTCTGGAAGTAAGTGCTGGAGCTCTGATCTCCACTGAGTCATGGAAAGACCTCTATCACGGCAAAAAAACTCCCTAACCTATGGGATTTCCTTGCTGTGTTGCTCATCCGGGCTGACACTGGAAATATTGGAGAGGATCACAGGGAGCTCAGTGGATTTTCAGATTAAGCACATTTTGCTCACTTTTCTGGGTAAGCCTTACAGCCACCAGCTGATGGAGCATCCCTCCAGGTCAGGAAGAAGTTTTTTACCATGGGAGTGGTAAAATTGTGGCACAGGTTGCTCAGAGAGGTGTGGATGCCCCATTCCTGGAATCGTCAGGGTCAGGTTGGACGGGGCTCTGACCAACCTAATCTAGTTGAAGATGTCCCTGCTCATTGCGAGGTTTGGCCTAGGTGGCCTTGAAAGATCCCTTCCAACCCAAACTATTTTCTGATTTATGATGTACCAGGCAGAAGAGGAGGCAGCACTTTGTCCAAGAGTGGCTTGAAGTCCTAAGGTCAGTAGGGTTTGTGACAGGCCATGGAAGTGGCAAATGACAGATGCATTTTGGAAATGAGAGAGACACATCTAAGACACACCAAAGTGCCACTGCAAATTGGTGCAACCCATCTTGAGCTACATTAAAGGCATCAACTGCAGGAAAGTAATGCAGTAATGAATTTTTATGTCCGTGTCTTTAACAAATATGTCCAACAAGGGGCCTTCAGTTCAGGTTTTCAAGCCTTTCAGATAAATCTATAGTCATTCCAGAAAGGTAACAGAGAATCATAGACAAATATCCTATTTCTAATCAACCTATATGACTCTATTTTTGCAAACCATATCGATGCTTGTATGTACGTGGTTTTACTGAAGAGGGTGGCGTGTGTGTCTATGTATACTCATATATGATTACACATTGGACTCTTTCTCAGCTGCAAACTTAGATGCCAGTCTACTTTTACTTTCCCCTGCTAATTACAAGAGAATTTGGTTCCTGGGGAGTCAGTCTGACTGCAATGGTCACAGCCAGACATCTCGCAATGTCAAGCTTTCCCCACGCACAGCCCTGCCAATGTCTCCCAGCCTGGACCTTGAAACACCCTCTGCCATTCCAAGCCCTCAGTGAAAGGCTGCAAAATGTGCTGACACCGAAATCCCTGCTGTACACAGACATGGCAATATTCAGGGACGTCTCAGAACAATCCCCATGGTTTTGCCAATGTGCTCCAAGGCTCCAGGTGCTGGGCAAGAGCTGTGAGAGCTGAGTGCTGTGATAAACCATGTTTTGTCACTGGTTGTCATTTAAACACTGGCACTTAAATCTGACCAAGTCCTATTTATCCTATTAATAATCTAAAGCGGTCTGGTTAACTCTCAAACCTGTAATTCTGGTTATTTTTGATTCGGGAGGAAGTAGAAGAGCTGCAAGTCACGGGGTGACTTCAGTGATTTGGAAACTCGGGTTCATCTCTTCTTGTCAGTCCCCAACAAATGCATTTGCAATCTCAGGGTGCAACTGGAAACATTTGTCAGTGCCCTTACATAATACCGGGTTTTATGGAAAAATTGAACCCTCCAGTACATGCAGAGGAAATTCCAGAGCAAGCCTACTGACAGACATGTCTTGGAAGTCAGTTAGTTATTTTGGCAGAGATCCAGGATTTTTTTTTAAGCTCTGCTTTCCCCACCACCCTTTAAATTTTTTTTTTTTAAAAAGGAGGATAAAATCGCTTGGAGCAGAGGGTCTTGAAACCCAGGAAATCCCACTGATTCTTTGATTTCAACTCTCTTAAAGGATATTGTTGTAAGTCAAAATGGTGCGTGTAGAAAAAGAAATGCCATTTGTGAGACGAAAACTGCCAATAAGAGAAACATTTAGAACAACAAGGCTGGATCTTTGGGCCTTTGATGTATGAAAATTCATTAGTTTCTTTGGTTGAATTGAGTAGTTACTAAAACATTGCAATCTGGCTGGTAAGTCCTCAGCAGAAACATGTTGTAGCAGCCTAATGTGTGGCTTAAGGAAGGCAGAAATCTGATTTACTGTGCAAGAGATGGAGCTGTACAGCCCGTGACTCAAAGGTTCTCACCTGGTGTTTAACTCAGAAGCTGAATCATCACAGAAAATGAAGTGCCAAGAGTGTTGGGAAACTGGGAAACTGGGAAACTGAATCAACCCCAGCTACAGGCAAAATGTGCATTAAATCCTTGTGGATGGATGTACAAAACAAAATTAGAGAAAGAAGTGTTTTGTGGAAGAAGGCTGAGCCTGTATTGGGTTCAAATATACCAAAAGTGCATTGTTCTGTTTTTGGAGAATAAGTTTACTGTATGTGTAGGAGTTTGTCAAGGTGATGTCTCTAAATCTCTGGTTTAAAGACCCGTTCCATCAAAATTCCTGTGGACTTCTTTCAGACACTCAACTACTCTGTGACATGAATGATCTTACCTTGCAGCCCCCCCCCAACATGGCCACTGACTCCAGTGTCCTCATTTTCACAGAATCATAGAATGGGTTTGGGTTGGAAGGGACCTTAAAGAACATCTTATTCCAACCCCTCTGACATGACACCTTCCACTATCCCAGGTTGCTCCAAGCCCCGCCAGCCTGGCCTTGGACACTTCCAGGGATGGGGCAGCCACAGCTTCTCTGGGCAACCTGTGCCAGGGTCTCACCACCTTCACAGGAAAGGATTTATTCCTCTTATCCAATCTAACCCTGCCTCCTTCAGCTAAAGCCATTCCCCCAGTCCAATAGGTTTAGGTCAAGGCAGGGAAGTGTGAGCCTGAAAGATGAATATGCTGAAATGACTTCCAGCTGAAAGGGACATTTCAGCCTTGTCCTGCTCTCAGTACACTCCTCACCTTGACCAGGAAGGGTGAGAGCAGTTTCATGTCCTCCAAAAGCCCTGATCTGCCTGAGATGACATGGGCTGTGGCTGTCACCTCCCCTTGCTCCTGAATGTTGGGTATCCAACAGCACCTCAGGGGACCAAATATTGGAGCGAACACACAAGACACTTTCATAGTTTCCTTGCTCCCCCACTCCAGCCTGGTCCTGTGGCTTTTCTGACTCATCTTGTAAACATCAGTCTCTGCAGGGCAGGACAGACCGAAGAGAAAAGGAAAGGGAAAAAAAAATAGGAGACAAATGGAGAAAAATGAAACCCCTCCTCCCGCTTCCCACACCCCCCCCCTCGCTTGTTATTGCATAGGATCTTCCTGGTCAGACTTGACCTGCAAACAGTGATCACCAGTGAACCATCAAAGGCCTTTCACATCTCCAGCAGCTGCAGGGAGGGTTCCTGTAAGCGCTCCTATCACTTTGACACCTCCAAAGCCAACAAGGCCGATTGTACACTGTCATGGGCTGGGTTTCAGGGACCACCTTCAATGCTTTGGCTCCAAAGAGCTGCTTTTTTTCCAATTCATTGACACAGGGGGATATATATCTAAAAAACTTGGCTGCAGCAGCGAGTGCATGCCTTGAGGATTACATAGCAAGTGAACTTTGTCAGTGTAAGCCCCAGTCAATAGGAGAATTAAGTAGAAAGACCTCTATTGTTCCAGCCAGCCTTCTGAAGGCACTGATTGGCAGTAAAATGTCTTAAGTGACAGATGTAAAGTAAATATTGCCTATGCCAAGTCTCTACATTACTTTGATTACCCACCATCAGTCAATTTGTTCTTTCCCTTGCAACAATAGCGGCTGCTGTTACACTTTGGACCCCTCTGATGAAGCCTGAAGTATAATTGATTAACAAACTGAAAAGAAAGGTTACACAAATGACAGCAAAGTGTATCTCAGAGGAAAAATGAGGGTATTGTCTCGTGCACATGCATGTACCTTGCTATTAGGAATAGAATGATATACCTTCAAATATATATATATATAAATATATGTACATCCATACAGTCATACATTATACACATTCACGCACATATATCCCCTTAACTGGCCAACTGCCTCACTAAACATTAGGTCAGTATTTCCAATATCCCCATGGCTTTTACAATGGCAAAATGTCAGGAAGTACAAGGAAAACCAGAGTTCTGAGGCCGCCTTATGAATGAAAGCAAAGCTGGGGGTGAAAAGGCTGTTTGAGCAGGAGATTCCTGGGGGATGGGATGAGCACAGCTCCAACCATTAGTAGAATTTCTCAGTTCCAGGGGTTACTTAAGGCCCAAAGTAACATCTCTTTTTCCCTTTATTTCTTCTAAAATTAACAGGTGCTCCCAACAATGAAAGTCTTTTTGTCCTACTTACATGATGGGGGAGGGCAAAGAGTTTTAAGCTCCCTCAAGGTGAAGGAAAACAATTTTTTTTGGAGGAGAAAATGCACACACTCACTGGAGGGTGAGTTCCTAAATGCCTCGTGCTCTCTAAATCTTCTTCCCACTAACCACGACAGCAAATTTAGGGCTCAAAGCATTTAGCCATGTGCACAGAGGTAAGAAATGGCCACACAGGATCATGTTTCTTCCTCTGACAGATCAGTAACAGGCACTAAGGGAAATACCACAGAAAAGAAAAACCAGGAGCAGTGTCTTGAATATCTCCCAGTTTATGGCCAGTCCAGCATGGGGATTTCCTCGTCTGGAGGCTGCATATGTGTCCTTGCTGTTCATGGTCACTGATGGATACATCCCGTGGGGATGTCCCTAAACTCTTTTTCAAGCCGTGTCTACTCTCTGATATCCTGTGGCAACAAGTGTGGGTTGAACAAACAGTCCTTTCTGGATTTGTGCTTAAGCCCTGCTATGTGCTGATGTCACTGTGTGCCCCAAGGTCAGCACGAGCCCATGGGGTTCCCATCCTGCTCCTCTGGTGACCCAGATGTGGGGCAGCTGCCTCGTCCCAGGGGCACACAGGGCTCTGGGCCATCCCTTGGACTGCCCATAAAAGTATGTGACACAGAGCTGTTGCTTTGAAATGTAGAGACAGGAGTGTAGAAGCAGCTTCTGAAGGGCTGTTGCACCTCAGAAACCTCTCTGCAGTGAAAGCCCACCATGCTCTGTTAGTGGGGGGTACTGGCTGCTTTTTGACCCCATGTTTTTATTTCTGGTTTGTTCCAGCACTTTATCACCCTGTGAATCATAAACATCATGTACCTTCTTGATAATACTGCAATGAGGTGTATTTCAAGATTAATTTTACATTTCCAGTCCCTCTCACGAGTTGGTTTGGGATGAGCCATTGCAGACATTGGAAACAAATTTATATGACTGATTTTACACCCTTTTTCAGCCCTTGAAGCCTTGGTTCAGCACATACTTGAGTAATGGAGATAAACCTTTTCAAATTTCATGGTGTTCTTGTTTTTTTCTCACAGTTATTTATCTCACAGTGATAAATATATTTATCCTTTGATAAATAGGTTTCCTAATTTCCCCTACACATGAGGGACCAGTGACAGGCTGAGAGACAACATGGTAAGACAAAGATAAATCTGGGAATACTAATAGAGCAAGGCCAGGGTGGATGAGGCTCTGAACAACCTGGTCTGGTCCCATCAGGCCTACTGGAAGGAGATGAGATTTAAGGTCCTTCCAGCCCAAACCATCCTGTGATTCCATGAAATCAGAAGGAACAGCAGGCATGGGAGAGCCCTTTGGAAACAAGATTAGATGCTGTCCTACAAGTCCTGCTCACCCATTGTACCTGGGTCCCCACAGAGTCTTCTCACAACTGTTGTGAACAAAATGAATTTTCGTGATTCTTTCTGTCTTTAAAGTCTGAGAACCTCAGAATTTTCCACAAAGCTTCAAAGATTCAGGAGAGCTGTAGAAACCCCACCTCTACATGGCAATATCATCCCTGCAAGGAGGGGGGGTGACAATTTGGGAAAGGACTCTAAGTAATATCCTATGACCTATAACTCATGTTGTCTCCTTGGCTTTCCCTCTGAGATGAGGCAATACTGGAAATTACATAAAAATGGAGCTTCCCTGTGATTTTAAACAAAGACACCACGTTGGCATTTGTGCCAAGACATCTTTAGTAGCTTTAATGCTTCTGCTCCACCACTAATAACTGCCTGGTTACTACATATATTTCGGTTCCTACTTGTCAAATCAGTTACAGAATTAGCTGGAGTGTCTGATATGTGTATTTTTGGAATTACTTTTATGGTAAATCATTAAGGCCACCCACTAACCAACACATGATCTCCCTACTGGCCTTGGCTTTGGTTAGAGGTATTACCAATAAGAATTTAAACATTTTCCTGAAATAGTTATTGTTCAGTGACCTTCAGCAGCAGATGGCCATGGCAGCAAGCACTTATTATGGCTGCTGTGTGGTAGAAATACTTAATTAATTTGTTGAAAACTTCTTTTCCAGCCAAACTGGGAGCCCAAATGGCTCTAGAAATGGTTGATTAGGTGGCCCCAGCCTTCCTTGCTGGCAAATGTGTGGCAACCCAGAGACATGTGAAGTGTGAAAAAATAAGTTGCAGAACAGTTTTATTCCAGGTGGGTGAATTTCTTCTCCCCATTTTGTGGGTGGCTCCATTTTTCTTATGCCCACATGCCCAAGGAGAATTAGGGGGGGAAGGGGGGAACACGACAGTTTCATCAAAGTTCAGACAGATTTCCTCTGCAATGAGCTCTCCAGGGGATGGCCCCGTGCAGTGAAAAATGGCTGCAAGTTCATATAAATAAAAGGACCGCGTGCCAGAGCAACAGAGTCACACAGCTCTGCCTGAGACAAGGAATTCTGCCCCAATTCCTGTCCTTCTCCCGCCCAGACACCAAAATCTGTTTTGTTCTGGCAAACACCACAGGTGAGCATGGTGAACATGCTTTGCCACCTTCAAAGGTGCATCTGTGCACTGAAGAAAGAAAGGTGAGCCCAGCTTGGATGTCTTTTTTCCCTTTCTTCCTGCTAAAAAGGGAAGGGCTCAAGAAGGATTCTTCTGTATGTCCCATGGGATATTTTCCTTATTTGTTTCTCTCTGAAAAAAATTCTGGGAAAGGAGGAAAAGAATTCCCAGCTGCAACACTGTTCCTTGCTTTGTTCTTGGGATTTTTGATGACATATGAAGATGCTGGAGGTGACAGGACAAAAATACATCTGAATTACCAAACAGGAAGGTAAAGAGCAATTTTTTAGCCCATATTCTTGCAGTACTGCCACAATGGTGTCAGCAGTCCATGTCTGAGGCTCCTAGTGTGTGTTGAGACAATGAAAACATAATTAAGATCAACATCCTGATTTGCTGACACAAAGCACTAAATCATTCACATGCACACTTCTGAACAGGAGAGTGTGGAGGAACATTATTTTCCAAGATTAAAGGCCAGAACTGGTGCTCCTTGGAAGGTATTGCAGTCACAACTGCTCAGGAAAGCTGTAGCAACCTTCCCAAATCCAAGAAAAATAATGGATTCCTACTAGAGCTCAGCCCAAGCAAATGCTGGGCATGAGCATGAAACAGATTTTTGAAATGATAATCAACCTCAGATTCAGGGAGCCTACAAAAAAGATGGGGAGAGACTTCTTGCAAGGCCATGTAGGGATAGGACAAATGGGAATGGGTTTTAAACTGAAAGGTAGCAGGTTTAGATTGGATACTGGGGAGAAATTCTTTACTGTGAGGCCCTGGCACAGGTTGCCCAGAGAATCTGTGGCTGCCCCATCCCTGGAAGTGTTCAAGGCCAGGCTTGGAGCAACCTGGCTAGTGGAAGGTGTCCCTGCACATGGCAGGGGTGGAAGAGATGATCTTTAAGGTCCCTTCCAACCCAAACCACTCCATGATTCTATGATTAATGTTTTTATATTCACAAGGCTCAGTGGAATAATCCACAATTTATTTACAGTCTAAATATTAGGACACCTGGCTGGCAGAGTTTCTGGTTTATATTCCAGTGTACTGGGTGAGTAGGGAGGACTTTTCTTCTCTTTTCTTCTTCATGCCAGCACGAGGAGCTGGATGCAGCCATGACAAGTGGAAGCAACTGGAGGTCAGCCAGAGTAGGGTGACAGAAGAGCAGGCTCAGCACTGTGTCCCTGCTGGGCTCAACACATGCTTTGAGCTCTGCTATTTCAAATCTGTGTGAATCTACTGGGAAGTGAGGAAGAGTTTGGAGAAAAGAGTTTCAAAAATTGCAGATTCTGTAGTTGTGGGCAACTGAGCTCCCAGGTTCTGACTGTAACTCCATTCCATTGTGGCAGGGAGCATTTCTTAGCCTTCATTGTGCCAGACAGCAATTGGTTGATTTAATTCTATGTTATAACCCTTCGTTATACCTAAATATATCAAGAACAATGGACCTCAGCATTCCAGAGTCATAACTCATGTCAGGCTAACCAAAGTGGGGCAGATTTAGCTTCTGATGGCCCACAATCCATCTCAAAGGTCATTGCAATCTCCAGGGTCTGAGGAAACCCACAGTTGCTGCAATGTCTGTTTTCTGTGAAAATACAGAAAAACCCTCTTTTCTTGAAAAAGAAGTCTTTATATATGTGTGGATATATATATATATATATGGATATAAAATTTGTACTTTTTCCCCTCAGCCCAGGTGATCTGTAATCCCAAATCTTTGAGGAAAGGAAATAAAACCAAAAGAGTAAGTATCAGACGAGTCAAGCAGCCTGGTCTTCATTAAGCAAACATAATCCACCAGGTCCTTCTGGGTGTATCTCCTCCATGAAGGGGCTGAAATTCAGAACAGCAGACTGGAAATGAAACACGAACTGGAACTCTATTTTTGGTTCCAATCAGGGAAATTAATACAACTTGACTTGTTGGGATTCTATGTGTCAACAGCAACAAGAAAGTAAAAATGCAAGTATGGACCAGAGACTGCTCATTTTTCTGAAAAAAAAAAAAAAAAGAAAAAAAGAAGAAAAAAATAAATAGAAAGGAGACTGTCCTCAGAATATGGTGCTGATTAACAGTTCTTATGTGAACTCCTCGAGAGGGTGCATAAGGAGAAGGAATAAAGGGTGTTTGTGCTTCACAAGGAAAATATTTAGACCTGTACATAACCAGAGCTGAGAAAAATTGTTCAAGGTCTAAATAGTGTGACTACATGAATTAGGCTGATGGCTGTTCTGGTGGGCAAGGGTGAGGTGAACTGAGGACTGCACTCACATTGTAAAACAGATCTGCACCAGGGCAGGGGGAGTATAAAACTCTGCCTTTGTAGTAAAGTCATATGCCACTGGGAGTCATCAGTGTTTTTGCCTAATTTTATAGCAAATTGCAAAAAAATTGTTCTTCTTCCTCTTGATGAGTCTTCCTCCTCTCACAGGAGGATAGCACATACTCATATTTTTTTTTCCTTCTAGAAGTGCAGCTTCATCAAAGCTCTGTGTCTAAAATGAAGGTCTGTGGCAGAGGGAGAGATGAAAGGAAGAATTAGGAATTTAGGAAGAATTTCTTCACAGAAAGGCCTGATTAAACATTAGAATGGACTACCCAGGGAGGTGGTGGAGTCACCTTTTCTGGAGGTATTTAAGGAAAGACTGGACACTCAGTGCCATGGTCTAGTTGACAAGGTGGTGTTTGGTGACATGGTGGACTCGATGATCTCAGAGGTCTTTGTAACCTAATTGACTCTGTGATTCTGATCTGTACATTAAATATTACACGTGAATGTAAAGAGGAAAACATGTAAATATGTAAATTTACATCCTCCCAAAACTCTTCCATTGTTCATTGGTTATTCTGAGCTGCTCCCACTTTTTCCTGGGGCAGACGGGAGCCCCTCCACTGCTAAGACAAAACCAGAGAGTGTCAGAGGGAAATCTGAGGCACAAAGATCCCCTCTTTGTTAAGCAGGAGAAAGGTGAGCAAGAGAGATTTCTGTGCAAATTATCTCAGTGGTGAACAAAGCCCAGCCTCCTGGCCCTGCAGAGGGGACTGTTCAGTCGTGCAGCCCATCACGGTGCTGACAAGTCTGTAGAAGAACTGGAAGTGCATCAAGGAGCCAGAAAGCCTCTAAACCAGCACTACAAGCCAGAGAATGACAGAAAGAGAGATGAGATTTTATTCCCCGGCCCTGGGGCTGCATGACAGCTCACACTTGACCCTCACTGATAGAGCTGGAGGAGTGTTAATCACCACCACTCTGCACCAAGGACTAACCCAGAGGCTTTGCCCTTGAATCAGCTGCTTCCAGTGCAAATGTTTCTGCTGCACCTGCTGCCTGGACAGCAGTCCTTGGCAGAAAGACAAGGGGTGCTGGAAGGGTCAGTGAGATCTCAAACAGCAAGAACTATACTTGCCAGAGCTCCTCCATAAAGTTTTTTCAAGTAATGGTCATACAAGAAGTCCTTGGTAGGCCTGTGACATGGGTCCCTCATTGCCTTATTTGAACGTCTGGGGCAGCTCAGTCTCCTTCAGCCCTGGACAACTTGGTCATGTGTCTCAACTGCTCCACCAGAACAGATTCCTCCCTTCCAGAGCCCATTTTTCTTGTGATTTCCTACCATAAACCAGTCAAACCTTGTTCCTTGTTGAACAAAGCAGTTGCACTAAAAATACATAAAAATGAGCAGTATATTACATATATATGAATGCACACCATAAAAGGATTCAAATGGACCAAGATTTTCATTAAATAAAAAGGTTACAATATTTAACTGTCTGGCAGCCTCCACCTACCACCTTGCTCTGCAGGTTGTCTTTCTGAGGTTTAGTCATGGACAAAAGTTTTACTGAGCAGGAGTGAGGGAGAGAGAATCCAGCCCCTGTTATCTCCAGGGAAATGCTGTGTGCAGTGCAGTCCCCACATATTAATGCTGTTGTTTCAAGAAGCTTCAGTCACACACTACTCCTTCCCATTTGCAGGATACCCTGTTGGCAGAGATCCTTTTTGAGAAGCAGTAATGTCAGGCTTTAATCTTTTCAAGTCATGGTTGAAATGAAAAAAAAAAAAAGAATGTGAAAAAAATAAACCCTACACGGTTACAAGAGCTGAGATTGGGAACAAGAGAGAAAGAGAGGCAGATGCCAAGACATGACGAGAAAGTTCTGTTTCTTCTGCCCACTGCTTGTGCTGAGACTCAGGTTCCTGTGAGAGTGGAACTGAAACTAATTAAAAGAGGTTTTGAACATGTTCATAGCTAAGTCTTGCATAACAAGACCAGCAGATAGCGTGAGGCAGAGCCCCCATGCCAAGCATCACACTCTACCTTGGAGCTGATTTCCAGCAGAGTCGCTGGGAGCCTTTGCACCAGTGGCTGAGAATGACAGATCCAGTCCAACCCCATCCCAGGAATCTCAGTGCACACAAGTGAGTGAGTGAGTGAGTGAGTGATGCTCCTGGGGATCTCTCACACCGCAGTGGATGCAGGAGTGATGCTGACAAGGATCTTTCTGAGGCAGAAACTCAGGCATTTGTGCAAAGGACTGACTGATTTGGATCTGCATGTTAATGTTCAGATTTGAGTGAAAGAACTCAGCAAGATACCTCCCCCCCATCCAGGTCTGCTTTTCATGTGGCCCAATTCCTGTCAGTTTGTCATCTTTCTTAGAAAAACTTTTCTCATCATTCCAAGGACACTCGAGCGTAGAGGTTAACAGGAATCAAGGATTACAGAGACATCTGGCTTTAGAAAGCCCCAAACACTTCAACTTGAGCCTTGGCAGAAAGCTGGGGTTCACTGGGGAGGAGAGTTTAGAGATTGATTGCAGATCCTGGAGTCCCGGCGCCAAGACCTGATGCTACGGTTTGGATGCCTAAGGAATATTAGACAAGTGTTTGAGTGATCAGTGTCCTGAACAAACCTCTTCTTTGTCAGAAAGCTGTTATTTAATTACACACATGTGACAGAAAACGAAGTTTGCCAAAATGTTTTCCAATCTCCAATGTGCTCCAAGGAAGGAGATGTTTGGGAGGCTTGTTTTACTACCTGTGCCTTCACCTCTGACGGGTGACAAAGACAGCTGAAGCACTAAGGATGAAAGGCAGAGAGATTTCTTTCAGTGTGTCCGAGCTGCTTTTTAACTTTCTGTGCTCGATTAAACAGCTCCCAGAGGGGCCATGCAAATGTAATGGCTAATTTGACAAGCTTGAATGAGTCATCTTTCAAAACCATTATTGTACAGAACGTAACATGGTTTGGAGCCGTCTCCCGTCTCTGTAAAGTGATATTGCTTCTTTTTGCCCTTTTCTTGAATCAAAGGCAGATGCAAACGTCAATGTTTCCCTGCCTATACAATGCACACATGCAAGATGCCTCCCCCTTATGCACTGGGATCAGCAGCTGGAGCTACAGGCTCTTTCCAGACAGTGATTCAGAGGTAAAGATCCACTCAACATTCTCTTCCAAGGCCGTCTTTTCAAGGAAATAACTGCAGATGAAAAGCACACAATTTATTTTTTGGTGTATTTTGCCATTAGTACAAAAATAAATTGTGGTGTATAAGTGGAGAGGGTTGGAGAACAGGTGGTGCTGAAGCAGCCAGTGGAACCTACGGAATACTGGGAGGCATTTCATTGCTGCCAACCCATGACGAGCTCAACGCTACATTAGTGTTGTGTAGCTTTTGGACCTCCAAAAGGAAGTGTGTAGCAAATTCCTTCAGAGTTGAATGGAATAAGAGGGAAAAGGAGGAAGTGCTGAGTGTTTGGTTGAGGAATACCACTTGTCCTGAGCATAAAAGAGAAGTCATCAAGGAAAAGGAAAAGCAGACTAGTGCTTTTTCAAAGGAAAAAGCCATAAGGCAGTGAGGGGGTGGACTTCTGGATATCTCAGTGTAAAATTCAGTTCTGGCTTGCACATTGTCCCTGCCAGATGTTAGTGCAGAGGGTTTAAGTAGGTAGTGCCAGAACTGTGAAATCAAAGAGCTGTTTAAAAGACAACCTCAAAGTTGCAGGTGCTGACAGAAGGGTTGCAAAGGCAGAGGTAGAAATGGGGCCCTGAGGGAGAGGAAGTAGAAAGAGGTGAGTTTGATTGTGTGACAGGTGACCAAGACCTCAGTTGTGCTGGTTTGAAAAGAACAAGCTGGACTTGATGAGCAACTGTTAAATGGGAGGAACAAGCAAAGGAGGAGAAGAGCAGGTTGGGATATTTGTCCAGAACAAGAGGAGACTGCGTGACATGGAGAAAGAGGAAGACACAAGCTCCAAGGCTTTAGCAAACATGGTGAAGAAAGACGTTAAATATGTGATCTTAAAAATCCTGGGAGAACTAGAAGAGATTGAAGACTTGGATGAGCAGTTTCTTGAGAAACAAGCCAAAGAGGAGGTCAAGAATATGGAGGAAATGAAGTGCCAGCGATAGAAATGGCACAACAAAGAAACATCTCCATGTCCAATGTTATTTCCAAGAAACCCAGACCGAGAGCAGAGCCAAATCTGCAGAATAATTGCCTCAAAAATATTATCTGTATGAACAGTTAACCACAAACAGAGCAATCTGAGACACAAGAAAATGTACCCGCTGCTCTTACTTTGCCATGCCCTGCTGCCCAGGAAAAGGCAGTTTTACCCTGCCAGCCACATCTGGTTGTTTTTCTTGAACATCTGGAATTCCCAATGAGTGGAACGTGAGGGGTTAATCCGTCCTTCTGTTTTGCAACTGGATTAGCCAGCTCAGTTCATTCCTGTCCCTGCACCTCCTCAGTGGCACTGTAGTGTGTTTATAAAAATAGCAAACAAATCATTTGACAGCAAGGGTTGGAAGTAAAAATTAAAAAATGCCATACTTTCCCTATTAAATTTTGATAGTCTCCCAAAGGCTTTCAATATATTGCACACGTCCAAGCTCTACCGCAGAATAATTGAATCATGAAGACTAATTCCATGTGTCTTCCAAGTCTGTACGCAAGTCAGGGAATGCTGAGAGTACAGATCCTTGTGGCACAGTTACCTTGGAATTTCCCCAAGTGGATGGGAAAGCAGCACATGCTCTCTTGTAGCCCAAGGGGCATCTCCTGCAATGGGAGCTCTGCAATGGGTTTAATAGTTTTTTTTTCAAATAAGGTTTTTCTTTGCATGGCTCAAATATTTTAATTTATCAAATAATCATCAACAAATAATTTCTTGCTGACAGCCAGAAAAACAATTTTATCAGCTCTTTGCAGGCTGTGTTTGGGGTACTCTCAGCTGAGGTGAGCTGGCGTGGGGTAGCTGCACTAGGTCCATGGACAGTGGTGATGGATCTGTAAAGTGCCCAGGGCCGTCCTCCCATATTTCCTTTGTTTGAGACATGGGGTTGAGTTGAGTTTCAGACTCTGGAATTGAGTCTCTGGCTGAGCTTAGTCAACAGATGCAAGTTCCCAGATCTGCTAGGGAAAAATTGGCTGGATCCAAGTATTTTTAGCCCTGGGCTTGTGTATGGGTCCCATACAGAAGCAAAAAGTTGAAAATAATGATGGCAAGATTATAAAAAGCTGTTATATCTGGGTAGAGCCAGTGCAGTGACACTAGTGGGAAACCAATAAGAGAGAGATTTCCACAGAGATTCTCCACTGATGATCAGCAAAGCTCAGTCTCCCTCTTAGATGAACTTGTTGGATCTGTAAAGGATGATAAATGAGAGAAAATCAAAGTAAGGAAACATCAACAGTTACATTACAGTCGAGAGGATCGTGTTCCATAAATCCATGTTTTGTAGGTTCAAACCCAAAGCAAGGAGTGGGACTTCCCTTCCCTTAGATTCCCAATAAAGCAAAACATTGCAAACATCTCCAGCTGATCCTGCTTGGGAGAGACTTTGGACTTTCCCTAAAGGAGGCGGGGTGTCGTTTTTACGGGTTCTTCACATTAGAAAGTCTGAGGGAAACTTTGGCTTCGATCTAAAAGCTCTGGTGCTTTATTCCAGAGATGACAACACCCAAATACAATGTGTTTGCAATAGCAACCCTGCTGCTTAACGGGACAACCAAACTCTCTCTTGGAATCTGACTTTTTTTCATTGATTTCACTGAGCTCAGAACATGGAAGAACAAACGAATCTTTCTGAATATTATCTTTTTTTCCTATGTATTTCTGAATAAGAAAAGCCTGTAATTGATGCAAAACCTCATAGAATACATTATTTGTGTGTGCCTTATGGCCTTTGTGATCATTTCAAATAAATTTCACCTGTAACCACACACTGCCTGAGGCTCTAAGTGTTGGATGCTCCATTGTAGACAGAGTTAAGCTTTTTCCACTAAAGCATTTAACCCCCTTGAATGCTGAAATGTAACCCAAACACCACTAGTTTTCCCCAAAACATGAGTACACTTCACTGATTTAATTTCTGCATTTGTTATCATGAAATGCAAGTAATTATGGCTTTGACCTCTTGGGTAGGGGCCAAGCTATAAGTGTAAGAGGTAAACACAATAAATAAATACATGTAAAATACGATCTCCCAGCTCTGAAAAGAGTAAGCATTTGCTGCATTTCCAAAGCAGTTGTGAGAGAGTGAGCTGAACACTCCTGCACTTCATAGAGTCACTGGTTTTAGTTACTAGAATAATAATGCAGGGACTGTAAATAGGGTTTATGACTTTTTATGAGAAAGCCATGTGATGCTTTTACAACTCTCACAAGTAATAAATGTCTACATCAATTTGATTGTTTTATGTGGGTTTTCTTCTTGCTCTACGCCATGGAATGGGTTGCACTTCACTGGGAGTCCACTTGAAATTCTGACATTTCAAAATTTGTTTTAGTGCCAAATCAGGAAAAAAAACTTTTGAAAACCACATTTTCTCTTCAACCACATAAAAAAAAATTATTTGGAATGAAATAAAATAGCCTGTTCTGATAAAACCAAATCAGAACAAAATAGCTTCCTTTTTAACATACATTATTCAAAGCATAAAATTAAATCACTTTTGTTATGAAAAGACACTTAGGACAAAAAAATCGAGTCATTTCACTCCAACAAGATCCAAACACAATACTTCAAGCTAGTCAAAACAAATCTGTTTAAAAAACTGAAGTAAAACTTCACTGACAACAACATATTCTGATCGGAAGCCTTGATTTCAACTGGATGGCATTTTCCATGGAAAAATTGCCAGGGAAAGGGTTTTTTTCCCTGCTAGCTCTGATCTGATGTTATCATGTACAGCAGCGCTTGGAGTTCAAAATTACAGCACGTTTTGAGGTCTCACAGAACTTATTTTCTCCAACTCCAGCAGCACTTCTGGGCTTTGCCAGCTGGGATTTAGAGCACCAAGCAATGGAAAATCCCCACCAGCAGCCACGGTGTTCCTGCAGATGGTTAATTAATTGGTAAACATCACTCAGAGGGTATTGGCATGAGGTTAGTCCCACCAGGAAGCTTTCCAGGAGGGTCCATGGTTAGTTCCTTGGAAGGAGACTGTCTGTGGATACTCTCCCCAAACATTCCTACCATGTTTTTTCCCATGTCCCAGCAAATTCCACATAAAGAAGTGGGAAATGAGAACAGAGCTTCTGGAAATGGGGACAGAACGTCTCTCTTTCCTCTCATTTGATGAAATCCATTAGATCTGCTACCAACAGGGCATTATGAGCATGGGTGGCGACTGATCCTAGAGGAATTTTACTGTTCACTGCTAAAATCCGTGCAACTGGATTCCACCACTGCTCTGCAGCTCTGAATATGCTGACAATAAAGGGACTTCAAAATCCAATTCATTAAAGTTGGTGGAGAGCCCACAAATGTGCAGAGACACGTACAGGAAAATCATTAGGGTCTATACAAAGATGTTTTGCTATGGCTGTATCAGGGAAAGTGGCATCAAAGTAGGGTTTCTGCTTTGGACCAAGATCAGTAGGGTATTTGGTGGTCCTGAGCTCATATAGAGTTATAACATCCTATCACTTGTGACTAAATACATCTGTCTGGGAAGGAGACACAACTGTTTGCAAAACCAAACTTACACTGCTGCAGAAAATTCCAGGAGTTTGAGAACTTGTGCACACCTTTGAGTACTCAAAGCAAGTGCTGCTGAGGTAGGTCTCGATTCACAAGTCAGTCTGACTCCACATGATGCCAGGTCTGAGAGAAGAGTTTGCTAGGACCTGGAGTTTCTTCCTGCAGAAAGTAAATATTTGCCTTTGTGAGATCACAGTTTTCTGCACAAAGGTGGGTAGGTGAGGCGACCCCTGGTGCAGGTACAGGTACAGGCATGTCTTCCCCAGCCTCAAGGTGAACCTGCTGCTCCACAACATCCCTCACTCTTCTCAAAGGCACAAGGATGCTGGGAGAGACCATAAGTGCCCTGGATTGCTTGATGGAGCAACTATCCAGAAAACATCCTTGGAATAGTGTGGCAGCCCAGGTGACCTGTAGGATCCCACACTTTAATGAAAGTCTCAGCTACTGCTCAAGCCAGAGCTCTTAAGATGCCATGAAAGGCAGTGAAGGGTCACAGGGAAAGATGAGCATTGTGGGTGGGAGAGAAATAGCCCAAAACAAATAGAAAAAAATGTCAAAACATTTATAGACTCCCTGATAATTTAACCAGGGTGGGGAGGATCAATTTACAGATAGTGTCTCCTTCTCTCCTCACTTCTCCCCGCAAGAAAATAAATGATGAACTGAAAAGGGGAGCGAGAGAGAGAGAGAGAGAGAGTAAGTTTTGGAGAGAGTAGCCAAGAGTTTTATTACAAGCCTGTTCCTCATTAAGGCCTTAGCAGCCTCACACACAAAAGCTAATTACTGTTTTTATGTCATGTTATTTTGATTCATATTTCCTGTCTGGAAAACAGACGGGAGTTTCAGGCACACGGCCAAGGCGAGGGCCACGGTGCAGCGCGAGCGGGAACCTGCCCCAGCCGTGGAACAGAGGAGACAAGGGCCTTATTTTTTTGTATTTTTTTTTTTAATTTTTTTTTTTTTTTGTTATTTTGAGGAGGAAATGGGAACTTTCCATGTGGGTGTAGTTTGCTCCCAAAAAACTGTTGTTCTCCAGGGGCAGTGGAAAGAAAGAGAAGTGCCACGGCTTGTTTCTGGTCAGGAAGTGCCCCTGCAGACAGGGACCTGTGGCTTTCCAGGCCTGGTCGTGGCTGGTGTTACCCATGCTGGACAAAAGGGAAAGTGATGGCTTCACAAGCAGGGCAGCTTTTAGGAAATAAATGAATCCTCCAAGGACCAAAATGCTATTTTCATCCCTCTTATCAACACAGGGATAGCATGTCATGATCTCCACGGGGCTGTGTCGAAGTGCTGTGGGAGGGAAAACAAAAACAAGTTCCCGGTGCTGATGCTCCAGGTTTCCATGAGGTGGCAGCAAGAAAAAAAAAAAAAAGATCCTGTGAACTACCTCTCCCCTCCACAAGAATTTAATCCCAGAGTATTTTCTACCTACATTGATATTTCACCCTTATTTATACCCTCATTTCAACAGCATCCAGGTGCCTCGCAAGAAGACCCAAAGCCTTCCTCTTTCCCCACCTTCAGGGAATGGAGCAGAGTTAATTTATAATTTGGGAGAGAAAGAACAGACTAAATGAGTTGTCTGAGGCCACATCATTTTGCTTTTCATCCAATCAATAAAAAAGCCATCTCAGCCTCAGCAGCAGTGGAGTTCTTCTTCTGGGCTGTAACACTCCAGACTCTGTAATTGCAAAGATACTGTGTAAATTTTAGCTGTGAAATGGTGATAATTAAGAAATTACTGGTCAGAGCTATTAGAGATAATCAGCTATAAATAGGTAATAAAAGCATCTCCTATAAAAATTAAAAGAAATTATATAACCCATAATTAATCATTTCGTTGCTGAGTGTCATTGCTCTGTTTCTATTTGCTTATTTTCTGCATGTTTCTTGCTTAAGTTGAATAGTTAATTACTTCTACTGAGTTTAAAAAAAACCAGTTTAAATATACTATTCAAAATTCATGGAGTTCTAACTGGACAAATAGATCACAAGAAAGCTTCATTTTTTTCTGACTTGAGCAGCAGAATTTTAATTCAACAACTCATAGATTAAATTTTCCAAGCACACATTCCATCACTACCTGTTGCCTTGTAAGATATATGGCCTGGAAACTCATCCCTTAGGCTGGTGATGAAGAACAGGGATATGAACAATTTCTAGAAGGGTTCTTTTTTAAAAATGTATTTATTGTGGAAATTTTCCACTTCTTTCTTTTCTTCTTGCCAATGCTGCTAATAACACTATATGTAATAAACTCATTCAGGCTATAAAAAGTACATTACAATGCTTGAGGCAGAAATAAGCTTAGCTCAGGAGACTAAGGATAGATGGAGGACCAGGATGAGGCAAAATCCCAGCATAACCCATGACAACATAACTTTCATATTCCCAGAGTCTTCTGTCACTCCTTTCTAGCCCTTCTAGCCATGCTGGTTGATGGCATCATGGACTTTTGGACCAGAGAGTTGGATTTCCCTCTTAATCCCAATGCATGGCTCGGTGCTGCTGCCAAATTTTTACCCTGTTCCAACCAAAGGAGAAAAGATGGCATCTAGGGGACCTTTTTCTGTAATCTGCCAGTTTACACATCTAAATTAATCTCTAGAGGAATTGAATCTGTTTTTTCTTTCATCCTCCACTGAAATGTTTCATCTCTAGGGTGGAGATCAACTTTTGACCAAGTCCTTGGACAAACCACGAACCCAAATATTTGATGGGTAAAATATTCAATTACCCAAACATCAGGTGCCATATTCTCACTTTTTTTCCTAAAACAGCAGGGGATATTTAATGTTTTGTAAGGAGCTTTATTTCTGACTCTAACATGGAGATGCAATCAATGTATCTCCTCACTGTGCCCATGTTTTGAAGGTGCAGTGCCACCAAGAGGTGGCTCTTGTAGGCAAAGCTCATCCTTCCCCTTGGTCCCTCAAATCCCTGCCTGCTCCCTTCCAGCCTCCTGCCAGCAGAGAAAAGGAACTGCCATGTACAGGGGAGACATCCCACAAAGGTGATGTGAATGTCTTGGGGGTAAACAGGTAGGAACAGTGGGAATCTAGAAAAGAAATATTACAAAGATGAATGCTGCAAATATTGCATTACAAAAATTAATATTTGACCCACGTAGTTGTTTTCTGCAGTTTGAGCCTTCACCCCCCTTGGAGACACCACAGTGCTTCTAAATCCCATCCCCTGGGATCCGATTAAGATGAAAACTAAAATATTTTACACCTTCCCTTATTTATTTATTTGTTTGTTTGTTTGTTTATTTTTCTCAGCTATTCCTGCTGCTCATTCCTCCCTTCTGCCCTTGCCATCTCCCAGCCTG
This sequence comes from Chiroxiphia lanceolata, assembly GCF_009829145.1. Lineage (NCBI taxonomy): Eukaryota > Metazoa > Chordata > Aves > Passeriformes > Pipridae > Chiroxiphia > Chiroxiphia lanceolata. The sequence continues at coordinate 6,548,165 of NC_045649.1, read as the reverse complement.
GCAGTTTCCTGACCCTTTGCAGCCTCAGCTCTTGGTGCTGCTGGGAGTGAGTGAGTGCTTTACGAGCAAACTCCAACACAGCGAAACATGGGGCTGCACAAAGACAGAACTCTGGTTAACTTTAATTAAGTTTGCATTACTTTTCCCACTAGGACCTCAAATTTAATGGTATTACGTTTTAAACTGTTTGGCAAGTCTTGAGAAAACAGTTTAGTGCATTTCACTAATAAAAACAAAAGCTGTGTAATAAACCGAGCCTCTGTTGAACCAAAATAAGAAGACATTGATCCTTCTGAGCGTGCAGAAACTTCTTTTGAAAGATGACACTGTTGACTGTGTGCTGGGACTGAGGATTCTTTCCCAGTTTGCCCTTGTTTTCTCCTGACTCAAGCAAAATTGCCATCCTTAGAGATGAAAATAATCATGGATTGTTGGCATGATGGTGAACCTGACTCGAGAAAGAGGGCAGGAATTTCAGCAGCACCTTAGAGTCACAGTATTTTAATTTTTTTTTTTTTTCCAGACCCATAAAAATTATCCTCTGCTTGGGATCATGACAAGGAGGAGGGGAGTAAGGAAAGCTGCCCTTCTTGCTGCCTGCTCCCCTCCCTCCTGCCCTCTGAAGCACAGAGCCCTGGATATGCAGGAATGGGACAGAGGAGCTCATTTTGGAGGTCAGAAACACCAAATGCAACCACTGGATGACACCCCAGCTATCACCACTTACCCTATACTGGGAACAGGAAATAACTGGAGGCTTCGGATGTCACTTCTGGTAAATGCTGACTTGTTAGTGGTGACTAAGAACCTGGTCCAAAGCCCACTGAAGTCAATAGAAAAGGTGTCCCCTGACTTCAGTGACCTTTGGATGAGTCTCTGACATGCTGGAGCTGTAACTCCAACAGCTCTGTTGGAAAAAGAAAGGAGACAGAGGCTCACTGGCAGGAACGTGCTGCATCTCTGGCAGTGGGTAAATGCAGATTTAGTGACTTTGTTAACAGGTCAAAAATGGCCTCAGCTGTTGGAAAGGACAGCAAAAGAGACCTCAGAGCTTTATTTAATCACTGAAACCACTGCAGAGCAATGGCAAGGCATAAAAATGGTTTGGCTGTTGCTCCTGCCTGACCTGTCCATGCTGTGCAACCCCTTCGTGGTCCCTGGGATGTGGGACCTCAGATAATGTTGGGTTAAGGGAGAACATTTTCTCCTGCAGTGACCTTGGGTCCATCCTGTGAAAGGAGACACCCGAAGCTGCGCGGGGCCTGATCCAAAGCTCACTGAAATGAGCAGGAATGTTTCCATTGGCTTGCCTGGGCACTGGATCTCTAAATATTTGGTAACTCAAATCTAAAATGAAAGCTTTTTTTGAAGGTTTAATTAAATTCCTGTACTAATTCAGAAAAAGGATCATTTCAAGGTCAAGGACACTGCAATTATTTCTTTAAAATCTTCTTATGACTCACTGTTTATGGTGTTGACTCTTATTTTTCTCCCTTTTTTTAAAGGTACTGCAAGGATCCTTATTTAAACTATAAATCAAATTAAACCCTCACATCTAATATTTAGTTATGATGTGGTTAAAAGCGTTCTGTGCCAGGCAGTTGCTCTTTTATTTGCTTACAATGTTGTCTTTAATGGATGCCAAAACCATGCAGCTCAAATGAGCAAGCAGGTGCCAAGTTATTAACAATTATTACCTTTTACAGTAATTTTTGGCAGCCTTTCACTTTTTTGGTGGTCTAATAATTTCAAAACAGGGAACTTTGAAATATTACACCGAGCCCAAACAGTGCCGTGGATTGGTCGACTTCCTCTTTTCTGACTTATTCCAGCTTGTTTCCTATTGTGAAATATTTTTCCACCCAACATTTGCCCAGCATGGAGTGAGGTTTACCCCTGCAGTTAAAAGCCATCTTCCTGATGAAAAATAACAACTCCAGAGGTCTCCAGACCAGGTCCAACTACTGTGTGCAGCACACAGAAAGGACAGTCCAAAACACAGGGCGGGACTCAAAGGGAGTCCTGAGCTCACTCTTAAGGTAAATAAAGATGCATGGAATTAATGAATCCTCCCTAACCAGGATTAACACTGTTGTGTCAAGGACCACATTTACAGCCCCAGGTGAGGCCCCTTTAGCTGCTAAAGCAAAGCAGAAATTCCACCAGGGTTGTTGCTGAAAACCTTTGGGCTCCTCAGAAGGCAGAGGTGGTTTAAGCTGGCTTGAGGCTCATCACTGCTCGCAGCTTTGGTGGTGCTGAGTCATCCACAGAGGCTCTGAGGAGCACTTTTCCATCCCAGGTCTTCTAATGCTCTTTGCATGGTCTTCAGAGTCATTTCTGATAGTCCACTTGAGTTCTGGCTGGAAGCAGGTAAGGCTAAGCCGTGCTGCACCCACATGTGATCCATAGCTCATTTTATCTGTTAGGAATTATTACATTGCTGGTAGTCCCCCACATGCTTCTCCATTCCTCACTAATGGCAATTTCTCCAGGTTTCTAGTCTTTTCAAGGCTTTTAATCTGATTTGTTTCTGGCTCTTAGATTTTGTTATGGAAGCAACCTTGACATGTCTTCTGCTTACCCTCAGGTGTTGCATCTTCCTAAAGTAAACTTTTCCCTCTCCATTTCTCCTTGGCAAAAAAAAAAAAAAAAAAAAAAAAAAGGAATTGCTTAACTGTATTTATGAAATTACAGGAAAACCCATTGGCAATGACATCATTTTATAAATAATATTGTTGATAGTGGTTAAAACCTATGAAAAACACGGAAAAACCCCGGAAGGCTGTGCTGGTGCCATGCTCACAGTGGGGAGGAGCTCACACACGTGTATTTGCGTGGGCAGTGGGGTTTAACAGCCGGCTTTTCCTCCCTCCTTTCAATCCTAAATAGCAATTAACATCTCCTGGTCTTGGGAGCCATGCCCAGAAACCTTGCCTGTGAAACTGCAGCAGAATGGAAAACAGGATTGTGTTGAAAGTCACAAAAATAGTGGTGTTCACTCCTAAATGGCTGCAGAGCTTGTGCTTATTTCTGAAGAGCTTAAGAATCGTGGCCAAATTCAGGTTTGGTCTTAATGGGGCACCTCCTGCTTTTCTCAGGTTCAAATTTGACCTCCACTGTTTATAAACCCTGGTGTTAACACTGCTTTGGATCTGCCAGTCATTTTTATTGCAACAATTATTCTTTTCAGTGCAGTGCCTTGGATTCCATAGGCTTCCATAGGTTGATTAGTTTTCCAGCTGCCTCTGGAGTCAGCACAAATGCCCCTTTCTCCATGGTGGAGACCAAGGCTTTCCAGCACCACGGCCACCACTACGAGCACTTGTAGCAGTCCCACAAAGCAGAAAGGGCTCAGCCAAAGTCCCAAAATTTAACACCATATTGGCACAATCAACTGCTCAATTTTTGGTCTGTAGTCACTAATTATAGAACTAATAGAAGGGCCAAAGAAGACCTTAGAAAAGCAGTCATTTGGTACTGAAGCTTTTTATTTCTCCTCGCTTTCAGGTCCTGGGCACTGACATTTACTGGAAGTTTCTGGGTGGGAGTCTTGTATCACTGTTGAAACAACCTGACTCTTTTTTCTCCTTAATTCTTGGACTAGAAGATTTCAGGGCAAAACAACATTTCACTTCTTTTTTTCTAGATAGTTTGTCAGTGTCATAGATACTGCATTTTTAGGACAAAAACCAGATGCTGAATAAAATCAAAATGAAATACTGACCCTTATTATCAGCTATCAAAGCTGCTTGTCTCTCTTCTATGTGGGTCATATTTCATCCTGAAGAGAGGGTACATTTTATTTATTTATTACACTCTAAAACAACTCAAGTGGATGAGATTTTGCTCCTCTAACCTAAACATTTGAAGGGTGTTTCCTATTGCAAGATGATGTTGCATAACCTAAGCAAGATTTAAAAACCCACTGGGGTAAAGTCTGTAAAATTTATGGTGTAATTTATTAAAGGGACACAGTCTGCTACTTTTTATAGCTCTGTGTGTGCCATGTACAGGGGCAGCAGGACCCCAGTGAGCAGCTCCGGGTGGGGATTGAGAGGCAGCGAACCGTCAGCGTTTACATGGGGTAGCAGTTTATTAGGAAAGCAGTTTATTAGGGAAAGAGATTCCAATTTTTAAACTTCTACCAGGGGAAGCCTTGAACACCCTTTTCCCAGATTTAGCAGGGAATTATGGAGGGCAGCTCAATTCCTGAGCTCTCCCATCCTGTCTGGACCAGGCACTTTCCACGCAAATTCGTCCTTCCAACAAAAATCTTGTTGCCATCAGGACAAGCAGCCACTGCAGATTTGTTTTCTCCAAAACATGCTGTGACCCAGTGAAAATCTGTAAGTAGAATTCCAGGAGAGATTTCTGCCCAGAGAAGCTGTGGTTGCCCCATCCCTGGAAGCGTCCAAGGCCAGGTTGGACAGGACTTGGAACAACATGAGATAGTGGAAGGTGTCCCTGCCCATGACAGGGGGTGGAATGAGATGAGCTTTAAGATTCCTTCCAACCCAAACCCTTCTGTGATTTTCTAACTCTGAGAGAAGCAGAAATGGCAGCTGCTCTCTTCATGATGCATCTCTGGACATTTATTTTTTGGAGCCTGTGACTGCTCAAGAGCCACACTGCCTGACTTCCTGAGAAACTCCCTCCAAGGTGAAGCTCTCCTACTTAATAATCCATAACTAATATTGTTATTTTTACTATTGTTATGCTCATGAATAATAATGCTCCCACACGTGATGCAATTAGTTCCTGTGCTACAGCAGCACCTACTTAATTCAGGATTAAGGCCCTGTTGTGCGAAAGGTTTCACGGACAAATAACAAAGAGTTCCCTTGTAATGATCCCTTTGAAAACAACATTTCCTGTTTCTAGGCTGAGCAGAAACGAGACCACACAAGATTTACAATGAGGGAAGAATTGATTACAGAGCTTAGCAGCCATTTTCATTTTGGGGTTTATTTTTTATTGTTATTGTTATTGTTAGTTCTAGGCTAAATAATTCAGGAAGAGTGTCCTTCTCACTTGGACTTTTTGGCTCACAAAGAGCTTTTCATAGGACTGATAATTTACAGAAGTTTAAGAACAAGCTTCACAGAGTAAAATATCTACCTTTCTTCCACATGTGGTGTTTGCACCCTACCCTGTACCCACTGGAGACTTACAGGAGGTCAGATTTGGTTGGGTAAATTCCTTAGATTTTGTAACCACTTACAACTCTGGAGGACACCAAGATTATAGCCCTGACAAGCCTAGCAAACATATTTTAGGTGTTTTTATTGAAATTGCTCTCTCTGTAATTCCGAGCCCTGTATCCTTATGGAGTCATGAACTTCACTGGAAGCAAGAAAAAAATTACCACTGACTTCAACAAGGGCAGTGTTAAATCAAAGGGTCTTGGGGGTGTTGGCTCTCTTGGCAGGGTTAAAAGAGAGGTAGTTTCAATAGCTCTGCAACAGCTCTTAAAAACCTCCCTAAAAATGTCCTGCTGTGCTCACTGAGGACACAGAATCCCACAGAATCACATGTGTTGGTTTATGGTGCTGCGGGGGAGCTCCGTGTTTTCCACATCCCTCCACACCCCCTGGGTTGTTCCAGCATTTTAACATACATTCCCAGCCTTATCCCAGTTCTCTGGTGTTGCTGTGTCCTTCCAAATACCCAATATCCATTCTCACCTGTAACAGCACGAGCTGTGCCTCTAAGGATAGATTTGAGATCTTTGTTCTGGGAAAAAAAAATTAATTTATGCTCTTGTCAGAATGTGAGGTTTTATTTAAAATGAAATGAAATTAGATTAAATTAAATATTTTAAAGTTAGGCTTTCCTGAAAATAATTCTCTCTCCCCTGCTTGTCACTGGGATCATTGAAGAGAGAAGAGTCCATCAGGCAGCCTGAGCTCATCGAATTTTCCTGGAGAATTAAAATTTTGATTGTGCCTACTTAGAAAGAGACAGATTAAATTCCTTGCAGTAGTACAGGATGGAAGCAGAAGGATTTCTAGTGTTTCCCACAGGAGGTGAACAGCACAAGAAAATCACTACCAATTGTTTGTTTGTGTCCCTGGCAATTTTCAAAACCCTCCAGAAAAGGAACTGTTTGAGAAAGCTGCTGTAAATGTTGGGATTTTTTGCAAAGGAGAGATATGCTTAGTGGAAATCCTCCTTCTCTGCCTTGTTCCCAGGTCTGGACAGGAACTTTTTATTGGATTTGCATTCTTAGACTGCACAGCCACACTCCTCTCCCTTTTTTCTTGTCCTGTTTCTTTTTCTTTGATTCGCTTGCGTATTTTTGCCCCTTTTTCCATGGGGAGAGGATAGAAGAGAGAAAAGGTTTTTTTAGCCATCGAAGTATGACACTTTCCTATATTTACAGGAAGAAAGGGAGGCAAAAAGACTGATCCAACACTTTAATACAGCTGCTTGCAAGAGGCAGAGTTGACCTTCCAGGCACATCCCACCATCTCCCTACAGCGCTGGGAGACTTGTGGAGGGAAGTTCCCTTTAAGATCCATCTCAGTAGCCAGGGAGAGGGGAGAGAAGCGACAGGGCAGCCCTTGGAGAGTCTGTGACAACAGATTTCTCTGGGACTGGGTGGTAAATATCTCATAATGCTGTATGAGGGTGGAAAATTGCTTGGGGGCCAGATGGAAGCATCCTACAGGCTGCCCGCAAAGCACGAGCTGCCAGGTGGAAAAGGCTGCTCCAAAACACCAGTGCAGCTCAAATGGAATAAGGATTTCATATAAACAGTTATATCTGCAGAGTTTAGCCATGGAAATGGAGAGGAATAAGGTGTTCTGGTGTAAGATACGTGTAAAACACACAGATGTAGTGAGATTGTGAAGGCAGCTCTGGGTTGGGAGAGGTTGGGGAGGGAAGGAAGAGATGCTGCAATGGTGGGATGTGAACTGGACCTGGGACTGGTGCTAATCAGAGGGATTAAAGTAATTCCTTTTTCCCTGTAAACTGGTCACAGCACACTAAGGGCTGCTTTTATAGTAGGATTGGTAAAAATTTGCACATTCATAACCAAGGATATTGGCACCAAGCAACAGAAGGTCCAGAGCTTAAGTGTTGTACTAATCCTTTTGCATTGCAGATTCTGTCCTTAAAAGAAAAGTAAAAAAAATAATTCATTAATAAATAAATAAATAAAAAAGAAATAGTGTCAGTTCATTTAGAATTGAGAACTGAGAGCAAATACATTATTCAGGCACCCAAAATCTGTATGCAGCAGTCATATTTATAGTAATGCTTCCCTTTCTAAATGACTTATAAATGGCAAATAAATATTTAAGAGATTTTTACAAGAAAATTGCAAACATTGACTAGGATGTGTCAAACATCAGCTAAAACACATCAATCCAAGGTTTTATAGCTGGTTATAAACTTGGGTTATAAGCAAGCTTCTGGTCACTATAAAAATGACTTGCCATTTATTAAAGTGGCCATTTCATACAGATAAATAAACTTACCCTTTATTAACTGTTTATAAGTGCATCATTAATGGACAGTGTTATTATAATATAGCAGGAATGTTGAATTTCTGACTTGTTTGCTGCCAACACTCATAAGCAGTAAAAAATGCCAAGTGTATCCCCTTCCCTGAGAGCAGTCTGACATCTTCCCAGCGAGCATCCAAATTGTCCAGCCCCAGGGGCTACAGGCTTGAAATTGAGGGATGAGCATCTTCTGCCTAGAGTAAGTAAAAAATAAAGTAATAAAAAAGGAATAAAAAGTTAGAACCACAGAGTCATTGAGGCTGGAAATTGGTCGTTGAGTCCAACTGTTTCTCCAGCACTGCCAAGGCCAACCATGTCCCCAAGTGCCACATCCACACAGCTTTTAAATCCCTCCAGGGATGGGGACTTCAACACTGCCCTGGGAAGCCTCTGCCAGTGGTTGATAACCCTTTCCATGGAGAACTGCTCCCTAATATCCAACCTAAACCCTGACCCACAGTGATCTGCTGGGTAACCTGGCAATTTGGGGGTCAAGTTTTAGAACTCCAAAGTTTGCAGCACAGGGGACTATAGATGTAGGGGATCTGTGTCAGGTCAGACTAAAGCTAATTCCTGCTGCTAAGAATTTAGTCCCTCTGGGAACAGTTGCCAAACACCATCAGCTGCTTTTGGGTGGTTTTGAGCAGATCTTCAGTGTTTTTGCCAAACCTACCTGCTGGTGCTTGTGGAGGAAGGGCTGTGGGCAGGAGCTCACCCCTGGATTTCAGGGCACATCTTTTGCCTCTCCCTCACCCCCTCGTGATCTGGAGAGCAGCCCTGAGGGCACATACCATTGTTCTGAAGTCAAGCTTTGTTATTTTTTTTAAAGAACAGGCTACTTGAGACCTCGTTTTCTTTTGAACTAGGGAGACTCCATCTGTGAAGTAAAAAGATCCTATATATCACCCTGCTAATAAGTTTTCCTCAGCAGTTGCTAAAGTCAAGTGTTAGTCTTCAGCTGGAGTCTCATTAAAAAAAAAAAATAAAATAAATAAATAGATACCACTGGCCAGGAGATGAAAAGTATCCTTTCAGCCACTTTATAAACTTACCTCCCACCCTAAAAAGAATTAATATTTCAAGCCATGGAACAAAAGGATTTCAGGGCTGCAGAGAGGGTTTGTAGGGGGGATTTAGATCTTTTTAACCCTGAATAAAAATTCCTTTTATAGGTAATTCAATGCAGCAAAACAGTGAACATTGTATTAATGTAATGGCTTTTCCTACAAATCTATCATGTGAAATACCAAGAGAAAACATTTTTATGATGAGCAGCAGCCTCCAGTTGAGGGGGAATAGGAAGGTCGTGGAGACGATATTTTCTTGGAGATGTTGACACATTAATTTTTACAGGTTGGACACTGGTAGGAGGAAAAATCGAAGCCTTTTGCCTTGAGAGGCCCTTGGCACCATCTGATTTCTGATGTTAATGCAAACACAGTTTTGATCTCTTTGATATCTTTTTTCTCCCCTCCATTTTCTTTGAGGGAAGTCCAAGTTTTTAGTGCTGGGCTGTGAATTAGGACTCTGTTGTTGTGTGAACTGTAGGGAAATCTATGGAAAGGCTTAGTGAAGTCTCCAGGGTCATAAATCCCCCCTCAAGCCCATCTTAAGGAGTCCTTATCTTAACATCTCCTGCTTCACGGGTTCCCAAGGAACAGTCTGAAGCCCCTGGAAGTAGAACATGTTTCCCCAAATCCATCCAACTCCCTCTGAGATTATGTGTCTGAGCTACCCACCCTTCTTCACTTCCTTTCATTGATGTTTTGCAACTTAGAAGTGAGAATTTTTCTTTCATTTAGTCATATATTCTCACTATCAAGCTGCAAAGAACTGAAATAATCTTGAAAAGGAGCTTGGAAAATGATGTATTTAAAAACATCTGGACCCAAAACATGCTTGGAACACACCTGGAACATGCCTGGAACATGCCCAGAACACACCTGGAACACACAGTTCTTCTGGCAGGCTCCTCTTGCTGTTGGCTGAACCCTGAGGTCCCTGTTTATAGGATCAGTCTGTTTATTATCTCATCCAGATCATTATAAATAGATGCTGTTACAGATAAGACCACATTAAATAAAGACACCATATGAAAACCCAATATTTAACCAGCTGTTGTCAAGGTATTTCTTGTCAAAAGAGTTCAACAGCCAACACTTTGCTGAGGCAAAATCATCCAAATCATCTTGGTGACAGATCCTTCAGAAAAATACTTTCATTTACACAAGAAATGGTTCCTTGCATGCCCTTTTTCATCTGGTTCAGTGGATGCATTGATTTGGAAGCCCCAACTGATTCAAAACTGGTCACTTTTAAACCCTGCAAAACCTTATAACAGAAAGTTTGTTCCTCAAACAGGAAAACTGAGACACAGGAGACATAAACAGGTCGTGCTGGCACCAGTTTTTTCAGTAGGCTGAACATTCAGATGCAGATTTATTAGTCTGGAGACAAATGTCTCTTTGGAGGAATGGAAACCAAATGTTGCTGGCGTTTCATGTATCGTATTCACTGCAGAAAATACAAACTTAGCAAAATATGGGAAATGTGCCCCCAAGAAACTTGCTATTCCATTTACTTCAAAAGTGCTAGACTTCATCAGACTCCCAACATCCCCACCCCCTCCTTCCCCTCTGGTTCCTCAATGAGTGGAAACCAAAAATTACTTGCAAATTGCCCCTTCCCCATGATTTTATGGCATTCCCCTTGGAACAGTCACTGCCCTGGCTCAGCAGGAAGCTTGGTCCCAGGCATCCCTCTGCTTACCAAGGACAGGAACAGGATGATTGAGCATCATAGGGAGGCCTTGGGGCTGAGATACGGGGAGGATTTATCCTGAGCTCTGTGATTCCCGCTGCAGGGCTCACAGAGACATGGCAATCATTCCAGAAAGGCTGGGGAGAGGGCAGGGGGGCAGAGAGGAGGGAAGGCTGGCTCTAGCATCGCCTGGACCAGCTCTAGAAACCTCCTTTGGGATCAAAATAAGAGGAAAACCTACTTGTACTCAGAGTATTGATGTTTGGCTTGAGCAGTGCCGGGGGCACAGCCCGTGGTTGGCAATGGGACATGTGCAACTCCTAAGAAAATGCTGGAGTCTGCACTCCTGGCCCAGGGGGTCTGTAGCTTTGGTGTGCACTGCATGGAGAAGGGAAGGGATCAATACCTGTCTTCAATGCCAAGAAATAATCTATGATAAAGGAGTAGAGCAAAGCCCCCACGGAAAGCAGCTCTGCCCGGTGAAGAGCTGGACGCAGGTCGGACGTATCTCAAACTTTTATCCTTGCCAGGTGATCCCATATCAACATCTGCAGAGCCCCAGATCCCCAGCTCCCATTCTTTGAGCTGTCAAAGCAGCCCTCAGCACCAGGATGAAGTTCTGATTAGGCAGGATGAAGGATTTCACGGAGCAGAGCCTGGAGGAAGCCTGGCTCGGGCAGAAGCAGCAGGATGATAAGTCGACCAGGGCAAAAGGTCTGATTGCATTTCCCTTCCTGAGAATGGGAATAGTCATCTGGGCAGGGAGAAGCACTTATTGTCCTGAGTCAGCCAGCAGTTTTTCCCTGTGAAATACCTACCCCAACAAGAAGCAGCAGATGTTTCATGTAAATCTGCCATAGGACAGAAACATCCAGAAGGTCAGATGACCAGATGTACAGATAGGGATGGGGAGACAGAGGAAATTGCCTTTCCCCTGGAGGGTTGGCAGGAAGGAGTTTTCATTAGCACTTTGGATGCAGGAAATGCAAAGCCTGGGAGCTATTAATAGAAATGGCCTCTTACATGGATGCTGGAGAAGAGCAGGCAGCCAGGAATGAGGAAAAGACAAGTCATTATAGATCCATAGAGGTTTTTCACCCACAAGTGAAGCCAGAAGAAATTCCTGCCCACGTCCTTCCACCAGGAGTGACAGACCAGAATACTGGCATTCAGTTAATTTTGCAAACTCTCCCACTGGTTGATGTCCAGGAAAGAAGGAGAAGATGCAATTTGGCTGCGGAAATGGTGCTGAGGGCACATATCCAGAGCCTCTGAGGCTGATTAGTGTAAACACAGACAGGCTTTTCAAGGATGGTGGCTGTTTTTAGGGAGTGAAGACAGCGTCCATGAAGATGGGATATGAATTTGGGGAGAGTAAAGGATGATTTTTCAGGAGTTTCATCATGATTTTCTGACCCACATACTATCTACAGTGGTGGCTGAAGGGATACTGACCATGAAAGGAATTTAATGCAGCTTCTTGAAAACTGAATAAATCCCTCTGCTTCGTCATGAACAACCTTGTAATTGCTGGGGCTGTGGAAGAGGAGGGACACAAGCAGTGTGGCTGCAGCTGAGTAGTCCCTACAATAAATTATCTCAGGTATTTTTGTAACCCACACAGTCTCTCATTGCCCTGGTGTCCCTTCATACAGAGGTGTAATAATAGGTACATTAACACAGCTGGGTTAGAGTAAATGTAATAAACACAGGTAGGTCATCAAGTGCCCAGTTTTACAGAGTGTAGAGAACTCACTATGATGGGCAGTAAAAATCCTGGAGGGGATTGATATGAAAAAAAGTCAAGAGAGGATTTTACCTTAAAAATTGCATAAGGCAGTAGAGCACACCTAGAACTTGCCATGCAGGGAGTCCTTTGCCTCCTTCCAGCTGCACTGTAACACTAATATCTTTTATGATCCCAGAGATTTACCCTTCTCCTTACTTTCCTAGTCTGTGAAAAGGATTTAATATTTTGCTACTGCACAGATTAATGTCAGGTTACTGCAGAGATGTAAAACACACTGCTAGTCCTACGTAATTACATTATTATGGTCCTATAATAACACAGGCAAACCTATTTCGTTTAAGTGTTGGCAGAGGTAACATCCCACTGTATGCAAAAGTTCATTCCACTTCTTTCCAGCCTGCTAAAATGGTAAAATAATTCTACCTATTCCCTGTGGCAGCAGCATTTAGAGTAGTTAAAAATAGCAAAGCAAAATTAGTTCAAAATAATGAAAGTAGAGCATTATGTTGTGGTGCTCCCTACGCTGCTGTTGCTGAGTGTTGAGGAAGAGAGAAAGAAAAATAAAAGCAACTAAAAATATAAATTGTCTGACACTGGCAATAGAATACATATATTAAAGACCTTTTGTGGCAAAGTTTCGGTTTTCTGTTATTATATGTACAGCAGTTGTTTCAGACACTTCAGCTCAACTGCTCAGAGAAAATGACAATTTTATGTCATTCCCAGAAATGTCACCATTTCCATTTGTCTGTTGCCTTACTGAGTCCCCCCAAGCTAAAATCACATGGGTGTCTAAAGGAGGAGAACCATGATGCAGATAGAGATGCTTGACCCCTGCCAGGGGTGAGTGGACACCAGTCTGCCCCACCACCATCCTGCCAACTCATCTTTGATTCATCCCAAGTCCCATCTCAGATGGAAAAACTGTGCAAAGGGGGAAAAATCTGGTTTGCTAAAGCTGATTAATAGAGGACATGGTCCCCCTGGATGGTGTGGTCACTTCACAAACCCTCTCTGTGCCCTGAGGAGAAAATGTTGACTCATGCAGAATAAACCGGATTTCTCCAACTCTCAGGAAGACACAAGAGCAGATGCTCCTAAAGGTATGAGAATTCCTGCTAATTTTAGCAACTTCTTTACTTTGAACAGTTTGCACTGATCATTAACTCTCCCAGTTGGATGTTCCAGTTTGGGATACCAATCAATCACATTGTTTCTTCCTGATGATTTTCCTTGTTGTGAAGATGTCATTTAACATTATCCAGCTGGGATAACCTGAAGAAGCCAAATCTACTGGTGCATAAATAATGTTTACAGTTATGTCATATCATTTTATTCTCTCTTTCAAAAAGCCACTTGTCCAGACAACAAGAAGAAATAGGTCTTCTTCTCCCTGCTCTTTCTTTCTTGGATTGTATTGTCACCAAAAAAACCCACAAAACAAACAAACAACAAAAAAACCCAAACAAACCCCTCAAACCTCATCTTTTTATTGTTTTTAAAAAATAGTTTCTGCAAGAACTCAATGTTTTCTTGTGAATTTTAGTAACCTATCCAAACTTTCCAGGTCAGGCTGGGGCACCAGGACACTGATCACCCTACACAGGTATTTCCAGAAGGGTTTGCAGCTCAGCAGATATGGATATCTGGGAAACAGAGAGAGGAGGGAATTGCCAAAAGCAGAACTACTGCTGGGTTTTCTCCATCATTTTTCCCCTTCAGGTATGACACACAATATGTGTTCAGCCCATTAACTTTTACAGAGGAGGTTGGTGTTTGAGTTTCTTATTGAATTGCAAATGTGCAAATAATCAATTTAAATTTTAGAAAACAAATATTTTCCTTTTAAATTTTCTCCTCCCTGTTCAAGGTTGTGAATTACACTGGTTTGAGCCAGTGGCTTCTCCAAACATGTTCTTCTACATGTTTGTCTTATCAACCTCTGGCATCTCGCCATGGACCAAAATCTAAACATTTTCATGAGTTTTCTGGACTTTTGGCTGAACATTATCAATTTTTTTAGAAGCTCATGTGTAAGGTCTAATCAAAACCCTGCTGGATCTTTCAGGTGAAAAATTGTTTCAGAAAACCTGGGGCTGTGATATCCATGGTGCCATCTGTGGAAATCCTTCCCAGGCCTCTGAGGGAGGGACACCTTTCTCTACAGGTGTCTGTCACTTAACATCTGATGTTCCTCAAGTTGAAACAAGATCCACTGGACTCTGCTTCATGGAAGTCAATCCACTGAGGATCACTGTGGTTTCACCTGAAGGGGCAGGAACATACCTGTAAAGTCTGAGCTGACACATTCATGTCATTTTGCTGACACATTCATGCCAGGGCGATAAAAGAAGAAATTAAAAAATAAAAAAAAATAAAAAAAAAGAGAGTGGAGAAATATGGTAGATTTTAGGAAAAATAGACAGAGTATTTTTCCGTCTTGGCCTGGCCCTGTTCAGAATGTGTGATTTTACTGGCCTATGCCAAGGGCTCATTTTTTGGGTGGTTATTTTTGTTTATATAAAGGAATATATTTCACTGTCAATATTATAGCAGAGGAGAAAATCTTTTGGAAGAGACATATGTGTGCAGTCTCTGGGCATTATATCCTCCGCTTTTCCTTGCTTTCTCTTTCTCAGCCAGCTCTGTGCTCTCTCACTACAGGAAGTCACAACAGCTCTCGTGCCAACAACCATCTTCCTTTTCCTCCTTCCTGAGGAGCTTTTAACTTTTCTCAGTGTCTTCAACAGCTCAGTGCAGAGGGGAGAAAGGCCTTTAGCTGCTTCCTGCACGGTGTGATTGAAGGATGTTCCACTGGAAGAGGAATCACCAATTATCCTTCCCGGAGAGCTGATTGACAGGGGCATTGTGAGCTCCCAGCTGGATGGACAAGCACCTGAATTCACCTGCCATCGAGGAACAGGCATCACTTGACAGCCTGAGCTCCATTAGCAGAGGAAGGGTCATTAAAGAAGCAAAATGCTTGTTCTTGCCATGACTGTGTTTTGCACGGTCCAACTCAAACAAATGTCCGAATTGACATTCCAAGCATAATAAAGAGGTTTCCATATCCGTTGCACTTTCGTTGCACAACACCCTTCAATAGAAGTGTTCAGCTAATGGAAAACCGAAATGGCTCAGGGAAAAGAAAAAAAAAAAAAGAAAAGGGAAAAAAAAAATTGTCCGTTTTTTCAACATCTTCTTTCAGATGAGAAAGGAAAGGGGGATGTACAGAAGAATGCAAAGAGCAAACATCTTAAAATGCCAACAAGAGTCTTTTGGAAGCTGATTAAAACCATTTGTGTGTGGTCAACAGAAAAAAAAAAAGGGAGTTTGCAGAAAGTGGAAGGGAGACAACCTCTGCTCTGTTCTGAGTCACAGAACCCATGCCAGCGTTTCTTCTGACTTTACAACTTTTTCTTGGCCTATCCGGGTGAAAGGCTGATTAAAAATGGGGGCTGAGAATGCCTGTTGAAAAACCTCCCAGATTGTGATCCCAGCACAAGGGCAAATGGAGCCTTGCAGTAAGTCATTCCTGGCTGTCTGGATCACTTATCAAATATAGCAAAGACACCCAGTCACAGCCGTCGGAAATCGCACACCCAGTGACCTGCTCCTCACAAGGGGCTTTTTCCTTGTATTCAGTGGGAAACAGAGGAGAAAACAGAATTACAGCTGGGGGGGGGGGGGGGGGGGAAGAAAAGAAACCCCCAAGATTTTCTGTGAAAAAAAATCATAGACATGGATGGAAAGAGATTTATCTATTCCAAACCCGTTTTTCCTTCAGTGGTGTCTTAGGTAAAATGAAAGAAACCAAGGGGATTGGATTTCACTGGGAGAATGACTGTGAGGTCTGCTGTGCAAGCCAGATTTTCCAACCATACATTTAAAAGTGGTTACTCGAGTTTGGGTAAAGAAAAAAAATCAAATCAAATCAAATCCACTCACCCAATTTCCGAGCAGTCTGTGAACTGGGAGCTTTGGAGATGCAGAGAATAAGAGCATGGATTTCCCGCTCACACTGGGATCTCTCCAAAGGATGGTGGTGTCTGGGGTTTTTTCATTGCCCTCTTGACCTCTCATGGGGGTTGTATTTTATTTTTCACCATCAGGGGCTTTAGTGAACATAAGATTCCTTTCCCTATGAGTGCTCCCAAGAAAAATGGGCAGCCAGCACAAGCTGCCAGAGGTCTGGTAGGTGCAAGAGTGGTGAGCATTTTGAGTGACTGGAGTGCCAGTTAATCAAGGGCAGCTCCAACTGGAAATATTGTGCTCATGGTAGATTTAGCATTCATTATACCCATCAATAAAACCAGAAAACACTGGAGAGGAAACTTAAACTGCAGAAATCAAGGAATCTCATTGAAGAAGAGTGTCCTTTATAAATGCCAGAGGGTTGAAACCTGGAAAGGGTAAAGCTGAGAGCTCACAGAGCATTGATTTACAAGCTGAGAGAGCCACTGAGAACTGGTAAAGGAAAATCCTTCTTGAGTTGTTGATTTTTCCACGATTAAAAGAGATAATTAATATGCTAAAATTTCAACCAAAAGAAAAAGATGAGATGAGGCGGTTTGACCTCCAGAGCTGGTGACAACAAAGTGGCTGGGAATTAGTTCTGATCCAAAATTCAGACCTTATAAAATATTTATCAGATTCACTAAGTTTTTCCTTAGTGGTTATTGGTAGTAATGCAGTGACACTGACTCAATATCGAAGCAAAATACAGTTATTAAATCCCTTGTGGGCATTTCAATGTATGATATCTTATTAACCTCCAAAACCTGGCTTTTATTTTGATCTGGTGTAACAATTCTCCTCATAACCCCTGTGTCTCTATATATGGACTATTCAAAAATTACATTCATTTTTCTGGCTGAATGTTTTTTTCTCAGTAAACCTGGTTTCTATATTTAACCTGACTTTCAGCTGCATCATAGATTTTGTTTTTATACTGGATGTTTGCAACTTTTTGGCACACCATAATCTCTTGGCACACCCTAATGCTCCTAAATGGTGCTAAAATAAATCACTCCTTAACCTTCATAATGCAAAATGCTTTGTGGCTTGAGCTAAATTAATGCAGTTGCTCAAAAAATTCAGTGGTGCTTTAATGGGGCAAAGAAGAGAAAGAAACCCAAAATGTGAGGAGAACAATATTATTCATCTCTTTTCCATAACTTTGTTGGTAATAAATATCAATTGAACAATGGGGAGAAGCAAACATATTCAAAATGAGAATTGCCTTATTACAGAGACCAAGGAGGGACCCAGTTTAGCTTTTACTGATAGATAGAGGATGTCTGAGACTGTAGGTACTTTTGTTTAGTCATAGTTTGGGAAAAGCTTTCCTAAGTTACATAGGAATCTCATCCTCTAAGATCCATTCATATGACCGAGCTCCTCTAATATCTTGCACTTGATTCCCCAACAGCTTTAAAAATAGTCATAATGCTTGAAATTTGTTTGCTGCCAGTAGAAATCCAGTAAGGAGAAATTACCTCTTTAACAAAATCATTGCTAATACCTCCCTAATTGTAACAATCATTAAAACTAACTCCACGCGCCAGAGTGGTGAGGCAGTGGATGCTCATCAGGCATCCTTATTTAACTAATTATTATTATTTATAAGTTTGTCTATTTTCCCCCCTTTTCCTTTTTGGTTTCTACCACGGTGAAAGAGTCACTCTCCAGCACAAGAACTTCATTTTTAAGCAGAGGTTTGGGCAGATCCTTCTATTTGTGGAAGGCTCCCCACTCCCTGTGTCAGACTCAAACCTGGAAATGCTTTTGGTGGGAGGAAGGGGAGGATGGTCCAACGCCTGTGCTCCACTGGCAGGTCCAACCCTGGTAACAACAAAGCTACTTCCAGCCCACACCAGTGCAAACCATCACTGACACTAATTCATGGCATCAAACAGGGGAGTTTGGCATCGATGTGTGGTACTGAAGGAGCAGGGAGGGGAGGTTTGCAAAATAACTGCCCCTCGCACATTGCTGCTTTAAGGGAAAAAAGAAAACAGGGCTTTAGTTTGCTGAGCTTTCTCCATAATCTCCAGCTTTCTGGATTTTAACAAGGTCTTTATAAAATCTTGTACCTCTGCACAGCAGAGCTGTGATGAATTTATGCTGTTGCAGGGTTACCTTAACTATTTCTGGGAGTTTTTGCCTGAGATCACTCTTAAATTAGTGCCAGGTACCTTCTCCAGGCTGAGCTGATAAGTAGCTCTCAGGGAGCAGGGAACAGCTCTACTCTCCTTTTCTTCCTTTCTGACAAAAGAAATCCCTGCTGTTTCCAAGGAAGCAGCTTAATTTTTATGATCCCAATAAGGAAAAACTAAAACTTTAGAAACTTTCATTTTCAGATTTTATTTTTATGGACATATTTTTTCTGTCTCTCAACAGCATTTCAACGATCCTCTAACAACCAACAACCTCTTCAAAAGGGATTTTTTTACCCAAGATTTTCTTTTTTTTCAGCTGAGGCAACGAGGAAATAATTCAGCTGCATCTCTTTATCTTCACTGGAAGGAAAGTAATTAGACAGATATATTATCTTATCTTATTCCCTGTGTCTCACACATATGTTATTGGAGGGAGATTTCAGTTCAGGGAACATGCTAAAAGTTAAAGGAGGATAAATGTGCTCAAGGGACAGAGATGAGGTGGAGTCTCTGCTGGGGACACTGCAGAAAGGTACAAGCCCAAGGCTGTAGCAGGATAATGTCAAGTTGCTGCTCTCCCTGTGTGAAAAGGAAAGAAGGAGCTGCCATTTCCATTCTTTCACCTTTTCCAGTCAAAATTCAACTTGGTTTCTTTCTTCTTAACTTATCAAGAGTGTAAAGTGATGGTTCTCAAGAAATAAAATTCACGAAAACATATTGTCAGGCATTAAGATTATGTCAGAAACACCAAAATCTATAGCAATCCCCTCCCAGACTGCAGAGTGTGTCCCATACATCAAGTTTGGTCTACTAAGGACAAATATCTTTGTTGCTGTCCTCTTAGAAGAGACAAAAATATTTTGCTAAGAGATATTAAAGTCAAGCCTCCAATGTTTTTTTGCTCACTTGCTGAGAATTCAAGAAACCTTATTACTGCTGAGGGGAGAGTCACAGATTTAAACTGCAGAAGTATGTAAGTCTTAAAATTACAGACAGAGAGTTCCAAATTCACCTTCTTTTTAATCCTCTGGAGAGTGCTTCCTATCAAAAATCAAATCTTTCAGATAAATTATTATGTAGGTGAGAGAAAATGGGGTGAGGAAGTGGTAGAATTCTTTTAGAAATTAAGACAACACCTTCACACCCAAAAATCTCTAATATATCTGTTTATGGGGGGAAATGCATTTCACAAGATTTCTCCTCTTTTATTGTGTTCTGTGCCATAATGTAGAAATGTGATGGAAAATTTGGGAATTCTGTAATGCAGACAGGTAGTTTTCACAGCTGGGTTTTGATGCTGAAGGCTGAAGGGGACTTGTTTGCTTCCAGCCAAGGCACCCACAGGGCTGAGCGAGGTTTCAGGAGCACCAGGGGCAGGGTTACCTTCCCCTGACCTTGTTGTCTTATTAAAAGGGGGATCAATATTCAGCCCCCTGTGGACTCCTCCTGGTCTCAGCTTTCCCTCTCTGGCAGGAACTGGTACCAGTGCCAACTTTTGCTCTGACACAGATTGGAGCTGACACCGGCAGCGATACTTTTTCAATAAATGTGACACCAGACACCAGAAATGTTTGCCACGAGGAGAGACTGTTCTCCAACTGCTCCCCATCCTATGAACACAGATCTCTTCTAAGGCCGTGTCAGCTTAACTCACTGCAACTCCTTTTGCAGTGATAACACTTTCCTGGAAGGGGAAATCCAGCAAGTGAGATGTGATTGTGGAGCACTGTCAGCCTACAACTGCACTCGGGAGGATGTGGAAGCATCTCTGTCTTTATAACTCACCCGATGTCAGGGTAATAGGATGCTGACATGACAGTCCACCTCTGGAACCTGCCAGCTGCTGGCTGCTCTATCCCTTTTTGGTTCAGGAGTTTTAACAAGATGTTTCTGGTCTGTAATCAATGTAAACTTCCCATGCAAAATCTGGTGGAATGTTCTGATTCCTGAATAAAGCACTCGGTTCTTTGTTTTCTTTCTAAGCGTAACGTTCCCTGCTTTAGCTACAGCTCTGGAAATGAGAGCAGTTTCCAATCTTTTTCTGTCATCTAACGCTTTTTAAAACAGGATGGAGCTGGCAGGTGAGACATCAAATAGAGACCAGCCAGCACAGCTGGAATATTTTGGAACCAAAATGCATCTCAGCCTTATCGCCGTCGGCAGCGTCTCAGACCGAGCTCTGGTGACACATATCCATAGCTTCGGGTTGGGTTTTTCCAATGCCAGAAAGCTGTCAGCCTCAGCAGGACTGAGGCACAGGAGAAAGTTATTCCCATGCATAAATACTTGCAAATGAGCCCCTCAGTGTGTTCACAGATTATGGTTTTTAACATTGTCGTCGCTGTCAATAAGTGATCTATTAATTAAGCAACATTAGAAATATGTATTGGTCCTGCACTATATTTAGGCACAATTTACTGAGTAATTTTATTGAGAGACATGCAAACTGTTTGATGGAGTGGGATATTTAATGGCATTGCCCAGCCTGACCTCTTGGTGATCACAGGTGTGCAGGGCTGAGATGTGAGCCAGACATCCCTGAAAATAAAAATCAGGAATACCAGGTTGTCCTAAACCATAAAGCTGTATTTGCATTTGCTTCTAGCAAGCTTTTGTGATGAAGATGAATGGTAAATAGCATGTGCCCAAAAGCCTCAACTCCCCACAGTGTGGTACCCTGTAGCTTCCCACAGGAACTAGGACTGTTCCCTGGGCCAGTGAAACCTCCAGGAATGATCAAGTTGATGCTGTGCTCCACCTTAGTTTCATGTCATACTTGACAAAATCATGTCCTTTCAGGCAGGTTTCTGGAATCAGGTTTGTGTTTGTGCCTCATCCAAGGGCTAAAAGGAGCAACTGCTCTCCCAGCTCAGAGGACAGAGGCATAGAAACCCTTGGAGGGCCACCAGGGTCCCCAGCAGTGATGCTTTCCCAGTGTGAGCTCTTGTAACAAAAAATTGACTTCTTTCTCCTGGGTCTCAAGCAAAGCAACTCCACATCGTGACATTGTCCCCCCTCTTGACTCGCACCCAGGCCTCCCAGCTGCAAATTCAATAGAAAATACCTGCTTTCTCTTGAAAGCTGCTTAATTGGCTGCTGTTCCTGATCCTCCAGCTGAATTTGCATTAAAGAAAGACCTGCAATCTTTGGCATTCCCTGGCCAGCTCCATATTTAGTGCACGGACCTGGCAGTTCTCTGAACGCCCACATCTGTCTGAGCTCCCCACAGCTGATTTATGGTTAATATCTCAAAGGCATGTGGTGCCAGTCCCACGTTGAGCTCTGGATTGTGGTGGTCCGTCTGTATTTGTTGAAATTGGGCCCAAAGAAGCTGGCTTGGAGCAGAGACTGCGAGGAATGTGAGCCAGTGGCCGTCCAGACAGCTCTGTCAGCAAGCTCAGGAAACTGGCTGAAAAATACTGGGAAGAGGCCCAGATTTCAAACAACCTGTGGAGCTCTCATGAGAACACGCTGTTTTAAAACAGAAAGTTGAGTGATATTCTTAATTACAGATTTATTTAAAAAAAAAAAAAAGGGGTTAATGATGTCCCTTGCCCTTGCAGAATGTGAGGTGCGTTCCCCAGATTGCCACCATGGAACAAGTGACCTTCATCCTCTGGTGTGGAGATCTCATTTCCATGCCCTGCATTAAGCATTTTTAATTCCCAGGCAGAGATAAGGATCAGGACACTCTTGGAGTCCCAAAGCTCTGGGACCTGTAGGTCTTTATACTGGCCATATAAAGAAATCTTTGGCTCAGGGGTTGGAATTCATGTCCATCACCATTTCCCATGGTGGGTTTGGCTTGTTAAGGCTGTTATGCCATAAAGCAGAAAGTCACCAGCCCAAGAGCTTCAAGTCCAAAGGGCAGTTTTATCTCCTGAACTAATGAGCTCTGTGATCTTATACCAGGGTCAGGATAACCTGAGCACAGATATGATTTAACTAAGCTCGGGCTTTAGGGCTCATTATCGGAGTATCTGGGTGAAATGCAAGTCTGGGGTGTTTGCTGGATGATCTAATGGTCCCTCTTGGTCTTAAATTTTATGAGTTTGGGCTCTGGGTGGAATCTGGTGTATTGTGTCGGTCAGAGTTTAGCTTGAGAGAATGAATCACAGCTTTTAATCATGAAGAGGCACCTTGTACCCTGTCTGCAGTTAAAATAGTACTGAGATGCTTTCTCTTGAAAAATCCTCCTTGGGTTTTTAACTTTTTATTTATTGGTCACGTGATTGGGTCTGGAGCATATCTGGAGCTTGGGAAATTGCACAGATTTAATATTGGACTGCAATTCATTATATCTGACCATTTAAGTCTATATATGTTGGGACAGTGTTTCATTGCTTTTTCAGGTCAGGAAGTGACTATCCCGTATCCTGACTTGCACAGAGCTTGCCAAAAAAAATCAGTTAAACCTCAGATTTTATTCATAGTTCACTTAATTTTATAAGATTTTTTTCTCAATTAAAAAGTACTCAGAGGATGCGTTTTAACACATTGAAAGGTGCTGGTCATAAAATGTAAACTGGGAAAAACCAAATACAAACTTGGGAAGAGTAAACAGTTTTATTTAAATTGAAAATATTTCATATGAATGGAAAGAGATTTTTTCCTGTGTTTATAAGCTGATCTTCTCTTTATTATTCCACATGTCAGTGCTCTACAAACTTCTTTGAATGTCAGTGATGACATTAAGAAGGGGAGTAAACAGAGGAAAACACATTAAAAATTAGCCCTTGACAGTGACTCAGGGTTTAATAGCATAAAGCCGTCCTTGTAGTATTTGTTAGAGGCTAAAATTACGTGGCTCTGCAAAACTGCAACTATCACTAAGTTACACAAAAATTATCTGTTAAATGCATGCTTCTTTTGGTCAGCAGCTTGGTGGCCATGATCTGTGCCAACTGGCCTAGAAACTGTGAAAATCAGTTTATGGCTCTGTCCTGATTCTCTGGTAAAAGTGTCTGTTTGAAAAGTAGGGTTGGAAGGGAAGGAGAGGACTTGGGAAGTTTCACGTGGAATGGAAACCCAGTGTAACAGAGCATTGGCCTATTTAATACCTATATTTAGTGCCTCCTGATCCCCCAGGGCTGCTCTATGGACAGGTACTAAATGCTGGC
Organism: Chiroxiphia lanceolata; assembly: GCF_009829145.1. Lineage (NCBI taxonomy): Eukaryota > Metazoa > Chordata > Aves > Passeriformes > Pipridae > Chiroxiphia > Chiroxiphia lanceolata. The sequence continues at coordinate 6,524,863 of NC_045649.1, read as the reverse complement.
CTTGATGGAGAATTCTGCACAGTTTAATAAGCTCTGGACAAAGCCTCAAATTACTGGTCCAGAAATAAGGAACTGTAAAGAACTTCTGGGGTCTGTTTCCTCTTTTTAATTACTTTACTCCTTGCTCTGCTACTTCTGCAGGAAGTTTGTTCCAGAGTCTTTTGCTGCCAGTGGAAATGACTTCGTGTAAAGAGACCACCAAATTCAGCAAACTAGACATTTTCAGATGGTTTATTTCCCCTCTAAACCCATAAATGCTTTTCTGGCCAGCATGTGCTGTGTATGTCAATATTGCTCTTTATCCAGAGAGTTCTCCCTCCTTGCCAGTGTTTTTCCCTGGATGCAGTTTCAGGGGACAGTTGTGTCCCTGCTCCACCTGTGCTTAACTGAGCTAAAGAGAGTCCCTATCCCATGGAACATTCCCATACCTTCCCATATGCATCTCAGCTCTCTCTTTTCCTCTCTTTCCCCACCAATAAGAATGGAATGGAATGGAATGGAATGAAATGGAATGGAATGGAATGGAATGGAATGGAATGGAATGGAATGGAATGGAATGGAATAAAGTAGGACTCTGACTTGCAGAAATCCTCACTCTCATCCCCTCAACTTGATACCTTGCAGTCTTAAATATAATGTCATATATTACATCAGCCTTCAGGGTCCTCCAGTTCTTTTCAGGTGCTACACTGAGCCTCTTTTGTAAGGATTTGGTCTCCAGGATACATTTACTTCTCTGTCTAATCTTGTCTGAATTTTGTTACTGTAGTTCTTGAGAACACCGCTTAAAATTGGTCTCCAGTTGGCTCTTTGGGAATTGCCTATAATCTCCTACTAATCCAACCATTCCAGACAATGGGATCAATACCCCTTTAAGCATGTTTCTTACTGGAATTCTTACTGGGTTACAATTTGCAAGCTCCCACCTGCTTCACTTTGAGTCTTCCTCAGAAGCACAACATGTTTTTTAAAGTTCTGCTTAGAGAAAATGATCAGGAAAAGACCTAATGCCAAAATTACCCCAGGTAACCTCACACCAGATTTTGTTCTTTCTTTACCTCGATGTCTGCAATGACCCTTATCCTCTCCTTTCTTTCCTAAACTTTTCAGGTGAGCAGGGACAGCTGCAGCATCTGTAGCTGCTCAGCTCATCCCAAGGAATACATTTATTTCTATCCTGGCTCATGGAATGTACCAGCTTTTCCACTCTTCTGGCTGATTTCCCCCCCTCTGTTCACTGATTTCAGCACAGAGAGTCCTCTGAGCTTTCTTTCCACCTCAGATGTGTAACTTCCATTCCCATTCACTTATGAGCCATCCAGCCTTTCCCCCGTGTTCCACACACTCTTCCTTGCTGGAAACACGTTCAGCAAGGAATTAGACTCACTTTCTATCAAACTCCACACCATCCTTCCTGCATAGCAAACCCACGTCTTCTTTTCTGGTTCTCTTTTTATTCTTCTGGTTAAGGAACTTCTGTTGTTTATTTTAATATCCTCTGCAAGGTCTAACTCAGCTTGACTTTTGGCAATTCTCACTTTACCCCTGTGCTTGCTGACCTCTAAAATACAGCTTCCTTTGCAGATTCATCTCTTTTTCCACCCTTATCCCTAACAGACCCTATGAAATGAGCCAGTGAGCTCCAAACCCTTCAGGTTTTTCCTCTCTTATTTGCAATGTGAGTCCTACATCAGTTTTCCACTTGTGGTGCAAAGAATTTTCAAACATCCTGCAAGTACAGGGCAGCAAAAGCTTAGCTGGAGCTTCTTGCCCCAATCAGAGCCTTTAATAATCACTCCTTGAAATAAAAATAATTAAGCAAACATCCCTCATAGGTACAAATTTGGGGATTTTTTTCCCCTCTTCTACTTTGTGTCAGTGACCACAGTGGCTGCAGTTTTTTTCCTGATTCTCAATCTCCTTTTTCAGAAGATAACCTCTAAGTGTCAGGGGAAAAAAAAAAAAAAAAAAAGGCTTAAAATGTATTTACTTTTTGTGATTTTATGGTCAAGGTATCTGCTGGTGATCACATCTCACTTGCTATTATTAGTGGTGTTCATCCTCCCATGTGTCTCATGTTGAAACAATTCCTTGTGGTATTACATTGTCTAAAAACACCTCAGATTTTTATTCAAACCCTGAAATCTGAACAATTTTTTAAGAATTAAAGACATAGCACTGATTTGAGCTTGACATTGCTGTCATGATGATAGATAACATGATATTCCTTAAACAACAGAGACCAAGGAACTACAAGAGGCAAACTAGGTGAATAAATATATAGTATTTATATATATGATAACTTCCTCCCTTGAAAGAAACTTCTGTGATATCATCTAAGAGTTTAAGCCCTGCAAGGAAGTAAAAAAATGAAAGTTACTCATTTCTTGGGTTGCCTGAAAACATTTTTCCAAACCATTATTCAACCAAAAATTAAAGGTTTTAGTCCAGTGAGTTTTTCCAAAAGGTGTCTGCTTTGGTTGCCTTCATTTTTGATTAGGAACTTGCAAGTTTTCTGCAACATTTCCAATGAAAACTGAGAGATGTGGGCTCCCTTAGTCATTTTGCAATGTTTTGCATAATTTTGCTTTGGTGGCAAATGTTCGTAAATGCGTGAGTAATTTTTTAGGAAAAATTATCTTTTTTTTTTTTCCTTTTTTTTTCTTTTTTTTCACAGACACATCCCTGGGATGAAATAAGCTGAGTTTTATTTTCCCAGTGCTGTCAGCTCCCACAGTGTGGAACAAAATCCAGAGGAACACTCAGCTCCTGTCCCACAGAAATGCCAAAGTGCAAATGAAACGGAACAGCTGAAACTCCCATCGAGATACACCAGGGCTGAGGTTGCACAATCATGATTTAATCCTCTGGTACTATTTGTTTTATGCTTGCAAACTCTGAACAAATATCCAGAGACCATATTTATTCAGTGTCTCTGCCATAGAATATTGTGGGGTCAAAAAAATGTGTCCAGGAAATGATTAGACCAATTAATGGTGGATAAATTCACTGGTGGCTACCAAACTTGGGAGTCTGGGTGCAATATCTAGTTGGATGCAATATGCTGGGAGCTGGAAGGACAAACCAGGGCAAGGATCATTCTGTTCCTGTCCTTGTTTTTAACCTCTTTTTCTTAACCTTAGTCTGTTGCTAATAGAGCATGATGATGATGATGATTGTTATTATTATTACAAATGACCCGTGTTTAATTTAAAATTAGAAGTACTTGCATTGTGCTGCATCTTCAGAACTTCTATTTTCTCATGCCTCTGAAAGACCTGAAGTCTTCCAATCAAGATTAGCTTCTCCAATCAAACATCACTTCATCAGGAAAAATAAATTATTTCCACAGCACACTAGACAGCCTCATCACCCCACCTGACTTCACAATATCTGGGACTGTGTGCTCATGAGAAATGAATCACTTTGATCATTACTCAACCATGGAAGCATTTGATGGAGACCCTTCCTGATTTTGATGTCATCTAATCATTCTTGCAAGTTACTAGTAAAGGACTTGATCCCACAGCTGTTAATTGCCTCATTCCTTCTCTCTTACAACTCTTCCACTCATTTTTCTTCCAGTAAGAGCTGCTCTAAGGTAATTTTCTCATTGTCCAACTGGGACAGACACTTGAGTTTCAACCTTAATTGGTCTGAGCTAAACATTAGTATGTGATGGAATTTGTTATGATTATGAACAATCTCTTATTTTTCAAAAAGTTCTCCTTAAACTGGCTTTGAGATAAAGCTGGTGGCAGACATGGCCTTGGTGTCTTGCTCTTCTTTGTAAATCAGAAGTGAGCGTTCAACAGGAATTAAGTTCATCAAGACCCAGCTAGAATGTGGGTTGGGAGAAAATGATTCTTTTTCACTGGGGAAAGTGAACCCTATAAACTAAACCAGTGCAGAAATTCTGAGTGAAACATTTCTGAAGCACAGAACAACTTTTTAATTATTTGTGTTTTCAAACTGCTTCTGTTCACATGTTTTTTCCCCTCCTAACTAGTTAGAAAGTGTAATGTTCTATATTCTACTCTGTTGTAGCTCTGTCAACTAAACAGTAGAATCATGATCCAAACCCACTGGAACTGAGCAACATAAAAACCAGTGGTAGATACCAACTCACTTGGTAGTTTGGTTATTCAAACTGGATTAGAAAAGAAAACAAATGCCATTTTCAGCCAGTCCACATGATCCTACATTACACCAATTTCATTCTTCCTCACCAAACACATAAATATTTGCAGCATTTTACTCACATTATTAAGCTGCTCTCAGAATGGATAATGAGTAAGTTGGTTTCTGGTTTACCAGACACAAACAGAGGAGAGAGAAACCTCTTGTCTTTTAACTGACCAACAACCAGCCAGGCAAAACTGGGTTGGTGGCCACAAAATACCACTAGAATCACACCTGATACAAACAAAGATTTTTCATTTGCTATTACCACTGGTAATTTTATACCCACCACCAGATAAAAGCTAACAACAAATATCCAATCCATTCTGAGATGTGTTTCTGTCCACTGGCTCGTGGACTCTCTGTGAGCAACTTGCAATACCCTCGAATATATTTGTTCTCCTGCTTAGTTTGACAAAAATCTCTAAGGAGGTTTTATTTTGTCAGACTTTAAGTTTGTTCAGAAATGTTGGAATTAGAAGTTTGTTGCTCAGTTTTAACGGACCACATAGTATTTTTCACTGAAGGAGCATAGGAAGGAGATTTGAAGCTGCAAATTCAAGGTCTGGTTTCTATAATACCTTGCAAATCACTTGGCACCAATTTTCCCAGTGCACTTCAATTCTTATAATCCCTTATAAAGCAAAGTGCTTAAGAGTTTATTTAGATGCTGAAATATGTGGATGAACAAAAGATGGACTTAAAAATGTGCTTAAAGTTAAGAGCATAACTAAATACTTTGCTGAATAGCCCAAAGGGTTGCAAAGTGTGATTCCCCCCTTAAATTCAAATGAATTCACAGAAATATTTAGTATTAATTTCTCATATGGTGTTTGGACAAGCAAAGGGAGGCAGCAAAGTCTTGTGGCTGTAGCCACAAGTAAATACTGCAAAGAAGATTTGTGCTCTGGATCCATCCTTTACAGGGGCTGCACATTTGGGGAACAGGGACTCCAGCAGGCTTTAGCATCAAGGAAAAACAGTAGCCCCCTGGGAGCTGCCTAATTACTAATTACCTGGCAGTGACCAGTTGAGGGACATCAGCTTAAGATACATGCAAAAATTTCTGTCTATATCAAACCTCAAATACTTCAGAAGACCCATTTAAAATAATGTTCACTTGCATGAGCAAAAATTTACACTATTTAGATAACTTGCTTCTCTTGGGGTTAATTGTATAGCTAATTAAGATATTTTTAAGTGCAGTTATGATGTAGTTTCCTGGACCATTGCACAAGAGACATAAAACTGTGCCCTTCCAAAAAAACAAACTGATGGTCACCAAACATGACAGCCATGGCTCACTAATGTCATCCTTACTCAGGTGAGCCTTCTGCTGGCTCCAGAGAGCATTTTGCCTTAGGAAAGGAATAATTAAGAATATCAGGATGAGGCCCAGGGTTGCTCCCAAACAACACGAGTCTTTTTGGGTCACTGTCTACTGTACTTTCCCGGCGCCTTCAGAATTTTGCAGCCTCTCTATGGAAAGAGGGCAGAAGGTAGGATTTCTTTTAGAAAATTAAGGATTTCTCTGATCTTTTTGGGGTCTGTCATGCCCAAAGCACGGCAGGTCAGCGGCTCTTGTGCTCCTACAACTGAGCAGTGGGCATTCGCTGCTTTCCTTCATTAAATTGGAGACCTTGGTGGGCTGCTGGAAAAAAAAAAAAATCTTAGGAAAGAGGTAGCAGGGAGGGGAGGGCGAGCGCGTGAGAGAACCACATGTTCACGTTGCCTGTGTATGAACAGCAAGATTTCTGGCTTGACATTTATTGAAAAAATACATCTTACACTGTATCCACCCAACACCTGTTGAGAAACACTGACCCCATTACAGAGGTTGGATTTACACTGGCTCTGTATAACACCCTATAAAGGAGGCCACTGGTGCAAAAGATTAAAGAATGCTGTTAAGTAAGTTGTTTTATTTCTTTTGAGACTGAAAGAAAGCTGCAAAGTGAGAGAAAGCTTTCCTCGGTTATTTACTCTTCATTACCGGGGATCTTGAAGGGCCTTGTATAAACTGCTCTAGTCGGGTCATGACAACACTTTATAAGGTGCAAATGTTGAGGTGGAGCCAGTGCTGCACTGCCGGGGAAGCAAATGGAAAGGTCCCTCCCGACTCAATGGAAAGTTAGTGCTAATAAAAGCTCATGACTTTGGCACAGCTTCCCAGGCACAGGGGGCCCATGAACACCAGTTTGCACCAGGGCTGCAGAGCCCCAAGCAAGTGCCCCAGCCCAGCACATGGTCCAGGCTGCCCCTGGTGAAGTTTCTCCATGTGAACTTCGTAAAGTCCTTGTTGGAGATAAAAATCGTACGTTTAAGGGTTGGGGGAGTGGGGAGGGGAGAAAAAAAAAATCCCTTGTTTTTTACAAGCTGCTGTATAATGAATAGCCCGTTTCAAGGAATGTGTGAGTTCCTATTAGGGCTCAGTGAATGCTGCAAAATATTTTCAGTCAATGTGTGTCCCAGTTTTCAGACAAATGGCTTTCTGTGCATTCGCTCCCTTCTGCTCTCTGCCTTCCCCAGTCATTTGGGGGATCTGGCCAAAGGCTGGTGGACATGGCCCACCTGCCTCTCCCCACCTTTTCATTCAGTGAACTGTTGTGATGGGACCCTTCAGCTTTTTGGGGCCAATCAGGCTGGAAGTTGAAGGAAGGGGTCATGGACATGGAGTAGTTACATCCAAGTAGGGCAATGAAGGACTGACTGTGACCCAGCCATAGACTTTTGGGGCTTGAATGTATTGCCTTGAGACATCCTCAAATGTCTGAGGCACCTACAGGTGGCTGACAGAGTCAGTACAGGACCTGTGGGAGACCCTTATCCTTGGGAGTAACTCTTAAGGTCAGAGAGACCCCTGAGGAGACCCCAAACAACATTAATCAGCCACATGTGGGTTGATAAGTTTATCCCTTTAATCACCCTCTCCCTGAAGACTGGCTGGAAATGTGTAGACTCAGAAAACCACAGCTGAAGAAAACAAACAGAAAAGAGATCTGTCCACTGCTCAAAAGAGGAAAAAGCAAAGGAGACAGAGGTAGGAGGTGTTTGCTCTCATCAGCAAAGATGAAGACTCCTCAGAGGGGTGAGGGCCCCAGTCAGAGACTGCTCTACTCAGTCATCACTGGGGAGAAACCTACAGCTCTTCTGCCTCAGAATAAGCCCCTCGCTTCAGAGCAGATGCAGTGAAAAACCTGAATTTCTTCTTCTATTTTTAAATCTGTCTGAAAAAAAAATTGAAGCCCGGCTACAAAAAGCTCTGGAGAAGCAGGCAAGGCAGCTCAGGAGCCCCCAGAGGTTCTCTGCTGGCTTTGGGAGGTCTCACATCACATCATAAGGGTTATGATAAGGCAAAGAGAGTCCTTGTCCCTCCCCCAGTTGCTCCTGGCCCCAAGCACTCCCTGGCTATGGGCAGGGATGGACTCTGGGCAGCAGATGTCAGGGTGTGAGAAAGTCTCTCTTTATTCAGCCAGCCTTTGAGGAAGCTTCTTTCTCATCCCACCCTTTCCACAGCTCTGTTTGGACGCAAACACAATGTTTGTGTAGGAATAATTCCTTCATAGCCAGGAAACAGACTCTGAATGAGACCTTCTTTGTAAAAAATATATTTTTTTTTTCCTTTTAGTTCCTCCAGGCTGGGAATAGTCCCTGATTTCCCACGCAGGACTGGAAGGCTGGCATGTGCTCTGCATTTGCAATAGGCAGAGCAGCTGCACAGAGCTCGAGGAGTTGGGCTCCTTCTGTCTTAGCAGAGCTGAGCCCTGCAGGTTCAATTAATAGACTTTGGAAATGACCCAAGGCCTGACGATCCCCAGGCTTGTTTTAAGTGAAGGAAGGTGGCTGTTGGAGAAGAATTAGACCTGCCAGGGTCTCGCTGCAGCTGGGACACACAGCGAGAGCCTGAAAAGCCAAGAGTCTGGAACCTGTGTTCCGATGGCTGCAGAGACAAGAAGTCCCATTGCTGGGACAATAAACAAACAGGAAGGGTCTGTGCAGATGAATCCTCATCTTTTGCTTCACATGGACTCTAAAATCCATATGGTCCCCAAGTCACAAGCCCCAGCATTTACCCCCGAGTTCTTTAATGAAAAGGATGAACAGAAAGCGGTTTCACAAAGTAGGAAAAGGGGGAGATTTATATTAAAAAAAAAAAATACATCCAACAGTACTTTCTGAATTCTTAATGGTTCATTAAGGTAAAAAAAAAAATCTTTCCATTACTAATTTCAGTTAATTACCATCCTAAACTAATAAAGACTTGGTTTCTAAGATCAAAGGCTGGTGCTTCAAACTAAGGCAAATTCTCTTGAAGTCACAGATTTGGAAAAGCTCCCAAACACACAGTGGTGCAGAAGGCCAGGGATGGTAGCAGCAGGAGAGCTGACAGGGAACACGGACCCATCCCCACACCCCCCTTCACCTGGAACGTGGGCATGCTCCCTTCTTGTCTCCACCATCCAGATCCAGAAGGAATCACTGGGCTGGGTGTTACTGTTCCCGTTCTCCTCATTAAGCCTCCGTATTTTGGCTCTGGCAAAGCCCAAGATCAGAGTAAAACATCCTCAGTTGCTGATGATTGATGACTAATTTGCTGTGAAAAGTCCTGAATAAGGAGTTTTCCACCCAAGAACCTAAATTCTCCATTCTGGCACTACTTCTTTTAGAAGAATTCCATTCAAACCCCAAGTTTCAGGATGAATCAACCAAGCAAGAGGAAGCTGGCATGCCAGCTGAATATTTAATTGTTGTATCTGTGCAGGCAGTAAAAGACTAGGAGGGGGCAGGCAAGGAGGGAGGAACAGAAATATTCTGAGATGGCTGGGAAACACACAATTTTTTTATTTATCAACTCTGTTTACTTTAAAACACATCCAACTGGAACGGTTGGTGCAGACATAAAAATTAAAATAGAAAACATCCTGGGCCAGCCTCTTGGAGGATGCAAATTGGCATGGGAGTTCCCATGGCTTCCGGAGTCAGCTGCTCTCAGTGAAGTCAACTAAAGTCAACTCCACCACTGCTGCTGATTCTGTGAGGAGAGAGAAGGAGGGAGAGAGAGATGAGGCCTCTGAGGTAGCTTGTGCTAAACCATTCAGGGCACGGGGGGGTTAAATGAGACCAGCAAGGAAGGGGAAGCCAAGGCAGGTCAAGGAGCACAGGTGGGCTCCAGATCCGAGTTGTGCTGCCATTCCTGGGTGGTCCAAAGGTGTAGCCCCACCGAGGGCTCGTTGCAGCAAACCAAGCCCTCACCTCCTCCTGGACTCGCCATGGGCTCAAGGGAAGCAAGTTCAAGTGGGGTCAGCAGGAATAATACGACGGTTGAGTGGTAACAATGCACACAGATTACCAACAGGTCATGAAATTCAGCTTCAGTCTGTTAAAACGCTGGAAATGTGGGGAAAAAAGTACAGTTAAACTTCATCTGCACCAAAGGGGATGTTGAGGGCTTTCTTAAAGTCTGTGTGATACTCGTCGTGTGTTATTTATATGCCACTGGTAGGAATGTTCCCATGTTTCCTTACTGCACGGATTAATCCCCTGTTGAGGCATCAGAAAAGCTGGACCAGGCTGTGATGGAGCTTTGTGGGGCACCAAAAGTGCCTACAAATCCAGGGCAGATTGGAGTGATTACAAATGGCCAGATCTGCAACTGGAAATTTATTTTCCCTCTCCTCAATGGGCAGGAGGCTCCATGGAGATTAGAAGTCCAGAAAGGTCCATTTTTCCTGCAGGATGCTGGACTGTAAATCATGGTTTAGTCCCATCTGGGCATTTTCCTCAATTTTTAAATAAGTTACTCTTCTCCTAGAAAAGCTGTCATGCTTGGTGTGGGTGCTGAAGAGCTTTTTCACAGTGAACATGAGGACTTTTGGGGGTTATATACTATTCCATAGGTGCTACTGGCTGTGAAGAGCTGAGATAGACACCCAAATATTCCTTTCCCAGCTGAAGCCCCTCCAGGTTTTAGGTAGAGAAAGCAGCGCAGAACCATTTAAAAATGAACAAAACATGTAAGAAATATAATATTTACTTTAAAAAACCTCTCAAATGAATTTATGGCCAACACACATTTGGTCAGTTCTTCCTCTCTAACACACCTTTATTAGCTGAAGAGAAGAGCCAGCGACTGCTCTTGCAATAATACTGTCACAGAAACATGCCCCAGTGAACTCTCTCTGAGATAACATCTTCAATAATCTTTCCACTGTTAAATAAACAGCCAGAAAGGAAAACAAGAATGGCTCCAAATATTCATTTCTCCCTAGCAGTTGTGTTTCTGGGAGTGGAATGGTTCTGGATGGAGGATCCTACATATGGCTTAGTTAATGGGTCGTGATAGGAGTGAAAACCTTCCTAAAGAGGAATTTAACGATGAGGGCTCAAAGAAGAGCCTTTCTTGTCATAATTTATGGGCTGAATGCTTGCTTAAGGAATGCAAATAATCCCTAGCAGCCATGGCTGCTGTTGACATCCATGGGAGTAGGAACTGCACAAAGGGAGCTGGGCTTGGGCAGCCGAGAGAGATGAGAGAAATGTGGCAGCATCTGGTAGTGTCTTTAAGGAAACTACTAGCTGAGGAAGGGAGTCACATTTCTCTAATTTTATTAGTATTGGCCAAATCTGGGAGTTCTCACCTAGACCTTAATTGGCCAAAATGTCTCTTGAAGTCAGTTGGAATTTGCCTGGGTTACAGGCTCCATAACAGCTGAGAAAAGTCTCCAGGACTAAACCCCACTGCCCTTTCTTGTACCAGATGCTCTTATTAAGTGTCAAGAAGCCCCCACAAGGCAGTTTACAGCCCAAGTATATGGGCTTGAAGCTGTCCAACCACTGTGGCTGACAGTGAACAATATTTTCCCTCGCATCTGAAGACTATTAGAGAGAGAAAAGGAGACAGAACCACACTTAAAAATGTGAAGCACAAGCAAAAATTTACGTGGAGACATCTCTGGGTCTGCCAACACCATTAAGAGCACATATTTTGCTGTTTCATCTCTATTTCTACTATTTTATAGAATCATGGAATGGTTTGGGTTGGAAGGGATCTCAAAGATCATCTAATTCCAACCTCCCTGCCATGGGCAGGGACACCTTCCACTAGACCAGGTTCTCCAAGCCCGGTCCAAACCAGCCTTAAGCACTTCCAGGGATGGAGCAGCCACAGCTTCTCTGGGCAACCTGTGCCAGGGCCTCACCACCCTCACAGGGAAGAGTTTCTTCCTAATTTTCCATAAAACATTTTAAGTTATTCTGGAGAACATTTTAAGTTATTCCACCACTTGAGGAGCAAGGACAGTAATGCTTTCATTGGGTTTTTTCAATGGGCTTTCCAATTTTTAGCCACTTGTCCAAACAATGTCTTCAAAGAAGAAGGGTCAGGGGAACTAAGCTATGCCTATGCTCCTTGGGGTCCCAAAGGTAGCTTCCCTTGAGCACAGATTGCTCATTTTTAGGCACATTTCTAGAAGAGGACAGTGTGTGAGGTCCATGATATATTGAGTCCCTTCCCTCTGAGCTGGGTTTCTGTTAAGTTTTCATCCATTTATGATGGAGCCAAACTCTTGGCCATTTCTTGAAGCAGGATGCTGTTATATGTTTATAAATGAAGGCTCTAAAATCAAAGCATAAGGATAAACAGCAGCTAAAAAGTAAAGAAAACTCATAAAGAAATATCTACCAAGGAGAAATCTTGAGAAAACCAAGAGAAAAGACTGAAGATTATCAAGCTTCTCTTCTTTCCTCACTGGCAGCAGCTGTAGTTTGGTGTTCCACTGGAAGACATTCACATCTGAGATTTGGGAGCTATGGAAAATGATCAGTAATGAATCCAAAGGAATGAAATTTGGAAAGAAAGGCTATGGATAAAATTGGGAATTCTGATGGAAGTTTTAGAAGACCTTTAGAATAATGATGAGTGCAGTTTCAGCTCCATTGAGCTACAGTACTGATACCACTTTTATCCTCGACCCAAACAGCTGGTTGATACTTTATACTTCAGAATCTTTTATCCACTCTCTGTTTTTCTCACTTCCCTACATATTTTTTTTATAAAAACATCAGTGCACGTGTTTTGATTTAAACAGCCAAAATGCTGGTGAACATTGGTTATTTTAAACGGTTGAGGGTTGTTTAACTACACAGAACCTTCCTATTCTATGGAAAATTGTAGGAAACTAATAAAATGTTCTTACCTTGGACTCTCTAAGCTTATATGTATTGAGATTTGGGTGGTGGTCATGCATGAGTGTGTAGGCAAACGCAAATAGATGCATGGATGTGTGTGTGTGAATGGAGAAGGAGAGCCTTGGACATACTGGGAATTCCTTTGCAGCAGAAGTGATAGGCCATTTTTCTTAAGACTTTTATTGGGATATTTTTGGGGGCTAAGGTGTGAAAACTGGCAGCTCATTGCATTTTCTGACAGACTGCTGAGGATTGGCTAATTAGAAATCAAGTCTAATTCCAAGTCAAACAAGCTGAGGCCACTAAGTCTTCGTGGGATGTTTGAAACATTTCAGTGAGCACTAACGTTTTCAGAAAGAACAATATTGTCAACCCGTGTTCACAAGTCCAATACAGCACTTGCTCTAAAGCAAAAAAGTGACATAAAATTTGCTTTATGTGAGTGATCAGTCTTCACACTCCTTCCAGCCAGGAAACAGAGCCCAAACCATAGGATTTGTTTGTTATTTGTGTAAGTGATAACACCGATTTAGATGCAGATCTGGCTTTTTAGCAAGGGTTTGATGGTTTCTACAGTTTCCCATCTGGGGTGATTAAAGTCAAAGGATTTCCCAACAGTCTCAAAATTTGGTGATGCACCAGCCCCAGTAGAAGCCCCCCATCCTCCATCCCTTGTCATTCAACTGACTCCTCTGTGCTCTAACAAGCACCACACCAGGGAAGCTGAGGACAGAATTTTGGCCCCGTTTCCTCAACCTTATTAATTTCAAAGCACTCTTCTACTAAATACACACTGTGGGCTCCATGAATCCACGTTCTGGCCCGAGAGACCTGGTAGACAGTGAAATACTTTTCCCCAAAGATGTGATGGAAGCTTCATAACTCAAATCACACAGAATTGGGTCTGACAAAGCACGGGCAAACACGTCGGTGTGAACAGAGTTACTTTGGCAGAAGGAGTCAGAGCAGAAGATTTAACATGCAACGTGCTCTCGTGTATCATTACTCACCCTGTGGTCTGCAAACCACTGGTGGTCCACGAGGCATCAGAACACGGCCCAAGAGATGACAGAAATGTCTTTGTTGTGTTTTTGTTTCTAATAAAAATGCACGTTCTTAAACAGAAATAAATGAAAGGGGAGAAAATGTAAGCCCAGAGCACTTAAAACTTACCCTGGCCTTTATCTGGTTACAAAGGGAAGCCCTCACAGCAGCACCATCCAAGAGGTCCCTTGGATTTTACATCCTGCAAAAGTGAGGTTGTCTGTGGATTTATGAATCATAGAATCACCAAATGGTTTGGTTTGGAAGGGACCTTAAAGATCATCTCATTTCAACCCCCCTTTCATGGGCAGGAAGACCTTCCACTAGACCAGGTGGATGAAAAGAACTGAGGTAGCAAATGTAGACTGGAATGGGTGAAGCCTTCTCCTTCTGAGAGTGATAGCAAGCTTTCCAAATGACTGGGTCATATAATTTCTCGTTTCTGTGTCATATCAAGGTGTTGATTATAATCCTATGTCCACTTTGGGAGTCAAGAGCTCTGCTTTCTTCCCACCACACATGGTACTTGGTTTGACACTCTACGTGACTTTTTTGCCTCTATTTGCTTGTGGTAAAATCAGGATTGTTTTATTAAGAGTCACATCCTTCTACTGTTTTGAGGACTGACTAAACCATGCAAACCATCTACAAATGCCTGAGATGCTGCTGGAAGGTCTCTTCCAATCCTGCTGCCCGAATCTCCCATCCATCACTGCCCTTTAAAATAATGAGCAACACTGGCTGAAAGGTTTGGGATGAAATTCTGGATTTGACAGGCAAGGGATGGGTACTATGAATTTTGTATTTTCCTACAAACAGACAAAATCATAATTTCATCAATTGTGACATTACCTAGATTCACAGTCTCGTCACAAAGAGGATTATCCTGAACTATTTTAAGGATTAGAGAAGGTTTTGGGAGAAAGCAAAGAGGGCAATTCTTTGTCTCTGAAATCAGCTATTTTTATTCATTCCATGTTGACACTGAACCTACACAGAAAGAAACATCCTTTTTTCCCCCTGTGATCAGTTAGACAGAATAATGCCAGAAGAATGGGAGCATCACCCATTGTCTCACATCAGAACTGTTGGATTCCTGAGACTTTGTACATCAGCATGATGTTAAAATGATATTAAAAGTGTCTGTGATTTCATGGCCACCACGGAGACATGCTGAGGTGGCCTCAGAGACGAGCTACATTCCCAAGATGTGTGGTCTGTACCATGCAGGCTTAAGAATGCTCTTAATGGTCCAAAAGTTAGCCTTAAGCCTGTTTTCTTTATCCTGACCATTTAAACCACTATCTCTTTTTGAACATGGCCATTTTTTATAGATTGTGGAGATCATTATTTGTACAGTTAACTGCTCTCTCTTTCGCCTTTAACTGTTTTTCTTATATACATATGAAGTGCTTTGGATCCAGCAGAGTTCATAGAGTACAAAGACTTGTGCTGGAAAAAAATATTTGCATTTTGCTCGCATTCAAGAGAAAGGTCAATAAAATAAAGCAAGATGAGAAATCATGGGGTGAAATTCTGGCCCCACCATAGGCAATGGGAGTCTTGCCATTGGCTTTAATGGTGGCCAGAATTTCACCCGTGTTGCCTCAGACATGGTGAATGACTCCTTTTTGTCCACATATTTCAAGCCTTAGGAGGCAAATGGAACAGAAATAAATCAATATCCCACCAGAAATGCAGATTTCGCCTTGTCCTCTATGTTTCTGAATCCGTAAAACATAAAGTCTGTGCAAGCTTTGACCTCTGGGTTTGACCTGGATTTTTGTTATTCCTTCGGCTTTCAGGAAGGCTCAGTGCTGCAGAGCTTGTCTGGATGGGCTCTATAGGTGGAACAACCTGAAGGACAGAAATGCACAGCATTCTTACAAGATGAAAGCACCCCTCATATAGATCCAGGACTGGACAGGCTGTCTGCTCCACACAGTAACAAAGACTGAAACCAGATTGGCCTGGTGCCTGATACAACACTGAGTGCTTCCCTGTGGCTTTCTACTCCCAGGGAGAAAGAGCAAAGGAATCAGCGGGGAGACTAGTGGAAGTCATGGTTTGACAACATCAAAGAGCAGCTTGGACTTTATCCTTATAGAGAGAAAAAGGTTGCCAGGATCCCATGAGTTGGCTGACTAATAAGTGAAGTGCTGCCAATGCTGCGATTCAGGATGACTTGGGCTGACCCAGTGAGTGATGGCCATTGCCAGTGGAAGAAGTTAACGGAGAAAAGCAGGGAGATAAAGAAAAATAACCAAGCAAATACAGGAATTGGGAATGCATAGGAGCACAGGGGGAGTCGCCTCTTGAATCAGAACCGTCTGGCTTAGTAGGAAGGTCAACAGTGACTTGGGAGAAGGCATTTGCAGCCTTCATTACTGCTTCTGTCCTCTGACAGAGACACTGGTGTGTGGGGCTATTTGTCTTGTCCACACTGGTCAGGATAAGGGACAACACTGGGAGGGAAGGATGAAAATCCATCATTTATAAACCAGGATGGCCAGATGTACATCGGCACTGGGATCTCACATATTGCACGGGGGTCAGCCCCTGCTGGTTATTATAAATGACCTTGTGCTGCTTTATGAAGATGAAGTCCCCAGTGAGGGCTGAGTGATTTGACTTGCATGTTTGTGTGAGAGAAAGCAAGGACAGCATGTGATAGTCCAAGGCTCCCTGCTACAGACAAGGGACAAGGGACAAGGGACAAGGGACAAGGGACAAGGGACAAGGGACAAGGGACAGGCAGCTGCCTTTGGGCAAGAAAATATTTGGTGACTGTTTATTGGGTGAAGAACTGCCCAGAGGGAATAGAGTTCCTAGTTCTCCAAAGGTCAAAAAAATACATAAAATGAATGGAAAGTGATCTTGAAGTTCATTTTCCAGAATGAGATCACAGAATCACAGAATCAACTAGGTTGGAAAAGACCTCTGAGATCATCGAGTCCAATATATGACCCAACACCACCTTGATGTTCAGAGATATTCAGAGGGATGTCATGAGCAGAGTGGCTCCCAGTCTGCTGTAAATCATTTCTCCTTTTGCTGCAGGCCAATATAGAGTCATAAAGGTTGAAAAACACCTTCAAGATCATCAAGTCCAACCTTAGACCAACCACTACCTTGCCAACTAAACCATAGCACTAAGTGACATCTACTCTTTTTCTGAACACTTCCAGGGATGGTGACTCCATCACTTCCCTGGGGAGCCTGTTCCATATGCTCTGTCACTGCAGCTCCTGAATTTCAACTCACTGGACAACATTGCAAGACCTTGTTTTCTCCAAAGGCAGCATTAAAGTCAACATCTAAGAAAGAGGAATGATTTCAGCCATGGCTACACCTGCAGCAGCTGGGTCTTGTCTTTAGCTGGACCATTGGATGACCAAAGCAATAGGGAAGGAGAGCTGCTCCCAGCTCCCTAGATTTTTGGCAAATCACCTCCCTGTATTTCCATACCTCCAATTTTTTGCCTTAGCTGTTGACACTGTCAGCTCTTCAGAGGGTTTTGTCCAGCACCTCTTGCAACAGGACCCCGAGCTCTTCTAATGCCTCTGAACACCACTGGAATATAAATAGTACTAAAGCATTTATCAAAACTTCTAAAGGAAACTCTCTGTGCCTTGATTTAAAGCATGTAAAATGAGTCTTGGAAAACATTCCTCCAAAAGAGCTGAGGATTAATTAACACCTACCCAGCCCAGTGTGACCACAGGCAGTGCTGGGAGCCCTCAGCACCCACTGATTTGCCACCAGGATTAGTTTTCATCAAGGCAGGGTGCAGACAGGCCCTGGATCTCACAATGCATCACAGATACAATGACATCTCTTTCACTGGGTTTGCTTTTCTGCACAAAGAACTCAAAGGAAAATAAAGGGGCACAAAATCATGACATATTTGAAGAGAAGAGGAAGGAACAGTTCAGCATCCTTGAGGCTTAGAGTGCTTATGGCTAAACTTCAATTCCTGCTGCATATCTGATTAAAAATCATCTTCGAGATTGAAATCAATGAGTCTCCTCTTGGATTGAGGGGCTGCCCATGGAGCGCTCAGCTCCAGCCCCCAGTTTATCCACCCAGGCCCAGAGGGAGCCACACTGACCTGTGGGGTGATCAGGTGTCCTCACAGCTGCTGAGAGTCAAGTTTTCAAACCCTATTTGGTCCGAGTTCCTCTGTCTTCCTTGTTGGAAGCCTCAAAGTTATAGAATCATGGAATCACAGAATGGTTTGGCTTGGAAAGGATCTTAAAGCATGGGCAGGGACACCTTCCACTAGACCAGGTTGCAACGAGCCCTGTCCAACCCAGTCTTGGACACTTCCAGGAATGGGACATCCAGATTCTCTGGGCAACCTGTGCCAGGGCCTCACCATCCTCCCAGGGAAGAATTTCTTCCCAATATCCCATCTAAATCTACCCTCTTTCAGTTTAAAGCCAAGTTGGAGTTCATTGTCTCAGCTGGTTCAAATTGCAGAGCACAAGAAGGGAGAATGGTTTTCCAGTTTTTAAGCCAGGATAATTTGCTAGCTTTATTTTTATTTTATTTTATTGTAAAAATGGTTTAAATCAATCAACTCACTCTTCAGAGTTATAGAGCTGCAATAAATCCTAATCTGTTTGGACTCAATTTCCGATTAATTTTTCTGCCAAGCACCTTAATAAAAATGGATTAATTTAAAGCTATGTGGAGAAAATATATATAGAATTTTACAGGAGCCATTTCTTTGGCTGGACTACGCTTTTCTTGTGTGCATGTTTGAATCATTAGAATAACAATAAAAAGAACTGGTAATCACATTGCCTGTAAAAAGTCATTAGACAGGAATAGAAATATATAAAACCTCACAATTAATGGTAGATACACACATACACACACATACACAGATGTGCTTAAAAAACCATTAGTATAAAGATGGGATAATATGGACAGGGAAGGACACTGGTCTGGGGTTTAAATGAGTTAGCTTTTAATTTTGTGGGCTCTAACAATCTTGAGGAGCCTCATGCATTCCTTAAAAACAAAATTCCTGCACATCCATGCAGCAGATTCCTGGGCAAGGAGGAATGTGGGGTGCATGGGATGGAAGAGGAGCTTGCTGGGTGGGAATGCCCCCATTCACAGCAGATCCTAAAAGCTGGATAGAGGAATCAAAATAAGGAGGGGCTGTGCCATTTCTGTAGCCAGACAGAAAAACAACCTGCCCTAATTTCTCAAAAGAACTTTGTATAAATTGATGAATACCAGGGTGTGACCTTTATTGTCCACAGTCCCATCACTGTCTCGAGTCAGGGACAGCAAATAAACACTCCTGGCATGAGAGAATCAGTTGTCTGCAGAGACCTGAGTGTTTCTCCCTGGGAGTATTTTTGAGCCCCAGTGTGAGAGCTGCTGCCCAGACAGGCAGAAATCATCCTTGGGATAATCCAGGAGCAAACACAGCCTGAGAGAGGTTTTTTAGCCCGAGGGATATGAAACACTGCTGAGCCCACGGGACTGTTTTGTACAGTGATGCTGCAATGGGATCTTGCTGAGCCTCCATTCCTGCCCTGCCAAGGGATGTTGCTGGAATCCTGCACATGCAGATGATGGAAAACCACATTGAGGGGTTTCATTTGCAGTTCAGGGGCAGTGGGGCTGGAGCAGCCACCTCCTGCCATGGGACAGGAAGGTGAGAATTAAGCTACAGGTCTTGGGAAAGAAGAATCAGTGTCATCTCTGTTTAAACACTCAGCTTCCACCTCTCCAGAGGAACAGGCTCGGGAAAGATAGGGATATATATTTCAGGGAGTAAGACCGTGGAAAGAGATGGGATCCTGTCACCTGGGAGCAAAGCAGGGAGACCTCCCGGTTACACCACACAGAGGTGGTCTGGGCTGGGCTTAATGAATGCCTGGGAAACAAAAGGAAAAGGCCAGGGGAGAAAATCATCCCTCTTTCACTCAACCATCACAGCACAAAAGGATTATTCTTAAACTTGTTCTCTAAAAGCATTGTCAGTCCTCGAGGTCAGTTATTAAATTTTACAAGGAGCAGCAGCAGACGCTCAAGAGTTGAACAGGGGGATCATTTACATGCTCAATTCAAAGAAAATGTAACAAAAAAAAAATCAAACTTCAAGAAAAATAATCTCAAACAAGCGAGATTTTCTTGCCAAATTCATTCAAAGGATATTTTTTTCCCTCCTATCAGCTGCTCTTGTATCCAAGGACAATGTTCTTTTCCCCTTTTCAGAGAAGTTTTGGACTGGCATTTGTTTATAATATCTTATTAGAATTTACTAAAATATTTTCAACATAAGACCCGTGGCGTCAACTCATCTTTCCTCACTAAAGCAATAAGCACAACACATTGGGCTTCCTGTTTACATCCCCAGATGGCAAATCAATGCAGGCTCATTCCTCCCGTGTATTAATCTCCCCCTTTCCCACATAATCCGTAAATGAAGACCAGATGGAAAGAATTAGCTTGAAATCTCTCCCTCCTCCTGCCCACCTCCCCAAAAAAATGTTGGGAGAGGGGTTTTGGTAGCACTGATTATGCAGCAAGACTGTCCAGTGATTCCTTAAGTTCTTAAGGATGTTGCAGTCTCCCAATAGAAATATGGGATTATACAGCTGGTATGATATAGCACATGATATATTATGGTTTCTACGCTATTCCTCTGTTTACAAGACCAGGGATATTAAAAAGAAGGCACTGAAAATTTATAAAGCAAGTAGCTAGAGACTAACAGACGCTAATCCGAGTTTAGGGAATTCAGGGAAGAGACCTCCAAACAACAAACATGACATTAAACCTCTCCAAGATTTACAAAGCTCAGCTTGGTGTAGATTATAAAATCTTACATAGTTTATATGCTTTTGACAGCGGTCTTGCTGGATAGAAGACTATGCTCTATATTCCTTATTTTTCAAGGGAAAAATTTTCCATGAGGTGCCTGTAACGCCTTTTGCAAGTAGAGACTCAAAAGCTTGAGATGGCTGTTCCTTACAGTACCTTGGCCAGGTGACAGACCACCAAATCAAATCACCATCATCAGCTGCGTTTCAATCCCTCTGGCATTTCAGGGAATTTCTAGGACTAAAAGCACAGCTGGGTGATGGATGCCTTCCCCACACAATGTGGAACTGGAGGAATTGCAACATGAGCTCATGCCCAAAGAAAATGGACTAGGAAGAGACTCGTGTCCAGCCCCTTTTCCTCCACACCAAATTTCTTGTGCCTCTTAGGACACACCTGCCTTATTAACAATATCCGCCACTTTCTAGGCTTCAGAGGCATCCCCAGATCTCTTAGGACAAAGGGAAAATGGCCTTGAGTTGTGTCAACAGTTTCAGGTTGGATATTTGGAAAAATTTCGCCACTGAAAGAGTTAGGTATTGGAACAGGCTCCCCAGGGAAGTGTTGGAGTCACCATCCTTGGAAGTGTTCAAAAAATGAGCAGACAGCACTTGGCAATACAGTTTAGTGGGAATGGTGGTATTCCTTTGAAGGTTGGACTTGATGATCCTGGAGACCTTTTCCAACCTTAATGATTCAGTGATTTTATCATTCTCGATACTCTTTTCCACACCTGCTCCACTTGGTCACCTCCAGCTCCAGGGATGTTGTGTTGATCAGACCTTTAGTGGTGGGGATATCTCACAGTATCCATTTTCTGTGACCATAATTATGTCATGGCCAATTCCTGATTGTCCTGTTGGGAAAAGCTGAACCTCAAGTGAGGCTGTGCTTACAGAAAGGCTTTCCAATCCAATAGATCTTACCTGGGTCGTGCAAACCATGGGAAAAATTCCTCGAAGGGAATTAATGAACTGGTCCAGCTACACCTTCATCCCATCCTAGTGAAAGTAAACCCACAGCTACATTATTTTAATCCTCAATTATTAAATTGCTTAAAGGATTTGACTTCACTGGGGAGCTCTGAAACATTTTAGACACGATGCCAACAGTTTCTTTGAAGCCCTGCGTGCTGCCACATGCACTGAACTGCTCCTGAACTCGGGATGGCTTCAGCCTTCCCAAAACTCGGCTCACGCAGCAGCAGCTCAGAGTTTGAATCCCAAATGGAAGAAATTCATGTGCCAGGAGTTGAGCTGAGAGGAATATAAGCCAAGAAGACACCTCTTTTTGGGTTTATACCACCATACTCACACTTCCTGCAGAAGCTGGGAAATTCCATTGAGCAATGACTCTTTTTTTTCAGTAGACAATAAATAGGAAAAGCTGAAAGATCAGCGTTAATTGTCATGAAAATTACACCATTTTTTAAAGTTCTTTGGAATTTTATTTTGTTTTGTGAGCATTGCAATAGTCAGGAAGGCTATTGTTCTGTTTGAATGCAAGTGTTTTATGACAAAACATTTTTTTTACCTTGAAAAACACCCCCCCACACTCAGTGAGGAAAGGGAGAAATCCATGTGGGCAATGAAGAAAATAGATCTAAACTGAAAACCGAATAAAAAATAAGAATCAAAATGAAGAAATGAAAATTACTAAAAATATAGACAAAACCCCAATTTAACAATGATCAGTGACTTTTAATTTAATATTCAAAAAGGGGGGAAACATCTAGAAAATCAAAATGTTTACCAAAAAACTTGCAACAAAAATATTCATCTCTACCCCACCAAACATTGGGTAGGACCCAGTGGAGGGTTTGTTGTTTCCCATCCACAAATGCTCTGAAAAAAAAAAAAAAGACTAATAAAAAGAAGTTATGCAACTTTAGTCTGAGCAGTTAATTGCTCAAGGAAACAGAGTTTCCTCCAAGACTGATAAATACCACAGGCTATTTCAAACAACTGAGCAGTAAATCAAAGAGAAGTGCTGTTACATTATACAATGAAATCAAAGTGATTTGCAGAACCCTAAATGTTTCTTCATTACCCTTAATCCTACACCATTAAAGTAATGAAGAACTCTGATAAGGTTTTCAGACAGTGACAAGGAACCGGAAAATTATGGGCATTTTTATTTCAAGCATTCTCTCTTAGTGGTTTTGGTTTAAAATATGATGAAATATTGTAAATACTTTTATGAGGTTGTAATAAAAACCCCTGTAAATGAACCTGAAACTGTGAGTTTTGTCAAAAGCCGAGAGCAGGACTGAGCCATGCTGCAATCCTGGATTAAAAAAAGAAAAAAGGATATTTTATATCTTAGTATGATTTTTGCATTCAGAATATTTAAAAAAATAATAAGCCACCACTGTTTAGTAACACAAGGAACATATTTAGAATGTAGAGAACTAAAAACTGTTTTGTAACCAGTGTAGAGAAGACAAGTGACTAATAAGATATTTCCTTAAATCACAGATGCCATTAGTACTTTTGATAAAATATATAATAAAAAAATAGGGTACACTAGACCTCTATCATATATAGACATGCCCAGAACGACTTAGAATGTAGTGGATGTGTTAGGATAGAAATCATTCCTATTGTTATATGATATAATTTTGTGTACAGATGTAGTGTAAGTAAATAGATGTTGTGTTCACTTTATCCCACAGAATTAATAACAGCTGAACAAATATTTGCATCTATATGGACTCACAGAATCATAAACCGGTTTGGGTTGGAAGGGATCTTAAAGACCATCCAGTTCCACTCCTCTGCCATGGACAGGGACACCTTCTACTAGCCCAGGTTACTCCAAGCCCTGTCCAACCCGGCCTTGGACACTTCCAGGGATGGGGCAGCCACAGTTTCTCTGGGCAACCTGTGCCAGGGTCTCATCACCCTTACACAGAAGAATTTCTTACTAATATCCAATCTAAACCTACTCTCTGTCAGTTTGAAGCCATTCTCCCTTGTCCTGTCACTCCAGGCCCTTGCGAAATGTCCCTCTCCAACCCATATTTGTCTAGTGACACAGACAGAGGCATGGAGAGAAATCCAGAGCATCAGGCATGACTCTCCTTTTCTCATGAAGCTGCATGGCTTATTTTCTGGTTCATTTTGGGATTTGACAGCTCCATGGAGATTTTCAGAATAGTGGATGATTTTCTCCATCAAATCCCAGTGGGGCTGCATTGGAAGGGGCTGCCCAGGGAGGTGGTGGAGTCCCCATCCCTGGAAGTGCTCAAGGCATGACTGGATGTGGCATTCAGTGCTCTGGTCTGGGTTACAAGGTGGAGATGGGTCACAGGTTGGCCTCAATGATCTTGGAGGTCTTTTCCAACCTTAATGGTTCTGAGATTCCCTGGAGTAAGGTCTGAGTGTCTCCTCCACCCGTGGCACGAGGAGACCTCTGACAAACCCTTGTCCCTGCTTACCAGCAGCAAAACCCTGCCTGGGCTGACCTTCATCTGAATAGTTTACAAAACCCCACACTTCCCATCGTGGGGAACAGTGCTTTAATTCTTCTGAACTGCATTAAAAGGAACATAAGCTAATGGAGGGGTGGCTGTTGGTGCAGCTGCTGGACACAACCCACAGCAGCGACAGCAAAGCCATAACTCACTGCTACCAGTGAGCCTTCTGCTATTTATTTATTGAGTTCAGCCAACAGACTTCTAAGTGATTTAGATGTTCCTCAAGATAAAAACAGTATAGTAGTCAGGGTTTTTTACAAATCTAGCATTGCATCAGCAATGGAGCAGGAGGGAGGGCAGAGAGGGGGGAACGGCTTCGGTGTAAATGGGCACAGTTTAGTCTTTCTGCTGATCAGAGTTAGCAAAGACCAGGAGGTTTTGCTGTTCCTCAAGCACATCTTTTATTTGGGTTTAGCACAGAAAAACAGGCAATATTTGATGAAGGGATGGAGGAGCACATTAGTGGAATGGTGACAGTTCTCTGAGATGCCAAGTAAAAAGAAAAGTAATAAATGACATGAATCAAAACAATGGAGGCTCTGGGGAGAGGGAAAAAAATCAATTACTAAAGGGAATAAAAAGGTCACTGTCAGAGGATGACAGGAATCCCTAATAGAAGGGATTTAGCAGCGAAGGACAGATTCCTTTTTTTCTTTTACTTAAAAGCAAAATATACGTTAACTCTGAAGAGCATTTTTGAACTTTGAACTCTCTGACCTTTAAAGCCTCCAAAATAAATCCTGACCAACTCTGAAAAAACGGGAACACCAGAGTCTGTCTCTCAGGTGCCTTTGGCTGCATCCAGCACCACTGTGGTGGCAGCAGCTCCTGTGGACAGATGGACAGACAGACAGACAAACAAACAGTGACCAAACTCTGCTGCTACATCCCAGTGTTCAGCCGGGGTCACCTGGCTGATTTTTCCAAGCAGTGGCTTAAAGAACTGGGCTGGGGAGGCAAAGCGTTTTATCTCTGCTTTACAACAGCTACTACAAAAGTCACATTTTGGCCCAATTTGAAATCTTTCTCCCTCCTCCAGTATGCCTGAGGGAGGTTCCAACACTGCATCAGCCACAGAATAACTTATGCCAAGGTATAAAACACCTAGAGCATTTGACATTAGTGAAACCTTTAAATCCTGCCCTGCTGAAAATGAAGCTGCTCTCAGTCACTCGACAAGCAACTCTGAGCCTCAGAGGAATAAAAGTGTCACCCCTTTTAGCAAGTTTCTGGGAGCAAAGGAGACCTTTTGAAGTCATATGAATATTTTCTGAGCAGTGTTAGCTTGAGATGCTTGATAAGCACATGGAGGGATCTCTGCCTTAGCATCCCAAGAGCCAAAAATGACAGAGACTGTCCTTAAACCTTAACCTTTGCCAAAGTACCAGGAAAAAGAGGAGTGAAAATCGCACAGAGCAAACCCTTCACCTCTTCTTCACTGATCTTGGTGGAGCATTTTTGAAGGAGAAAGGAAATCTGTGTTTACAGCATCTCCTGAGCTTTACTGCTCCCTCCCTACCTGTCCTGTGTCCTCATACAGTATAAAATAGTGCCATCTACTGACATCATATTTTAGCAGCTCCTGTGTGCTCAGAAAGCTAATTTTACTGTTGAAAATGTACTGATTTTACCTTGAAAGCTGATTTTTTTTCTATCCTTTCATCATTGTATTAACTCTCTAACCAGGGAATGCTAATCCAGTGGTACTAAAGCAGGAGTAAACTCATCCTGGAAGAAAACATACTCATGCTATTTGAGCTGTTGCAAGGGATTGAGCCTCCTGGTGTCAGTGCAAAGTCCCAAATGAAAAGGCAAATATATTGTGCAGGTCTGGATTTTCCTCTGTGAAACGCAGGAGGGTGTCCTGGGGAATGCAAAGATGGTGAGTTGTTTTCAATAAAAATCATGTTGTTGTGTGAGATGAACATGAAATCCCTTGTTACTGTATTCTGTATTCAAGACAAGAGGAAACACCTGAAAGGAAGGACCAGAGGCAAAGATGCAGCTTGAGGCAATAACGTTTGTGGAGCCACCTGTGTCTTATATGGGGGGGGGGGAAGCCTTTTGGGAGCTGCACATCTGTGGAGGGGAGGATGTGACATCTCCTGTCACCCACTGTCAGTTAAGGTGCTTTAGAGAAAGTTAGTTCACATAGTTAACATTTCCCAGATGGGTTAAAAAGAAGGGAATAGGAAGCATGATTTCCCTGGTTTGGAGATCTGTGGTTGGAACTGGTCAGTGTTTACATGAACGTTATTTTCTGATAACACCAAAATCACAGGGTAAAAATGAGATTGGCCCCAAAGGTAGAAATACTCAGCATAGTTTCTCTTTGCTCCCAACCACTCTACACCCAAATGCCAAACACAAGAGTAAAACAATGTGCCATGTGGAATTCCTTATGCTGCTGAGGGGGGGGATGTGTATTTTAAGACATATAACCCAGATTTTCAAAAGCACATACAATGCATAGAAAATGTGGACACTGGCCCCCAACAGAAGAAAGCCATGGACTTGTTGGAGCAAGTCCAGATGAGAGTCACAAAGATGCTCTGAGGGCTGGAGCAGCCCTGCTCTGGACAGAGACTGGGACAGCTGGGGCTGTTCAGCCTGGAAAAGGAAAGGCTCCAGGTAGACCTTAGAGACCCTTCCAGTGCCTAAAGGGGCTCCAAGAGAGCTGGAGAGGGACTTGGGACAAGGGCCTGGAGGGACAGGACACAGAGAATGGCTTCTCACTGGAAATGGGGAGATTTGAGTGGGATATTAGGAAGAAATTCCTCCCTGTGAGAGTGGAGAGGCCCTGGTGCAGGTTGCCCAGAGAAGCTGTGGCTGCCCCATCCCTGGTAGTGTCCAAAGCCAGGTTGGATGGGGTTTGGAGCAACCTGGGATAGTGGAAGGTGTCCCTGCCTGTGGCAAGGGTTGGAACTGGATGGGTATTAAGATCCCTTCCAACCCAAACCTTTCTATGCCTCTATAATTCCACATGTCTCAGAACAACCTTGATTTAGGAATAGCTTCAGCCCACAGCACCCAAGGGAGCAGGTCCCAGCGAGGGACCTCCCAGTTTCCAGCGGCATCGCTTAAAACGTGGCACATCCCTTATCTTTCCACGGTGGGTAAGGGCCACCCCATTCCTGGCAGCACACGGTCCCCCTGCAAGGCTCCACATCCCTGCTCCTCCATCCTCCCACCCACCTAATTCCAACAAGCTTTGGCTCTTTGTCCAGCAGCCCCCGAGTGACAAATGAATCCCTGTAACTTTCCATTCACCGGCCTCCTCGAAGAGGATGTGCGAGCGCTTGATTACAGCCCGTTATCAGATCCCAGCACCGGGATTTTCCCCTCTCCTGTTGTTTTTACGACGACGATAAGTTGTTACAATCTTTCTTTTACAAGACAGCGCTCGGTGCCCGGGGCCGGCTGAGCGGGGTCGCTGATTGCCGTGACTTCCCCGCAGGTATAAAAGCTGCTGATTTATGGCAGGGGAAATTCATATTAACCGTAAATATCTTAATAACAAGCCGTCTGGGAGAGAGGGAGGGCTCTGCATCCAGCACGGACTAATTGCTGTTTAATGGGCAGCATCCACAGCACTCAGTAAAACAATGCTGCTGGCAGAGGGTGTTGCTGAGGTTACAGAAAGGGCTTTTAATCTGCAAGAGGAAATTTGCCCCAGCGGCGCTAACTGCTGCTCTCAGCTCGGTCCTCCTCACGCCCCACAAGAGATGATTATCTTGTATTAAACGCAGAGATGGAATCTCCCACCCTCAGCCAACAATCAGACCTGGAACACTCAGCCATCACCCGCTCCTCCCTCGCCGTGCCTGTGCCCACCCTCCGGCTCCCACGTGCCCAAAAGGGACCTCACATCTCCCAGCCTCAGCCTGAGGATTGTAAACTCCACTAAAGGCTCCCTAATTTTGTAATATTCTGAGTTTCCTTCACTCAGGAAGGCTCCCAGATGGGTGCTGAGTTGGCAGAGCAGGTGGAAGGTGGATGCTGGGATGTTGTGGGTTTCCACCAAACCTTCCTGCACAGAGGTGGGAGGTCTGGTGACCACCCTGTGTGTCCCATGTCCAAAAAGAGCTGCTTCTTACCAGCTCACCCTTTGCTTTTTTGTTCTCAGCCCAGGAGAGACTCTTTGGATCAGTGTCTTCCCCCAGATATCGACCTCCCACTCGTCTCTTAATTCAAACTTCAAAGTAACCAAATCTCAGCAGCACTTTCACTGCAGGGAGAGATAAATTACGCTGAGGATACTTCTCATTTTTTCACATAAACCCTGCAGTTTTTGGTTCACAGGGTCTCTTTCAACACTTAGGGAGGTTTCATCTGTATCACATCCTTCGCAGAGGTCTGAGCCAAAGGACCTCCTCAGGGTTTACACCCAGCTAAGGCAATAATGAAAATAAAACCCGTGGTTCTGCCTAGATGTAGGATCATTTCCAGGTTTTTTGGGATCAGCTGAGGTCTGGCAGGAATCTCTGCTCACGTGTGAAGTCTCCTGCCTTTCTCTTCAGGATCATTGTTAAGAGAGATCCTGTGCAGAAGTGAGTGATGAGGAGCCACAAAAATAGTTCAAAGGTCTGGCCATTTCCCTATTTAACCATGATATTTGATGGAGTGTAGCTGAAAACATTATTTAAGAACTCGACTTTTAGCAGAACTCTTCAAAGTTCCCTAAACCAAAGGAAAATAGCTTTCCACTGATCTTCCCTTTCCTCACTTCTGATCAATTTAAAAGCAAGAGTGGTTATAAATGCTGGTTATAATTTTTTTTTGGACTTCAAATTTAGTCTAAAGTTTGGAAACAGATTACAAATAATGTTGTTTGGGTTACCTATGGCACATGAGCAGTAGATACTGAAATAATTAAATCCCAGGGAGAGAGGAAAATTCCCTATACAGGAAAAAAAAGAGAAAAAGAACCAGTGTAACCCTGGAGAGCAGAATATACCCTTTGAGCATAAAAAAGCATCAGGTTTCTTTAAACTCACAGTTAAAACATGATCTCACAAGGAGTAAGGCAGCTGGTGAAACTCTTGCGGAAGGTGAGAAATGCTCCATCATTTATTTATTTATCTTTATTTTGTGTGTGTATTATTTTTGTTTTGTGTTTCCTTTTGTATTTTTGTGGGTATTTTTTTTATTTTGTATTTTATATTTATTATTTTGTATTCATTTATTTATTTATTTGTGGGTGCCACACACAGCTGGCCTGAGGCTCCTGGAGATATCTCTTCAAAACACACCAGAGCACTAAACATGGGCTGCAGGTGCTGCTTTATGGGTCATATGCTCAACAAATCCCTTCTGATAAGCACAGAATGTGTGGGGTGTTCTTCCTCCTCTTCCATGCCTCTTTTTTGGCTGCTTGTCACTCAGTTTTCACTCAACACTTCACTTTGAGCATCAGTATTGGTAGATCAGTGTGTTGGCTGCAGATAATTAGAAGTGTTTAGGTGTTTAAATCCTCTCATAGACTCCTCAGCAGCACCCGGAGGAGTTTAACCTGTCAGAACCCGATGGAAAAATTGCTGCATCCACCACAATGTGCAGAACCAACCACCTGGAAAAATAAGCCCAGATCCAATCCATCCAATAAAAGCCAGCCTTTCCTGAAGAGATATTAGTGCCTTGTGCTGTACTTTGCAGCTCTGGCACACAGGATGGCAGATGCTTCCACACCTCAGTGCTGGTTGTCATGGTCTAAAAAGCAGCTTTTCCAACTCTTCTGGAATCAAGATGCAATTCAGAACCTCATCAAGCTCTGATTTCTCCAAGTGAGGTGACTTGTCTATGCTGAAGAACATTTACCTACATGAACAATCCTCCATTAAATTTCATTTTTTGGGAGTCAGGTCATTACAAGTCATTCACTGGAAGTGAACACATCACTTCTCTGCCCCCATTTAGATGGTCCAGCTGGAAATTACTCCAGTGCACTTGAATATTTGCCTTCTGGAAGCAAAGCCAGTGTGAGAGTACCAAGAAGAGAATCAAACCACATGATGTGTGCAGGTTAAACACGCTCCTGCACCATGGTGCACACACCCATGAAAAGTGGTGAAAATCCAATTTCTGAGTTGTCTTCAGCAGCACATTCCCCAGTTCTCACCAGGAGGGGCTGGGGGCAGAGGATCCCATGAGGGAGGGACAGATCTAGACCATCATGTGCTGGCACAGGGACTTGAGTCTCTTCTTGTCCAAAATGTAGGTGAAGGAGGGGGTAGGTTTTGTGGGAGCAGAAATGGATTTCACAAGACCAAATGAGGAGAGATGAGGCTCCAGGTGTGCTGGCTGTGAGCTCCACCTGAGAGATGGACCAAGTTCCACTGTAGCTGAGTTTGCTCCACACTGAGTTTTCCCATATCCACTATGATTTTGCAGTGGGACAGATAATGTTTAACCCGGGGGTTGTAAAACCAACAATGGCATCTTCCCTAGCCAAGATGAAGACTGAGAGGTGGAGGTTTACCAAGCTGTTGTTGTTAGATGTCCTCCCAAATCCATGTCTCAGCAGATCTGGGGGCTGCTTTTCCCACGTATTTCCAGAGCACCTCAGCTCCCTTCACCAGCTTTTCCTCAGTCCTGCAATCCATGCACAGCAAAATGCTGTGCCCACACAGGGTGCCCAGTGCTGTGCATTAACCTCTGAAAACCTCACAAAATCTCAGCAATTTGTAGCCCACTCCTTGTTTTTTTTCTTTGAGATAACTCTGACTTGAAGAATTGCTGTGATAAATGAACAAGTAGATTCATGGCACAGAGGGTAATCCCCGAGAGGAGTGGAGAGAATACAGCTTGGCAGTAAAACTGGGCAGTGGGTACATAAATTTCTCCCAGGCATGAAGACAAGTGGCAGCAATGTCAGAGGCATTAACACCTCCCCTCAGGTGGAATTGTTTCCGTGTGTCTCCAGTCTTGGGGTCGATACGCATTTCAAAAACTCCTCGAGAAATCAAAGCCTGGGAGGTCTGTGTGAGCCATTCCAGGAGGCTGTAAATTTTATTTTAAAAGGAAGAATTTAGAATTGCATAAACAGTGAAGCTTTTCCTCACAAAGAGTGGAGTGTTTTACAGCATCAGCGTTAGCCAGTCATCAAATCGCCTGTTGTGTTAAAATAATTGTGCAAGTCAAAATTATATGTACATTTCAGGATAAAATACCCACAGTGAGACTAAAATACCAACAGAGGAAGCCTCAGCAAAACTTCTCTTCCCACACAGATGCTTTTCCCTTGACACACAGTGTGTGGATTTTGATAAAACCCATTTGTAGATGCTTTTTTCATGCAAATCACTCTTACTCCCGAGAAATGTTATCCACACGTGCAGCCATCTGAGCTACTCATGACCACCAGGGACTTCATGAGCAGGCAGCTCATCAAAAAGTCCAAACAGCAATAATTTAACAACAGGAAAAACTCAGCTGATGGCTGCGGGGAGGATGATCTGCACTGGATACCCACACTGCTGGCAGGGCTTTGCACAAGAGTTTTACACCTGGAGATCACCTGCACTTACCCATCCCAGTGCAAAGCCCGGGGCAGGCTTTAAAACCCCTCTGAGGTATTTTGGAGTTTAGCTGATGACCACTGAAAGCTGACACAGTTCCAGCAAACTACACCCTGGTCACATCCCAAGGACTTCTGTGACTGTGATCCTGGAGGACTTGATGTCACGGAAAAGAGAGAAATGCCCTGGGGAGATCCCAATAACATCTTCTCTCCTTCTCCTTATATTGGTTTTACTGATATTTAAGATTTTTAAAGACTGGGGATATTTTCTGCCAGATTATAGTGAACCTTATGAGAGCGTTCTGCCACTGCAGGGAAGAGGGACTAGGTGCTCATCAGGTTCAGAGAGCAATGGAAAACAACTTGTTTTATCCAGAAAAAATGGAAAATGGTGCTCAGAGACTATATTTGAGATAGAAGATTAAAAAAAAAAATCTATTTTTACTTTTTCTTTGTGATTTGCAAAAAAACCCCCCCCCAACTCCTTTGCTGTAAGACACACTGCTCCTCTCTCTGCTCTGACAACAACCTCTCAGTGCACATGAGGGAAAATCCATCGGTTCTCCAGCAGTTTTCCTGCACTTTCTCCTCTTGGAGTGAGGAATCACAGGAAGGAACGAGAGAATTTTTTGTCATTCTGCAGGGCTTATCTCAGTTTCTCCACTTCACAGTATCCACAGCCCCAGAGATGCCAGTTCAAGGCTGCAGCACCACCAGTTGCAAAAATTTATATTTATTAGTCTCCACACAGCTTAATTTCTCAGTGCCAAACACAATTCTGCACAGTTCAGAGACCACTTACTCCAAATACCAGTTTCATTGCTTTTTTCCTTCTTCTCTCCAGCCCAAGACAGCAATCTGGCTGCACTTAAAACACTCTGCTTCCCATCTTTTATCCCTTGGAAGGGACTTGAGAGGTTTATTACACACTGTGATCTTATCACCAGCTACTCCAGCCCAGTCCTTGGCAGTAACTGGGGTGTCCCATGGTGGCTGGGATTGCACCATGCAAGGGGTCCTTTTCCATCAGGATCTTCTGCAAAGTACAACTGCAGTTATATCTATATTATATATATTTTTATATTTATCTTGTTATTTTCAAGCAATGTTGGCAGTTTATTTCATCACCAAATGGTCACTGGAAGATTTTGATGGGATATTTATGAGGGTTTTAACCTATTTTGTCAAAGTGAGGGTGATGTTACACCAGACACTGAAAGCATTGCAGCTTAAGGCTGTTGGGCACTTGTGGCGCCCGTGGTAGCTACAGCAAAAAGAAATTAATCTCCTTTTTTAGTTATCTGTGTCATTAATTATCAGTGGGTTGTGTAGCCCTATGTATTAGTCACACATGAAATAGGTTTAATGTCTGAGGAGCAATGCTGAGAAAGGAAATAAAGTGATATGAAAATTATCTTCTTTCAGTGTATTCAGCCCTACCAGGATCTGTTTAAATGAAAGGGGACATAATTTCATGTTTTCCAGCATAGAAATTCACCAAGATTATGCCTTGCCTGGAGGAAGCCAACTTGCTGTTGATTTACACCTGCCCAGGAGCTAATCCTCTGAATCCAGCCTTAAAGCTCTTTTAAGAGAAAAATAAAACCAACAACAGTGATTTGTTCTACTAAAAAAAAAAAAAATAAAATAAAAGAAGAAGATAAAATAGATGAAGTGATACATGGGAGGAGAAAGAGCTCCCCCATCCAAAATCAAAGCTCAGGGCAATGGCCAGAAAGAAACGGTATCATTTAGGGGCAGATGAAAGAACATGTAAGTTCAGCATGATGTCATGGCTGTTTGTGCAGTTAAATCTCCCTTTATCATCCACCAGACACATAATGACTTTCTAAGGCTCCCACTGGACGGATGGTCCGTCTCTGTAATAAATGTTGACAAGTTTTATATAAAACTGGAGATCATTTCCAATTCCCAGTGCAGCCATTTGAACCTGTGATTAATAACCTCGCAAATCTTATCTGTTTGAAAATAAGAGGAGCTGGGTTTGTTTCCTTCAGATTAGGGTTCAGGGCTTAACAACAGGAAAATAGCCTGCTGAGATCACTCTGGTTTGCATGGCACATAAAAGTGGAAACCAAGAAAATAGGATTTAAAAATATGCTCAACATTCCTATCACAAAGCAAATAAGATACTTCACGAGTCGTGATAACATTGATTCATGAAGTCTGTGACCAAGCAATTGTTTTATATCGGGCAGAATAGCTGTGAACTGAGAGATAGGCACTTGTACATTTAAATTAAAACACTAATTGGGTGATAAGATGTACCACCAAAAATAAATACCCAGACTCAGACTTCTTGGTGGTTTGTCAAACTGAAATGAGAAATCTTTAGGTAACGATAGAGAGCAAAATGGGGCAAGAGTTTGGGACTCCAGATCCATGTTTGGCCTGGATACATTTTCCAATTCCAGATCCTGATATCCAGGATTTCAACAAAAGGGAGAAGAAACAGGGGGGGGAAAAAATTAAAAAATACTGCTACCACATTGCTCCAGGCTTTCCCTGATGCTTGGAAAAGACCTTTTTTTGTGGCAATATGATGATTTACAGAGACCAAAAGGATAAGAATCAATTAAGAAGTGGTGTCAAAATTAGGCAGGTACAGGAGCTGAGTAGAGCTGAATTTTCTTCTAAAATCTACTTAAAAATTCACTTAAAATCTGCTTAGAGCATGGTATAGAAAATGCTCCTAGCACAGTTTGGAAAAAGGAGATCTCACTCAGAACCCCAACAGCTTTAGCTCCCTCCTCCCAATTCCCCCATTACGTGTTTGCACCTACAACCAAAGCCACGAAGGATGATTAAAAAAATACTGCTGGTCCTTTCCCCTGCAGAAAAAGGGCAGAAAAGAATTAAAAAGGAATTTTTTCCCCTGCAAAAATCAAAGTGTGTTCAGCTGAGATATTCTTTAGTTTCCAGCACTCCAGCACATTGAAATTTCCCTGTGAAATCAAGAGCTTCTTGCCAAGATTTTAATTTATTTTTGAGATGTAGCTTTCTGTCCAAAATTGTCAGTGGGTTTTCTCTTAAAATACCTCAGAGTTATTGCAATATTAAAAAGAAGAATTACCTTGCCTCTGCCTTGCACCCAGCGGGCTGCTCAGGGGGCTGGAGATAAGCACTGAGGACTCTTTAATTATATCTCCTTAATATAAAACTCTTTGTCTGCCTTTAATTTTACGGCGCTTTCATGCAAAGCCAGGGCGGTGAAGAAAACAACCATTTCTCCTTGTGCTTTTTGTTAAGTGAAAACATCAAGGGTCACCAATAATTCACCCAAGTGAGGAAAGGATGGAATTGGAAAATGAGGTGGATCGTGGAAAAAATCGAATAATCTCTGTAGAAAAAGCAATTTATCCCTGCACTGGCAGATGGCTACAAACACGGGGATTGTGGGATAACACTCAGCTCGTAGGACTCACCTCCCTGGGCCAAACCAGGTTAACACATTCCTCAGAGGGAAAAGAAAAATTGAAGTTTTTCCATCAGTAAATAAAAGTTCAATGGCTGATTTCTTGCTTGTTTAAGAAAGATGGTTTTCAGCCATTGAATATCCCCTGCCGGCCTGAGAAATGCTCAGGAAACCCCAGATTTCTGTCTGGTTGATGGAAATGTTCTGCTTTGGGACAAAATATGGTCAATAAAAAATGAGGGGGGAAAGAGTCCATAAAATTGGTGAATCTTGAAATGTTTGTCAGGTGAGAAAAAAATACCACATTCCAAATAATAATGGTCAACAATAAATACAAAGGAATGAAATTTAGTGTTGCTGTTATAATTCTTCCTTCTCTGGCATCTGTATTGTCTGACAAGTTAAAATACTAAGAAAAAACAAACCCATTTTGGTTAAGAGCAATATGGCAACGATGTGAATTGGAATGATTTTCACTGCCATTCACCACTTCAGAATGCAAAGATTCCAAAATAAAAATGAATTGAAGAACAAGACAAAGTGGATGAATAATATTCAAGGTGTTATTTGCTTGATCATCACCATAGGACCACAATCCACGTTTGCTTCACTACAGAATGCATAACAATAATATAATATATGGTAATTATTGATAATAGTAATAATTGTAAATAAACAAAACCTATCTCTAAAACAAACATGTAGCATGAAGGAAACAAATGTTTTTGTCCACGAGAGGTCTCTAGAGTCCTGATAATCACAGGATATTTCCATGTATTCCTGTTCTTCTGCTTTA
Source organism: Chiroxiphia lanceolata (assembly GCF_009829145.1). Lineage (NCBI taxonomy): Eukaryota > Metazoa > Chordata > Aves > Passeriformes > Pipridae > Chiroxiphia > Chiroxiphia lanceolata. Next base: position 6,489,372 of record NC_045649.1, on the reverse strand, counting down.
AAATGAGACAGATGTTTGGATGTTCATGTCCCTTCACCAACTCACAGGAATCTCCATGTGTGCCCCCTCTGGATCCAGCAGATTTTGGCCTAGGAAGAGGATGGATGGAGCCTCTGCGGGAGGGGTGGGAAAATGTCTCCAAAGGGGAGAAAGAAGTGATTTGTGACAGGAAGGGATTGAATCCTTGCACCCCCTGAGCAGAAAAAATACACATTAGCCCACAGCAAAGAGCAACCTTAAGGATTCCGTGATTCTGTGATTCTATTGCTTGCTTATCCCACAGGGAAAAGGAATTCTGCCTTGTGAAAACATCTTATCCAGCACCAAACAGCCAGTCAATGCTGGCACCGCTGGCACTACAGGTTGGGGGGAGGATGGAGAAGTGCCAAGTCTTTTTTTTCATAGTTTTAACTGAAGAGCTCTACTCTGTGTTGGATACTTGCAAAAGCTGCCCTGCCAGAAACGAGAGGTTACTTTAGCAATTCCTCTGCTGAAATAGTGTGAATTCCCTATTGTTAACCTTTCTAGATTGTCAACATTTTAAGGGTCTGCACAACTTTACTGTTGAAACATTAATGTTGATTTTTTTTATCTCCTTATAAAACACACAATTTTTTATGTTGGAAAATCCCTCTAAGACCATCGAGTCCAACTGTTCTCCAGCACTGCCAAGGCCACCACTGACCATGTCCCAAGTGCCACATCCACACAGCTTTTAAACTCCTCCAGGGATGGTGACTCCACCCTGGGCAGCTGTGCCAGTACTTGCAATCCTTTTGCTGAAGAAATTTTCCCAATATCCAACCTAAACTTCCCCTGGTGCAACTGGAGGCTATTTCATCTTGTCCTGTCACTTGTCACCTGGGAGAAGAGACTGACCCCCACCTGGCTCCACCCTGCTGTCTGGGAGTTGCAGAGAGTGATAAACTACTGCAGAATAGTTACAGAAAGTATATTTTGATTCAGAAATCAAACAAAATGACATTTTGGCAGTATAATTAACAACTATTTCTGCTTTAATCAGTTACTGATCAGGAAGAAGAAGTGCCAAATATTTACAGAACAAACACTTCCGTATGTAAATCCCATTCCAAGATGTTTTTTGTAAAACAAAGATTGTCTGAAAGTATTTACAGGTAATAATGGACATATTTAGGGAAAGATCTGGAGAATCTGTTCTCACAATTTCACATGATTATGTTTCTTCTTGTTTGTCCAAACAATAAGTTGCAAATCATTGGCCAGTCCCATCGTTTACTTCTTGTGGAATATTGTTTCTTCAGTCTCAGTTACTGCTCTTCTGAGTCCAGGTAAGATTAAATCCAGACTCCATGTGTCATTCCCACAAAATATATCTCCTTGCTGAAGAGCTGGAGCATTCTCAGCACCTGGGGATTTCTCTTACCACTCTATGACCAAAGATAGAAGCAGAAGATACATTAATCAGCTCACTTAAAGACAGCAGACTTTATTTTTGGAGCTCTTTTTTTCCCTATGATAGTCACAGTGACTTGGAATCACAGAGGGTACAAATGGAGAACCTGAAGGGAAGGCAGAAGCTGGAAGACACTGGATTATTGCTGGTTTTACCACTTTTGAAAATCCCAGCAATCACTTTTGGCTTGGTCAGCCCTGGTGGCTGTTAAGTCTCACCAAAGGATGTCACGAGAAGAGCAGAATTCTGCTCTAGGAGATTTTTAAAGAGAAATAAAGTAAGTCTTTACCTCTTTTAACACACATTTCACCAATCTCCACTGGCAGGGAATAAATCTCCATAGCTAATGCCTTGGCATACTCATCCTTGGAAATCTTTCTGCTTGCTCCCCTTACCAAAGATGGGAACATATCCCTGAAAGATAAACAGTGTGTGCTGAGAGCAGGACCCCCACCCAGCCCTGGGTGAGTGGGGTCCCAGAGTGGGATCTCAGGACAAACTTCCTCAGATCATGGCCCTGTGGAGCCTCCCTGAATCCGGCAGTCCCAGGGATCTGGGCTTTGAACAATGAATGCCTTAAGTGTGGTTTTCAACTTTTTTTTTTCTTTCTGATTTGTGGACCATTAAAAATGTTCCAGCGGGGATACAGGATACCCTTTAAAATATGGAGATTTCTGTGTAGCACATGTGAACTCTTCTTCCTTACTCCCCTTTCATGGAGCCCCAGGGAGCTGCTGGAAATGCCGGCCCTGGGAGATCAAACAAACTCGGGGGCTGTGAATCAGACAGGAGAAACAAATCCAAGAGACCAGGCCCTCCCGGAAACACCCTCCGGAGTCATTCGAGAAGACAAATTGGAAGTGCAAGTCCCAGTAGACTGAAAGGGGAGAGACAGTAAAACCATCCTGAACTCATGAAAGGAAAAGCAGCATCCTGGAGGCAGCAAAGAGATGGACAGGGCGATGCTTCCCTCTGGGATTGCATCCATTTATAGATGCAGAGGAGCTTTCCACCAGGACTGGCTGTGATGTGTCAGCACAGCCCCGCTAACGTGGAAGGGGCAAAACCCATCCAGGTGCTTTCCTGCTCCTGGGACCTGCACAAAATCACCAGGGTCCTCACTCCTCAGCCAGTGTGAGCTAATAAAGTGCCATCAATCATATCTTTTCTATGGAATATTTTAAATAATGCTAACACACAGCATTTAAATCAGATGTCTGGTGTGAGTGAGGAAGCATTTAAATAAAATAAATGCAGAAAGATATCTCCATCTAATGATTTGATATTTGCTTCTTGAGACAGAGGAGGTGAAGTCATGTAAAACAGGATGCAGAATCACAGCTCACCAATAAACCTGAGGAAGCCTGAGGGAGAAAGAGATGGTCAGAAATGGGTCTTCATTATCCACTTTATACCAGCTGCAGAAGAGCCTCGAGCATCAGCAGAGCTTCTCTGTGCTCCAGTATGTCCCAAATGTTACATGAGCCTTTGAAGGGCTTGGTGTTGACTGAAGTCACAATCCAGCTGAAACCAAAGTCCATAATCCCTTCCCACAGCAGAAACATTTCGTATTCTGGTTATATTAGGACTGGTTTGTCGATGGGAAACCATCATGTTTTGGAAGTCATGTGAGAATGCAGATCCTGAGTCTTTTTGTGAGCATCACTCCATTCCTGCTTGTCTGTACAGCTGGACTTCTAGTGGAAGGTGACCCTGCCCCTGGCAGGGGATTGGAACAAGATGATCTTAGAGGTCCCTTCCAACCCAAACCATTCCATGATTCTGGGATTCTTTTCCATGTTTTGCCACTACATTCCTTTCTCTCCAAGGCAAATGCAAAAACATGGAAATAATGTTTAAGGAACAATTCATCCACAGTTCATTAAGGTGAGGGATAACTGAGCTAATCATCACTCATTTCAGTTATTTTCCACCATTTTCAGAATACCAAATTATCCAGGAACAAGGTGCTCCAGCACTAAACATCCAGACAATGCCAACTGTGCTGCTTGAGCTGAACAGTCCTCACCAGAAAACCCAAAGTCTAGCAGTGAAAGGAAGGAAAACCCCTGGTATTATGGCACATTCATAATGTGTATTAAAACTGAGGATTCTTCATAGTCCAACACAATGATTTCCAACATGCAAAACAATTTCCTCAAAAAACATTTCATCATTCTTTGCAGTCACCATTTAAACTATTTTACTGGGGGCAATTGCACAGCATTTACACGATGCATCACCCACCAGGTATCTACAGGCTTCATTTACAAATTTGACCATATTTTGGGGGGTTTCTTGCTGACTTTCCCCCCTGTTTCATCTTGCCTGCTCCATGCTCCACCCCGAAAAGCTGCTGTAGGTCTGGGCAGAGCTCACAGGAGGCTGTGATGAACATAAACTCTGGGGTTAACATTCAAAGAATGCTGCTATAGAATCGGCCAGACAATTTCTTCCCCAGAGTTTTCCCGTGGGTAAAAGACAGACCATAGCTCTTCCTTCCCATGAAAGGCACTTTGATCTCCCTTGATGAAATGCTTTATGTATTTTGGGAGTTTAGTGTAATTGGCTCTGATGGCTCAAGGCTCTTCCTCATCCCCAAAACTTCCCCCTGTCGGTGTTTGTTCTGAAAGCCCCACACAACACACGGCTCCTCCGAGTGCACGACAGATCAGGAGGAGCATATTTATGGCTTTGGGAAAATCTCAGTAGAGATCAGTTAAAATCCTCCCTCTCCATCATGAAAAGCATTTTGTGTGGCTGCTCTGCCTTACCAGGAGTCAAACCTCATGTCATCAGAAAGCTGCCTGACATGTACAATTATGAATTGCTCAACAGAGGGCTCAGTAATGTCTGATGGGATTTATTCTTAGATATCTGGGCTGAACGTGATGTCACCCCTCCTGTCACTGCTGAGGTTTGCCAGCCCAGCAAAGCAGTGGTGTGATACCAGGGCTCCCACAATGACAGTGTGTCAGGAGAGCAGAACATTTCTCATCACACAGAGATGCACAGATACATCAGCAGTTAGGCCAAGAGACTCTTATTTTCTCACCTCTCCAAGAATTATGACATTTATTCACAAGTATTGTTTTGGTGTAGAGAGTATGGTAAATAAAGCTGTATCTGAAAAGTCACTTATTTTGTTAATCTAATAGAGGAAGGAAAACATTCCTGGCATTATGGTTTTATCAGCTTATAAACATGTGATAGAAGCCTACAGGCCTTAGAATAACAGCAGAAACAAGACTGGGAAAGGAAACACTGAGATCTGGATGCTTTAGTAAAGACACCCAGCAGCCCAGCACATTGTGTAACCTCGGAGCTTTTCCCACTCCTCATCTGTTCAAAACACTACTAAATATTCTTAAACTTTGTAATTAATTTTTTTTTCATTCTTTATCAACCAATTATCCAGCCCTTACTCGAAGGACGTTTAGGGCTGACAGCAAAAGCAACAAACAGTGGAATTTCCTGTGCTTCATCCAAAAGGGAGGTTTAAAGGTTAAAGAAGGTTACTCAAAAGGTAGCAAGTGTGCATAATTGGGGTCACTTTTCAGAAAGAAAAGATTGTGATCCATCATCTGATGGATCTCCTTCTGCAAATCCATTTCTAACACCTACAGCAGCAAGAAATCCCTCACCAGCCTCAGCTGTCCCAGGGCTTGTGACAAAGACCTCAGCCGTGAACCATTCCCAGGTTTATTGAGCCTGGGGCCACTTCCAGGCTACTTTGACCAAAACATTGGGGATCAGAATTTAAGACAAGCTACCAAGAACTGTAAGAGGACACTCCAGTTGACCATGGCACTCTTACTTTCCCCTCTCCATCTTTCCTGGAAAACACGATAAATAGATGAGTGAAGCTGCTGAGACATGTCAGATCTGCATCTCCACCCCCATGCTGTGGATTAAGAAAAAAACAGGTCATTGACCATTCAGGATACTTGGAAAGTCTCTTGTGCATGGAGCAGACACCTCCAGATGTCTCCATCAGTGACATTATTTATAAGTGGACCAAACAGCTTGTTGGGCTAATTGCTCCTGGAGGGATTTAACTCCACTGAGAAAGCTTGAGCAGGGCCCAACTGTTCCAGAGAATTAGCTGCCACTCCTCCCCTTGATTTACACCCCTCATAAAATTTTATGGCCAGATTAGAATGAACTTCACTTGCACTGTGGTTTTATTAAAGTTTTTTTTAATGCGGAATAAAAGCAAAAATCAATGCTGTAACTAATTAGAGCTTTAACAGGGAAAGGAAAGTACCTTGAAAGAGGGGGACCCAGAAAGCACCCAAGGGTGTCCCTTTGGAGACCCTGCTTAAGACACCTGAGCCTGCAGTCTGTTAGGAGAGCAACAATAAAAAAGCCACAGTTTAGGGAAGAGTAATTTTGGATGGAAATGTGACTTTTTATGGTAAACAAGAGTGAGCGTGAGGGAGTCAGGGTTCCAGTAAATGGGAGAAGGGAGTGCTTGGTTATCAGTCACTTTGTCTGGAATGTCTTTGAGTTATTTGACTGCTGAGCACGTTCTTATGGAGGGAAAAGTCTACTTTTGAAATAATTAGTTCCTTTGTAGAGATAATTTGGCCATATAGTGCATTTTTTTGATAAATTACAGAGCTCCCTGGGCTACACTTTGCCTCACCAACTGTAAAGCTACAAACATAAATCCAATAGAAAAAAGACTTTTTTCCTTCCTTTCTTTCTGCCAGTGAAATATAATGTCACTGAAAATGGCCTTTATATCTATACTATGAACACATGAAAAATTGCAGAAAGGAAGGAGAATAAATAAGCGTAGTAAAATATTTACCGTTCTAGACATCAGTAGCCAAGGGCAGATTGATGGGAAATGCTTAGTTGGGGCTGACAGCCTTTAAATGACCTCTTTCCAAGGGCCTGAATCTTGAAATTCCACATGCATGGCAGCTCCAGTGGGACGTGCAGGGATTTTGCCATGTCAGGCGCTGGCCCATTGACAGCAGCAGGAATTACAGGTGTTCAGTTCCTCCCAGACGTGCAAAACACAGATGCTGGAAAGCAGCTCATCCCAAGGAGGCTCCAGCTGCCTCCCTTCATGCTGGATGAGAGCAGATCACATGCTACATTTCACTTCTGGCCAGGACTTACCTCCATTTATTGCTTTTTTTATGTTCAAAATTAATGCTTTCGGGCTGCAGAAGCACTTCCCGAAATGGATTTTTCCACCGAGAAAGGAGCCACAAGAGAAGGACCACTTCATATGGTCAAAGCGTGGGGCTGGGTAGATTTATTTTAAATTAAATAAGTTATTCCATGTGTCCTGGACACAAGCTCTCTATAAAGTAATTTGAAATCCAGGGAGAAAACCCCCGACAGTCCATTTTTTCAGTCCTCTGAGCTGAAATACCGACCCAGTAGTTCATCACCTGGCAAATAAACCTGCCAGCTCCAAACTTTATTAATCATTTTCTGTACCCTGCTTGAACTTTTCCAAACTGAACTCAGGGGTGCTCTAATTCTCCATGCACTGGTACCAAAAGAAACAAGGAAAGAGGACAAAAGGAGGGCGATGAAGGCTACGTCATCCTCCTCTGCCTCGTCCACTGCAGGAACATGAACTTCAGAGCCCAAAATTTGGGGGAAAAACCCATCCTTTTCCCCCACAGCATCCCCAGTTTGTAGCTCAGTTTCTGCAAGTAGGAAACAGCCACACCAATACCTTTCTTGCTGGGATGTTTTTTTTAATTTTTGGCCTGGACAGAGAACTTTTTTTACAACAATTTCTCAAACTATCCTTCCAGAGTATTAACATTTTTTCTTGTTATCTACTTTTTCTGACACCTTCAAAGACTTTGCTTGATGATGTGCCTGTATTCCTCCTTTTAAGTGTTAATGTTTTAGTCTTCAAGAAGTACAAGAAAGGGAAAGAGATGACAAGAACTCCACAGAAAAAAAGGAACAGATGTTCCTGAGATCATAGCAAAACAAGCCACATACTTAGTAGGACCAAACTGTGATGTATAACATAGTTATTTTTCTAACCTTTCTAAAATTACCTATTTGACTGATTTCTTATGTGTAAAAAGAGGCATAAGGCCTTCCCTCCTGTCAAAGTACCACTGTCTCAAGTAATTTAGAAGCTCCCTGTTTCGACACATGGAGACCACGAGTGCACAGACAGATTTAAGACATCTTTGAGTCTGTGCAAGACTTGCAAGAATGTGGTTCTTAATACCACTGTAACTAGAGAAGTGTTTATAGAAGTCCAGCTAAAATCCAAAGCTCTCAGTCAAGGACTACCCAAAAAGAAATGCAAGTGTAAGTCAGCTTGGCACAGACAGAGATGGTTTGGAGTGGAAGGAGAGGCACAAGTGTTGTGGTCCAGCTTACAGGCAGAACAGAACAGAACAGAACAGAGACAAGGTTATAAATCAGGGAGTGGGAATCTCTCCACTCCACTGCACAACTGCTGGAGAGACTGATAAAATCAGCCTGTTTAATCATATCAGGTTGTTTCTTACACCATGTCACTTGTCCAGTGATGCATCCCAAGCTGGAACATGCAGTCCCTGCCGTGGTATATGCAGGTGGAATAATTTTATATTCATGCACCTATTCTGCATAAAATGCTGTTGTAGCAATAAATGTAGGAACTATTAGAAAGGAAAAAGTCTTCTTTTACTTCTAATAAAATCTCCTCCAGTGTCAACCTAAAGAGAGATTATATATATATATATTTACATATATATATATACATATATGCACCCAGATTTCACCATTTTCTTAAATGGAGTGGCATTATAACTTAAGTGGCATTATAAGGCATCTTTCCTTAATTTCTCCTCTCCAGATCTTCCACCTAACTATTTTTTTGACATATTTTAAATATGTTTAATTTTCAGTACTTAATGGCAAGATCTATCTGGGTAGGGAATACACTGCAGGCTACCTTGGGCCAGCAGCTCTCAGTGACTAACGTGGGTGCTGGGATTATTAGGGCATCTACAATGAATGATGAGAAATTCAGATCACTTTCTAAATTGGACTCCCAGACCCTGGCTTCCCTTCAGACAAGAGGAAAACGTGTCTGTACCACTTATTTCATTGACCATTAATGCTATCCCTAGAGGACACCTCACTTAGATGTGCTTTCTCCTGCTTCTTCCACTTTATCTCTTATACAAGACTATCAAATCAATGGAGTTTCCTGCAGTAGCTTTTCCCCACGTTTTAATGACTGCAACAACGAGAGAATTCAGAAAGATACAGCTTTTATTTCAAAAACAAACCTGAAAGAACAGAAGAGGTGCTAAGTTGGGTCAGAGATCCACATAGCCCGGGGTCCTGGGCTTTATGGTGGGGAGCAGCTGCAGTTTAGGAACAACACCAAGGGACAGAGCGTGGGGTGATCCCTCCCAGAGCACTGCTCCTGCAGTCAGCTGCTCAGAGGTCTCCTTCAAACTGTCTCCAGACCACCATGGTTAGCAACCACTAAGAGCTGCACTAATAAAAATATATCTCATTTCTCTCCAAATCCTTTTATACCCCCGACCGCCACAGCATCCGGTGACGAGTTCCACACTCCAAACAGTGCGTTTTGCAGAGAATAATACTTTTTTGGAAAGCTGCTGCTTGCTAACATTGCTGGGACAAGCTTGTAGATGATCATGGGGGAGAGGCATCAGTGGCAGGGTGAGGTCCTTAAGTTTTTGGACCAAGCTGCAAATTCGGAACCAGCTGGGCGGCCTCGTCCCTGTAAGAAGAGCAGCGACGCTGAGTTGGCGTCTCCCGGCAAAGAGGAAGAACCAGACACCCACCCTTTCATTTCTAACATGGTTTTGATTTGGAAGCAGATATGAGACGGGAACTTTGTCAGCACTGCCAAACTAAGCCTTCCTGGGGCGGATTCAGAAACACCCAGGACTGTCTGGGCTTGCAGAACGTGCCCTGTTTGGGTTTTATCAGAGACTTTCTGTGCTGGGTCATTTCCTCCCCCCGTGCAGGTTTGGACAGTGAGAAAAGGGAGGGGAGCAGGTACCCGACAGCAACTTCACATTCTAGTTCAACCAGGGGGTGTTTGGCAGTTCAGTGGCCTGGTTTATGTGCTTTATGTGTTTCTGGTTTTCAGAAGCAGCTGAGCTCTCAATCTCCTGGAAGCCATCTATGGCCTTTCCTCTGACAGCCAAGGACTCGTGTTTATTTTAAAAAGCAAAATAAATGTAAACAACAAAATTTGCCTTTTTTTTTTTCATGAGAGAAAAGACTCCATAGGGAAAAAGACTCCAGTAAAAGACTGTGACAATCATGGGGCAGAATAAGGCAGCGTCCAAAATGGATCATCCAACTCATAAACCTGTATGGACACCTATATGAGATCCTACACAAACCTTTATAACAAACAACTGAACAAGTGCCCATGGTTTGGTTTCATGTATGCAGTGCTTGCACAATCATTCCTTTTATAAAATATGGAGTGTTTGTCAATTTAATAAACATATTAAGCCCTAAAGGAATGATATTTTGTTATATCAGATAAAAAATCTGTGCATTTATGCTTCAAATATGGAGCCACATAGGTCAATATAGGAGAATGGGAGTTCTTTGCCTCTTCTTGCTTGTCATTATTTTACCTGTAATAAAATTCAACCAAGCCCCAGCCTTGTGTTGACCCATCCAGTTGGAAATCTGCAATGCACTCGTGGAAAACACCACTTCCCACCAGGCCATTGAACACCACGGGGCAGGTCTGCTTATCCAGCACTGCAGAAACAGCAAAGTCCTTGCCACCTTGGATAAGAGCAAAAAGGGAAGAATGGGTTCAACCTTCAGCGGTATTTTACCTCAAAAAAATCCCAATGTCTATTATTTTTGTGTACTGTTTCTTCTTAAAGAGTAACTGTTCTGCTGCTTTGTAAATTAAGTAAAACCTTTGATCAACCATATTTCCAGCTGAATCCACCTCATAACATATGTTTTGACATCCAAAATTGAAAATCACATAACTGATGTGGACTTGCATAAGTAACAGTCAGCACAAAGAATCTGTAACTCTCCCTCTGGTTCAGATGCCTGGAATCCTGATCCTGCAGTGGGCACACACTTCTATCCATGACACACCACACCTATAACTTAACTTTAGCACAGGAATGCCCGTGGCAGGAGGTTGAAAGTGGATGACCTTTAAGGCCCCTTCTAACCCAAACCATTCCATGGGTTTATGATTCTAGGTAAATTTTTTAAGGTGCAAGATGATGCATTCAGCTCTCGAATTTGTCCTCAGGATCACATGGAATTTCACTGACTAGTCTTTCCTCCACTAAGTTAACTTCACCTCAAAAAGTTGAAGGCAGATGGACCACATTTAGCTTACCAGCAGTAAAACTGACTCCATACTCATCCTTGATAACACCATCCTCAGCCATCTCAGCCAGAGAGGCGTTGGACCACTCAATGCCAGCCTTCCTTCCATCAGGGAAAAACACATAACCTACAGTGAGGCTGAGGGGGAGAGAAATGCAGCAGATTTAAAGTTCAACTAAAACTCAAATGCACCAGCACAAAGGCTGAGAGAACTGGGATTGTTCAGCCTGGAGAACAGAAGGCTCCAGGGAGACCTTAGAGACCCTCCAGTGCCTAAAGGGGCTCCAAGAGAGCTGGAGAGGGACTTTGGACAAGGGCCTGGAGAGACAGGACAAGAGGGAATGGCTTCTCACTGCCACAGGGCAGATTCAGATAGGATATTGGGAAGGAATTCTGCCCTGTGAGCGTGGTGAGGCCCTGGCACAGGTTGTCCAGAGAAGCTGTGGCTGCCCCATCCCTGGAAGTGTCCAAGGCCAGGGTGGATGGGGTTTGGAGCAATCTTGGTCCCAGGGCAATGAACATTGGTCTTTAATCTTCTGGATGCACAGAGCACCAGTCAGCAAGGTGGGGCTCCCTGTGGAATGCCCCACTACAGTTGGACACACCTTCTTAAACACCTGGAAAGTGCTCAGTTGGTGCCTCTAAATTATCTTGACACTCACACAGGCAGCTGCTTCAGCCCAACAGTAATTGAGTGGAAAGGAAGCAAAGGAAGGTAAAAGCTGTCCTTGTGACTAACTGCAAATGAAAAACTCAGTGAAGGGAGTAGGGAGCAAGAGGGTATGGATGGAAATTGGGCTGTACAAGTTCAAAGCAAGGATGTGCCTATAGATGTCCTGCAGAGCAGCTTTGATCACCTTTAAGACGTGAATTTTACCAACATAAACTTCCTTGGCTACTTACTTAGTTGTGGTAGCTGGAATGTTAATAACTGTTAAATGTGCTGCAGTCCCATCCTGCAAGAGGGAAATAAAGGAAAAGCAGTCAAATTTCTGCAGACTCATTTCTGTGGGTTATTCACTGGTTTGACCAAGAAGACATTGGATATAACTCAGGTTATGCAATGTGCTATGACTTCATACTTTAAAATCCTCTTCCTCTCAGTACATCTTCCATGAATGTCTGGCTGCAAATGAGAGTACAAGAACATACACCAAAAACATTAAGGATCAATTAAGGACATTAAGGACAACAAAAAGTCCACAGCAAGTGGACATAAGAGGGGGGAAACAACACCTGCAAAGATGTACAAAACTGATGGGCCCCTCTTTGACCAGACACTTCTTCCAGCCTGTATTCTGTGCCCAAGAGCAGCATACAGGAAAAATGTTAAATAAGAAGGAGCTAGAATCTCATGTTCTTATTAATTTCTTCTCTGCCTTTCAGTCTGGATCCCTTCATGCTCCACTTGGGCTGCTGTGAGGCAAATTTAAGCCTACTCTGTGATGCTATAAATGTACAGACACTTGGGGTATGAGGACTCCAAACTTCAAACAGCAGTAAACTTAGCAAAGTCAGATGGCTTTTAATTAGGAGTAGAACAGCCACAGTTATTTGAGTCCTGAATAGCTATGACAAAAAGGGAGAGGTTGCTACTTGATTATACACATTGTGGTGCCGCAGCACAGGTTTATTAAAAGGTACACAGGCACATGTTAAATCACAGCAGCTGTTGGATCTGCACATAGGTGGGATTTTCCAAGCTGTGCCTTTGTGCTGGCCAGCACATATCTGGGAAAAGAACTTTTATTCTGAATTCAGTCTTAACTCCTGTAATGCTGCCTATAATGAGAGTTTAGAATTCTTTATGCCTGAGTTGGCAGAGGAAATGCCTTTTCAGGAGCATCTGGTGGGGTTGGCTGGCAGCTTGCAGGGCCAGCCCTCAGCAGTTCCCCGGGGCTGTGCTGTCCCAGCAGCCCTGACTCTCCTCCAGCCACAAGGGCAAAGAGAGAATTAGAGCTCAGCACAGGCCAAAATATTTCCTGAGTGCTGTCACGAAGGCTTAGGATGCTTCAAACACCTCAGGCTCCCAATTAGTGTGAATCAGCACTGCAGTGACTCCACTGAGTGCTGGGTACTTGCAGCAGCTGAGAATCTCTCCTGCAAAGCTGCCCATTTAATTTTTCTTTAAAAAAACCCCAAAACAAACAGCTGCAAGACACCAAAACAACTTTTGATTCAACAGCGTTGTAAAATCTCAGCTTTTACACACACAGCTCTGCTTTTGAGAGCTGCTCCCAACACTGGTATGTGCTGATGATGGCACTGGTGAGCACTTCTGATTGCACAATGTGGATGCTTCCAACACCTTATTTCTGGATATTAAATATGCCTGACAAGCTCAGAAACAATTTCCTGGTTAAGTAGCACATTGTTAATGTGTTAATACCTACTTCAAAGTGTGCCAAAATCATGACATAACGGTAAATCTCAGCCCAGTTCCTGATACCTGCAAAAAAGAACAAAATCACCCAACCTAAAGTTCACCATTGCTGGAAAATGTGAACTAACAGTACTTGACTTGTCATTAACTTTGGATAAAGAAATAGCCAGTGATTGATAAGCTTGTAAGCATATGCATGTCCCCAAAATAGTTACTGGTATTTCCTCTGAAATGTCTTAACTCCATGCCCAGCCATGGAACTGGTTATTTTTAATCTTTAGTCCCAGTGCCCTGGCAGTACCAGCTATAGTGAAGGTATTCCCTAGAGTGGGAATTCTTTCTGGTGCTGTTACCATAAGAGTGGCTCCGAACTCCTTTGAGGGAAAGTTCAATTTTCTCACGATTTTCTATTTCAATTTCTCCCACAGACTGGCCCCACTGCTCGTGTCGGAAATGTTGTTCCCTTTGTCTGGAAGAAAGAAAAGAGAGAACCAGCACGGGCAACATCATCAAGTCTTCTCAAGAAGCCTGAATATTAATCTGATGGATTTATATTCCACAGTGGAGGAGATTTCAGAGCACCTGGAACATGGTTATGCCAGATTTAATAGATTATAAAAAATGCTGGGCTGCCAAATGTTTGCTGCTTAGAAATCAGCAGGTATCACCAAAGACCACACACTACTGATGTACAGATCTTCTGCTTCTATTTAGACAACACATTCATATTTTCTTCTCATTTTTTCAGTTTTCCAAAGCTTGTATAGTAATTAAAACACCCAATTCTGCTCTTCTTTTACATGATTATATTCGATCCTTTGCTTAATTTTACCTGGATCATTGACTTTGGAAGCTGCCTAAATCAGTGAAAAAAGACACAATGAGAAATATTCCTAAAGGTTAAGGTCTTATTGACCAAAACTGTGGACAGGTCTGTTCATCCACATATTAGGAAGACCCTGACTCTGTGCAGGACCCTCCTTAGAACCTGCCAGGTCTGGTGTGGTGCTGAAACCAGGAGACATCTGACAGGAGCCACGTCCTTGATCAGAGCACTTCAAATGAAACCCACCTTCTAAAATCAAATATAACACATGATAAAAACTGAGGAGATCTGTAGAAAAATTACTATTAACCCCAGAAGACATCAATCTTGCCTCTCACTTTTTGACCCTCTGGAAGAACTGGATGGTCCAGGGCTCCTGGGCAAAAGCTCGTGCAAATGTGCTGGGGTGACTGTCAACATTAAAGTCAAAAACTTCTGTGAAGTTCTCCCAACTAGGAAAAGAGGGGAAAAAGTAAAAGACACTATTAGCTTTCAGCTCATACCATGCCAAGTTGTGTACTTGCTACTCTGACAGTGGCAATCTTAATATTTTATTGGAAAATACTGATTTTTGCCATTTTAAAAGAACCATGAACCCATTGTACATCCCAAAGCAAAGGTGAAACACTTACTGCAAAGAGAATTTAACTGGTACAAGATCACCCTCCTCTTCACTCCACTGCTGTCTGTAGGATCCTTTCCTGTAAGGAAAAGCACCATAATTTTATATCACTCCTAAACAAACAACAAAATGTTTCTTACATGTTTGGAAATGGATGGAATAGGAGACAGTGCAGAAGAATTATATTATTGTGTGCTAAGGTAGAATGGTAATACTATATATTACCAGATATATTTTCATTCCTTAAAAATGTGTTAGTTACCAAATGGCTTTTGGTTCGAGTTGGTTAAATATAATTCCAGACAGTGCTGAAAAAGCCTCAGTCTCAACTGTAGATAAATGGAACTAGAGAGTGCTGCAATACCTGAGCAATCCATCAAAGCTTATTTTCCAGCACATTTGGGGCTCCAAGTATTCAATAGTGAGCCCTCCTCCACTCCAGATCTCTTCAGACTCATCAGGCACCATCATGTTGGGATGCTGTGGGTGCTAAAAAGAGGAAAGATTTCAGGCAAACATTTGCTTAATTCAGTTGTGAGGCTGCACCGTGGGAGAATTCCTGCTCTAAGGGTCCTCTGTGGTTGAACTGGCCTTTCAGTTCTATTGCTCTCTGGTAATCAGGTTATTAGAGAGGGAAATTTGCACCTAAAACACCTGAGATATAACATATTATTGTTTCAGATAATACAAGTTGTGTGAAGGGAGGTCACTGCATGAGCTCAGCTCCTTACACTGCCTAGATTACAGCCAAGTCACGCAGAGCTTTGGGGCTAAATTTATTTTTAGTCTCAATTTGATGAAACTCTGAAGTGATTCAGTGCATGAAAGCTCCTCAAACTCTACATCTGCTTTTTGAAAAATATGCCTTGTTCCCTAAAGTTGCCACCTCTCTAAAAGACAGTTTATGCCTCTTGCTGTAGAGAAGGATCTAAGAAGGTCCAGAACTTGCCTGGCAGTTCTGGGGAACAAAGTCACAAAGTATCTTTTTATACTAAATATTACTAAAAAACCAAAATAATGTACATCAACCTTCTCTTTTATTTTTCTATATTCTTCAAATGGGATTTCTCCTGCCTTTTCTGGTCTTGGCTACTTAGCAAAACAAATTTGTGAATAGAGATAGTTGAGTGCAAAGGGATTTATGTCAGACCTTCTCTTCTTCACTGTGTAGTCACTATTAACAAAAAAAACAAAGCCACAGGCAAGATATAGGACTAATACAGTTTTCTTTTCAGCAACAATGAAGCAGATGTACATATAACTCCCTAAAAACATTCTCTTCTCTTTTAAAGAGGCAATTTCACAATGGTTTTTATAGCATTCACTCATTAAAAAAGGGGAAAAAACTCAACCATGGCCCTACAATGTAATTAATTAACCATGTGCTGTGCCTTATGGGAAAGACTGGAGGCTTTAATTCTTCCTGGGAGAATTACCAAGCTATTTTTAAAGAAAATATGCCGGGTTTTGCACATTATGGGAAAAAGGGAATGAGTGTCAGATCCTGCTGGGAAAAAAAATGAGATATAATCATAACTCTGGCCAGTTCTACCACTGCCTTTAGACACAGCACCGGTGGGATGTTAAGGGGGTGAAGACACAGAGAATGTTAATTTTTGCTCGGGATCCTACCAGGGGTTCAAGGCAGGAGTTAAGCACAGCTCCTGGATGTCACCCCACAGCCACCACTTACTTCAAACTGCCCTATTCCCTCCACCCTCAGGAAGAGCCACATCTCACACATCCCCGCCGGACGTTTGGCAAGACGAGCGATCACAAAGGTCTTGTTGGTCTCTGCAAAGCCAGTGAAGTACATGGAATCCAGAGCCTGGGGAAAGGGAAATGGATCTCAGTTCCTGCTGGAGGCGGGAAAGGGAGGGGAAAAGGTCAGTAATTCTTTTTTTTTTTTTTTTTTTCCATAGACTTCTTAGGAATCAAATTTTACTTTCATTTTTATATTTCACAGCAGGAACCCCAGCAAACAGACAGAGTTTTGCAAGCAGCAGTGAAACCTCAGTCATAAGACAGGACGGCTCAAAAATGACTCAGATCCACGATATTCAGACAATTTGATGTGCAATAATCACATCATTCATTGCCACAAAAGCATTTTTCCTTTCTTTTTTGTCCATCTCCTCATCAAAGCAAACATAGAACGCAGAGAGGGAGCAGATGAGAAGTAGTTTTAGAGAGGGGACATAATTATTGCATGATAGCCATGGATAAGGTGAAATATTATCCTGAATTAAGACGATTATTTCGTAACAAGAAGCTCCTTTGACCAAAATCCTTATAAAATGAGTCCTCACAAAGGGTGTTTGTCAGATGAAATTCAGCCACGAAGATGCTGTTTCCCCTTCTAGCTCCAAATTGTGTGTGGGACAACTTACACATAGGGGAAACAGAACTAAAAAGGAAAAAGGATAAGAAAGAAATGTAAGGAAGCAACTAGGAAATGTTAGACTTCAACATAATTAGAGGTTGAGCTGGTGTAGGGTAAATCTTAAAACTCCTGGAACAGAAATCCATAAGTTCAAACTCCGATGTGTGTTTTCACATATTTGTAGAGAAGTCGCTCAAAGTAAAGTTCTAAAAGCTGGAATGTGGAAATTTAAATTTCTGTATGCATTTTGGGGTGTGGATTAAGTTCTCCTCCTAAAAAAGTAGCCATTGTAAAATCCCAAAAAATACTAAAATCAGATTATTATGCATAGAGGTAAGGGGGGATTTGGAGGGCACAGAGTCCGGAAATACACACAGAAAAAGTCTCCAGTGTAAAAAATTCAGAGACACCATTCCTGGAAGCGTTTTCCACATCTGTTTTTAGGCCTCTCTTGGAAGTATTACTCCAGTGTTCCTGCTTGGAAGAGCAGAGAGGAAAGCACAGACCCCTTGGCTCTATCTCAAACCACCCTGGATGTCAGTCTGATTTGGAAGATGGTATCACTCCTGCCCTATCAAATCTGAGAGACTGGCAAAACATTTCAAACGCTCCAAGCAGCAGTTTAATTAGCAGAAAGGAAAAGCTGGAGAAAACAGTTTCCTTTTTCTTAAAGGCCAAGCAGAAGCCCCAATGCACTCCAGGAAATGTTAGCCAGAAGTCGATTTTTCACAGAAATTACTCAGGATCCGAAATCTCAGCTGGCATTTGCAAGGTGAATCTTGATGAGGCAAAGAAAAGCGAGGGCAATCCTTTCTCGTGAGCCTTTCTGCTTCCCCCTCTCACTAAATAACACAGCAGAGCCCACACAGATCTCCCTTTCAGGCACTGGGAGTATTTTGGCAGGGAGCTCCATGGACCCAGGCGAGGTACAGGCTGTAGATAACGGGCTTTTTATTTATTAAGCAAAGTGCACCTGCAAAATTAGATTCAATTCACTGAATGTGCTAAATTAAAATGCTTCTGTGTCCCATAGTGCATCTGCTTTTTCCCATGGACACCAACTGGACTGAATAGAGGTGATCCCTCTCCCTGCAAGGGTCAGTTAAGGCGACATCTCCCGCCCTCCCTTGGATGTGTTGACTCGGGGGAAAGGATGTGGATCCTGAAGGTTCAGGGGTTGGGTTGTGAGGGATGCCAGGAATGGGGGTACTTGAGGAATGAGGGGTGTCAGGGGTGGGATGCAGGGATGGAGAGGAGCGCAGGTGGAGGTAGCCCGGGTCTAGGGAAGTATGGGTCCAAGGCAAAAGGGTGTTCTGGGGGAACGCGGGTTCCAGCGAATGGAGGTTCCAAGACGCGGGGAACATGGGGATGCTGGGGATGGGGTGCCAGCAGGGCGGTGCCAGGGCTGCAAGGACATAAGGATGCTAGGAATGGGAGAGACAGAGGTGCCAGGGAGTGGGAATGGAGTGCCGCAGAAGGAGCTCCCGGGGAAGGGGGTCTCAGCATCGGGGGGTGCCAGGACACTCACGTGGGGGTCGGGGCGGAGCGGGCGCGGCCGGTGCGGCTCGGCGGTGCCTCCTGCGGCCGCCCGCTGCCTCCAGGCGCCGTGGCAGAGCAGGAGGCAGCCCAGGGCCCAGCGCTTCAGCGGGGACCAGGCGCCGGGGGCGGCCGCTCGCCGGGCCCCGAGCAGCGCCAGCAGCGCCGCGGCCACGAGCGCCAGGAGCGCCGGCAGCGCCGGCATCGCCGGAAGGCACTGCGGGCGCGGCGGCACCGGGAGCGGCACCGGCGGGATGAGAACCGGGAGCGGCACCGGCGGGATGAGAACCGGGAGCGGCACCGGCGGGATGAGAACCGGGAGCGGCACCGGCGGGATGAGAACCGGGAGCGGCACCGGCGGGATGAGCAGCGGGGCGGGACGAGGAACGGTGCGGGACGAGCAGCGCTGCTGCCTCCGACTCCGATCCCGGCTCCGGCCGCCCTCAAACCCCGCCTCAACCGGGGCCGCTCAACGCCGTGTCCCGGGATGGCTCATTTCCGCGAGGGGCTTGTCCCGACCGCTGAGCTCATCCCGGGAAGTTGCATTTGCTCCTTTTATTTATTTACTACGCACTCCAAGGGAAGTTCAGGCAGAGACGCGGCCGAGTTTCTAGGAAACTCTCCGGGATAAGTGCTCGGGTGCAGGTTTTGGGATCTCTTCCCCGAGGATGAAGGCTGTGGGTGTTCCCAGCTCTTCGATGTGTGTCGCTGAAGGAGAGTCAGTTTAAGATTAGATAGATGAAATAAGTATTTTACGCGGAGGGTGGTAAAACACTGGCACTGGCTGCTCAGACAAGAGGTGGTGATGCCCCATCCCTGCAAACATTCAAGGCTGGGTTGGATGCGGCTCTGAGCTACCTGCTCTAGTAGAAGATGCCTGTGGCAGGGGGGAGTTGGACTAGGTGACCTTTAAAAGGACCCTTCCAGCTCAAACTACTCTGATTCTGTGATTTCTGATCCTGTTTTATTGGGCTCTCAGTGTGAGTTCTTCACTCGCTCCCACTGATGGCTCCTGCCAACAGGCAGGGAAAAGACTCAGCAGCCCATTTCATCTAAGGCACCAAAAAAAACCCCTACCCACAGCAGGCATCCCTTCAGTGACTCTTGTAGGTATCATTTCTAGAAGCTATATTTTGGCTGACTGCACAAGAGTTGTTTGTATTCCTTTTGCATCTACCAAGCATTTAGTCTCATTTCCTTATACTAAAACAAACCCAGCCTCTCAGGAGAATTTGAAGTACAGCTGATCTCACTGTAGAGAAAGCTGGCGCTCTCAGAACCCACACTTTCTTTGTCTCCTGAGTGTTTTGACTCCCTGTTAGCTCTACAGACTTCTCAGCAGACTCCCTGTTGCTTGAAAAAGCATTTGTTGTACATTTTTATGCCTTGTTTCAATTGTCCCTCAGTTTGGTTTTATAACAACCTCTGCTGTGGTTTGTGTTTAATGGATCAGTGCTTATGGTTCTTTCGATTTTCTTCTCTGAATGTAACTTGTTTTTAACAACTACCTGAGCTCTGCTGCTCCTTTTTGCCCTTTTTCTAGTCTTTCTTGATACTGATGTGCACTTGGGCTGCCTTGGTGATCATGTTTACATTGTTTCTTCAAAAGCTTTTAGCATCTTAGGAATTCCTTTTACCTTCTTAAAAGGTTTCCTCGGTTTTACACAGTTCCCCTTTTCTGAGACCAAGCACAACTGTTCTATATTTCTTTATTGCTGCCCATGGACCACAGCAATTCAAAAGGAGAAGGGTAGAAGGAACCAGAGATTCAGACAATAAGATTCAGAAATTAATTTCTGTAAATCACCATTGCTTCAGTTAATTTCAAAAGGGTACATCTTAAAGTTAACCACATAGGGTACGTAGACAGCCAGAGAGATAATAAAGTTATTTTCTTATTTCAGACTGTGTTGTGGAGGAATTGAAAATGGTCTAAATTTAGGAGATGTGTCACAATGTTATCACCCTGCACCTGCAGCCCTGCAGATGTGGTTCAGTCCAGAGAAAGGCTGCAAAGGGAATGGATTATGAAAAACAGCTTTTCTTTTTAGCTAGAATTAGTTAGAATTTAAACACAAAGCAGGATTCAATGGGGAAATATCTACACAAATGACAAACCTTTGGGACTTTACAAACATGCACATAATTAAACCCTCAGCATCTACAGTCTGCCTGAGATGGAAAGGGCTACAACAAATGACAGATTCCTCTAAACTCATCCTTTTTTTCCCAATGCAGTCCCTGAGCAGCTTTGCTGCCTTTTGCCAAACTGTTGGGAGTCCTCACACAAATAATTTGAATTTCAGTATTTGCATTTCTGAGGGGAGGATAAATGGGGCGTGAATATTTCATATGTTCCTCTGCATTCCAAAACTCCCAGAGTCTACCCAACTCACGTGAAGGCATTGTGTGTGCCTCTATGGAATCTGGAACAGAGATAAGCTCCGTTCCTTCCTAAGAGGACAGGAAGCATGAAAACAATTTGTTTTGTGCAGCAGTTATGTTTCAACATTTCTTAGGTAATTTGTTTGAGGACCTGAAGTTATCTCTGGCAAACAATTTATCTTGGCAATACTGTTTGTGGTGGGAATGGGTTCCAAACCACCAGGACTTGCAGAAGAACCAAAGTCCTGACATGTCTGGGAATGTTTTTAGCGTGGCAATACCGATGCTGTGTGTCTTAGAACAAGTCTAAGAGCTGCTGCACAGCTTAGTAAAAGCATGAGGAGGAAAATACTCAGCTGGTTTGTTTGGGTTTGAGATCAGGAGGAAATGAGGAACCTGTGACTGATGCACAGTACTAAAACACAAAGAAAAAGCAAACTGAATGTAACAATTTCTGGTTAGCATAAATTTGCTGCCTTGCTCCTGAGCATCTGCAATATCGACCATCAAACTTCTCATTGAACAGTGAACAATTTAAACAGCACTGCCTCTTTTAAATCCAGCAGCCTGGCACAGGAAATGGGTATATTAGGACTATATTCCAGGAGAAAAAAACCACCTTGTCACCCTCAGAAATCAAGGGCCTCCAAAATCAGATTAGCTCTGAGGTCCAAACTGCTTCTCAAGGTCTTTGCAGTGCGGTGAGCACGGACTGTATTTGCTGTGCAAAGCTGTCACGGCTCTCAAGAGGTGTTTGAGCAGAAATTAGAGCCAAGAGAAAAAAAAAATGCATCATGGCCTGGATTTTCATCCAGGACATCCAGAAATAACAGCTGGACTCACATCTGTAGCATGAGCCCCAGTTGTGCCTGTACTTCAGGAAAGCTCAGGTCTGCGAGAGAATTTCCTTGTTTCAGTTTGTATCTAAGTTATATGTCATTATAGTGATGTTTCTTTAAAAAATTGCCAAATAACCACCTTGTCTATACACCATATCTCCCTGCATGGGCACCTGGAGGTACTGTTTGCCAGTGTCACACGGTGAGCATGACAAACACTCTTTAGGCTGCCCTGGGGCTGCAGAAACAAGCGATGCACCACACAGTGGCCGAAGGCAGAACTTAAACCGAGGAGAGGAGTTCTTAAACATCAGTTCCGCCGAAATCGATTGCAAAACTTCCGCTGAATTAGCAGCTCTCACTGATGGAGCAGGTGTGGGAACTGCTGACAACAGGCACAGTCCTGCCATGGAGTCATAGAATTGTTTAGGTTGGAAAAGCCCTCTGAGATCATCAAGTCCAACCGTTCTCCCAGCACTGCCAAGGCCACCACGTCCCCCAGTGCCACATCCACACGGCTTTTAAATCCCTCCACAACTGCCCCAGGCAGCCTATGCCAGGGCTTGGCAACCCTTTCAGTGAAGAAATTTTCCCAATATCCAACCTAAACCTTCCCTGGTGCAACTGGAGGCTGTTTCTTCTTGTCCTATCACTTGTTACTGAGGAGAAAAGACCAATCCCCACCCGGCTCCCCCCTCCTGTCAGAGAATTGCAGAGAGTGAGAAGGTCCCCCCCGAGCCTCCTTTTCTCCAGGCTGAGCCCCCGCAGCTCCCTCAGCTGCTCCTGGTGCTCCAGACCCTTCCTCAGCTCCGTTCCCTTCCCTCAACAGTGTTGCTGATACTGCTAAAAAAAAGAAAGACAGCACAGTACCTAACTTTTTTGGTAATTCCTGGGTAATTGTAATATTTCGGCCACTATAATATAATATAATGTAATATAATGCAATATAATGCAATGTAATATAATATTCACTTTTATTCCTTGATAAATGACATATTAGTTACATTAAGGAAAACACAGAGGGAAAAGGAAGTTTTAGAAAAAGATCAGTTTTTACGATTTTGTGTCTATAGATGTTGACATGTGTTTGAATAGCAGAGACATTGGCTTTGAGTCATTTCTGTTAGCATGTGAAACCCAGCTGCTGGGAAACAGAAGGCTACACATAAACCCAAGTTTTTCTAAAGTCCTCAGTATATCAGCACAGAAGCAGAGACAAACACAGGCACGTGAGCAGCTGGATTTTGTTGCACTTACCAGCACACACAAGCCCTTATGCACTGGCTGCCCGTGTCCCACTAGATGGTGGTCATGCTACAAGCAAAAAACCTTGTAGAAATGTGCCTGAGTTGTCATCATTTCTGTTTGTCATCCTTCAGCTTTTTTATGTGTATAAAAATACCCTTAACTCACTCACTGCAGGATTTGCTATTTTGCAACTTAATTTTTAAAGCTACTGGGTATATATTTTTCCTAATATACAGTGAAAGATTCTGAATCAGTGTCATGTAGTATTATTTCCACATAAAACAATTTAACTACTGATGGTGAAGCCTGAGTTGACTAAAGTTAGTGAACAACCACTGAACATGCTCTTGAATTAGGTGCCAAATCACCTTCCTGAGACTCCTTAAAGTAGAATTGTAGAATCACAGAATGGTTTTGCTTGGAAGGGACCTTAAAACTCGTCTTATTCCAAACCCCTGCCATGGGCAGGGACACCTATCACTAGACCAGGTTGCTCCAAGCCCTGTCCAACCTGTCCAGGGATGAGGTTTCCATCCCTGTAATGAGGTAATGAGGGACTGTAATGAAATATGACCACGAAAACATGTGTAGACATAAAGCAAAAACCCTTCAAAGAGGAACTGAAGTAAAACCTACTGCATCTGTGTTCAATTATGGCAGGGACAGGTAGAGGCAGTGCTGCTGGGGATGGAGACTCCAAAGGGATGCAGGCAGGGCTGTGACCAGCACCTGCTCCCACAGAGAAGCAGTAACACCATGAGGAATCACTCAGCAGCCTACAAATCCAATTTTACTCTCAAACTGTGAGTGTGCCCATGGGAATCTCATGTAGTTTAACAAGACCCAAGTGCTGGTGCTGCACCAGGGTCGCGGCATCCCCGGGATCAATCCAGGTCGGGGATGAACAGATGGAGAGCAGCCCTGGGGGGAAGGACCTGGGGGGGGCTGGTGGGTGAGAGGCTGGACATGACCTAGCTCAGAAACCCCAAATCCTGGGCTGATCCCACAGCGTGGGCAGCAGGGAAGGGGGGATTCTGCCCTGCTCGGGTGAGATCCCCCTGAAGAGCTGCCTCCAGCCCTGGGGAACATCAGAAGGACATGGAGCTGTTGGAGCGAGTCCAGAGGAGGCACTAAAATGATCAGAAGGATGGAGCAGCTCTGCTGTGAGGAAAGGCTGAGTGAATTGGGATTGTTCAACTTGGAAAAGAGAAGCTGTGGGGGGACTGACCTAATTGTGGCCTTCCAGCACCTAAAGGGAGATGGAGACAGGAGAGGGACTTTGGACAAGGGCATGGAGAGACAGGAGAATGGCTTCACACTGGTAGAGGGTAAGTTTAGATGAGATATGTAGGAGGAAGTTCTCCCCTGTGAGGGTGTTGATGCCCTGGCACAGGTTGCCCAGAGAAGCTGTGGCTGCCCCATCCCTGGAAGTGTCCAAGGCCAGGATGGACGGGGCTTGGGAGCAACTTGGTCTGATGGAAGGCGTCCCTTCCCATGGCAGGGGGTGAAACTGGATGAGCTCTAAGGTCCCCTCCGACCCAACCCATGCTGTGATCGCGATTTCACACACGGAGCTGTCACACTCCCAGCGCTCCAGCCTCTGCCCTCAGGGCGGACGCCACAAGGGCGCGCCCGCCCCTCCCCTGCTCTGCCCTCCCTCCTCTCCCCTCCCCTCCGCGCCTGCGCGGGGGCCGCGCGCGCCCCTTCCGCCTCCCGCGGAAGCGCCGCCTCTCCTCTCCCGCTTCCGGGCTCCGAGGGCTCCGCGGGCGCGGTGGCGGCGGGCGCGGGGCTCCAGCGGCGGGGGCGCGGCCCCAGCGCCCCTCCGCGCCCAGGGAGCGGGGCCAGCGCCGCGGCTCCTCATGCTGCTGTTGCTGCCGCTGCTGAGGTAAATCCGCTCCCCTCCGTTCCCCGCGGGAGGCAGCGCGGTGGCCCCGCGAAGGGCGAGCGCGGAAGGTTACTGGGGATGAGCCGCCTTGCGCCGGCTGAGGGCTGGGCGTCCCCCCTTCCTCCCCGCCCTGCTGCTGTTTTGCTGTTTGGGGTCAGTTAATGGGGTGGTTTGGGGTGTGCTGCCCCTTTCTTTTTTTTTATTATTTATTAAGATAATCTGTAACCAGCCCAGCGCCCGGACGTGTCCCTGAGCCCCAGCGCGGAGTCTCGGGGAAGCGGGAAGGGGAGGGAGCAGCTCCTCATTCCCCTCCCCACCTTCCCGACCGTGCCCCGGCTCTCGCTCCGGGGAGTTTCGCTGATTTACGCGGTGCTGGTTTTCCTGATTTCCAGGAGGGAAGGACGGCGCTTGCAGAAAGTGGGGATGCAAATAGCTCCTAAATGAGAGGGTAGGTTGGTGCAGCGCGGCGTGAGTGTGATCTGTGCCATGAAAAAGAGAACATTGGCTGCTTTCTATACTGAATTTCTGTACTGAATATACACTTATGTGGTGGTATCAGGATGCAGAATTGCAGTGATGTAACTGTTTGCTTTGCTGGAGACATAATTAGGTTGAAGTCGCCGTGACTGTTCACATTAACAGACTTAAATTAGACCTTTTGAAGTGGATGCTCTCCAACTTTGAACATTTACAGATAAAAAGGAGCTGCGCTGATTCATTAGGAGATGAAACTGATGTGAAATTTTAGCGGTTTGAGATTAGAGTTAAATAGCTGAAAGCTCTTTGTGGCTAAAAAGAATTGATAATACTTTTCATCTGTCTGAAACTTCCTTGGTTTCTCTTTAACAGTATATTTTGTATCGTATGGATCTGATGGATTTCTTTTTTATGCCTTTTATGAGGACAGAGAACTCATAAGGAAAGTGAATTGATAGAATTTTGCAGCAGGTGAAAGGCTGAAGATGAGGAACATCGAGGAAATGTGAGACTTTATGTGTGTTTGATATGAGAAATGACTGGAACAAAGGCTTTAACGTTCCTTTAATCAATATGGAAAGTTGCTAGTGAAAAGAATTCAGCTTTGACCTCTAACATTATTTTTTGGAACCTGGAAGGAAGAATCATGTGTGGATATAATAGCTGACATAAAAATGTGTTTGCCAGCTTTATATCCCAGTGCAGTCAGTATATGTGATACCTGAGCTGCCTTCAGTTGAGTGTGAGGGTAGAGCAGGTACTGGTGAAGGCAGAAATTGGAATTAAAAAATTATACTCTGAACGTGATTAATCCAGTTGCTGTTGGCGAAGGAGTCAAACTTCCAGCTTTCACATAACAATGCTGATATTGCTACAGCCATGTAGCTTTGTGGAGTCTAATCTGAATTTGAGCCTGTGGCCCTGTTCCAAAGGAGGTCGGATTCAAAGCCCAGCCATAGATTGTGTTCGTGTCCTTCTCAGGTGAAGGTTGTTCAATCCAGAAGTGTTCTGTCCTTGCTGTTGTACCTCAGTGAGCTCTTGGTGTATCAGATAGTGTCTTTCTCTGCCTGGCACCAAAGTCTTGTGAAAGATGTTGTCTTTGACTTTCACGTGGGGGGAAAATGTGTTACTGAAAAAACGTCCTGCTGAACATTGTGCTTGTGGAAAAGTGACTTGATATCAAGAATCTATTGGTTTTATTTCTTATAGCAAAGCTGTCTAATACTTTGTATAAATATATATTCTGAAGACATGCATAGTTTTTTTTTTTCTTTACTTTTTCTTAACTTGCTTTACCCTGAATTCTCATTGCTGTTTTTTGAGGGTGATGCTGCTGGCGTAAATCATAGATTGGTTTGGGTTGGAAGGGACTTCAAAGATCATCTCATTCCAACCCCCTTGTGGGAACATCTTCAACTAGATCAGGCTGCTCAGAGCTCCATCCAGCCTGACCTTGGACACTTCCAGGGATAGGGTATCCACAACTTCTCTGGGCAACCTGTACCAGGGCCTCACCACCCTCACAGGGAAGAATTTATTATCTAAACTAAATTTCCTCTCTTTCAGTTTGAAAAAAGACATGAGTAATTAGATGACCAGCTTCCCATTCATATTTATGTCTCAGTACTTCTATATACCCTTTTTCTGAGGTTATTTAGAAGCAGCACATCCCTTTCAAAGCTGAAAAGAAACAGTTCCAGTGTTTCCCCATGGGCTGGCACTGGCTGTGTAATAAGAGACTGGCATAAGGAGAAACTTGACTGTGTTAAATATGTACTTGCTAAAGATTCTGTTGAATGTGTTGCATGTAAACAGCATCACATTAATTCTGTGTTCTCACTGTAAAGTGTCCCTGTGTGCCTGCAGTAGAGCAGATATGGACCCATACAAGGAAAGGACTGCAAGGCATAAATGGGAAATTGAAGAGATAAATACAGTACAAAATATATTAAATTAGAGCAAAAGCAACAAGGACTTAGAGAGATGATAAGCTGTGCCACTGAGGGTATGGGATAGGTTTCATAGAATCAACCAGGTTGGAAAAGACCCCTGAGATCATCAAGTCCAACCCTTGATCCAACCCTGCTGTGGTTCCCAGACCATGGCACTGATGCCACATCCAGTCTCCCCTTGAACACCTCCAGCGATGGTAAATCCACCACTTCCCTGGGCAGCTCATTCCTGCTCAATGGCTGATTACACTCTCTGTAAAAAATTTCTTCCTAATATCCAACCCACACCTCCCCTGGCAGAGCTTTGGGAATAAACTGATAATAAAACTCTGGAGGTTGTATCACGGTTCTCCATCCCAAGCTGTTTCAGCTTTTCCAAAGTCCCAGATCCCTGAAACTGGGCCCATACCTTAGTAATTACAGCTAGCAGGAGTTGAGTCTGTCAAGCCTGAACTGGGATTGTTGGTGGTGGACTGGTTCCTCAGAATACCCACTATTCCAGCTGTTCCTCCACAACGTGGGTGCTGAGGAAGGTGGCCCTGGCCACCAAAGCAGGGGGTCCTGGTCCAGGGGAGGCTGTTGCTGGGCTGAGCTAAAGGGCTTCCAGTGCATTTACTGGGTGATGGAGCTGTTGGAGTAGTTGATTTGTTTGCTGGGAGGTGTCTGCTGCACCAGTCACTGGGAAAGAATTGAAACAAGCCACAGTCTACTTGTTAAATGGCTTTGCAACTTGGCTTGCCTGGATCTGTAGTAAAAAGGAGGTTATTCATCTAAATAAGACGTGATTGTGTACAGTCATTATCTGATGGATATTTATCTGTCAGCAGTGAATGGTCCAAATTGCCCATGGAATTGGATGCAGGAGAAGATTTGCCTGTTTGGTTTACTTAGAATTTCTGCAGTTACTGAAGTTAATGTTTATGCTGTAACCTTATAGTGAGTTCTGTAATTTTGATTTTTGATTTTTACCTGTGGTTTTTAGGTAGGATTTATGTATGTAAGCGGGATTATTAGTCTGCTGTGCAATCAATATGTGTTAGTGTCCCTACAACTATTGACTTACTGCCATAAAATCAGAAATGTTGAAATAAAGGCATTGTCACTGAAATATGAGGAATCTTAGGAACTGTCTGTTGTGTAGCTTGAAGGAAAAGGCGACCAAAAAAGATTCAGGCTTTGGCAGCTGATGGATTTTTAACCTGTGTATGAATTCTTATCTTTGTATCTGTTGAAAAAAATACAGATAAATTAGGATTTTTTTCATGCAACAGCACTTTTCCTTTCTTCCTTAGAAAATAACAGAGAAAAGGACTGTGCTTAACCCTGAAGTGGCTTTTTAAAAATTAAATTATCAGCACAAGGGCCTCATGATACAATTAGTTATGTTGTACCATTTGTCTTCCTAATGCCCTTGGTAAGCTTTGAGCAAACACATTCTAGGCACAGTCATTTTACAAGACCATGTTCCCAGTGATCATGAGTTTATAATGCCACTTCTTCAAAAGTGGGGTTTTTTCCAATAATGTGTCTTCATTTCAGGCTTATGTTTCATTTACAGTGAGGTGTGGGTCAGATGAGACATTCTCAACCTGAGAATTTTGGGAAACCCTTGAGAGTGGAACTGGATGGGATCAGGTTTAATATAACCATCTGTGCAAACAGATGACATTGTGCATGAGGCATTGAATAATTTAGTGTTATCTTCAAGTGCTAGATAAAGATTTTTAAAAGGTCCAATTAAAAGCTATTGCTTGGAGTATTAGGTTGAAGAGTAACGCTTTGTCCTTTTGTACTGTAAGTACACAACAAAGGCTCGGTGTAAATTTGGTTAGGACAGGCATTGAAGCAAATAAATAACAAAATAGCAAATAAATTAACAGTGGAGCAGAGCTGGAAGCATCTCAGTGGGGATGCTGAGCTCTTGGTCAAGTCTGAGTGCTTTCAAACATTGATCCTCCACCCTTGGAGGGACCAAGGTGGGGGGTTCTAGGCAGCTGGGGAGGAGAAGGAGAGGGGAGAATCACATGAGAATGACTAAATCTATTATTGTTGCGAAAGCTGAACTGGGGTGGCCCTTCCACATAAGCAGTGAGTGGCGAGGCTGTGATAAACCCAGCTCTTGCACGGGACTGCAGTTGGGAGTAGGGAACTGACCGAGCAAATCACGTCCCGTTCTTGTCAATAAATTCTCTGTTTGCAATTCCAGCTGATCACTGTGACTGGAATATTTCACCTGCAGAGGCTGAGCAGTGGCACCTTCTATTGCCTGTCGTCTCCAGCTCGGAAGGGGTGGGTGACGCTGCAAATTAACGGGATCCGCTCGCCCTGGCTGCTGCTGTGCTTCTGCTCAGCTGCCACAAAATGCCATGTCACTGACAACTTAATGGGGGGGGATTTCACAATATTGTCAAGTTTAACAAAGATATAAAAGCTTCTCTGTAAAGCAAACCGGAAAGCAATCAGCAGCTTCATGCAGTTCTATATAATATAGGTATTTTTAAACTAAAAGAGGGTCAGTTTAGATTAGATATAAGGAAGAAGGGTTTTTTTAATGAGGGTGGTGAGGCCCTGGCACAGGTTGCCCAGAGAGGCTGTGGATGCCCCATTCCTGGAAATGTTCAAGACCAGCTTTCCTTGGGGCTTGGAGCAACCTGTTCTAGTGGAATAGGATGTCCCTGCTCATTGCAGGGGGTTGGACTAGATGGCATTTAAAGGTCCCTTTCAACCCAAACTATTCTGTAATTCTGATATGTGCATGAGAAGCACTTGCATTACCTTTTAGTTTTGCAATGGAATATATGAGTTTGTTTAAATAAGGCAAGAGGCTTCTCCTTTTCAGGGGAAATTTACATTTGTATAATTCCCCTTGAATTGGGAAAATTTGAAAATGAATAGTGAGGAACTCCATCAGGAATGTTGTATTTGGAGTGTCTTTTTCAAACAAGCTGGTTTCAGAAGCTTTACTTTGCAAAAAGGGACTTTGTATTTTCCATAGTTCTTAAATGTCAGAATCCTTATGTTACCCTCAAAATATATTAATTTAAATTAACCTTCCAACTGAGAGTGATTTCCATGTCACAAAAATTTACTTTAAATACTGGAAAAGAAAACAACTGAGGAAACAAACCTGAGTACTTCTTTAGCCAGCTTTAGTCAGACAGAAATTCAGGCCCACACCTCTTCTGTTCTCTTCCCCAAATAGAAATGTAACACAAGGTTTTGTGCTGCACTCCTGCTCCAAATGCCATGTGGTGATTTCCAAAAGTTAACAGCTAAAAATTTCAAGCTTTCAAGTGCCTGGTTTTTTAAATAAAATACAAACTTTTTCAGTGGAGGTACATGCAGAGTATTTTAAAGTCCTGCTATTGACGTCTCTTATTTGTATTTAACACTATTTTCCTGAGGAAGCTTTACTGATCAGTTTGGTGTGATGTCTTTTCAGATTACATCAGATATGACTGCATGTATGAATAGCCTGGGATAGCCCAAAGGAGGGACAGGATGTCACAATAACATACAAAACATTTGGGAGGTATGTGGGGTCTGCTTTCTGTTGTTTTAAAAGATTTCTTGGTTACAAAATGAATACAGTTATTTTGTGCCATTCCATTCTTAAAACATTTCTCAAAAGTTGTATAAACTCATTTTTGATGAATTAATAACTGATTTGCCTCATTGTCTTCATATCCAGGTGCCAATTATGTATGATTGTGAAACTTGGATTTTTTTTTGACCACAAAGGGTGGTGGATATCCCAAAATGCCTTTGAACTTAGTTGGCATAGATTGTAATTTTGAACTACAAACACTTAAAAAGATTGGGATAATTTGAAGTGGCTGACAAGAGGACCTTATCTAGGTTAAGTCAAGCTTGACTTGCTTTCAAGTGAGGTGAAGTTTGTTAGTTTTTAAGATATTTTTCTAGTATGTGACTACCTTCATCCATGGCTTAGTAGCTGCACTGTGGCAAGAAGGGGGATTTTTGTCCATAAAAAACCCAATGTGTGGACAGAAAACACAGTTTAACTATAGAAATTGTACTAGATCCAAGCACCAGAGCTGTGCTTCAGTTGTGCTGTTTCACAACCAGGGAATGTGTCCTTCAGACACGTTACCATGGCCCAGGAATTTCCCAACTGTTTTAGCAGTTGCTCTCAGATCTGTGCTGCAACCTGCAGATCTTTATTTTCATTTTTAGTTTTTTGGATTGTTCCTGCCTAGTTCTAGCATTAAGGTGTAAGGATCAGAAGGATTTACTGGGCAGAATATGTTTCTCTGATTCCTGTTTTTTAAAGGTTGTAGACGGACACATCTTCATCAAACAACCTCAGTGTGAGTCTCTTTACCTGGTAATGGTCACTCAGACCATTCTGGAGGAACTAAGTGATCCCATATTCAAGGTCTTGGGATGGAAATTGAAGTACCATAATTCCTACCAGTCATATAATAGGCTGCCATTAATAAGGGAGAAGAACAGAGAGCTCTACATGGCTGTCATAAATCAATATAAATGCTCTCAGGTTTCTCTCAGACGTGGCCTTTAATAGCATGAATCAATATGATTTTTAGAACACAGTATACTTTTAAAGCAGCAGGGTGTTCTTGAGGCATAATGTTTAAGCTTTAATTTGTCTCCTGTTTGTTGGTAGCACTTCAGTTCTGCCATTCTGTATCTTTGCTTCTCTGGAACATAATTCTGTTTTCATGAGAACTCTTAAGGTTTCAAGTCTTGTTTTTGTTCCACGTTGGAACGACAACAAAGCCCTAAAAGAGTTTTCACAGAATTAAATTAATTAATGTGTTCTTTGAAAATCTGATTCATGTAATCCACTGCCATGCTAATTTAACCACTACCATTTGTTTCCCTTAAGTTTGGTCTGATCTGAGACCATTTTGTGAGTTATCCAGTATATCTTTGTAACAGGCTTGTGGTTTTTCCAAAACAATAGCACTTTTGTCAACAAATTTAGCTGCTTTCTAACTTGCTGTGTTGTTTGTTGTGAGCAATGTATTAGAACAGCTTTATTTCCATTCTGTTTTTCCTTTCTGCTCTTCCCTCAGTTGCTGGAGCTGAATGAAAAGTGAACAGTCTGGTGCCATAATTTGTTGTTTTCAGGGAGACATGAGCTGTAATTTAATGAAGACTTTGCCATTTCAGTTTGAGATAGAAGGGAGTGGCTGTGCTTTTTAACAGAAGAGGAAGAAGGGTTTATGGGCACAGCAAGGTGGAAATGAAACCATTCTAAAATCCTTTTTTCAGGCACTAAAGTTCTGTGTTTGTGGTGGGGTGACCCTGTCTGGACTCCCCCCAAAACTGGTCTGTGACTCCTCTCCTCTGCTGGACAGGGGAGAGAAAATATAACGGAAGGCTTGTGGGTCAAGATAAGGGCAGGGGGAGAGAAAATGCAACAAAAGGCTCATGGATCAAGATAAAAGCAGGGAGAGCTCACTCAGCAATGACCATCCCAGGCAAAACAGGCTTGACCTGGGGAAATCAACTTAATTTATTGCCAACGAAATCAGAGTAGAGTAATGAGAAATAAAAACTAAATCTTAAAAACTAAAACCTAAAAAGCTGAAAACTAAATCCCTTCTTTCGTATTTCATCCTTCTGTAGCCATAGAATTGTTCAGGTTTGGATCCAAAAACCATCTCAGTGATCTGTTTCGAACTTGGATACGTTTTATCTTCCAGAAACAGCGGACGAGAGCCACTTGGATTTCAAAAATGATGATGATGATGATAATGATAATAACAATGCTGGTCTGTTTGGTTCCTGCAGGGCAAGGCCAGCAAACCATGCAGTCATCAGGGCACAGGTTCCGGGATGTCGAGCACCACCCTCTCCTCGCCGACAATGAGAGCTACGACTCCTCGTCCTCGGAGGCTGACATGGCAGAGAGGGTCTGGTTCATCAGGGATGGCTGTGGGATGGTCTGTGCCATCATGACCTGGCTCCTGGTTGTCTATGCAGACTTTGTAGTGACTTTTGTCATGTTGCTGCCTTCCAAAGACTTTTGGTACTCAGTGATCAACGGGGTTCTCTTTAACTGCTTGGCAGTGCTCGCATTGTCGTCACATCTGAGGACTATGCTGACGGATCCAGTAAGTATCCAAGAACTCCTTGGCATTGGATTGTTCCACTTCTTTGTGAGGGGAACAGGGGGGCAGACACTAATCTCTTTGTGGAGACCAGTGACAGGACCCAGAGGAATGGCCTGAAGTTGTCAGGGGAGGTTTAGGTTGGATATCAGAAAAAGGTTCTTCCCCCAGAGGGTGGTTGGGGACTGAACAGGCTCCCCAGGGCAGTGGGCACAGCACCAAAGCTGAGAGAGCTCAAGGAGCGTTTGGATGATACTCTCACTCATGGTGTGACTCTTGAGGATGGTCCTGTGCAGGGCCAGGAGCTGGGCTCCATGGTCCTTGTGGATCCCTTCCAACTCGGCACATTCTGTGACTCTGTGATTTGCAGAAAAGTTTGGAGAAGCCAGATCAGTCTTCTCCTGCTGGGAAAAGGAGTGTCAGACTCAAAACCTTCAAGGTTGAAGGCATGATATCTGTACCTGTCCTGTTGTTCTATTAATGAAACCATAAAGGATGAGTCAATTTAAAATTAATTTATGAGTAATTAGACTCATGGAAAATACAGTTGCTTTGTAAAATATTAACCCAGGCCCTGAAAAAGCTAATAAAGCTTTACTCTTCCCTGTCCTATTCTTTTCTAGTATTTTTTCATCAGATATATTTTCAAAACTTGTATACCTTCATCCTGTTGTGCCATTTGAAATGTTTCTTCCATTTAAGGCACATGAAAGAGCTTTTAGAGGTAGACAAGCTGCAAAACCCCAGTCACACGCTGGTATAAAGTAAGAACCACTGTCCTACACGATTCCTGCATTATTGTCTGGAGGTGTTTGGAGTCAGAGGGAAGGGAGATTTAAGTTGAACACACATTGAAACAGTGTAGGTGTAAGAGCTCTTGGAAGTGCTTAATAAGACTTTTACTCTCCAAGACATTAACTAGTTCATTTTGTGCTAAAATCTTTTTTTTTTTTTAGGGAATAAATCCAGGAAAAGTGAGCTGAGGGGAAACCCATCTATTTTCTCCAGATTTTTAAGACAATAAAAGTGTAGAGAGAAGTTATGGGAGTGTTCAAAAAGCCAGCAGGGCGTTGTAGTTAATGATTTTCTAGGTCTCCGATTTACTCTGAGCCCACACCCAGTGATGAAATATTACAACTTCTACAAACTGTCACAGTAAGAAAGTTAATGGTTTAAGGATGGATTGCTTAAAAATATGTCCTGGTAAGACTGGGTGTCTTTCTAGACCTGTGGATAAAACATGATAAAAATTGAGATGAGTCACTGCTTTTTGCTTCTGTTCTTTTGCTGCTGACCCCCAGAATGGAAAACACGATTGTGTGATAGAAACTAAGATTGAAGGAAGAAAGGAATAAACTGCCTCAAAACATATGTGAATTAAATTTATTCTTATAGGCACAAAAATGGAGTTTTCATGGAAAGGAATTGGGGACTGACTGAGACTGTGAAAGACGCTTTTGAAATAGAGCATATTTTTGTCAGCAAAATGCTAAGTTATCACCCTTAGTGACAGGTGAACAGGGCAATGTGAGACATTTTATAAGCCTAAATTTACCTGGAGCAAGATAAATCTGTGCTTTGGGAGTTCTCTACGAGATAATTCACCATGTTTACACCAAAGCATTCACCTCCATGGGAACATTCATATTGCAAAATACACTTCAGGAGTTCACCAGGAGTGTTTAAGGAACTCTCTCAGTTTGTACCCCTTCAAGGGCCAACTGGCTCAAGCTGGAAGCAGCACTTGGCCAAAGAGTTCATCTGGGGAAGGGCTTGGGCTGTGTCTCAGATCATACAAACACAAGTTTGTTATTCCAGGATACAGGCAACAGAAAATTCCTACCTAAGCAGAGAGGTGTTTTGGAGTGGGATCTGAATGCCTGCTGGCTTCTTAATTCTGTCCCAGAACTTCCTTCAGGTGTGTGTATGGAATGAGGATGTTCCCAGTGGGCTTTTTTTGAACAAGAATGAACTGCAGAACGTTGTGGGGGATTTAAACTGACCCAGAGAAGGCTCTTCCTGGGGGAAGGAAGTGCTGACCCGGAGGGGTTGGTACAGAGAGGCCCCTGCACTTTGTCACATCCCAGTTTATTTCACAATCACTTCCTCTCCCGGATAAGCCTTTAGCTCCATAAATGAGCAAGGGGACAGTGGTGCTGTCCTTTCTCTTCTTACTGATCCAACGTTAGATTTTGAACTCAGGAGGCTCTGGGTTAACATTGTTCCCGGAAGAAGCAATTCCTGACCATCCTCTTCCTAGTTGTGTTCAAACAGCAGCTCTGTGATGAACAGCTCAGCTAAAAATCAATTTCTTTTCCTGATGGGTTATTTTTCTTCTGAATCAGTTCCTTCCCCTCTTTACCATGAAGCTACACAAACTTTACCAGCAGCAGAAGGTAGCAGAGGATACAAGATGTAGAATAAAGAAGCCAGTGGTGGTTCTTGCCAACAGCATCCAAGCTAAAAGTTTAAGGAAAAAGGGATGACATTTGGTTCTAAAAAACTTGTGTGCATGGGGCAGGTGGCTAAACCCTGGTTCAGAGACTTGAAATAACATCTTTCAAGTAGCTACTGATTTAACTTTTGTGGATGGCTTGGCCCAGTAATCAAATGTCACAACAAACGTTCAGAGTAACTTCTCAGCAAATAATGTACCTGGAGGTCAGGATGTGTCTCCTTCATTTCTGTAAGCTGGTGACAGTATATTCTATGAGAATGATGCTAATACTTGGCCATAGATGAGTCTTGCTGAAATGAAGCTGAATTTGAGGTCAAACAGAGGTAATTTATTCATTTGGAATTGATTGGGGCTTATAGCTGACTAGCTTTGAATAAATGAACTTATTTCAGCAATTATCCTGAGGTTACTGGGGTGAAGTCTATGGAAGGTATTTTTAAATGCTCTCATGCCATTTAAGAAGCTTTCTTTCCTCTAATTGAAATGATTTCAGGGGGCTGTGCCCAAAGGAAATGCCACTAAAGAATACATGGATAATTTGCAGCTGAAACCAGGAGAAGTGATCTACAAATGTCCCAAGTGCTGTAGTATCAAACCTGAGCGTGCACACCATTGCAGGTAGGCCAGGGGGGCTTTAAACAGGTCTGCATATTGAATTGTGGAATAACAACTGATATTTATGTTAGTTTTTTTCCCCCACAAATTCCTTTTGGTATCCAATAAACTTTCAAATTTGTACATTGCAGAGTATTTTATAAATATACTGTGGCTAAAAATGAATGTGAATGAGGGAAAAGGAGCAAGAGACTCAAAGAATTTTAACAATAATTGTGCTCTGGTGTTTTAAATACTTTTTGATCTGTGAATATACTTTTTGATCTGTGAATGTTTTTCCCTGTGCATCCTTTCAATGTACCTGCTGTACTGTGGGTAATGCAGGGCAGAGAGAAGAATCTCAGTTTTCTGAGAGAAACTGATTAAAGAAATGACTCCTGCAATCTTGAATTAACAAAATACAGAGTAATTTTAAACAATCACTTTAATTTGTGTCATTTCTTCATATGCTTTTGAGGTTATATGTGAATTGGCAGATTATTTTCCCAAGGTTGTATAAATAATTGGTTAAATTGAAAATTCATTTTAGTAAGGACAGAAGTGATGATAATTTGAACTAAACATGCTATGGAAGAGATAGTAAATGCATCCATTTTTAATTAATCCTCAAATCTTTTGAGTTTTCAGGCACTGTGGATTTGCTTTCATAGTGTTTATTGTGTGAGAGCTGAAAATAGAAGTGGCTGCATAATCAGGACTTACATAAATATGTAAATGTTTCTGGTGGCTCTCTCTAGGTGTGGGGAGTGCTGTGGACTGAATTATGAGGAGCTTTAAATTTTAGTGCCTGTCAAAAGGACAGAGTGAAGTCTTGTCAGGGCTCTCAGGTTGTGCTGCAGGTTTGTGGTTTGTGAGTGCAGAGTCTGGGTGGGTGTCACTAATCCGTGTGAACGTCACGCCCCGGGAGCTCTTTCCATTAGAAACACTCAGCCTTGGCACTGGGAGCTTGTTCTTCTCTCAACTGTGAGTGGGTTTTTGTATCTGGAGTGTGAAGAGAGAAGTTTCATGGATAAATAGTCAAGTGTGGAATTACCTTCAGTAGGTTTCTCAGGGATGCAGTGACAC
The DNA here is from genome assembly GCF_009829145.1 of Chiroxiphia lanceolata. Lineage (NCBI taxonomy): Eukaryota > Metazoa > Chordata > Aves > Passeriformes > Pipridae > Chiroxiphia > Chiroxiphia lanceolata. The sequence goes on along the minus strand of NC_045649.1, from coordinate 6,451,817 downwards.
TCCCCTGCAGTGAGACTGGTTCTTTGGCTTTTTTAGCTCTGGAGTGTTCCCTGAGCAGAGCTGTGCTCAGGGCTCGAGGGTGGAAGCAGCACAGCTGCTTTCTTGGGGCAGAATAGAAGCTGTAAATCCCTGGGGATCCAAAATAGCTGTGTGCAGTCTGCTCAGATGGCCTGGCATCGTGTCCAGGGGATGTGCCAAAGGGACACCTGAGAGCTCAGCTGAGCGTGGGTTGGATCTGGGATCTTGCTAATTTTCTCATCTCATGTTTAGGGAAGTTCCCACAGAGACTTTGCAGGTAGCTGTGTGAAGTGTTTCTCACATCTTCAGTCCGGGTAGGATTTACTTATTTGGAAGGAGCCCTAAATGAAGACATCACATGTTGAACTCTCAATATGGGAGAAAAAAAAAGCTGGTGCATCAGAGAGCCTGGGGCTCAAATCCATCGTTTGTAGCGACAATTTGAGCAACATTTATTGTTAAAAAAGAACAAGAATGGAGAGTGTCTACAATGAAGGAAATCTCTGATACTTTCAAAGGGTTTGTTTTCCCTAAGCACCTGTTTAGGGACCCAGCTTTGTGTGTCTTACGAGTTGTTCTGTTTTAATCCTTGGTAAAATATTCTGTAAGATGTTCCATGGGCAAAGGATGCATTTTGGTGCTTGCTCAGGGCAAAGCACAGAACATGTGAAAGGGAAAGCCAGAGGCTCACAGTGTATGTGGTATCCTTTTGAAAGGCTGCTCTCATGTTTTTCTCAGCAGTTGGATTTCTGGTTTAGTTGTCTTTGTTTCTCTTAATGTGATTCTTTGCCCTAGATTTATCACTGCAGAAGTTATCAAATAGAAAAAAGGTTTCTTTGATTATACTGCCAGTTTTTTATTGGTTTACAAACCCATTCCAAGGACATTAAAAGGATGGTCTAGTCCCAAGTATTTAAAGTGGCAATTTGCTGATAGAAGAGACTTGAAAATGGAAATTGAAGTTGGTTCCTGTTGGGAAATACTTACACTCAAAGCCACAGTGCATGTTTTGAGTAGTAAATTATTAACAGAAGAGACTCTTATGATGTAGTTATGAAAATTGTTGTGCAACACTGCAACAGTTCTTTTAAGGAAGAAAAATAGTTTCATAATACACATTAGTGATGGGAAAAGGGACAAGAAACTTCTATTTACAGCTAAGTATCTATGAAATGCATTAAACCGAGATTTTACTGAGCAGTTAACATTCTCACCATAAGGAAGAGTCTTGTCCTGAGTTAATGGGGTTTGGACTTCACTGAAGGAGCACAGCTGTCAATATTCCTGCCTGTTCTGAGCACCTGCATTTGTGTGGGGGGAATTGTCACTGAGAGTCAAGTCACTGAGATGTTTCCATCAGTCTTCCTGTGGATATCTGTTATCCAGAGCAATTTTTAGCTGTGTCTTCCTGAATGTTATCTTTGGCATTCAGAAGTGCAGTTGCACCTGCCTGAGTTCCTGCAGCAGCAGTGCCCAGCTGGAGAAGACCTTCCTTCACCCACAGCTCCTTGTTCTCACCACCAGTTCTACTCCTGCCTCTTGTGTAGGGTGGGAGTGAAATGACCCAGACTTCCCCAAACTCCTGCTGCATAAACATCTGTCCCTGCACTATGGAAGGAATAAAATACAAGTGATGGGGTAGGAAGAAGTCAGAACCACTGTTTTAAGCCTTGCTGTGAGTTTGTTGGTGTGAGATTGGGAATGAAGGCAGGGTTCCAGACATCTGATGTCTTGGAGAGCTTTGTGTGGGCTTGTGAGAAATTCTGAATGAGCAGAAGTGAATCCTGCCCACCTCACATCCTCCAGTGCTCGGCTTGATTGAGTCTGGATATGATTTTACTCAGCACTTCACATTAATATTGTTTTTAGAGTGGCAGCACAGATTCTGTGTTACATCAAGAGTCTTGCATGGTTGTGGTACCTGGAGTTAACTCACCTTCCCCCAGAGCTCAGGAAAATGAGAGGCTGAACTTGCAGCAGCAGGTGGTGAAATGAAAATCTTTTGAAGAGCCTTCTGAATGTCTTCCCTTGAGTGATACTTGTTTTTCTGTGCCAGAAAGTTGTTGCAGTGTTTAGTTCTGGTATTGGCATTTCAGATGTAAAAGGCACTGATTAAAAAGTCATTTGTACCAGAGGTTGGATCGTCTTTAATGTGCATAAAACAAGAGGCAATGGGAATGTGAAGTTTGCTCATTCAGTGCCACAAGTGACTGAAGGGCCTGGATTTGCTTGATTGTGTATTTGGTTTTGGAATGATTTTCATATTAATACTGGGGGAGGGTTTGGGAAGAATATCTTATAGTTTTGTAGCAACCTAAAGCCGAGTTGTGAGCAAGCAAACAATTTCTATAAAGAAATGCAAATAAAATCACTGTTTTACAGTTTGTCAGTAAATATTTCAGCACGTCATCATATGACCACTGGATACCCTTGTTTCTGCTTTAAAATGTGAGGTGTAATTTCCCAACAGAAGCCTTTTTTTCCTTTCTTCCAGTATTTGCAAGCGCTGCATCCGAAAGATGGATCATCACTGCCCCTGGGTGAACAACTGTGTTGGGGAGAAAAACCAGAGGTTTTTTGTTCTGTTTACGGTGGGTGAAAATCAACATTCAGTCTGAACCAACATTCAGTCTTAATCTACCTTAATTATAACAATTTTGGTTGTGCTTAGTACCAACAAACGGCTCAAGGGCACAATTGTGGTGTTGTTTCGGTTGGTTTTTTTTTTTCCTTCTGTGCCAGCTATTCTCCAAACAGGAAGATATTTCTCCTCATACTCATTTAAATCTTGTATAATGCTGTTATTTTAAGCAGTCTTTATTTTGCTGTGTTCTCTGCAGTAACAGTCAGTGAAATGGTGCTGTCTCTTGTTTCCAGATGTACATAGCCCTAATTTCAGCTCATGCTCTCGTGCTCTGTGGGTTCCAGTTCTTCTCCTGTGTCCGAGGGCAATGGACTGGTAAGCAAATCTTTAACTTTCATTATCATAATCTAGCAGATATTAAGGAAAAACCATAGCATTCCACCTATTTCAGTCGGAAATATTACAGGAGTTACATCTTTAAGTGAGGTCCTGAACATATTTTACATCTTTCTCCTGTTTTTCTTTTGTTGTTTTTTCCCCTCATTCCTTTAGGCATTCACTGTAAGAGCTGTGGCTGTCAAGGGCATTCTCACACCCTTTACACATAGAATAATTTACTACCTCTGTAATAGGAAGGAAACAGAGCTGATCCTCAGCCACCTTAGCACTGTATCACCTAAAGCTGCCAGCTGGGCTTTGCGTGTTCCACCACAATTCTGGGAATTACCTCTGAAATTTAGACAAATTTCTCCCTCATTCTGTTGTCTGGACCCAACTGTGGGGCTCTTGTAGAAAAGAAATTTCCTAAACTGTCCCAGATTTTTTGTTTAGGCCTCTGACTTGCATTTCCTAATGTTCCAGTGTGCTCATTCTGGTTGTGTGCTTTTGACAGAAGATGGTTGATTATATGTTCTTCCTGGTATCTGAAGCAACAGGGAAATCCGTGTGACACCTTTTTTGCTGAACAATTTCATTAAATGGGTGGAATCTTAGTCCATTTTATACTTGAAACATTCAGCCTCCTGTATATATCCCATCTCTTCCTTGTTGAAGTATAATTGAGTTAATCAGTTGATCAAAGGATCTCCAGAGATGTCGCTGTCAAGTGTAAGGGCAGAACCTGATTACTTTGTGTGGTGAATTAAAAAAGAGAATAAAGCAATCACAGCCAAATGGAACATCTGTATTAACTGGCAAAGTCAGAGCTGACAGTGGGGATGGTTTTTACAGCAGCTGTCGTGCCTAGAACTCCAAGCTGCTCTCACATGTGCAGTTCTGAGCACTTAAATCACTTCATGTGCAAACATCTATTTGATATCCTTGAAATACCAGAAATGGTATCTCGTGCCTTACAGGAAGCCAGAAGTGTTCCATGAAATTCTTTATTTCCTTGCTCAGCAAATAGAGCTGCTGCAGTGCCAGAAATTAGTAGTTTGTTTTAACTGTGAAATATTGTTCCAAGTGTCAGATATTTATAACATGCTCTGTAGATTTTTTTTTTTTGAGTTATTTATAACTACATGTATCATTTTCACAGAATGCAGTGACTTCTCCCCACCTGTAACTGTGATCCTGATGATCTTCTTGTGCCTTGAGGGTTTTCTGTTTCTCACTTTCACTGCAGTCATGTTTGGCACCCAAATCCACTCAATATGCAACGATGAAACGGTAAAAAACCTCTGCTTTTTTTGTATCCTATAACAGTAACTCTGGGGAGATGTGATTTAGATATTGTTTTATTGCATGAGGAGGAAACTGCAAACCTGAAATAGCTCATTTTTATTTTCTGCAGTTGCAAGGATTGAAATCCTTTCTTGGGTGTTGCTTTCTAACAGAAGTTACTGCGCTGTTTGCTTTTCTGACACACGTTTTGTAATTAGGTTTTCAATGACAAAGATTGCACAGCTTCTGGTTTCAGTTTTGACTTTCACTTCTTAACTCTCACAAACTCCTGGGATGTGTCATGGGAAGTGTCTGATTTTTCTCAGGTTTACGCTTAAAGTAGCTGTTCTGTCTTAGCCCTTCAGGCTTCACTTTGATACACTTTGTTACAAGATAAGCATTGTTTAGGCCTTAGATCTGCAGTGTTACACCTTCAGAGCATGTTTTGGGATGGGCAATTAACTGGAAACACAAGGAATTCGAATCCTGTGACTGTTCAGTATTTTCTTCTGTGAGGGTGTTTAAAAGTGTATTTCTATACTGAGGAATAACTGTGAAAAACAGTTGGTAAATATTGAGCCTTCATTAGTGGGAAGTGCAAAAAATGATCATCAGAATAATGCATTTGAGAGAGTAATTCTGGCTCCAGTAATTGCAGTGCAGGAGCCTTATTGTCTGGTTTCATTAACTAAGTAAACAGCTTGTAGTGTAGGTTTATTACATGTGGACTCTACTGTAACATCAGCTTTTCTGGTCATTTTACCTTTTAGCTTGAGGGGGAAAGAGATACAGATAGACAAAGCTTCTTGTACACATTTAGTATTAAGTCCTCTGCCCTGTACCCCCAGGACTAAAACAGTTTCTAATTTTTTCCTTACTAAATAAGTGAAAGAATAAGGAACTAATCAGCTCAGTAACTCTACAATAAAAATGCAAAACGAGTTTTGATGACAGATATTAGATTTTACTTTGGGCTCACCAGTATGTGTGTTTATATACAGGAGATTGAAAGACTGAAGAGTGAAAAGCCAACATGGGAGAGGAGACTCCGCTGGGAAGGGATGAAATCAGTTTTTGGGGGTCAGCCTTCACTCCTGTGGATCAATCCCTTTGCAGGATTTCGGATCAGGCGACTTCTACTGAGAGGAAAGAAAGGAGGACCTGAGTTTTCTGTTTGAGCCTAAATATGCTGGAACTTGCAAGAATTCTATATAATATTTATTTTGGGGCCAGAGAAGGCTGTCTACATATAATCTGTGACCAGGTGAAACTGATATCAGACATTTGCTTGTAGCAAGCAGAGTTTTCTACGTTTATTGTCACAGGCATCTCATTAATTCAGAGACAGGAACTGGATCTGCAATGGTCTGAACAGCAAGATACCAGAGGAAGAGCACGTGGTCACACTAAAGAAGCCAAATGTTGTCATGCTACTGTAATTTATTTTATGAGATTACTTACCCATTTTTTGTTAAACCCTTTTTATTTGATAAATGTTTGGGGAATTACCTGTGTGTTTTTATAAGAAGTATATCCTTAGGTGCAGTTGTCAATCAGAGGGAGGAGCATTAGGGTGGAAGTTGATCTCCAATGAGACTTAGCCTTCTAAATCCAGGTTTCAGGGAATAGTGCTTTGTTCAGTTCTCATTTTTCAGCTTGTCCTAATAAACAGAGCTGTACTCCTGTGTCCCTCTCCAGGCACACATTCCTCATATGCAAGTGACTCCAGGGACTGGTGCCCAGCACTGCACAGCACAGGCACTGTCACCCCCTGCCCAATGTCTTCCCAGGCTCACTGAAGCACGGCTGTGGTTGGCACTGTTCATCTCCTCTGGCATTTTGGGAAATGCTAAATCTTCCCTGAACAACTCCTGGCTGTGGGCCAAACCCTGCCCAAATCCTTAAATCATTGATTCCAGGGGAACTGGATGTGGATAGTTTGTGTCTTAGGCCTGTGCAGGGATGAGTGGGACCAGTGACTGTATCCTGCTGTGTGAGATTGAAAGAATGTACTGCAGATGGAGGGAATTCACTGAAAACAGTTGTCTTTGTATGGTCTTGCTCTGCCCCTTTTTTATTGTACAGACTTTTCCTAGAAGGAAAGCTGTTAATGATCCCTTAGACAAAGACATCAGGGGAATGAGGGGAGTTGCCTCTTTCTCAGCTTCAACACATCTTAAATGTAGAAACGTCTGCAATAGAACAAATTATTTTGAATTTAACCATTTCCAACCAAAACTACTCTGAGGAAATGAGAGCAATATAGATCTAGAACTGCTTTATGTGGGCCTGACAAACAACAGTAGTGCTAAGAAATGTTCATAAATCTGCAAGTAATGATAATACAAGCTGCAAGTAATGAAATTCAGATAAAAGTGGATTCTTTAAAAATTACATTTAGACTATTTTTTTGTATTACTGTTAATCTATAAATCACTGACAATATAAAGGATAAAGCAGGAGCCTTGATGCATAGCTTGAAATCGTGCCTAGAAAGTAAATAGCTCCCTGTTTTGGGACTTGCCTTAAAATTGTCCTGTTCTTGCTTTTGCTCAGCCAGTAGCACTGATGACCTGTCCCACCTCCAGCAGTTCCACGTGCTGAAGAATCTTGCATTACAATGTTTATGCACTGCACAAGCTGTACTTTCTTTTTTCAGTGAGCTGCTTCTCCATCTCTCTGTAACAGTTTGTGGCATCTTGATTCAGCTTCATCAGGTTTTGTACTACTGGGTGGGTGAAATTCCCGAGGGATCCATGGATTATCTACGGCCCTGTGAACAAAACTGTGCAATATTATGGAATATGTTCACTTTGCTAGGGAGGGGGGGGATGGTGTGTGATGCTGGAGAATTCCTAGGTGGAAATCCACTGGAATTGCAGTCAAACGAACAAAAGTGTCTCGTGTAGCTGAGGGGAAAGCTGGAAGTGCCACAAAAATTTGTGCATATTCAGTTGCACACCTTAAGAGTTTGGGCAAGAAAAAAAATGTGTCTGGCTTTATCATGAGGCTCTTAATGTGTATATTGTTTAATGATGGAAATCAGAAAATATCACTCCAAGCAGTTAAACCCTGTGACTTAGCAAGTGTGTGTGTGTGTGTGTGTGTGTGTGCGCGCGTGTGTGTGTGTGTGTGTGTGTGTGTGTGTGTGTGTGTGAAATCCGGGTTACTTGGCTTTTCAAACCTTTCTGTTGTAATTTTTTTAATGTAAAAAAAAAAAAATAAACTAATGAGTTGAAGTCTTAGTTGATTAACTTCTCTATATGTCACTTTTTTTGCACATCTATGTTCATATTCACATGTATTTAGGCTGAACAACTTCAGGGTAATTGTCTTGCATCTTTTGGCTTGTAATTTGTATTTCTTTATATCAAGTGACAGGTGATATTCCTCCAAATTAAAGATGCTCCTCTGCTTATTAAGGGGATTAAGCTGCATTACCCTGCTTAGCTCTTGGGCATTTCCTTTCCTGCATCTTGTTATAGAACCATGGAGTGGTTTGGGTTGGAAGGGACCTTAAAGATTGTCTTGTTCCATCCCTGTTTGTCCGAGGAGAGTGGGAAAACATGGAAAAACTTAAGAGTGGTATTTCAGGCTTTGCACTTCCAAGGTATTTGTGTGAAATACAGGTTTGGATTCCCCAGTTTCTCTGTGGAAATGTTGGCTTTTTCCACTGGTTCTGCAGCTTCAGGTGCAGGTTAGAGAGGAGCAGCTCACAAGTGTCCACCCCGTAAGGGTGAGAGGAACAAGGTAGGAACAGTGAAGGATGGAGAGACTGGAAACAGTTTATTTCCCATTTACTGTAATTCTAAAAAATACTGGGATATGTTTTCTGGGTCTGATATCACACTTTTCTACACTGCTGTTTCTATGGAGAAAATAGCTCCAGAGACACACACACACAGACTTTGTGCCAGTGCTGCTTGTGTTTATAAGCAGGTTAATGATTTGATGATGTTTGTGTGCCACAACAGTCGGGCTGGGCTGTGTTTACTTATATTTTAGGGAAGAGCTTGTTTACTCTCCAAAGGGAACAGACGTCTCTGCAGATGGATCCTGCCAATTTATCTCCTTTTTATTTTCTTGTTTAATTTCCAGCAGTAACATCAATATTGTTTCGTGAACCCGGGGCAAGCAGCAATTCATTTATGGGCTATTTTATGCCCTCCTGTGTGCAAATGTTGTGTTTCTACAATTGTTCTTATTTCTTTTAGTTGGTACCATGGTCATATGTGAATGTATTTAATGCTTCTGGAGAAGGAAAGTGGCTTAAGGGGTTTTGAAATACAGAAACTGGACTGTAAAATGATGATGGAATATGTTAATAACACTAAAACAAAGTGCACCAGCACTGGTTCTGTATATTTTTTTAAGTGTTACTCTTCTGAACAGAGTTACAGGTCAGTTCATGTGCTGTACTTTGTGGTTTAATGTGAGTTGGTGCTTCTTCATTGATGAAATTAATTTTTTATTTTACTTCTTTCACTCTTTTTTTGGTGTGAGTGTGTGTTCTGAATGTCTTAATTTATTTTAGCCTTTCCCAACTGTGTCCTAGTAGCACATGTGCTACTGTAAAGCACATCACTCTTGTCATACCCAATTAGAGCTCTGGGAAACAGCCAAGAGGCATCAAAGCAATCACAGGCTTAGTGTCTTAATAACATAAGTGAAACTTTGCACCTCCAAAATATTGCTGCAGTTTCTCTTTTAATACTGTAGTGCAAGATAAAGTTAATGTCAGATCTAAATTCAATGTTAATGAAGCCCAATATTATAATTGGCAAGGAAACAGATAACTTAGAAATAGGTAAGACTTAGTAAAGTCAGGTAGTAACCTGACATGCACCATTCTCATAAGCAGTGGCATCTTGCCCAGCCACTGGAATATTCTTAAATAATGGCTTGGAACCTCTTTTGTGAACAAAATCATGATTCTAATAAATCTAATGAAATAGCCACTTCCAAGGTATGTTTGCATAAGAACATTGGTTTGATTTACAGTGGGGTTTGACATAGGGAAGCCAGAAAGGGGTTTTTGCTGTGAATCTATTTTGGGCCTTAATGGAGTAAATTATTCTTGCTGCAACCAGCTGAACAGTGGGGGCTGAATCTGATATCCACTGGTTCCTCGACAACTTTATTCTATAATATCTTAGATTGTTAACTCCATCAGTCTCAGTGAAAGCTGGGCTTTGCAGCCATAGATGATTCTTTTTTATGAAAAATAATTCCCAAAGCTATTTGCATTGGAGAAATCAGTGGAGAACCTCGGGAAGGGTTTTGAATGAAAGACAAAAGGCAAACTGTCCATATGAAATATGAGAATATGGAATTTATTTCCCCCCTAGATTTATTTTCTTACCATTAACGAGTATAAATGTACATTTAATGTCTTGAAAAGGAATGTAATCGACCTGCTGGAGGAACCGGGAGCAATGTTGGCTCGGTGCAGTTGCATCTGTCATGCAGCAGGAATGCTTCCAGGGGAACCTGCTTTCCAGACAGGGCTGTTTCAAATGGAAGTTATCAGCATATAATGTCGGATCAAATTCATCACAGGCAGGAGAAAAATAAAACATTGTGATCCAGGTGAAATTCAACCCAGTCTTTGATGGTTTTCAGATCTCTCTGGTGCTGTAGAATGGCAACACTAAATATCTCCCCAAGGAATGAATACTGAGTGTTCCACTTCTAGTGGAAGTTCAGATGCTCTTCCCAGCTTCTCTTTCAATTGATAAGATCCCATTTCCATGGTGTTCTCCCCCAAGGAGCTCCAAGTGCTTCAAAAAGCCACCACTGGGCACCTTCATTTCAGTTTTGCCCTGAACAAGGCCATGCGTGGGTTGGGATTTTATCCAGTGGGACAGCACCAAGAGTTTTCCATCATGTCCTGATGTTCAGTGTGGCCACTCCTGCTCCCTCCAGAGCTGTCTGACAGAGGTCATTGTACAAATGAGCATAAGTTTTGTAGAACTCTGATACTCTGCTTTCCAATGAAGTCTCATTCATTAAAATCCACTCCACAACACAAATACCAGGCTTTAGGAACACTTGAGGCTGTACAGTCATGGTTGGGCTTATTTAACCACCTGTAACATGGTTAATGGTTGGCCACCTACCACTGATTAAGTTTTACATTAAGTGCATAAACACCTAATGCTTTAAATACAGTTTTTACTAAGTGGCTCACGGAAGATCTGCCTCTTCCTTTTTTGGCTAATTTTGAGCTCTGAAGTTTAGGTTGCAGATACTACAAAGAAACAGGAAACTACAGCAAAATCATATCTGTGTACGGGAAAAATGTGTTTGGGGGCATTTTTTGTTGTGTGTGTTGCACAAGGCAGGGATTGGGTAAGTCAACAGCTCCTTGAGCTGAGGGTTTCCCAGACCAGCAGCCACAGAGTGGGGCGGAGATCTTTGCTGCCCACTTGGAGCTGTGGTAGAAGTGCTCACAAAGTAGAAGGTCCATCAAATGACTTACAACTGGGCTCCACATATACTGGGAATGATGGAAAATGACAAAATGTTGGCATTCCTGATCATAAATAATAACTAACCAGCATTAAATGTTGGCTGGCCTGTGTGGAACAAGGCACCTCTGTGTGGAATAAGAAGCGTTTGGCCTGGTAAAGGTTATGAAGATGTTCCTAAAGCTTAACGTGCAGCAAGAGAAGGGAGTGTAATTAAATTTTTGATGGGAATAGACCTTTCCATAGCAATTCTGGACACGCTGTGCATGTTAGTGATTACCAGGAGCTGTGCAAGGCACTTGTTTGGATGAAGAAAGTGGCTGAAGGCTTTAAAAGGGTCGTGACCGCACCAAGCAAGGCGATAACAAACGCAATCAGAAGCCCTGCTCCAAAGAGCTTGCAGTCTTGGTCCTGCTGGGAAGAGCATGAACCCCAAGCCCTTGTGCAAAGGTGGTGGGAATTCCCAAGGTGAGGATGCTGCTGCAGGCTGGGACCTGGTGCTTGAGTCACGGCCGGGACAGGGGGTGAGCGACGGGTCCGGCTGCGGGCAGGGGGGTGCTGTGCTTTGCCTCTGCAAAGAGAAAGGGCCCGTTTCACTGTCAGCATGGTTTCCACATTGCTCCCAGCTTCTCCTTCCACCTCTCCCTATAAAATCTCCTGCTTGGGCATCACTGTCTGAGGCAAGAGCTGTGCTACGGCGCTGGGTCCTGCGCTAGGGCCTAGTTTATAGTCTTCACTGCCTGTGCTTGTAGAAGGAGATGGAAGGGATGTTTCAGGAGATGCTGTGGGAGAGAAAAGAAACAGAATTAATGTGGACTTGGATGCTGTTCAATAGAGCAGAGCCCAAACGAAGTCAGCAAACCATACTATGAACCAAGGAGCAGGAGTTTGGGGGATGGGGCAGGGGGATCCATCCCAAATTCAGGCATGTTCTGGCATATTCTTCCTTTCTGGCTTGTGAGGAGGCACAGGGTGGGCTGATAAGCACGTGCCAACTCTTCTCAGTATTTTGAACCTGGGAGATGCCTGCAACTGCTTTTCAATCCTTCCTCTCCTCATCAGAGGAGAGCTCAACCTGCAGGCCACTGTACAGCATTTCCAGAACACAGCATCTCCCTAACCTGTGCTGTAAGGTGGCTTAAAAAACTAAATAAGCACAACCTAAAATACATGATGTCAACATTTATATGGCAGAGAAACAAAATACACTACAAGAAACAAGAAACAAAAATACCCTACAAGAAACAAAAATACCCTACAAGAGGTATATGACTGTAACTGGCAGAAGGAGACTGTGTGTGCAAGACATTGTGATTACATGGCAGCAGTTGTTAAGTTACAACTCCTGTTCTACTTTCTTTTTTTAACAGCATGGTCCTGCAGTGGACAAATGCCTTAACCAACAGCCATGGCCTGGCAGCAGTGCCCAGGGTGGTTGAAGATAGTCTTGTATTCAGTTTGACAACAACCAGCTTTACACAGGGAACTCCTACCACTAATAACTACGTGTCCTGTTTTGTGGCATTTTCCAGTGCTGCCCACGACCATAGAAACACACTGTCCCCAATCTTGATTTCTTTTTTTTTTTTTTCCCAACCTTGTGATGTTTTAGTAACATCTCTAAATCTCTCTCGATCGTGCTACCATGTGAAAATCCCAGTTTCTCTTTGGAAGCACGGAAAGGAGTCAGCCAGAGGGGCTGTGAACTTTTTCTCATATAAATAAACTTAAATATCTTTTCCTTAACTGTTTCTCCTGCCCAGCCCCTTCGTTATGCTGACACTAACAATGTGAAGATGGACACCTACGGTCTGGAGCTGTGTGAATCACAGAGTTCATGTTGCTTTGGAGGACGTGTCCTGGCAGCGGTTCCAGGTTGAGGTTGGGAGGTCCTGACTGGTACTGGACATCAACGGTGGTTCCTGCAGAGGAAGTGGGAAAAGACATCATTCTTTGCATAGTTACTGAGAAACCAGATGCTCTGGGCTAAATCTTCTTTATTGAGAGGATGTGGAAGACCTCTGTGGGTGAAGGTTAATGGCTCATCTTTGCTTCCTTCCTGCTCTGCTGCCCTCTTTGCTCTCAGCCTCTCACTGTCTAGGAACAACCTCCAGGGATGTCTGGGCTTTCAACTAATATCCAGCCACATTGTTCTTCTGTCTGTGTGTGTGTCCCAATTGCTGCTCTTATCAGGGTTCCCCATATAGTTATAACTTTTGCATGGTGCTAACAAAGAGTGTTGTCTTCTTGGAAACTGCCTCAGTTTGGTAGAGGGCCTAAAAGTCAAGTGCCCCACTGGTGACACACCACAGATAAAACTTGTCAGATTTTTAGAGCTAGACTGGAAAGAAAGGGCTCTGGGATTGGACTGGAGTAAGAGAGACCCATGTTCAAGCCACAGTTCATGAAGTCATAGAATGGTTTGGGTTGGAAAGGCCTTAAAGATCATCTAGTTTCAACCCCCTGCCGTGGGCAGGGATGCCACCCAGTAGATCAGGTTGCTCAGGACCCAACCCAGCCTGGCCTTGGACACTTCCAGGGATGGGGCAGCCACAGCTTCTCTGGGCAACCTGTTCCAATGCCTCACCACCCTCACAGTAATTTATTCTTAATTTCAAATCTAAACCTACTCTTAGTTTAAAACTATTCCTGTTCTCCCTACCACACATCCTTCAGAAGACACAAACCCAGGCACGAAGCCCTGTAAACAAAAGCTTTGAGATAATCCAGCCTTGGTGTCCTTCATCAGCAGCGTTCGTACCTCCCAGCAGCATCTCCTGCAGCAGACTGTCGATCCTGGCCACTCCAAAGAGCTTCATGAACTGGACCTGCTCTATCATCTGCCAGGTGATGCTCTGCAGGGGGGGCAGCAGGAGGAGGATGTCGCTGAAGCGGCCCCGGGAGTCGTACTGGCGGTCGTTGATATAATCCTCGAGGTTCACCTGCACCTGGAAGCGCATGTTCTTCACCTTCCCGGGCTCACTCAGGCCTTTGCAGTCTGGGGAGGGGGAAAAGGAAGTTAACTGCTGGCCTGTGTCACCAGAGAAGCGTTGCCCTGTCAGTCAGGCTCTGCAGAGGGAAAAGGATGAGATGCAAGTGATCCTCTGACAGAGTCCAAGATCAGGTGATAGATTAGCATTGGGATATCTCACGTGGAATAGGGAAGCAGTAAGGGGAATTTTAGGGGAAACAGTAATTTGAGGGGAAACAATAATTTGAGGAGACTTTGAAGGGAAACAGTAAGAAAATAGAAGCTTGGTTGAAGTGGACATGTCTGCCTACTGCCATTAGTAAAGAGGAAAGATTCAGAAGTTAAACCGTAATTATTCTTCCAACCAAACAACTGACAAGAGGGAAAAATGATACGAAGTTAAATTTTTTGGGTGCCCCAAATTTTCCCCTGAAAACTTTGAGTTCCAACTACTACCACTAAATCCATGCAGTTTTAGTGCCTGTGTATGTTGTAATTACACCTCGTGCAACAACAAATTCTTGTCTCGCTCTCCTGTCTTTGACCTGTGGTCAGTCCTATTTTTCCTATTTTTCATGGGTCACTGGTCCAGCTTTGCTCAAGTAAGTAAATGTGACTTTGAGTAGGGTGAAGTGCTGGGATTTACAGCTTTCCACTGCTGTCTCTGCTGGTATCTAAAACTCAAATTTCTGGATCACTGCACCATTTTCTTCACTGTCTACAAAGAAACCACAGGCACCACGTTTTAGGGCTCACAGTGCCAAGAGATGAGATAAAGTGCTTAACAAATGACTGTATGTCAGCATGCAGCTCTGAGAACGTGCCTGCTTGTTAGCATGAATGAACTTCACTTCTGTAGAGCTTCACAGTATTTCCTTTCAGCTGAAACCTCAGCTCCTCACTGTCACATTGATCTTAAGCTGCACAGAGACACTGATCAGCTGAGAAGGTGATTTGTCAAACTCAATTTGCTAATACCACCCTCACTCTGTTCACTCTTTGAAGAGCTGAAGTTTGTGGTGTTTCTAAAACTCCTGAACCTTGGTTTTGAATCAGCAAATGCAGCAGAAAACAATAATTACTGGAAGATACTCTAATTTCTCCATGTTAATAGATACCAAGGATAAAAGGGCATTGTTCGGGGCTTGGGGTTGTTCCCCTCTCTCTTCTCTGAGCTCCAGGGCAACACACACTGAAGGGACCCCAGTGCTGTAGCAAGAAGTGGTTGTTTGTGTAGAAGCAGCAGTGCCTGGGGAGAGCCTGGGCTGAGAGAGAACCCCCAGGCCTCTGGAATGAGGATACAGCAAAGCTTCAAAACAAGCTGTTGTTTGCCTCTGTGTGTCCCTGTTCTCTGTCCTGTGTGGATCAGCCCTGCCCTGGGCCAGTGCTGGCTGCCAGCAACATCCATTAGCAGATTCCTGATATTTCTGGGTGCCCTGACCAGCCCAGCTCTCTGTGGTTTTTAATGGTGCTTTCTGGACCCTGATAGAGCTCCACTGCTGCTCTGCTGACTCACTTTGCTTATACATAATTCACTACAGGCATATATGTCCTTAATAGTCATCTCCTGCATTTCAGGCTGATGGGCTTTCCCAAAGCCAAGCTAGTGAAGCAGCCAAACTGCTCCAGGGCCTGCAGTCTTGCACATTAGCCTGGCTGGAGTTCTAACTTGCTAAACAGCAAAACACTCAGGAATAGGTCACTTCTGACTGCACTGCTGAGCACTGGCTGTTACAGCACAGGTAGGGTGAAATGCAGAGCTGCTGCCAAGGGGTTTTCCTGGTTATTGGAGGGCCCTCAACTCCTCTCCAAGCCCATCTTGGCAGTCAGGAGGAAGCTCACCTGGATCAAAGAAGATGATGGCTTTCAGACAGGCGTACTCGTTGTCATCGATCTGGATGTCCCGCAAGGGCTTCACCAACTCATCCAGGATTCTGGTGGCCACACGAGCAATTTCCAGTTCTGGGCAGTGCATTGGGATGATGAAATCATTCCCTGGGGAGACAAGAAAAAAATCACCATTAGATGTTGGCTCTAGCTCTGCAGACACGGTCTCAGCCAGCAGTTACCCCAAGGTCTGTTTGCCAGCCAGTCCTGGTGCCCCTTTGCAGCAGATTTCCAGTCTGCAGCTTCCTGATCTGATCCCCAGTTGAGAAGCAAGCCATGGATCTCATTCTTTGGTCCCTAATTATCTCATTTGCACATGTCAGTGCATCCACGCTGTACACAAAGCCTGCTCCACGTTCTGCTCTGCTTTACCCTCCCTTATATCAAGCACCTGTTTGTGAGCAGGGTTGCATCTTTATTTTTGGTGTGGGGTTTTTTTTAAAAAACAAATATATCCCTCCCTCTTTTCTTTAATGTGTGGCTTTCAAGGTCACATTCTCATTTTTCCAAGAACAATCCCACCCATGGTTTCGGTGACAGAGAGCTGCATGACAAGGCAATACCTATGTGCACTATAATTTTTAATAGACCTTTCTGCTAAGCCTTTAAGGACTGATGTCCAAATACCTCATTGCTTGTGTCTTAGCAATTTCAGTTACAAAAATAAGGCAACACAGTGTGAGATGCCAGTTAAATACTGAGGGGGTTCTCATCCTAAATTTCAAAGCACTAAGGGAAGATTTATAAAAATCCCATTGAATTTTCTTGGTGTTTTTTCCACGTCTCCAGACACTTCCCAAGCACTGAGTCTCATCCTGGGTGTGCAGACCATGCCCAGGAGAGGGGATTTCAGGTAGGCAGAATACTTGGCAATGACTTGGGGGAGTGAATTACAAAAGCAGGAGTGGATTTCACTACCTTACCTAACAGCAGAAAATCAGTGTATGGTATGGACCGCTTGGCCACCCCGAGGAGCAAGTGCTCCCCTGCATGGGCTCTGAGCAAGGCAACCTGGAGAGGGCACAGAAGACAGACATAATATTAAATTTGAAAAGCAGGGAAAGGGGTGCTGAGATGTTGCTGTTTAATTAAGTCAAATTTGGTGTTTGCTTAGATCTGTCCGATCTACAGATAAAGTACTATTAAGAGCTAGAAAATATCAGAATATGTTCACTTTGAGAAGTGCTACATTCACAGCAAACTAAATAAGAAGTTGTTTTCAGCTAAAAGAGCAAAGAGGGGCTTGAGTTAGTTGAGTTCTTAGGAAATAAACAGCTTTTACATTCAGCTGCCAGGTACCAGTAAAGGGAAAATCAGTCTTTTTTTACTGGGTCCTTTTGCAGACTGGACTGACCAACCCTATTATATTTAGGGGACTTTGCTACTCAAGTTATTTTTAATTGATCCTTTGGCCTTTATTACTCTTTCCCTCCTGTTAGTTTATCGCTCTGCATAGGGTAATCTGTATATTAATGTCAGATTCTCCTGTTGAAAGGTACGGCTGGGAATTCCTATCCAAGGCTGGGAATTCCTATCAAAGGCAATGGGTTTGCAGGGAAAAGGCTTTTGCATTTTACCTGGTCGTCAAGTGGGAGCTCACAGAACGCTGGGATGTATTTTGCCCATTCCACCAGCACCAGAAGCTGCTGTTTCATGGATTCACACACATCATTGATGGTTGCAACCTTCTTCATGGCAATGTCCGTGCTGTGCACCGGGCTCAGGGATAAATACTGGAAGAGGAACAACCCAGCTGCATTGGGACCAGATCAAAGCTGCTTTCCCACCCTCCAGAGCAGCAATTCATCCTCATGAGGCCCTTGACGACTCGTTTCCCGCTGTGGTTTCACACCCATCTGCTCAGCAGCGTCTCCTATCCAAGCACAGCCCCTGGTGCAGCCTCCACGAGGTGGTGCTCGGTCCCAACACACTCCCCTCCCTCCTCCGCCTCCTTCCCTGCTCTCCAGGCTGGCTCAGGACAAAAATCTGATTAATATTCCCATTCCTAGCAGCATCAGGGCTCAGCTTCCTGTCAATCACTTAACCCAGCCAAATGTATGAAATGCATCCAGCCTTTCTCCTCCAAGTTACTGTCTGGGACACAAAACAGCCTTTTTGATTTCTAAAGGGCTGCTTGGGGGGGGGTAGAGGGTTAAAACATCATTTTTGAGAAGGAAGTGGACTCATTGCTGCATGTAATATGCAACATCTGGATCATATGTTTCAGTGGAAAAAGGGCATTTGCATAAGAATTTAAAGGACACTCAGGGTGAAATTCATGGTGGAACATGAAACGAAAAAGCAATCAGCATTAGCTGAAGCCCAGTGATTTTATTCACATTGTTCTTTCACCCTAAAATTATTACCCTGGTAAAAAAGTTATAAGAGAAGATACAATCAACCATGAGGGAAACATTATGTTTGGAGCAGGACAGAGTGTGCAGCAAGGAGGGATAAACTTCCATGTGAATGCCAGGAGTTTTTAGGGGTGCAGCAAAAATTTTAGGATGAGGGAATAGGGGACCCAGGGTCTGCAACATCCCTAAGCCCTGGAATTTCAGCTTTGTACCTCACACCTCAAAGGCAACAGGGTATCTTATCCTGATAACTCACCAAGGATTTTTCCTCTCTGTTTTTGGGTATCTCTAATGCATTTTCTTCCCTGTGGGCTTGTGCAAGAGCCATCCAAGGACAGAAAGAAGATCCAAAGCCAGTTTTGGCTCATTTTTACCTTGCTTCCTCAATCTCAGGATTACCTTTACCTCAATCATAGGATATGAGTAATTGTAAAAACTGCAACATTAGCTGTTTTGTCTTTCCTTAGACTTTTTCCTCCTTTTCTGTTTCCCAAAGAACTTGATAAGGATTTTTGATTGTTTTCTGTCCTTTTTAATTTAGAATCATTTGACTATGAAGAGGATTCTTTTTTTCTCTGCAGCTGTTCAACTTCCACTTCCCTTTTTGAATTGTAAAACTTCAAAAAAAAAAAAGAGAGATCCTTTCCTTCAACAACTTAAAATACAAGTTCCTTTGTTCTTTAACTGCCTTTCTCTTACAATGAATGCCTAATGATAAAGAACATTCTGCCAAACCATGGCAAAGGCTGAACACACGCGGCAAAACAAAAAATTGAATTAGAAATCCCACCTCAAAAGGTGGAAAACCTGGATGGTTTAGTGGGTTGGAATAGCTGAAGGCCACCTTTGGAGGGCTGTCCCCACATGTCATACCTGCTGTGCCATGGCCTCAGCCTGGGTGAGCACGTGGATGGAGAGGGAGCCGTTGTCCTCGTAGCTGCTCCTGCGGATGCTGATCCTGTCGCGCTCGTTCTGCACGGCTGGGAAGAGAGTGAACAGTGGTGGTGAGAAAATTCCCCCCACAGCCCATGGCTGCTGCTCCTTGCGGTGCATAAACAGGAGTAGACAAGGCTTTAGCACCTGCAAGACACTCCACTCTTGTTGGATGCTGGAATAAGACTGAACAGGCTCTGAGGGAGGGAGGAGACCAAACTCGAGAGGGAGATGAGGCCATCTGGGGGGCAGAGCAACACCTGTGGGATATCAGCTGCTCCCACTGGGTTTGATGCAGCTCAGGGGGAGTTTAGGGATTTAGTGTGAACCCTTTTCACTTGGCAGTGCACCCACAGTGCTGGAGCCCTGGCCTTTGATACCCTTTCTGCCATGTCTGCACTGAGGACTCCTCCCCTGAGCTCCCAGAACAGCAGGATGCTCCTGAGGCTGCAGCTCCTCTTATGGCAGCACCGGAAAACTCACCCTCTAATCCCACCTCAAAGCAGCCTTGAAATGTCCCCTGTCCCTGAGGCATCACAGGTGGTGGTCCCAGGGGACATCTCCACCACTCATGGGCAGCAGGAAAAGTGACTCATTAAGGAAGGTCCAAAGAAAGGAAACAAAATTGACTGATTCCCCCTCAAAACCATTCCTTCAGCCTTGCCCTTCATGCTGCTGATTCCAGTGAGCCTGAAACCCTGACAGCAATGTTGGGGAACAGACCAAGCCAGGGTTTGTCCCCAGCCCAGCTGCCACCCTCTGCAAATCTCTGGAAAATGAGCTGGAAATCAGCTCAGAGTGTCCCAAACTATTACTAAGAGTGGTACCACAGACCCTGGGCACATTACAGGGACCACAGCAGAGTGAACACCAGCCCAAGCTCTTTGCAGACAGAAAGTTATGACCATGCCACAGTGAATTTGAAAAAAACACTGATTTTTGAGACCCATTTCACCCTTTAAACCTTCATTGTCCCTGAAGCACAAAGCCTATCCAGCCCCTTCTCCATCAGCCCTGCACACTGAACATAAGGCGTGGATTGCACTTCAGCAGCTTATTTTTGCAACACGGGCTCCAAGAGCTGACTCGCCTCCACTGCAACCATCAAATGACACAACAGCAGAGAAAAAAGGAGAATTTAGACACAGTCCAATCTGTTTTCAGCATTGGTTTCTCCCCTAAGCCCCGTTGCCTCTGTCCAGCAGTACACAGGGCTGGGGAAAGGAGCTTGAACACAGACTTGGTGTTTTCCTGACAGCTCAGACATCTTGCTACAGCTCAGAAAGGCAGTTGTCAGGTCCTTAAAGCAGAGGGAGCGGGAAGATTTAGCATGTGGTGATAGTGCAACACATCCCTCCTCCTTCATCCAGCAATTCCAGACTCCTTTGGTTTTATTTAGGAGGAGTGACTCAGGCAAAGTTGTCAAAGCACAACTCACTCTGTGCTTTAACCCTTTGGGTGTAGAACGCTGTGGTTCTGTCTCAAAAGTGGCCACTGGAGAAGATTTTTCCAGGAATTATTTTTTTTTTTTTTGCAGAGTCAACAAAATCATGTTGCCATCATTCTTTTGGGACTTTGCCTCACTGCTGGGTCTTGTTTTAGAGCATCACTCTGCACAGGACTCACTCCTGGGAATTCTTGCAAAGGAGGAACGAACGTGGGCACCGTTTTGCCCAAGGAGGGGGAAGGTGGGGTTTTGTCGGCTCATGTCCAGCTGCTGCTCTGTTTTCCTAATCAGTCTCTGATGAAAGGCCAACAAAGTGAAAGGGCAGAACAAGCAGCAGTGACAGAAATCAATATCTCCCCTTATCGGCAGGAGTATTTATTTTCCAAGATTTGGGGCTCAGCCTTGCTGTCAGTCAGGACCTGGCTGTGCCTGGAGGGGGGGGTCTGCTGGGCTCCAGCCACCAAAACCACTCTGTACCTCAGAATCAACCTTGCCCACAAGGGGCTGGATGGTTACATTGATCTGTGACAGAGACAACACACAGACATATTCCTGGAGCCTTTACAAACAATTAGTCATCAATTTAGGGAAAAAACAACTACAGCCGTCAGGAAGCTCCACTAACCCACCTTAGCACCTCCCTGTGCATGGGGGGTGTTCAGCTAGGGACCCTCACCAGCCTGAAGGTGAGGATGGTTATAGGAATCACAAGCTATGATTAATCTTTGGAATGGATTAACCCTTCGTGGCTTCTATTGGGACACCAGGATGATGGGCAGCAGCACCCAGCGCTCAGCCTGACCAAATCTGTGTCATCACTGACTTTTTGGAAAGTCCCCACCCAAACTTCTACACCTGGTTTCATATCAGATGCTCCCCCATGTAGCTCCCAGGGGCTAATGGGGCTCTTTTTGCCCACTTTCAAGAAAAGGTACAAATTTTGCCTTTCCAGCTGAGTTACACATGTTATTTTACATAAGCCCTACAGACCCAGGCAGACTCGGTTCCCAGTGAGAGACTCCTTTAAGAAGCCTCAGCCTGTTTTTCTCCCAGATCTTTTTATGGCACATATTTCAGTGCTTCCCTCATGCTCTGATAAGCTCAATCTTCAAGTGTAAGTGGATGGTACAGACCAACTTTCTCAAGGTGATTTGGGTGTTATCTCTGAAAGTACCCAAGACGTGATGGAATTAGATACAAACGGGAGTTAATGTTTTACCTGCCACAAAAATTTATCTATTACTGCGTGGTAATTATATTGCTATATTTATTGTATTTGTAAAAAGGAAGGGATAGGTCACTAGTGGTGAGGCAGTGGGAGGGCTCAAGGGACGTGCTGGCCCTGGGGGTGCTGGGCTTAGGTGTGATCTTGGCTTTGCATCAGTAAAACTTGGCAAACTTGCAGGAAAGACTAAAACCCTAGTGCTGACTGACTGACTCCCAGGGGCTGCTGTTTCCAGTATGTTTCTGGCAAAAGCTTTGCTCCTCGTTTTTTGTTTCCCCCTAATCTTGTCCTCTGCACATTCCCAAAGCAAATAAACACCATGAGGGGCCACTGCAGCCCCACAAAAGGGGACGTCAGTGGTTGTGAGTCCCCACCATGATCTGGGCAGGGACAGTGTGTCCCCAAGCTGGGCTTTCCCCTTGGGAAGGGAAGAGAGGGTGAGATGATGCCCATGTCTCCCTCCAGGGAATTGTCATTGCTACAGCACGTCCTGACTGTGGAAAGCAGATGGGAAAACAAACATATTCTCCCTGTGACGTAGAGGAGCCCTTGGAGGGGGTTTGTTGTTCAGAGCAAGGCTGGACCCTCCTGCCAGGAGCACATGAAGGATCCCAGACCAACTGCGGGACACGCGGGCGGCTCTGAGCAAACAGCGGCGTGTTTGTGGCATTGCAACAACCCCCTGTGCCCCAAACAATGTGTCCTTGCTGCTTTGCCATCCCAGAGCCTGGGATGAGGAACCTCCAGGGAGTCCAATAAATATGGGCACAGGCACTGGCTGGAAGGGGAGAGCAGCAAACCAGTAACTTTCCACGGCAACTGCGGAGGTCAAAGCCCTGCCTATATGGGAATTAGTGTTTCCATTATTATTCCACTAAAAACATCCTCCTTTAATGCTGGGGGAGTTGGGAATGTATTAATAAATGGCATAGGGAGAGAGCAGGAGGAGGGAGGTGCGAGTGCCCTGTGCCCTTCATTGGTGCTCACAGTGTCTCTGTCTCCACCAACAGATTTACTCCTCCTGCTGCCTGATTAATTTATATCCACAAATAATCTTTTTTCCCCAAGCTGCCTCAGATTTTGTAGGTGTGGTATGTTTTATTTGCAAATAAATCCCAGTGGTACACACACATTTAATCCTTTCATGGGCTTTTGGGGTGATTTATGACTAATGCAGGTGAAGAAGATCCTTTATCTTTTCTATCCTTCTTTGCAATAAACTGCAGTCCAAGTTTCTGAAAGCTGGCAGAAGAGATGTGTAAACAAAAGGTATGAAACAAGACAGAGGTGTTTCAAAACACTAATAAAACTGTCCTATAAACCTGTCCTATTTCACAAAAATGAATAAAAAATAGCTACATACCCTTCCACTGTGTTGTGGCAGTAAGTGATACGATAATTCTTTTTACTTCTGCATGAAACTAAAGGAGTTCATGTACATTCATAAATTACTTTGAAGGGGATGAGGGGTTAAATATTAACCTCTCTTTTTTTTTTCCACCAGCAAACTGAATCCTGACAGTGCAGTGCTGGCATTTCAAATGTCTTCCAGGTTTTTACTCAGCTCCATGTGAGGAGATGACCTGGCTCACTTGAGAAATCACATCCTGCTAATTTATTCAAGGTCAAACATGATCTCAGTGAGATGCTAAAAATAGTATCCTGCTGTTTCCTTTGTGTGTTTAAGTACCTGGTGCTCCCCTCAGACACTGGTGTTGTAGTGACCACAAACCTGTCCTGTAGCATTGAGCAAGACAATGGAAATCAAACCTTCCGTGCAAAGAGAGAAAACCAGGGAGAACAGCCAGAAAATCCCCCAAGCACCCAGACCTCCCTGTGGCACAGTCATGGCCCTAACCACAAAACAAGGATGAAGGAGGGAATCTCTGTAAAAATCTTAAATCCTCATCTTAGAGGTGTTTCAGGAGACCAGAAGGGATTTGTGTTCAGGCAAGCTTTTTGCTCTCCCCTTGTCCCAATTCTGATGATTGATATTAAAGTGAATTCCTGGCACCAAAAAAGTAATTGGGATAGGAGTGTTCCTGAATGAGCTAATTTCTAAGAAGTCTGGGGACTGGACTTTCTACAAGACTCAAGTTTAGGCCCTATCTTGATCTTGCTGGCACTAATGGAACCTGAGTCCCATCTCAATGCACAGGCTTGAAGGTGTGTCTCATATGTGGGGCAGTCTTGGTCCTTTCCTAAGGTAGGATCAAATTCAGAGTATACAAACTAGGCAATCTAAAGATCCTATTGATAATTTTCTTAACAACATCTGCCCAGCTGCCCCAAATGGCAAACCTCTCCTGACACAGTTTAAAGCTAACTCAGGTATCTACATCACAGGGATTTTTCTTTAGGCAGAAATTTCCCTTCTACTAGGTTATATAACACTCTGAAAAATCTTATCCACTAGAATTGTTTCCAAAATGGAAATAAAAAAAAAAAACAACAGAGTAAAAAAAAAGGAAGATCCAAAAGTGTCACATCATGTCTTACAACACAGGAAGACCGGAAAAAAAAGATCACTCTGGATTCAAAATTGCAGTTTATCAGTTAGTTTTGCTCGGGAACAGCAAGTTCTCTAACACTGCACACACAGACACCGAGCAGTGGGTCAGTGGGGCACCCTCAGTGTGAGGGTGACACAGCCCTGGCTCACTCCATCCCAGGTGTATTTTCCCTGGGAAAAGGATCATTTCCAGCTTCTTCCCCGCTGCCATGGGTAAACAATGCTATTACCACACCCTGGGAAGTCTGATTGCTGTTACAGGGGCTGGCTCGGAAGGGATGTGCCAGGGAAAGAGTGTCAAGCTCTTGGTTCACAGAGCACGGCGAGTGTGGATGTCATCACTGCCACCTCCCAGCACAGACCTGTGCACACTGCCAAAAGGTTTTGTACAAATATTTGTATCCTCCTAATAGAACTCCATCCAAGGCATGGCTTCTCTTTTTCCCTCAAGCTTCGCAATTCTGTTTAATATTAATCTAGAACCACCCCAAGGCAAACAGCTGTGTTCTTTTTGCGCACACAATTGTGCAAGAAAATTTCTTTCCCACTCCTGCACACGTGCTTGGGATATAGCTCTGGTCAGCTAAGCTGATTTCTGCAAAGCACTTGCTCAAGGTGCTTTAAAATCTTCCTTCCCAAACACATGAGCAGTCTGTGAGCACACAACCTGACTGTGCACTCATAAAAGAGTTTCAAAGAATGTGACCATGTGGAACTTGAAATGATTCATCTTCCATCAAGCTGCAATCAGTGATGAAGGCCTGAGCCAAGGTTTTATAACTTTTACCATAAAACCCAATAAAAATCATGCTTCAGCTCAAAGAATGGAGCTGATAACCAGATTTCAGCCTTTCCAAGTGCTGGAGCTGCATCAGCAATCGGCTCTATCCTCATCTAGAATTGACCAGATCAGCTTTGGTTTGGCCTTAATTAATTTAAACTCTAATTACTTTTTCATCTGCTGTATTTACTTCATTTGTCCTGAAATAAACCAGTAGGCATTTTTGCTACATCCATGACTTATGCCAAATTTCAAGACACTCTTCTCCAGGAAAACATATGGTCAGAACATTGGAAAGATTGTCTCATCACCACTGAAATCTTATGAATTACCAGAAAAGAGTGGCAAATTTCCCCTTGGTTTCAGTGGGACCACAGTTTCACCCCTTGAGTGAACTCAGTGGCATGGAAAGAAACTCTCAAGCTCCTTTCTACCTCCTTCATCCTTCAGCTGTCAGTGGGTTGGAAAACAGCACAAATACAGGGTGGAGAGTGTTGAAACCACCACCCAAACACCGACATGTCACGGGGATGTACCACCCACTGTGGGTTGGGTCTCCACTTTGCTGAGCACTCAGTGGACAAGCACGAAAAGCTTGGAATCAGTAAAACAGTATTATCCACGCTCTCCCACTATGAAGACACTAGATGAGCAGGGACCAGAAATGCTGGGATAGGTCCCAGACTTTCCCAGAGAAGCCGGATATAGGCACAAGTTAACAGAGTGGGTTTTCTCATGCTCAGCATTAGTCCCTGTGACACTCAGTGTTTCCTCCAGTGTTTTGAAAGGGCACTTGATGGTCACTGGTACCCAAACCTACAAAGCTCCACCTCCTTCCTAAATACAGCCAGTGGGAAGTGCAGCAAAAGGCCAAGCTTGGATTGGCCCTTCAGTACTGGTGCTACTGGTGGCTCATGGCCATGCTGTAACCACCACGAGGACAGAATAACTGAAGGGCACATCCCTGCTCGGGGGACACCTGAGTCACCTCCTCCAGGAGCTCTGCCTGTGTGCCCTGTGCCACCAAGGACCAGCTCTGCCACTGAAAGGATCATGCCCAGGCTGTACCTTGCCCTGAGAGTTGCAGGAAGCTACACGAGCATCAGCCAAGTTGACCACACCATCTGAGGTAGTCAATTGATGGCATTTATGAGAATGGCAGATCCTCACTGAGATTGGCACAGCTGGGATTAGGAGTCACACTGGCAGGTATGGAGAGAGGAAACTGCTGCTCTAAAGCACTTAGAGACCAAATAAACCCTGAGGAAGCTCATCCCTTTCCCAGCACTACTTTCCAGCCTCCCAGGAGAGGTGAATAATGTCACCAGGCTCTCATTGAAATTGAGATAAAATGGGAAAGGGGGCTTTCAGCCACAACAAAAAAGTCTCTCACTGCAACAAAAAAAAGCATCATCTCTCCAGCCAGGGCTGCTGCTGTTCTCCACAATGCTCTGCACTGGGAGCAGGATCTGAGACAGAAACAGGCAGTTTGGAAATGTCTCTTTGCACCTACCTTCTTTCTTCATGCCAGCTCTGAAGCACTTCTTCAGCCTGCAGTACCTGCACTGGTTCCTCTTGTCTTTGTCTATCACACACTGTCGGCTGAACCTGGGAGGAGACAGGAAAGAAAACATGGAGCAACCAGCCTGGCATCTGCAACCCCCTCACACTGAGCACCCTCAAATACAGCCCCAGACCTCCCTGATCTTCTTCATGGACCTAGAGAAGAGCCAGAGATTTGCAAGAAATGGGTTGGATCAACACTGGCTTGGCCCAGCTCCTCATCTTCCCCAGCGCTGCTCCTGTCAGATGGGAGCGCAGCGACTTCAGACCACACACCCTGCAGGGACTGGGATGGCTTTGGCTGTGAAAGCATGACTGTGACTGGAGCTGTGCTGCTGTAGGAGCTCCATCTCCCACTTTCAGACAGTTTTTGGGTATTTAGTGTTGGGGTTTGTCTGACTTCCTTGTTATCTGTCCCATTTCATGTACAATAACTGCATTATGGACCACAAGTCCTTTGTGTCTGTGGCCTTGTTTTGAGGCACGTGGCCACCTAATTCATCCTCATTTCTCTGGGGATTTAGGAACATCTGTGCTGTTCAAGGGGTGGCCCAGGCAGACTTGGCAGCTCTTGCCATGTTGGTTGAAGCAATGGAAGAGGAATCTGCCGTGCAGAGAGGAGATGACAGGGGTTGCTCCGGGAGCATCACCAAGTTGTAAATGCAGGGGCAGTTTCCCAGACTAGTTAAAAGCCAAAGGTACAAAGGCCCCAAGACTTTTCAGTTACTTCATGTACCCGAGCTCCGAGCTGGGCTGAATGCAGCACCAAATAAGGACTTGCAGACAAGCTTGGTCATTTCCTTGGCTTTGTTGCTGTGGATCTTCCCTGAGCTGCCAAATATCACAGACATTCATGGATTCCTGGGAAGGGGCAGCAACTCCACTCCCAGGAGACTGATAGCTGAAATTCCAAAGAAACCAGTAGTAGTTGTAGTCTCCTCCCTCAGGAATCCCACGGTTCGTGGGATGGGCACCATGTGGGTGGACACTGCTGCCACCCCAGGTGTCTTTCATGGCTGGTGTGCCCTGGAGTGATAAGGACACCAGGAACATTTTGAACAATTAGGATGACTCACACTGGAAAAATTTGGAATGCCCCTAGAGGAGGAAGAGCTTTGGAACAGAAAGAAAACTTCAAGGTTTTAATTAGAGATGAAGAATTTGAATGTATTCAGGTTTGGGGTTTTTTTTCCTTTTCTCCTGTGCTAAAATAAACACCATTTTCCTAAGGTCAACCAAGATAGTGGATTTATAATTTATAGCCTTCTCTTGCTCAAAAAATCCTCTCAAATGCATACCTGTGCCAAAGTGGATGTGAATCATCTCTGGTCCACGCTCATTTCTCAGAATGATCATACAATCACCAGTGATATGTCAGCACACATCATTTATTTTATTTCAAAACACAAATGGAGATGCTGTGAGGGGAGGGATGTGTGGAGGCTTTGGAGGTGACAGACTCTTGGATGCTTGTTGTTTTTTACAGGGAAAATCAAGAAAAACTGCTTTTGAGATGAAAACTCTGGAGCTTTGGTCCTTTGCCACTTTGGTTTCCCCTTGCTGGGCTGTGACAAGGTCATGGCGTCACTCCACACTCAGGGCCTGTATTTATGTATTTTACACACCAGTCAAACCTCAGGTCTATGAGATTCCTTGATTTGCACCATGGGGAAAGCAGTGATGCTGAATTCACTAAAGGGATTTCTCAGTACCACAGAAGGCCTCAGGGTCCAAGACGAGCTAGGACTGAGTTTACTCCTCGTCTCCCTGTCCTCCAGCCACAAACCAAACTACAACCCTACTGCTGGCACCCATGGCCTGGCAATTTGGCATTTGACGCGGTGGCCTCTTCGTTCAACCTGATCTCTCCACCCCAAATCATTCACAGCGCCCAGAAATCGCATTTTAATCGCAGCGGGGGCAGGTACCTGCAGGAGTAGACGTGGTTCTTGCGGACGCTCCTCCTGAAGAAGCCCTTGCAGCCGTCACAGCTGGAGGCCCCGTAGTGTTTGCCGGTGGCCCGGTCCCCGCAGATGGAGCACAGGGAGCTGACGCCGTTGGGGAGCAGGTTGGTGTTTGCTGATTCAGCTGCGATGGCCTCTGTGGGCAGAGAACAGGGACCATCAGACTCCCCCCTGTGATGGACACCAGAGCCAGCCAAGGGGCTTTGTGCAAGCAAACAGCACCGAGCCAGCCCCACATGCGCTAGGAAAGCCTCCAAACTGATGGTCGTGCTCTTCCCAACCTCACCTGAGAGTAGTTCAGCTGCTTGGCTTCTGCCATCAACATTTTCCTTTGCTTCGGTGAACAGAGGGATTTCAAGCTGCCTAACCCAAACTGCTTGTGAGGATTTATCAATCATCACTACTTTCTTTTGATAGATTTAGAGAAACTTCACCTGGATGTGAGATACATGTTTTTGAGGGATGGAGAGCCACCTCCTCAATTAGCCACCAGGAGAACATGGTTCAAAGCTGGTGTCTGCAGAGGACAATGGACAAAAACTCCTTAACTTGAATAAATAGAAAGCAGAGAAGAGGTAGCAGAGGCACAAAGGATGAACATGCAATGACAGAGGTGTTGGAGATAAAAGGCTGCTCTTGAGAGCTCCTCTGCAGCTGAAAGGCAGAGACAGCAGCTCCCAGAGGGATCACTTTAGTTCTAAGTCTGGTTCCTGCTCTGAAATTCCCTCTGAAGAGCTCATTGCTTTCCACTGGAAAGCAACAGAGGTGTGCAAGAAGATCAGCCTTCTAAATTGGGGACCTAAAATTAGGTCATATGAATGCCCTCTGTCATGTCCTCCATTTGCACCCCCTCATTTGGGGCAGGAATAGCTCTGCCCCTGCCTGCCCTGGGCTGTGTGTACACACTGCTGATGACTCCCCTTGGAACCTCTCCCTTGGCTTTAACCACCAGACTCTCTGCCCTCTTAATCCTCCTAATTTGAGGCACAGCCTGGGGATGGAAAAATAAGGAGACACTTGCGAAGACGCAGATGAGTGTTTACATCTCACCAAGAGGAGGAATATTTGTGGAGTCTGCCCTGACCTGGGCACTCACTGCAGGATGGTTTTATGAATTTATCACACCTCTGGGAGCAGGTTCTGCACTCCAGGGGATCTGATCTCGTGCTACAGTGACCTTGGAAAAGTCTCAGAGACAAAGACACGTCCTGACGTGTCTCTGGGATGACACAGAAAAGATGGGCAGGGATGAGGAAAGCTCAGCTGATGTTGTATTGAGCAATGAGAAATTTTTGAGAAAATTACTCAAAGGGGAGGAATTGTCATCTGGTCTGGATAGCCCAGAGGGAATCTTCTAATCCATAAGGCGTAAAAATAGCCCTGGGTAATCCACACACGACGTGTATATACAGAGAGTGAGAGAAGGCTATTTTTGTGTATGAATACACATCAAAAATTTATAGTGAAAATATTTGCTATGCAGTGAAAGTTGTAATCAAAAGCCCCCCAAAAATAATACAGCCAATAAAGCTTTAGTTTTTCAAAAACTGGAAAGTTTTTTAGCTAAGGCTGAGACTAAGACATTTTTAGCTAAGACTTCACAAATGCAAAGGTCAGAATTCCCCTCAGTCCCTAAAAAAAACCCTTTTGGTCTTTATTCACCTTCTGATGTATGGATGAATAAATAAGTAGGTTGTAGCATTATGGGAGCAACATGACAGGAAAGAATGACAGTATTAAAATCATTCTCAGGTCATAATGACAGAAACTGAGATTCAGTTGTTCCCAAAATCTGTGTAAGATGGTCCCAGCTCTGACATTTGTCAGTAAGTGACAGTTGGGTCCTTTGGGAACATTACCTACATCAGAGCTGTTTAATGGTAATTTACATTGATTTTTAGGGGTTTTTTTGCAATGATTTTTCATTTTATTTTACTTAATAACTCAGTATTAAATGAGCTGCACTACAATATTCCCTTGAGGATAACTGTGCTGCTGAACATATGTGCATCTGTTGTTCCATCTATTTTTTTGAAGGAGCACATGACCATAAACAAACGTGCTGAGTGTGCTGGATTCCATTTAAAAAAATTGCACAACAAAAATAAAGATAAGAAGGCCAATTTCCTCTTAGCTCCACTCGTGCTTTCTCTAGTGACTTCAGGGGAATCAAGCCAAGGTCATCCAGTTTGGGTCTCAAATGGACCTCCAGTTCCTGATGCTGGAAAGTTTTTACTCACCAGAAAAGACTTTTTTTCCTTTGTGTAAGACATTGGAGGAGCTGCTGGCTGATAGAAGGAAGAAATTAAAAATCTGGTCTTAAACCAAGTATTACTGGACGAAGGACCATCAGCACTGTGTGTGTGAGGGCCCATGGAAATTAGTAAACTAAATTTTGTCCTCACTTGTACCCGTGGAAACACAGACAAACTGCAAGTGAGTTGGGTGTTACACAGCTGAAAGTTCAGTCCCTGCTCAGGAGCCATGTGTCCTTTTCAGCTTGGCTGAACATGAACAGAAATAATAAAAAAGAAAAAAAAATACACATTAAAGAAAAGGAAAGCCCTAAGCCAGAATGCACATGTTAATTATGACGATAAATTTTAATTACAAAATCCTGTCACCAATCAGCTATGAGTTCCAAGTGAGAATTAGCTCAGAGAAGAGCAAAGGCACAACTGGTATCCCACACACCAGAAGAATATTTTGATGCAGCTTTCAAACCTGTCCGGTATTTGGGGAATTCTGGATTTTCCCTGGATTGACCACTGTGAGAAAAGGCAGAGAAAGGTCAGGATCCATGCCAGCACAGCCCTCTGCCTGTGAAATCTGCTTCCTTCACTCCATCCCTGCCTGACACCAGGTGATCACCTGCTCAGGGCTTCATTTCCCACGCTGTGCCTCTTTGCTACCTGGAGCTCAGCACCACCCAGAGCTGGGCTTGGGGGACACTAGGATGGATCTGACCAGGACCCACCTGGCTCACAACAACTGTGCCAAGCTCACAACTGTCCTCACCACCTTAGAAAGGGATGTTGAGAGTTATATATTGGTTATAGATGCTCATCACCATGGTAAACAGAACAGTTCCTAAACCATGCCACAATGCCTCTGGAATTTCCACTGGAGAGATGCAAGTGATTGTGTTCTCCACAAAGAGACCATAACTCCTCTTGACCTTGTGTGGACCCCAGGTTGAGCTGAGGACTGGTGGTTGTGTCCAGGCTTCTCACTAGGACTGGTCCCAAGGTCACTGGCAGAAAAATCTGAATTTCAAACATTTTTTGTGAGTGATATATGATCAGTGTGCAGGTTGGAAGTTACATTCCTAATGCTGATGAGAGTATCCCAGTGGCTTCACCAGCTTTGGGATCAGCCAAGCGCACAACCAAAATACATCCCAATTTTTGGTATCTGCTGCCTCTGTTTGTAAGTCATTACCTAACCAGTGCTGAAATGGAGATGCCAGTTTTGCAGTGATAGGAAATGATAGTGAGGATGTTCTCGTGATATCTGGCCAATTCCTGCTTTTCCTTTCAGCTGTATTACTGGTTACATCTCTTCTAGATGCACATTGTATAAAAGAGAATGGTCTTGCAATGCTTTCCAAAATGGCTTTTGCTTTAATCTACCCAGGAGTCCAAGCCAGTCTTGGTGCACGTAATTTGCAGCTAAGAAATCCCTGAATTCCACGTGCTGGGCTAGAACGTGAAGAGATCCCCAGTGTGGGTTTGCACACACAGTCAAAGTTGGTGGCCAAAGCCAGCATTGCAACATCTGTGCACACAGACGTAGGGCAGGATGGGGGTTAGCACTGAAACTCAGGCAGGTCAGTGGCTTTCTACAGCAGCTTTTAGCAAATACGAGGGGTTTTGAGATCTAAAACATAGCTTTGATTTAGCGTTCCCAAATCCTACAGGAACAACGATGAAGAGACCAGCCAGAAAGGCCAGAGCTCCTCCCAGGCACAACCTGCAGCTTGAGGGACGGCCAAGCACTGCCAAAACATCTCTGGTGGCTTTTTTGTGGTCTGAATTGGGTCAGCAGCGGGGCTGGGAAAGGTGTTTCACCAACCCTGTGCCAAAGTCCCAAGGATCAGTGTGGTGATTGAGTGCTGAAACAGGAAAACGAGCTCCACCGTGGGAGAAAACACTCTCTCAACTAAAGAATGAGTGCAGAGTTGCAATAATGCTTCATACTTTAAGCAAAATGAGACAACTCTGACAAAAGTATGAGGAAAGGGGTATTAACAGCACATAAAAACTAAGTGAGAATATGGCTTGTAACACCAGCCAAGGTAAAGGAAAGAAGTTTGTACAGAATGGGAAAATTTCTGCTGGTACAACACATATTTTATAAAGGAAAGAGGGAATTAGCGTTGATTTTTGTTTGTTTCCTTTTGCCGTTCTTTCTATTTAAACCAGACAATTTGTTATATTCCTCCCATAATGGATTCTATTCTTTATTTTGAATTAGTCTCAAAATATCTGGCAAAATATGGGCTACTTAAAGGTGGAAAATCCAAAACACCTCTCTAGGCAAATCTCAGACCAACAGCAGCTTCCTGAAGCAGAAAGCTCAGAACCCAAGATGCTCCACAGCACTAATCAACCCAAATTTTTGATAATGTTCCACACAAGGAAAGAGTTGGTTTCAAGAAAATATTCTAATTTTCAGATTTGAAATTGTTCAGAGTGTAAGAATCCATTACAATAAATATTGCATCCCTTCCTGTTCATGTTAATAGAGGGTAAAGCTGCCATTAGATTCAGTAGGGGAAAAAATACACACAAGTCTTGGGAAAAATATGGCTTAAAACAATCCAGCATAATTGTAAAAGTACCTAAAATGAGATTATTTCCTAACAAATTTTAAATTATTTCTGAAGCTAAGAGGGAAGTGTGATTTTGAGTTACCCCTGGGAACTGAATTCAGCTGGTAGGCAATATATTTCCATGCATGGACATTTCAGGTCTTTTTTGAAGTTATTTTTACAAACTGTAGAAGAGGACACTTACCCAAGACAAACAAGCTAATTTCAAAACAGCTCGTTCCCGAGAGAAGCAGTTACTCATTAACAGCTCAACAAATAACACAATCCCGATCTCGATAAAGTTCAGAAAAGACTCAACCTGTCAGTTCCACTGCATGAATCACCAGAGAGCCCCAAACAGGCTTTCGTGGTTCATTTGCAAAACAATTTTGAATTTTGAGGAAATCTGTACCACTTCAAAAAGTGAAAAGCATCTTGTTGTTCGGCAGCAAGCGACAAAGAGAAACATCTGTGTTAAATATAATTTCTGGAGTAGGATAGGAGGAAAGGAAAACCTTTCTGCAAGGATAAGAAATAAGAGCCAGTCTATCTGCAGCTGGCAAAAATATATATTTAGTTGGAGACAGCCAGAGCTTTATTGAAGTCAAACTTAAATTCAAATTTCTATGGACCTTTTAACTTTACTATCCCTCTGCGTCCCACAATAACAAGTCTAACCATTTTATATTGTGGACAATAGCCCTACTGAAACTCTGATTTCTTTTGATGAGCCAGCTAATGAGCAAACATGAAAATCCCATCTTAATTTCGCTAAGCTCCTTAACAAATTTAATGAAATGCAGCCAAAACTCTCCAAAGGCTTCGTTAACGTTGGGATCTCATTCAGAAACCACCACTCAAACACGGTGGTTTCACGCAATATGACCAAAATGCCCTTTATTTTTACACAGTGAGCAGTTAATTTCACAGAATAGCATTCACTTTATGTCAGAGTAGTTTTGACTGCTCGAAAACTAAGTAACAAAAACTAAATACCACAAAATGAGCTTTATTTCTGTGAACAAAGCGGAAGTCTCTGCCTATAAACACTCCTGCCTCGCAGCCAAGTTCTTTTGTGCCATAAAAACTGTTGGACCATCTTAAAAATACAAGTAAAGTAATGATTTGGATGTTGTTTCTCAGACTAAGTCCTTAGGAACAACTTGAACGGGACACACGATCATAGACAAATGTCATTTGAGACGACGTGTTTTCCCGAGGATTAAATATCGACCTAAGTCATAGATGGGAATGAAACACGCATTTGAAGGAAGAAATATTGGTATTAACTCCTCTCATAAGCCATACAGGGGGACAGACCTAAGAAGTGCCATGAAAAACTCTACCAGCACTTGCCAAACTCTTCGGGACATGGCGCTCAGCCCACCAAGGAAAAGAACAACTCAGAATGGCACCGGCAAGCGAAAGGGTCGCATTTCAGCCCAAACACAACCACGGATGCCACAGGTTGACAGATCAGCTGCTTAAATATTACCCCTTCCACCCTTTGCCCCACACCTCCCACCTGTCTTTCCCAGGATCTCAGCTTTGCAACAGAGGTAGTGGAGGTTATTCAAGAGGAAACGAATAAAAATCTTACCGGTGTTATTGGGGAGCACCCGGAGGTTGTCGAATTCCAGCATGGTGTAAGAGGAGTCCAAGGAGTCCACATAATCTGGCATATCCATGTCCATGATGGACTGACAAAGCTTCATTATTACTTGACAACAGGGAGGGAAGTGGCAAAAAACAGCCCTGCTGTCAATCACAGCCAAGGTTTCCTCTGCAAAGAGAGACACCCCGGCCCTTGCGATGACAAATCATTACCCAGCTCTGCCCACAGTCCCCTCCCCGTGCCAGGGGAGAAGGGCCGAGGCCGTTCCCTGTGGTGTGCACAGTCCCCTCCCTTCCCGGGGTGCATCGGTGCTCCCTCCTCCTGATAAGGTGATGTAGATAAGGCCTAGACTCAAACACTTGGATTGCATCTTGGGGTCAACACAGCCCCATTTATGGCTCTTCCTGCACAAACATTTGGAGAAGGGCTGTGCAGAGGTGTTCACACACATGTGTCGCTCTCCCAGGGCACAGCAGTGGTCACGTCAAATCACACCCGTGCCGGTGGCACCTTGCTGGGCTCCCAGCCCCTGGGGAAAGGGTAAGTGATGTCACTTGAGGCTTGTGAGGACAATAAGTCAGTGTCACCAGTGGCTGAAGGCCATCAAGACAGGTCAGCATTGAGAACCTGAGGCATTGCCCTAAGATCCCAACAGTGCTGCACATGGATCACACCTTGAGTTGCTGCTGGAAGGGAAAAATAAGGCTTCATTCCAGCTGTACACATTGTTTCACAGAGGGGAGGTGGAGGAGGTGACTTCTCCTACCCATCACCCACTGCCCCTGCCACCTGTGTCTTCTCCCTCCCAACTCCAGGCAGCCCCAGTGTCCCAGAGCTCCCACTGAGTAGGAGCTGGGTTGTGGTGTGAGTTGTCACAGTGGAAGATTTCAAGAGATGGTAAATGATGAAAATGGAAAAGGCTGGGAGGAACTGGGCACACTCCCTTGCAGATGTGTGGTGTTGAACTGGGCACAGTCCCTTGCAGATGGGTGGTGTTGAACTGGGCACAGTCCCTTGCAGATGGGTGGTGTTGAACTGGGCACACTCCCTTGCAGATGGGTGGTGCTGCATTTCATGCTGACCCGCGCCTTTCTGGGATTGTATTTCCATATTATGGAAATACAATTCCAGTTTTTCCCCGCAGAACTGTCGTGGTGGTTTTGTTTGTGTGTGGTTTTTTGTTGTTTGTTTGTTTGTTTTTTAATTTACTGGATTCCACACAGAAGTTCTTCCCCTATTAAGACTCATCAGCTATACTGAAAATGACTGGAAATAAAACTCAGCCACTCAAAGTGATGTAGCTTGGAGTGATTGGTTTATTCCCGGATTCATCTTCCAGATGCCTTCCCTGACACTACAGTTCCCTCTCCAGTGACGTTGTGTTGTGTCAGAGGGTCTTTCCTTTCCATGAGCTGTTGTGTGAGATCCAGGTCAAGGTCCTGTTGAATCTGGAGGAAAAGAAGTCTTGAGAAACAGGGGAATGTGTTGCCAGAAGAGGAGCCTTGGCCTTCCAAAGAAGAGGACTGCCAGACTGCCTGAACTCTCACTGAACCGAGGAGCAGCCCAGCCCCATGTACCCTATAAAGCTCCAAACAGCAAGAAATATGCCTAAACTGAGTTTTTAAGAGTCTTATTTATATTAATTTTGATTTAATCCCCAATTCATTTTTATTTTTAATGTATTTTTTCACACCCTGGGGATTTACAGTGGACATTGCAATGGGTTAACTGGAGATAGGCTTTTCCTCTATAAAGCTTGGGTACAGGAGCACTTAGCTTTGCTTTCTTATCATTTCTGGGGCATAAAATAATTTCATGTGCCACAGATATTTTCTTTTTCCTCCTTTCCTTTTTTAAGGACATGCTGTAACTGGCGGTGCACAAATGACTCCTTGGTTAGATAAGATGTTATGTTTTTATCCTTGGACTGTGTCCCCAGGCCCTCAGTAATGCCAGCATCAGCTAAGTTTGCATCTGATTAGTCGTTCTTGTCTCTTACTCAATGTCAGCCTTGATTATGCCCATTAATCTGGCACTTTCCTTTTTTTTTTTAAACTGAGCTATGGGCACAATCCTGCCTGATCCCCAGCACTCTGCTACTATTGCAGCTGAGTTTTCACTTTCCTACAATTCCAGGGTTTTTTTTGTTGATTTCTCACCATTAAAATTGCCATGTATTGGTATTTACCAGGTTTTTGGGCAGTTGTGGCCCAGAGGGAAGAAATGTGGGCTCCTGCCCTGATATTGCTGGTCTGGGAGATCCCTCAATGTTTTCCATCTCTCAGTACAATCAGAGGGTCAAGGCTCATTTCCAAGGAAATCTGGGCAATGAGGCTGTTCTGGGACAATTTTCATTCTGGGAATGAGAAAAGGTTATAGAGCAAATTTCACAGCTCAGGACCAGATTTCAGCACCACATCCACACTGCTAATCAGGACTGGTTTTCTATGAAAGGTGGTGTTGGAGTGATCAACATGGCATTTGTGCTTCAAACAGGTGCCAGTGCCCTGTTCCTAATCACCCCAGCACAAAGTCATCCCTGAGGGGTGACAGAGCTTTGCCGAGGGTTGAACAGTTTCTTCCTTTTCCTCTCCCTGCTTTCTTACATCACTTTCTGAGCCACAGCTGCAGCTTGATAAGGCTGGGGCTGAGTTTTATGAACATCAGGAGAAATCCAGCTCCCTCAGAGGTGCCCTCACATCTACTCCCACTGTTCATTGTCACAGTGAAGGGACACCTGTCCCAGCCAAGAGCCAGGAATCTCTAGGGGCCTTCTTCATTACCTTATGAAGATTGAGCCTGACAGAGCAGACTAGGGAGACATATCTCTCTGGTTAACCTCAAGCAAGTGTTAGATATAAAAATCTACCCTTGCAAATCTCTCTTTGATGTGGGAAACAGGCTGGTGACAGGTGAGAGAGGGTTGGGGTTTGTCTTTAGCATCACCCTGAAAGACAGAAAGTACCTGCAGTCCCTTGGATCTTCTCATCAGCAGCAGGACAGGGATCAGCCTCTGTTGGTCTGTGGTGGAAACATGACAAGCACAGGAGGCACTTTGGGGACAGAGGGAATCTCAAGTCCTTCACACCCTAAGGACAGATTTAAAGGTAAGGATCTGTGAAGTTGACCAACAGTTCTCTGCTGAAACACTTTCCCCAGGATTTGAGCTCTCCATGGGGCACAGACGCAGCAGTCCTTGAGGACCTACTTCAGCTCCATCTGTGTGCAGAACTTCTGGCCATCCTTGCAACGTACCAGTGCTGAGAAGAGCCAACCAGGTCAAACAAGGACTTCTAAATTAAATGTAGGAGGCTCTGGGAGAACCTCCTGGCTTCTGGGTAGAGAGCAGACCTGGTGGGCCCAAAGCCAGGGCCTGATCTTTCTCCATCACCCATCTCTAACCTTCTCTAAATGCAGAAAAGAGATGGGACCAGTCAGGTCCTTTCATAAGCCAAGCACTGGCCACAGGTAAAGGTAATTCCAACAGGATTCAGAGATATTAACCCCAGTATGGGTTTCCAGAGCTTTCACCAGAATTAATCAGGAAAGCAAAAAATCCTCTTCCTGTCCCATATTTCTCCTTTTTCTCACCCAGAGGAGGAGCAGGGGAAGGGGGGGGAGCATGTGCTCAGCATAGATGTTGATGCTGCTACTGGAGCTGCAAGGGGGGGAGCTCAGCAGATGAGAAACCCCACTGGCAACAGCAGCAAATGTTTCCCCACAAGCTTCTACACCCCAGTCTTACCAAGTAGCCTTACAAGAGGGGATGAACTAGTGTTGAAGAGCTCCCTCTGGGCTGTAGAACTGATGCTTTTGGAGGTGAGTTGAGCACAATTCATTGCAAAGAGACAGAACTGCATATTTTTTGCAAAACACCTTGTTGGCTTTCCAGTGAGGGGACAGGACTGAGGGTGTCTCTCCTTCCCTTGGGTGTTCAGTCATTGACTCACCTGCACAGGCATCTGAGGTGTGTGGATGACCAAAGGCAAAACTGGATGGTGTAACACAGTCTTCTCAGTGTGGAAATGGATATCAATCCTCCTCCATATGGACATAATCCTCTTTTTAATGTGTTTTCCATTTATTCCTGTTTTGACTCAGCGAGGCTGGATATTGCTGGAGGGTGCAGGGGAAAGGGGAGAAAGGAGAGAAAAAGCAAGTTATGTTTAATAAAAATAGTATGAATGTTCAAAGTTTGTGCTCTGGGAATGAATCAATATGGTTTCTCAGATGTGCTGCAGAGAGGACACAGGGCAGGCTCTGACCAACACATGGTCCCAATAAGACAACACACTTATTCCTAGAAATAAAATTCGGATGCTTTGGGGAATGCCTGTTGGACAAGATGAAGTGCCGATAAGATAAGAACACTTTGATTAATTAAGAGAGAACACAAAGTACTGTGGGCAAGGAATCAGAAACAACATTTCTTTGGCGAGGTAAGTGGTGGGAGAAGATGTTTGCAAGCCATGGAAGCTGCACACCCATCTCTGGAGGATGGAAAGGTTTTTAAAGGACAGTAACTCAATGCTGCATATGGGGAGAGGTGTCTGAGACACTAAAACTTAACAAAGACTTGTTGCTATGCAAAATGAAGAGGGAGACTTAAGTTTCTAACTGTATTTTTGGCACAGAAGTTTTTTTCTTTTATTCATAGGAGCACATTTAAAAGCCCTACCACTGTTCTGAAGGTTTTGTCTGACTGAAGTGCAGCAATAATTACACTTTTTCCTGAACTTGCAGGGTCCAGAAAATGGATTTTTATGCAATTAGCATAAATCCATCAATGTTCAGGTGGTTCTCAGATACCAGAAACAACAGTAGCCATAGAATTACCTACTTGGAGAGATGGTGTCTGGATAAAAACAGTAATTTAAAGACAGAAGGCAGCAAGGCCCTTTTTCTGGGTAATGCATAATTAGAAACAGTTTGCTTCTGAGATTATAAGCAGTGTGAAATCATATCATTAGCATGTAATTACAGTGGCAGATATTTCAAAGTTATCAAGACCAGATGTTACTAAATCAGTTCCCTCCTTTCCTGGGTGCAGTTTGATATTTGTGTCACACCAACGAAACCCCTCTTTACATTTTCAGGTATTTCTTATTGCAGTGAACATTTCCACATGCTGTGACTTTCACAGCACAGTAATGGGCCCCTTGTTCTTCTTCTTCTTCTTCTTCTTCTGTTATCTCCACAAAACATTTTGTCTGTGTGGTGATTACTCATAAAATAAAAACAGTTTAAGAAATTTCTCAAGTCCCCATTGAGATGGACAACGAAGTGATGGACATGGGAGGACATCACCCATCATACAGGGGGATGGAGAGGAGAAAAACAAAAGATCAAACTTTCACCTCCTTTCTCTCCAAGCTTATTTTGCTTTACTACTGCCAAACATGTTCATTTATCATTTCCTCATTTGGTTTTAGAGCAATCAGGTTCAATTTTCCCTAACAACCCTTTGGAGTAAATAGAAAGTTAAACAAGCTTCAGTCACCATGCTGAAAAAGAAAATTTCTTTAAGTTGATTTAAAAAGTAACAACAAAAAAAAAAAGGTAGAAAAACCCCAAACAAACCAACCAATCAAAAAATGAAAAAAAAAAAAAAAAGACACCAAAAAACTTTTTCCACCAGGTTGGAATGATGGATTCTGGTCTTTACAAATTGTCAAGTACAGATCACACAGAGACCCTTCTGAAAATAGTGACTTCAGGTTGGCTAATTTGTGAAATTCCCAGTTATTGCACTGGTGTGCTGACTGCTCAGCACAGATGAAACCTGAATTGGATTTGGGGAATAAATCTGAGTTGTTTAACATTCTTCTGATGACCAGAGGGCAGCCTGACGACTTGTTCTTTCTGAGTTCACATAACTTTTGTTCTTGGCTGCAGCGTTTGGCCGAGGCCGGAATTTCGGAAGCGCCAAGAGCTCCTTTTGATTTCAGATCTGTTGAGAAACAGGAGCTCCCGCTGGGAATAACAACTGGATTTGCAAAGATATCCTCATGTAGCCACAAGTCACTAGTAATTTAGGAACAAATCCCCTTTTTTTTTGGACACCTGAGTGAAAAACCTCATTTCCCCCTACACAGGGTCCAATTCCCTTTACAAACCTGTTCCTGGCTGGCAAACACCTGATGCCTCCGTGCACCACTTGGAATTTTTCTTCTTTTCCATAAGCAGGAGTAAGTTCTCAGAAATCAGAAACGCCTGCAATAATTTTGAAACAGTATGTTTTTCCTCACAACAAATACCTCTATCAGTGGGTATTCCCTGGGGATATTTCAGAGGACTTCTTGTCTCTTTTTCTTTCTTAACAGAGATGAGCTGATCAACACTTGAAATAATTATGGAAAAAAGAAAAGGAATGAGCTTCATTTAATACTGTTTTGGAAAAAAAATATTTGTTGGCTGCCAAAGGGAAAGAAATTAAAATATTTAATAATGAACAAAATTTAAAGTACCAAAAGGACAGAAGCAAAACATTTTGGCCCTTATTTTTGTTGGCAAATGTTAGTCATGGTACCAGATTCTGACTTAAATTTGACAACCCTGGCAGTCTGCTTTCTGCTCAGTGCATGTGGCTGAGATTTCAAAAGTCCTAATCAGGTGTATTTTACCTTCTGGAACTAAGAGGAAAGTTATGTCCCAGGTAGCAAAACTGACAAATCTGGAGGAGCAACACATTTTGTATCAAAATATAAAATTTTCAGTGGAGGTCATATCTGGCACCATCAACCTGTGAAAGCATCAACACATTCATGAAGCTCCACCTCACTCACCAAAATTAAGATGTGATTTGTTTCAATGAACTTATTTTACTTTTTCATAGGTGAGACTTTTGCAATGTTTCACTCTCTGGCAGAGTAATGCTCTGTTTCCACTAATTACCTACAACCATAACATCTACTTTCCCATGTGAGTTTTTCCTAGGCCGGGCTTACACGGGAAAATCCAGACTCAAATAATTGCAAGAGTTTGGGCTGAGTGTTACTTTGCCTTAGAGCAATCCAGCCCAAATTCCTCCAAACTGTCAATACATTCAACACTCCACAACAGAAAGTGGAAAACACACAAAGAACCAAAACACAGGGAAAAAAATCAATGGAGAAAATCCAGTTCTTCCCTCATCCTCCCATCTCCCATTGTCCTCAGAACAAAAGGTTCCCCACATATCAGTCCAGATTTATGCCAGTCAGAGAAATGTGGGTTTGCATCAGATCACCCATTGTCTGCCCCACTGGGCAACTCAGTTCTTCTAATTTTCACCATCCCAAACTAAAACTGCATATATGGATTGGAAAGGTCAGTATCTCTGCAGCCACTAATGAAAAATTGGCACGTCATAGAACTATAGAATTATTAAGATTGGAAAAGACCTCTAAGATCAAGCCCAACCATTAACCAGCACTGCCAAGCCCACCACTAAACCATGTCCCCAAGTGCCACATCTACACGTTTTTTAAAACTCTCCCGGCATGGTGACTTCACCACTTCCCTGGGCAGCCTGTTCCAGTGCTTGATAACCCTTTCCATGAAGAAATTTTTCCTACTATCCAATCTAAACCTCCCCTGGCTTAACTCAAGGCCTTTTCCTCTCATGCTGTGTCCAGAGGGTGATTCATCCCAGACTCAGACAGGTGTCCAAGAGACCAGGGAGGAACTGCAGAGCAATGCCAGTCTCTCTGACCAGAGCTCATGGGGAGTGTAGGTGAGTTACACTCCACCTGCAAATTTTATGGAAGGTGAAGTCACATAAGACAAATTCCCCCTGCCAAGAATGGAAATGACACACAGAGCCAGCGAGGATTAGGCTGGATTTCTTGACCCTGACTAAAGCAAATACTCCAGCCTGAACCAAGGCTGGCAGCAGGAGAGGAGAGAGGAGCCAGGGACAGGGGAGCAGCATTACCTCACCCACTGCTGCCTGGAGGAGACATGGGGCTCATCTGGAACCCTCCACTGCCTGTGGGCAAGTTTTTGGCTTTTCTTGCCGAAAATATGAGATGCTGTTTAGTCAGGAGTCACCAACCTTGGAAGGAGTGTTTGCTGTGATTCCCCTCTCCCCTGAACAACGTTCCTGCCACCTCGAGCTTTTTCGGCTGCAGTGTTGACACTTCTGCAGATCTGTCATTAGCTCAGCTGAGGAGGAAACAGAAAAGCTATTCAAGACCCAGCTCCAACGTGGGAGGTTGGGAGTGCAAAGTCTCACTTCACACTGAAAGCACGATGAGGGTTTTATGTTGATGCTGGGCTTTCTATTTCAGGGGATGCCTTTG
The DNA here is from genome assembly GCF_009829145.1 of Chiroxiphia lanceolata. Taxonomy (NCBI): domain Eukaryota; kingdom Metazoa; phylum Chordata; class Aves; order Passeriformes; family Pipridae; genus Chiroxiphia; species Chiroxiphia lanceolata. Next base: position 6,408,733 of record NC_045649.1, on the reverse strand, counting down.
TTATTCTACAAGCCCTTTTCTGTCATATAAACCACCATTTTTAAGGGATTCTATCAAATCCATGCTCTTATATCTTAAAACATAATCTCCCACATTCCCAAAAATTAACCCAGGACTTTGATTTTGATTTGTTTCTTCCAAATTCCTAGTTCTGGGTCTAAAAGCATTTACCTTATTCCTTGGGTTTTTTCTGTATTTTAAGATGTCTGTGGTGGAATCAAGACCCAGCTTTACCACTACAAAGATTCAAATTTCACCTAAATCCACCTTTTCTCACTGTAAGCTTTTGTAAGACTTTCTCCTCTGTATCTTCACACTATAATTTTGTCATGTGAGATAAACCAAGGGATTTTATCTCAGTTTCAGAGAAGCACCTTTGACTGTCATCTCACAAATCATCATCTGCTTTACAGCAAAGTGAAAAGATGAAAGCAATGTTCCTACCAGGAAAAGAATGCAGCATTTTCTTTGGTAGTTTTGGTTTCTGTTTCTGTCCCTGAGATTTTCCACCTTTGCCATTCTCCAGATAAATAGGGGATTCCTCCAAATTTCAGCACAAAATGGAATTCCTCCAAATTACTCCTTTCAGTGTTGTCTTCTAAGTAAACCAAGGGCAAATATAAAAAGCTCAGAAAGATGACACTACAAAAAAATCCCAGGTCAAGTCCTCTTTAACTGCAGTTAATCCATTATAGATTTGCACATCTGACCTTGCAGCTCTTGCACACACACACACAAAAAGAAGGAAATATCTTTACCAACATGTGTTGAGTGCTCTGAAGAAATATCTTCCATTTATGCAGGGGACTGGAAAGCTGAAACAGGCACAAACCTAAAGAAATATTGATTTTTAAATTTTTCTTTTAAATGATGGATTGTCTGAAATGTTTATTGTCTTGAAATGGATGAGGCTTTGGAGAAAATATCTGTGAGTCATAATAACATCAAAGGAGTAAAGTCAAAAAGAAAAATGAGAAAATCAATAGGAAAAGATCATAGAATAAAGAATAACAGAACATCCTTAACTGGAAAGGACCCACAAGGATCACTGAGTCCAAAAGTTTAGTCTGGAGAACTGAGGAATAGAAGAAGCCCTCATTTTATCTGGGGCTGGAAGGACAGAACAAGGGGTAATGGCTTCCCACTGCCAGAGGGCAGGGTTAGATGGGATATTGGGAAGGAATTCTTGACTGTGAGGGTGGGGAGGCCCTGGTACAGGTTGTCCAGAGAAGCTGTGGCTGCCCCATCCCTGAATGTGTCCAAGGCCAGATTGGACGGGGCTTGGAGCAACCTGGGCTAGTGGAAGGTGTCCCTGCCCATGGCAGGGGGTGGAACAGGATGACTTTTAAGGCCCCTCCCAACCCAAACCATCCTTCATCATCCAAAATGACAAGCTATTTTTAAAGTATTTGGGGCAAATTCAGGCAGATTTTTCTTTCTAAAAGATTCTCCCACCAAAAAAAAAAAAAAGGAGAAAAAAAAAAAGAAAAAAAAGAAAAAAATGGTAAGTATACATATTGACATGTGGAAAGATGCTTTTTATTACTTTAAATTGGAGAAATTATTGTAAACATCAAGCTATATTTTTCTCATCATATCCATTTTTGAACACTTCAGTCTCTTCCAGACTGCCTTCCTCATAAAAGCTGCTCTCTTAGTGGGCATAGGAAAAGTAAGTGACTGTTTGCCAAGTGCCAAATACACACATATACAAACCTCTGGGTTTCAGAGATGTTTTCAGGAAGCTGAAACCCCTGATAAATCCTTGCAGACCACTGAGATGAATAATATTTGTGGATACATTTTTGAGGCTACCAAACTGGAGAGGTATTTGTGGCTGTGGGCTTTGCCACTCACATGGAAAAGTATGTTTTCCTTATATCCATCATATAGGCTGTATTTTGCATGTCTGCCTTTAATTAGAACAATTTCATATCTTAGAGAGTATGTGGCATCAAATGAATCATTGAGAAACTGGAGTTAACCAGCAAACTGTAAACTCCTTTTTTTCATTCATGGGTTGCCACAGTGCCAAAATTCCCTCAGGGCAGAGGTTTTAGCAAATCAGCTCAACCCAAATGTGCAGTAAATGTCACAGTCTCAGGGACAGACTTGATATGCATTTTTACACCATATACCAATTTACATGACCTGAGGTCACACTATACCAGTCCTTTTATTTAGGGAATAGCACTGACATCAGAAAGGTTTTGAAGCTCATAATCTGATCCACTTATTTCAGTAAGATTATATGGATTCAAAATGTATTAGGATCTGGCCTAAACCCAGCTGGAAAATTGCACAAAACTATTCATTTTATCGAAAGGACCTCATGGATATGAACCAAGTGTCTCCATCATTCACACCTCAGCCCTGTGCCATCCTCTGACACACGAGATCCTTCCTAAGCTGCAGACCTGAGCCCATCCAGAGGTCCATATTTACCTTAATGGGTCCCAGAGCTTTGGGAGGCAGTTTGAGAAGGGGGTAACAAAGGAGGAAGCTCATCTCTGGTTTTCACAAGCCTCTTTGGAAGGTTTTTATTACTATTATTATTATTATGGCAATGAATACAACCACAGTGATTAACTGAATGAAATATGGAATATCCTGCAGCCCCCTCCTGCCAGATCTCTGCTCAAAAATAACCATCTGCAAGTGTCCGGATGCCAAAGCCATTCTCAAAGTGAATCATAGAACCACAGAAAGTTTGGTTTGGAAGGGGCCTGGAAGATCATCCTGTTCCACCCCCTGCCATGGGCAGGGACACCTTCCACTAGCCCAGGTTGCTCCAATCCCCATCCAACCTGGCTTTGGACAATCCCAGGGATGGGGCAGCCACAGCTTCTCTGGGCAACCTGTGCCAGGGCCCCACCACCCTCACAGGGAGGAACTTCTTCTGTAAATCATTGCATTATCATTTGCCTTTGCCCAAGAGTAATAGGAGGATTTAAAAATTATGTCTCAGGCCAAACTTCCATTTCTGAACACCAACAGTGTTTTGGAAAATGTCTCTGACGACGCTGCAGTGGATGCTGCTAAACAGTGAACAGCAAGATACAAAAAAAACCCACCATTTTTTTTGCTTTCCTCTTTCCTCCTCCCCAGCTTTGGTCCTGAACTCACCCAGTTTAAGGAAAATATCCTAGAAAGCTTGACTTGCTTACCTGGACAGTCAGGGTGGTCCCACTTTAGCTGGTAGTTCTGCTTGTGCAAATTTAATTCCATTGGAAAAATCCCACCAATCTCACAGAAACGGTGTCAGTGGTTTACCTGCTGTAGATCTGAAGGGAAAAGAAACGAAATTTAAAAAAAAAAAAAAAAGAAAAGGCAGCGGCATTTACAACATATTTTTACAGAGAAAAGAGCATATACCATGTTAGGGAATGGGGATTTTACAATGCTTTGAGAATTAGCTACTGGCTTATGTGGATGTTTGTATATATTTTATAGAATATATACTGTGTGTATATATTGTATATATGCTTAATACAAAATTGCTTTGTTTTCTATCTAACCTGTCTCCTGAGGCTACACCAGATTTTGAAAGAGTGAAGGAAAGATTTAACAGAGGAAAGAGAAATGAAAGACAAATGGAAGGTCTTTCCCAGCACTAATTATTACTTTCAGGAGAAAAGGAGGGGTAGCATCTGTGCTAAGAAAATGAACTGTAGGGGCACAGCTAAAGTGCAACATGAGATAATATGCTCAAACTACAGCTATTTTTCCACTGCCATATGGAATAACCTAATCTCTGTCCTCCTGTTTGTTTGGTTTTTTTTTTTTCCCCTGATATTTCAGGGAAGGAATGGAGAAACCAGCCTTAAATCCTGGAGGAGCCCTCAAACCCAAAGCTGTGTTTCTGATTTCAGTTCTGTTTAGAGCACAACATGGGTTTGTTATTCCATGGCCTCTTGCTGAAATAGGTCACTGTGGCCTCCCCTGTTAAAAGCTGCCAATTATATTTTGCTCCAGGCCAGAATTCTGCATAAAAACACCAATGAAATATTAGCAGAGGGAAAAGGCTCTTTATTGTTCTTATTTATACTCAGCAACACTTAGGGGGTGGATGCTTCTAGACCAGGTGCTGTTCAGAAATGCAGTAAGAACCATCCCCACTGGTAATAAATGCAGCAGAAAAGAGGTAAGAAGGAAAAATAAGGAGGGAAAACAGATCTCCTCAGGCTCAGATGCACATCTTTCCCACCAGATCAAGTCACTGCATTGTGAGGTGCACCCAAATCCAATCTCACTGTGTGGGAGAGACTTTAATTATGCATCTAATTGATTTAATTTCAAGAGGCACCAAGGAGCTGATCCACAGAACTGATTCCTCTCGGCAAAAGAAGAAAGAATGTGGCAATTACTGAAAATTATTTAGCAACGTCTTACAAGCCAAGAGATTGTCCATGAATTTAGGGTGAAACACTATCCCCAGGGACTGGAATCAGTCCAGTTGGGCCTGAATTTCATTGATGTGTGTACAAGGCATATGTAAAAGAAATTAACTGTGACTCTAGGACTCTGCTTTTCCAATTTTATACAACAGGTCATCACATCTTTCTCCAGGACATCTCCAGCCCCACTGCTTGATTCCATTTAAGACTTTTCAACTTGTCATTGGCCCCCAAGAATAACCAGCCTAAGAGCCATAAACATTTAACAGTCCATAGTTGCAATATTCTCTTTATGCACGTAGTTTCTGGCCCATTTTTCTCCTTAGAAGATTATGCAACACTAATTACATTCATTTTTTTATCCAGGAGAGTTGATAGAAACACATCCAAAGGCATATTTCCCTAGGCAACAGCCTGCTTTAATAAATTCTTGTTGCACTGGAAATATTTGTATTTGAATCTATAAAACAGAGATTAGGCAAAAGTTTTAGTATTGTTTAAGCACTTCGTGCCAAGCAACAATTCCATTGCACTGTAAATTAAAGAAAACATGGGATTTGTTACTTTTATGTCATAGTAAAGAAGGGTGGATTCATTTTTTCACCAGATGTATATTCCAGTATATTCCATATTAATGAGTTCAGATCAAGGTATTGAGAAACCACCCACCATTTGCTGTGTGCACACTAAATGTCACTCATGCATGGCTAAACCCCACACTTCTGATCAAGTACATTAAATCTTTTTACAGAAGTTTATTCTAATCCCTGCTTGAAAACTAAATCCCAGAGAAGAGCAATAAGGATAAGAGGCTCTCAGAGAAAGCAATACTTGCTCAGGCAAGAAGGATAAATCGAAGACAAAATGGATAAATTAAATAACAAAGCTGACACCTTCAAAAATTACTTTTTTGTCTAAGTTCTGTTAGCAGTCAGATCCCTGTACATTGTGACAATCTATAGACAATCAGATTCAGTTGCTGGCTGACTTACCCCAGTGAGAAACACCCAAAACTAGGGGGAGAACCATTCTCTTCCCTATGTGTGTGTAAATCTACACCAGTAGTATTATAACCAGCTCGCCCAAAGCTGTGTTATTCCGGCTTTACCCCCCTTTTGAACAGACTCCAACCCAATTAAATCCACCCAGAACATAAAGAAATCATGCTGGTAGCACAAACCCCATTTCATTCCGTTTGCTGTCAGTTTTGACGAGCACAAGGACACTCAGGATCAGCCACGGATACCCCGGAGCACTGCTGAGCATGGAAACCTTTCCTGGGGCAAACAGAGCCTTTCCAACACATTGCACACCAGATATCAGCCTGGCCTGGCTAATTGAACTAAATCCACTCCAAGCAACTTGATCAAACAGGAAAAGGTTGATCTGATGCTCAGACTTTCCTCTTACTCAAGATGGCAGCAGAGATATTATGAGTCACTGAGCAGAGCTGGCTCCTGGGTGTGTTTTCTGCACCTCTAATAGGACTGTTCTCAGTCCCTGGAAACAGTTTCGTTTTGGATTGGAACGAGGCAGAACCGAATAGAAAATAAAACAAGAGAGTCAGGAGATGATTCCGGATGTTACTTACTGTGTCCTGTTGCTCCTGGCGTCTCCCCTTCTTTCCACAGAGGAACACATGATGTTTGCACAGCCTCATTAGAGAAATGACTTGTCTCCAGGTTGCAGTATCAGAGAGACAAACTGGAGGAGTATCCTGGAAAAGAAGAAATGGATGATGTGAAACAGATGTTTCTCTTTAATTGCTTGTTGCAGATGCAGCCCGGTAACTAATCCACCTGCTGTCTTCCCATAGGGATAATTACTCACCCCGTGATCCCAGCCAACTGGATTTATGTTTTCCATGCCTCATTATACCCAGCTCTGCTCTGCCCAACAATAGGCCCCAAAGTGCTGCACAAGTGCAATGCTTCTATAAATATCTATGTCTTTCTTTCCCAGAGAAATCGTGGATGCCCCATCCCTGGAAGAGTTCAAGGACAGGTTGGACAGGACTTGGATCAACCTGATCTAGTGGAAGGTGGAATGGAACAAGATGATTTTTAAGGTCCCCCCTTCCAACCCAAACCATTTTATGATTCTGCACCTCTAGGTACAGTTAGGAAGTTTTCCTAGCTTTCCTCATTCCATCATTCAGAACTAAAGCCCCTCACACAGCTCTTCCCCCAAGGCAATGCCCTGGTTGGACCTTCCGGGCTCATGAATCTTTCAGAGAAAAAAAAAAAAAAAGGTTTCTAATCATAAGTGAAGTAACAGTAAATTGGTAACAGTAAACACAGGTATTTTCAATGTGGTTGCTCAGATACAAAGATTCATACGGCAAGTAGGGTTTTCCAGAGAATCTAGATATGTTAATTCAAAATAATAGTGCCATCAGGATGGTGCATGTGAGAGCAGAGCTTCTAAGTCACAGCAGTAAATAGTTTGTGTCTGAAATCCCCATTTCACTTTTGTCATAAGAACTGATCAGAAAGACTCGGTGAAGGTTTCGGAATATCCAGGTTATGCTAATGCTGATTTTTAATTTGCTCCTACGTTGCTGTTCTAAGCCACATTTAGCACAGAGCAGTGGTTCGTGTTTACTCAGCGTTTTCCCCAAACATTTAAGGACTTGCACTCAGTGGTGCTGCTCAGTGAGGACAGAAGCATTTGGTAGCGACTTCTGATCGTGATTAACAAGCAATTAACAGTTCTAACCAGCTAATTGAATCAAGAACAACAGAAGTTTCAAGGGCTCTCTGCTTGTCACCTACACCAAGCAACCCTTGGAAGCAGGGGCAGCTCATGTCTCCGATGCTCCAGCAGTGGGACTGGTTGTCTTCCTCACTGCCAAAGGAATTCGGCTTTGGTGGAGGGGCTGGTGGGCAAATGATGGGAGATGAGAAATTATCATTCACTGAACTTCATAGGACTGGAAACAGAATGTGACCTGAGGTCCAAGCTTTGTTATTGTCCTCATTAGCACAGCCTTCATCTTTTCTTCTTTTCAAGGGAGCTACTCATTTCTGTGCCTCAAGCAAGAGCCAGCACCAGCTGGAGATAATTTAGTCCTACTTCACTAATGTTGATGCCTCTGGATTTAATACTGGCTTTTCTGGAACCCTACTAAGACTCTTTGGCTTGGCAAGGTGGCTCAGGTAGTTATCCTGAGCATAATATTTTGTTAACCAACCCGGTGCAGATCTATTTCAAAAATGAAACCGGAATCTGGTCATCCAGGACTAACAAACCTCCTCGAGCTCTTCCACTGCTTGATGCTCAGCAGCCCTCAGCTCTGGGGAACATCTTCAAAAGCCTTTCAGGCTTAACTACTGCCTGCTGGAGAAACACTCAAAAGCAAAATGAAGTTTTCAGAGGGAAAATCCAGTGGCTGGAGAGATGTGTGGGTGCTGCTGGGAATGCAGAGAGCAGGGGTGTGAGTTATCACTGGTTGTCACCAAGGGCTTTGCATCTGGATGCAGCCAGCCCAAAACCCACTGCTGTGCCAGAGCCTCTGGGGGCCTGTGAATACCTGATCCAAAGGGCCCAACCAATGGCCTAAGGAGAAGCTGGGAGAGAGCCCAGATACAGCAAGTCTTAAGAAGGACAGACAATAAAAAGCCGAGGCACATCACCACAGCCTTTGTTCACACTGCTGTGCCTGGGGACAGGCATGAAACCACGAGTGGAAGCCCCTGCCGAAGCAGAGAGACAGAGTGAGATTAAAAAACTGTCCCATGCAAGACTGCTCAGAGGATATTTTACACTCAGGGTTGCTCCTGAACACTACCCAGGGATGGTCTCAGCCTTGTGCTGCCTCCTGCTCCTCGTGTGCAGGATGATTTGGTCCAGAAGGACATCAGTGCCAGAAAGGAGAGACTGAGTGTGTCCTCCTCAGTATTATACAGACCATGGGTGTTGTCAGAGGAGCAGGCCAAAGGAGGAGCACACAGAGACACGGTGGGTCAGAGCCTGTACACACTTCTAAGCTCACAGGAACTTTAGTTTGACCTATCAGCACCTACACTTCCCTCAGTTGTGTTCAACACACCAGCAAATTTATATCTTTTTGTTTAATTTCAAACAGTTCAGGTCCAGTTTGATGCCTGACTTGCCCACGGGTCTGGTGAGAAATGCTGGTGTGATATATGTAACAAGCAGATTTTTATTTCCCAAGCTCCTCAAGATCTCACCTTTTATATCAGTGGCTGCTGTTACACACAGGCAGGTAAGTGGAATTCCATCACTTGCCCGTGGCATGGAAAAGCCCTAGAATTAACCCAGTAGTTTTGATGTCTGCAATAACTGTACTCTGCCTTCTCTTTCACAAAGAACTTGCTATAATGCTGAAAAAAAAATAAAACCAGTATGAAATCCCGACTAATTGAATTAAATGGAAGTAGCCTTTCAGACTGCCTGTTCCGTGAATCACATTATCTTTGTGTTTACTGACTGTTTGACAGAAATCTAAATGATTCCAATTTTATCAGAATAAATCAACTAAACAAACAACAAAAAAAAGGAAAGGACAGACGTTCTTAATAGCCATCTGGAACAGATTATTCCTCTCCAAGTAGCATTGTTGATACTGAAAGTGTTGTAACAATATCCTTTTCTAATGTGGTTCTGCTGTGGCTCCATCCATAATAAAACCAACCGAAGCCAAGGAACCCACTTAGCATGATAAGATCCCCAAAACCTGGATTATTTATGTAAGACTCTCCTTTGACAGTCTGAGTTTCACGGTCTGATGAAATTACTTTTAATATTTTTAAAAGAGACCAAAGAATGAGCATCACCTAATCTGGGGAAGTGCTTTTGCTGAACTATACACCCTCCAAGTTCTTGTAAATCCTAAACCCCACTAAGGAGAGATGGAGACTGAAAATAAAGACAACTTTCCCTGTTTCCTGCCTTGTAAAGCCTAAAATAACCGTACTATTTTTATTTTTTTGAGTATATATTGTCATCTCTGCAGTATGACTGCATTCAAAGCTTACTGTAGAAAAAGCAGAATATACATTACTTTCATAAATGATGGATAAATATCAGTCAAAGCACAACACCTTTACACCAAAATACTCAGAAAAATCTAATAATATTGGGCTCAAACAGAGGGAACTGAAACAAAACTACCCAGCAGAAATAATTCAGCATTTTTTAGCTCAAATAAATCAAAGAGTAGCTTGCCAGGTTCCCCAGTAAAGGCATTTCTACCACACTGACAGTGGTCAGTGCTGGGAAGGTGTTGTTTTTCCTAAGAAACCTCTCCACTTCTGCCACCTTGCAGCTATTTGTTTGTAGCTGTGTCTCATTTCCCAGCATTTTTCTGTCTCAAACTTTGAAGTGATCAGGGCCAGAGAGATGGGTACTGTAAAAACAATTTCCCTAGGAAATTGCACTTAATATTATAGAAGTTCCATGCTTTTCACCCTATTTTTTCCTTCTCCTATTGCCCACTTGCTGATGCACTATCTCCTCCTGTCCTACTTGCATAACCTCAGTTCCTCCAGCTGTACATGCTCACGATTATGCAAAGAATAGTCATTCTTTGTAAAAGCTTTTCAGAGCTTCATGGGGAAAACCAAGGAAAACAACATCATAACAGGGCCTGTTAGATGCTGGACATTACCAGTTCCAGCTGTTCTATCAGCCAAACACTTCCAAGCAATTTAGCCCACAGCAGCAAATCTCAATGAAAAGCTGATCAAAAAAGAGGGGATGAGAAGAGTCAGAGCCATTTCAGACCTTCTTTGAAGTCTCAGTCTTTGCCATCAGTCTGCTCTTCCCTGAGGTCACTCTGCTGTGCCTCAGCCCAAATGCCATCCCCTCACAGAGAATTAAAGAGCCCTGGGTGCAACTTTGCATTGTTGCTCCCCCACTCTGAGAAACGAAGCCTGTGATTCGTGAGAATCAAGAAACCAGCAAGAAAACTTTGTCTGTGTGGTTGTTGGCAACTGCTGGGACAAAATATGGCTTGAAGTCATAACAGGACCTGGGGTCCCCTCCCTCCAGCCCTGCCACCCGAGCTCAGATCCAGCTGTGAGCCTTTCTTCTTCTTCTTCTCTTTATTCTCTGTGTTGCCTGATAGCAGAGGTCCTGCCAATCTACAGTTGGAAACAAGAGCTGTGCTTTTGTGCTCTGCCTACCCAGAGATAGGGCAGTAATTTATGTAGCCACATGCCAAGGACTTGCCAACAATGTCAAAAGCAAGCTCATAATAAATTACTCTTCTCGAGGCACTTCCTTCTCTTGCCAGTGGAGGAAAAGCAAAGAAAAATTACAAAGAGCCCCCGCTCATTTTCTTCAGACAACTGTGATTTATTACAGGTGAAATGAGGAGGATTCCAAAAACATTATTCCTATAAGGGAAGGTAACCCAATCTCCAGCAAAAATAAACAGCCATGTTTAAATAAACTTTCTGAGAATTGCTACTACTCTTTTCTCTTGAAGCATTTCTCTGTCCTGATACTGTGCTGCTGCATGAGAGGCTGCTCTGAAGACCTCCTCTGGTTTGGGTGGCCTGGTAAGTCATCAAAGGATAAAAGGCAGAGAACAAAGGGAAAAATAAAAGTATTATGAGCTGCAGTTGAAGTGCCTGACAGATGTTGGTTTGTTGCTTATGAGAACTACCTTTCAGCTTCAGAGCTCCCAGGTTCACCCAGCTCAGTGCTCAGGCTCCTATCCCTGGTAGGGAAGGGGTGGGATGTGCAAGGTCTTCTCCCAGTACACCCTCCCAGAGGCCACTGGTCAGTGGTTTAGGGACTTCCCACAGCTATTCCATGAACAGAGAAGTCAATAAATCACAGCAACTTTGAGGCCACATACCCTGCAAATATCTGAGCATTTCACAGCAGTGAATGATGTCCCTCATGGAAGCCTCGAGAGAAAAACTCAAGCCAGCGAAATAGAACCGTCAATAAAAGTCTCTCATTTCATTTCATGGATGCAGAGGGTTTAAGCCCACTTTCCAAGTGCACATAATGGAAGTAACAGCAAGCCCTACATAATATCCTTCCTGATTCGCTCAGGAAACTGAGCACCTTCTTTTAGCTCTCTCCACAACCAATAACCAAGCACCACTTTCTGCCCACAGCAGCACCACATAATTTTCTGTGCTCTGGGCTCTTCCAATTGACACCATGTAGGAAAAAAAAAATCAATGTACACCAGGCCAGAAAAAAGACCATTAACAAGGGTCCAACTGCACATTTTCAACTGAGGGGGTCACTGGGGTATCCTCATTTCAGGCACCACTCCTGATACCCCGTATTTCATATTGCTGCTTAGTCAAAATTCACAAAAGGAAAGGAAATACCCACGTTTTCTTTTCTCTACAGAAGGATAGTACTTCAAGCATTGCTGCAGTGACACATCTCACAGTTTGGGACCCACCACCCTTAATGTAAGTCCCTTCAAAGTATCGGGGTCCTCGCAGACTTTAGAGTTTCAGCAGCACTAAGAAAACCAGGGACAACAACCTTCCCTGGATCTGAGGACAGGATCCAGCCTCTCTGCACTGAAGGCTTCAGACCTTTTTTTCGCTCCCAAGTGGGAAGGGTGGGAAGGTTAAATGTCATCTTCTTTCCTCCTCATCTGCTTTGGCACCAAGACAGCAAATTGCTCAACACGACCAACAGCAAATGGGTTGGTAAGAGTTTGAGAACAAATCAGGTCAGGGGGATCCAGCCCAGTAAAGAGAAAGGTCATCTACCTGCCCACTGGCAGTTTAGGTCATGCTTTTCCTTCTTATCAAGCACACAAAACCCTAATCTCTGATCCAATGAGGTGTGGAGAGTCCCAGGAAATTGCCATGTTCCTCAGTGCCCCTTGAACAACCCACAGGGATTTATTGCCCTGAGTGTGATCAGCACATCACACCCTGTGCCTCCTCTGTCACTGGCCTTGCTCTTTGGTTTACTTTCCTTTTCCTGAATCATTTCTTCATTAACATGAGCTATTAGGAAACCTCGCTGCAGTAATGAAAATCCCATTCTCTCCACTGAGATAAGACAATTAATGGCACAGGGCAAATTAATCCCACAGTTGCTTGGGATAGTTGTTCTCTTAGATGCTGTGAACACATCACTCAGACACAGGGCAGATTTTTTCCTTATTAAGCTTATTGTGCTTTCTGAAGTTTACTCCTTCACAGTTCATCACCAAGAGAAAGGTAATTAAAACAGCCTTTTTTGCCACACTTAAAAAACTAATGGGATAAAGGAGTGGGGGGAAAAATAGCAAGTCTTGTCTTGATTGATTTCTGTGATGATGAAAAGGTTGCAAGAATAATTTGCTCATGAATTAATAGTGAGCTGAGCATCTCCAGCCAGCTGAGAACCAGGCTGAAAAACAGAGCTTGCACACTGGTAAACCAGACAGGGTTAAATCCCCCAATGAGCCAGGGCAGCCAGGACATCCCATGGTGCAGAGCAGAGATGTGCTGCCAAGGCTCCTTTTCCAGTCTGTGGAGACAGCAAGACACCTTGGCTCAGGCTCCAAAATAGCTGGCATGGGAATCAGGGAGCTGCTGGCCAAGAGAAAATGCCAAGGGAAGAAGTGTGCCTTCAGCCACAGCCCTTGCAGGGAATTAGGTGTTCCAGGTGCTGGCTCTCAGTGTCACTGTGACCATCTCCATGGCTGGACAGGTGCCCTGAGGCAGAATCCTCACCCAAATCACAGCCCTCACAAACTCATTTTCTGAGCTGTGCTGTTGGAGGACTCACCTTTGAGCTGTGAGGCATCTCTCTCATCCCTGGGCCAAGAACTATTCCAGTATCCTGTGTCAGTGGTGTGCTGGGCCCCAGATTCCAGCTCTCATCTCCACATGTGCTGGGCAGTGCAGCCGTGCTGACTGATGGTCCCTCTCTGGCTCAGCGCGTGATCAACCTTCCAGATTGAGCTCAGTGACTAAAACCACCTTGGGAATACCCTCCCCTTGTAGCCAGATGCCTCTGGAGAAGAGAGGCCAAACGGAGGAGGACCCAAAGGCTTCATGGAGGACTGCCCATGGTCCAAGGATGGGGTAAAGAGAGATGGACACCTGATCTCTGCTTTCACTTCCCTGGGGCAGTGACGGTCAGTTTGCCCAGAGACATTGGAGAAGGATCCCAGAAAGGGACACTCTGATGCCTCAGGAACCTCCTTGTGGAAATGAAGATGCCAATGGATTTTTGGGGGCTTTCTAACCAGGCAGCAAGCCAAAGAATGGGAGATTAAGGATCTATACTTTGGACTGAGACCTGCTGAGCTAAACCTTGATCAAACAACATTTTCCATTTGTGGCTTCAGCCCAAAGTGCCTAAATTGTCTGCTTAGGAGATTCAGCTTTTCATCCCACACCCCTGTAAGGCAGGAGGTACCACTTGAAACCTTCTGCAGAGCTCCTAAACCACACAGGCTGGATAAATAACCCTGCAGGAAAACTTCATTTCAAAATATTTTGCAGCGAAAGTAAAATAGTTGAGCACAACGTGTTCTTCGAAGTACATTCCTGTAAGTACATCTTGTTGTGATCTTTTTGTATCATTTTGCAGATTGATACAATAGAATGTATCTATTTTTTTAGAAAATAAGCTCTGCAGAGTGGTTAGGAGAGCCCCTTCTGAGTTACGTCCTCTTGCTTCCCAGTCTGGGCTCCTTTGGTGAGAATTGTCTCATCCATCCTCACAGAACTTCAAAGGAAACACTTGAAAGAACTCAGAAACCATCACCATAAACTGACTAAGAGAGTATTTTTAGAAGTCTACTCAAAAACCTTTCAGAGACAGATATAGCACTGAGCTACAGGGCTTTTTTTTTTTTTTTTTTCCATGAGATAGGTAGTTTCATTCACCCAAAAACTGAATGCTTACTCATTTTGTCCCTGTTCTCCCTGGAAGTCTTTCAAGTTTCCATCATTTGGTAACGTAGCAAGGATTAGAAGACTTCCTGATGTCCTCCTTGTGTCTGAAAAGGAACACATGGCTGATGTCATCGTTTTTTGCTTGTAATATTTGGGCACACAACTAATGAGGATCTCTTACCCCCTTTCCATTTGGTGTTACTTCTTGTACCCTTCCTTCCTGATACAGTGCCAATGGAACAGATGTGTATCAGGGAGGCTTTAGCCTGGAAATTAGCATCCTCTCCCCATAACCATTGCCTGCTCCTAACCCCTTGTCAACCTGTGAAAACACACCATGCAGCTCCTAACAGGGAGAGGAAAACAGAGGAAAGAAAACAACCATTTATATGGTAACAGGTTTATGATTTTGCTGGGTTGGTTAAAACAGGGAGTATATCCAGATTATTATGAAAATTTGGTATCTCCTTAAGAGTTCTGGTTCAGAAAGCACTTCCAATCCTGAGCCTTTTTGGACAGATCACCACAGCAAATGTGAATGGAAATCCACTGATTAAATAGTGTACATTTGCAACACTAAAAGATATCAGCCAGTCATAAAAGGGCTGTAAATAATTATTTCATACCTAGTAGCTGTAATTAATTTGTGGCTCTCTCACATGTCTGATCCTTGACATCTTTTATAACTTTATTTGCAGATTTCCTCAGTCCTGGAAGCGTTCAAGGCCAGGTTGGACGGGGTTTGGAGCAACCTGGAAGGTGTCCCTGCTCATGGCAGGGGGTTGGAACTAGATAAGCTTTAAGGTCCCTTCAAACCCAAATCATTTTGTGATTTTATGATATTCCCAGCATATATTCCCTGAACAACAAGGGTGTTTCTCTACAACATCAGGAAATTAGAGCTGCCTGAATAAACCTGTATATCCCCCCAGCCAGGTTTCACATAATAAAAGGACCCCCCACAGGAAAGTCAGAGGTGTGGGGATTGTAACTGTCTCAATAAATGCTTCATGCAAAGCAAATGCTTCATAAATGAGTAAAGACTCAAATGGGGTCTTCTTCCACATGAGTGCCCCTGTCTCTGCATTCCCACCTCCTCTAGGTCACCTTTTGGGGCTGCTCCAAGGTGGTCTGCCAAGTAATTCTGGCAGGTGAGCCAGGCTTCTCTCATGATCCTATTACTAAGTTTAAATCTGCTCATCACTGCCATATTTTAAGTAATTTTAAGGTCCCAAGTATTTAGCTGTTTAAGAACATTTACTGATGGAAATTTAGACTTCCCCAGCAGCTGAGCGTGGGATTTGAAGATGTAAAGTTTAAATTAAGCCACTTTAAGAGTGATAAAATAGGACCATTTATTCTGCCCCTCAGAGTAACTTGGCTGATATCACCAGGGCAGCAGACAGAAGAACAGGGAGCTCCACATATATCCCACAGTTGGCTGAAGACTTTTGGTGCAAGGAAAGACAAATCCTCATGGACCCCGTTGAGTCTGTGCCCTCTCCACATCATGAACAAGGACATTAAAGTCTCTCAGACCTGTCTGCCCTTGAGGATGATCTTTCCTGCTTGATTTGCCTGCCCTAAAACTTGGGAGTAGAACTGCAGCTTCAAGCTGGTAATTACTGGGCACTAAATAAACTACAGCTTTGCTGGACCCTGAACAGTTAAACTAGCATGTCAACTTTCATTATATACTTTATTCATACTTATTTTCTAGAGAAAGTCCCCCCAAATTTGAACTAAAACAGAAGGGAGAGTCAGTATGAGGAGACAGAACTAAGTACAAGCTATTTTATTTTTTTTTTTGCTGTCAGTTGCTGCACTATGGGCAAGAAGCCAAGAGCAAAATATTCAATAAACACTAGGCAATATTAAGGTTTTGGTGTCTCACAACAACTGTATGCTTGCCATCAAATATGGTCCAAGGGAGGATAAGTCATTTAGTCAAAACCCACTCCCAATCCATCCAGTTGACTCCAGTGAGTAGTGAGGGTTATTAACACCTACACCTTGCCATTCAGGAATATTTGTCAGGATAGTCTTCAAGTAACATTCCTGCAAGGTCACTACTGACAGAAGCATCCTGTTGTAAAGCAAAACAAACTGGTTTTCCAGCAAGATCAGAAGCTGGGTTGGGCAGGAAGATGCTTCAGGTGAGACCTGCTGTGCTAAAGCCCCATATTAGGAATTCCTGTTGCTCAGAAACAGAGGGAATTAAACTGCACTTAGATGCTACCAACAGAGGTTGACACTGCCATTGCTCCTCAATTGCACCAGACAAAAGTATTCCTGCCCATTATGTCACATCTTTGGCCTTTTCCAACATTATTTGGAGAGTATTTGACACCCATGAAGTTAACCAGCCTCTGGAAGGGAGGGTTTGGAAAAGCACAAATGCACTTGGAACAGGCAGCATCAAGCTAAAGCCTGGTCAAAAGAAAAAAAATCAACCTGGAGGAACTAATTCAGAAAGGGGAGTGAATTCCAGCAATAACAATGGAGCAATATTCCTGTCCTTCCCAGCTGCAGAAGGAAAAAGCCAAACTCTGTCTGTTCCAGGTCATCTGTTTTGACACATCTAGGAAACAAGTTACCCATAAAGTTGGGCAGGACACTCAGACACTCAACCCCATCCTGAAGAATAAACAATAGGGAGAAGGAATTTCTTGCCTTCCCTTTCCTGAAATCTGAACTGCTGTTAACCAGCCCTGCTGAGCAACAAACCCACGATCCCATCACTTACAGTATCTCTGGATCCAGCAGGAGGAAGAAGGAAACCTGTGATTTTGTGATTCCTGTCTCCAGAGAGGTGCCCACTTCTGACATTCTCTCACCAGCCACAGGACACACCACAATTCATGTTCTCTACCACAGTCCTTTTAGGAGCAAAGGAAGACATTTCTCCAAGACTTCTGCCTTCCAGGAATGAAAACATAAGATCAAATTTATTTACAAGTTTCTTCGAGGGATGGCAAAAAGAAGGAGAGTTGGAAAGGAGTGAGTGTTCCTAGTAGGTGAGGTCCCTCCTGAAAGGTCCAGCTTAATGTGTCAGTCTTACATTGAATATTTCCTTTTAGCAATGGAATTGAAGGCTGAAATCTGAGCTCTTGGGACCCTGGTAGCTTGAGTGCCAGAATAAAACTCAGCTCTATACCTGCTCTTTATTTTTTTAGATATCTGGGGAATATGGGGGTTGAAATTAGGTGACTTTTAAGGTCCCTTCCAACTCAAATCATTCTATCCTTCTACAAAATAAGAAAATTTGAAATTGCAACCAAAATGCTGCCCGTGCTCTGCAGGCAGCCTTTCCTCTTCCACGTGGAGAAAAATGAAAAGTCTCCTGGAAAAACCTTCCATTGCCCTAAACGTGCTTGAAGATCCAGTTTGGTTTTTGATTATGTCCTAGGGCTTGTCTAAGGGTTGTTCTGCTCCAGCAGAGCACTGTGAAGGACAGTGGGGACTGGTTTCATTGCAGTTTCATGCCTTGCACGTTGCACAGATGTGTCCTCCATGGCTAGTCCATGTCCTCCATGGCTAGTCCGTGTCCTCCATGGCTAGTCCATGTTCTCCATGGTTAGTCCATTTCCTCTGGCTGGTAGTTCTCCACCTCATGAAACAGGATGGAATTATCAGTGGGGCCATCTAGTATTCTGGGAATTCCTCTACCAGGAATAATCACTTTGCAGGGGTTCTACTTGGGGTTAAGGAGCTTTTCTTGCTCTACCATGGACCAAACAAGTCCCATGCCTCAGCAATCTTCTATCCACTACAGTCCATCCTTCATGTTATTCAACCTCCTCTGTGGGATGGTAGGAGACAGGATCAAGAGAACCACAGTGGGTGTGCAGGAAGACCCAAGTGACCTCCAGCTCTGCTGAGGTGGGTGTTTATTGCTTTCCCAAGACGATGGAGCTGAGTTCAGTCCCTTTCCTGCCAGCACTGCTGAACTGTTATTGTTTCCTGCCTGTGGAGGTGGGAATGTCATGCTTCAGCCCTGCTTTGCTTTTTACTTATTTTGTGGTTTCCATGTGCTAAAACTGACTGAGAGGAGTTATGTGTCCTCTGTAATGGTGAGAAGCAGCCGCTTCCATGTGATCTCACAGCCCGTCAAGCAATGCCAGTCCTGAAGGTGTTATTGGAGGAAGCACTTTTATTGCCAGGATTCCTTGTGTCTCTGGGGTTGAGGCACCACAGCAGAGTGTTAGCACTGCTCAGAGCAACAGCAAAACCCTCCTCACAGCTATTTAGGCCAAAGCTGACAGAGTTGTGTGCTAAAATGGATTTGTGCACATTTATGATCTGCATGGGATTTTATCACAGCATGCAAGTCTTGGGGTTTTGCCTTGGTGCAGAAAACTCAAACCCAAACGCATCTCTTTCTGTCTGCTCCACCTTTCTGGAGCCAACATTGGCACAAACAACTGTCTTCCAGTACTTTCTGTACCAGACCAGCAATTTATACCCTTCTTTCTTCCTTTTTTCAAACCAACTGGCTTTATTTTCCATTACAGTGAGGGCTGATTAACCTGGCACTTCGCTCTTCACATCATTAGGACATGAGGCCAGCAGTGACACACAGCAACAGCAAGAGTCACCAAGGAAGGTCCACGCACAAACCAACTGCCCAAGATAAATTCTAAATCCTCTAAAACCTCAGTTATTCCTCTGTAACACACAGGAATAGTTCAATAAATCTGAGAAATACTGTGTAAGGAAGAGCTGGAAGACAAAGGCCCTGACCAGTGTAAGAACTTGAGCAAGTGGGACATTATAGTGACATTAGTAGTTATTATTATTATTACATCAGCAATTGTACTTGGAGAGATGATTTTCCAATTCTTTTGTATTAGATACAAAAGGTTGACTTCAGTTTATCTGCTTTCAGTTTCAAACATCCCTAAAATTATCAGCCTTTCAATGACACAACATATATGCTATTTACAGGTAATTTGCCTAGAGAATGATCCACGTCTGTACCTTTACATAAGCAATGACACAGTATCTGCCCAGCCCAAATATCAGCTCAGCTGTTACCAGCCCACCTTTCCTCTTGGTGAATCCCCTACAAGTCTGATGGTGCTACAGAAACGATGAATTGGGCCCAAATCATTTCACTCTCTCTTAACCACATTTAGCAAAACAATTGTCACGAAGATTTCAGATATCCTACAACTGAAACACCTCACTGAATTACTGGGTTGAGAAAGGATCAGATTAAAAAGAAAAAGATGAGTCTGGCAATATGATTTCATTAAGATGCCAGTTAAATTTGCAGTGGGGACACCAAAAATAGGAAAAAAACCCCAAAGGCTCCACAGTGCGGCCACTGTTGCCCTGATAGGATGTGAAATCATCCAATGGAACAGAAAAATTTGAGAGACTGAAGTCCTTTCTTGTGAACTAACAGTCTAATTAGAGAAGCTACAGAGAGACAAGACAGCTTTTCTTGACAGAAAAACCCAGGAACTAGTGAACTCCCAGCAGAAATTACTACACTTCCAAAGTCATCATGTAATTTAAAACATCTGTTCCAAGTAGGGCAAAATCTTCCATAAGATATAAATCAGGAACTTCTTTTTATTCCTCGCTTTTCAGAACTTTCAAATTAAGGGAATTTCCTATTTTTCTTAATTATTTTAGGATACATACTCATCAATAATTATTTAAAAAAATAATAAGGGAAGAATTGCACATACCTAAATTCTGGCTCCTTTAATTCCTTTAGTCTTCCTGGGATGACCTGGAAGAGTGGTTTCCACATCCTTCAGCATCTTCTCCTAGAAATAAAACAAAATAAATAAATAAATGATCTGTCTTTCAGGTTTGGTTGTTTCTTTGGTTTTTTTTTTTCTTAAACAAAATCAGAAATAACTCCACTTTGCCCTCTACTTTTGCCCAAGTGCTTCAGAAACATAAAGCTTCCTACAAACCCAGATGAGGTGCTAAGGGTAGAAATAAACAGGAGGGTGTTTATTGCACTGTAAACATAAATCAAAAAACAGCTCAAGGGTTGCCAAAGTGTCATTAGTGATGGGCAGATCTCAGGAAAGCGATGGATAAAAACTCAGCATGACACAATGGGCCTGAAGTCATAACCAGTGTGGTGTTCCCTGGTCTACCCCTGAGCAGGGGCAGGAGAAATTTGAAGGACACCCAGGAAGCCCTTCCAGGACCCTCCAAAAGGTCTCAGAGCAATGGACACATCTCCCATCACTCCCAAACTGGGCCTTCTGCCAGCACATAGCTAAGTCTAACCAGTTAAACCACAAGGAATTTCTCCTGGTCCGGTCGGGAGAACTTAAATATTCCCTTTTTTTTTTTTTTTTTTCTTCTTTATGTCTGGAATTGCTCAAGAAAAACTTTGCAATGACAGAATGTCTGTGGGAAAAAAAAAGTTGTGCCTGTCCCTGCCAGGACTGAGGGAGACCTGAGCAGCTGCCATGGTTGGGAGGGTTTCTGCATCTTCTCACTGTCCCGTGTCTCTGGACATCCCCGTTTGGGTCCATCACCTTCCAGAGCCAGCAGGTTTAAGGCTGCATAAATGGAATTCATTCAGCAGCCAGAGATCAGTGATACAAAAATCTCAGCTCGCTTTTAATGAAAGTTTTATATGAAAGTCTAATTTCTGCAATGAAATAAGTTAATTCTTAGGGAAGAGCAGCAGGGTATCACTATGGTCCCGTTTGGAAGCCAGACTAGAGACACTGGTTGTTTGCTGAGGCACATCCTCTTCCCATCCTCTGCATTTTCCCTGAAATAGCTCAACCAAGCAGTAATTCATGGTTATTGACTAAGCTATAGAAAATCTCATGGGAATCGAGGAGATAAATGGCCTTTGGTTTTCCATAAATAGAATTGATGGAAACAGAGCCTTTATGTTGCCTCAGACACTGCCAGAAGGGTTTGCAGCTTCTCTGCAAATCTGTAGGATTATATTGCTCTGTGCCTAAAAACATATTTACACTGGGAACAACAGTCCGGGAGGAAACAGCATCTTTTTATACCGACAAACCACTGGAAAATTAAGCCACAGTCCTTGATAGACTTTTGGACCACACTGAAAAATAGAATTCAGGAGAACATAAAGACACTTGGATTGACATCAGTAATGGTGAAAATCTCTAGCTTTTTCAACAAGTGCCTTTCAAAAGCAGCTTCTAATTGTGTCCACCTTCCTGCAGCCCATCGTTCTGGTCTCCTCCCTTTGCTCCCTCTGGAAAATTGGTGCTGAAAGGACAGATGTTGGATATGACCCACCTCTTCCCTGGTCATTTTTATCTTTCTGGGTAATACTTAAGACTCTTCCAGCTGGATAGGCTGTCAAAGCAAGGTTAAGTCTATTAAATACAACTGCCCTATAGTTGCTTAAAGATGGGATTGCTGTTGCAATTGTCCTTACTGCTACAGCCTTATCCTTCCTTTTGAACTCACTGTTTATAGATTATAACCCACTGATTATAGGGATTATAGACATAAAGGGTGATTTTTCTGGAATTTCAACATAATTCCTGCATGCAAAGCTTTGGGGTGTGATTAGTGTTAGCAACACATCACAGCAGCAACACTCACTTGGGATTTGGTGCTCACAGTGTTTCACAGTCCAACCACACCAGGTGAGCAAATGCTGCATCAGACTGAAAACTGAGTTCAGGTGAAACCTGCCACGTCTTTGGGTGGTGACATGATGGGAGAGCCCTGTGCAGGCAGCAGACCTCTGCTGTCATCTCCCCTGATCCTTTCCCAGCAGTTGCAGCAATGCAATGGATACAAGAGGTACCAATTCGGGTTTTTCCAGTCCAGAAGCAAAACCAGGAGTAAAAAGAGCTGCAGTGTGTGGATCCTCAGCACTGATTCATGCACACGGCCTGGATGTGCATCAAATCCTCCACTGGAAAAGCTGGATTAGTCATTGTTTCCAGAAAAATAGATCTTGCAGCAGACACCACAATGTACTTCTTCCCCTCTGCAGTTACTCATGCAATTATTACTTACAGTCTTCATTGGCTGATTTGAAAAACTCAAACATGAGATTAATTATATCTGTCATTATTTCCTCTGATCCTGGACAAAACTTGCATAGACAAAGCAAAGGCAGCAGAAGCTCATCTGACATGGCTGAGGGTCTGTTGCTCCTTTATGCAGTTGCACATGATTCCCTAAGGGAAGAGGGTCAACTTTTCTCCAGGAGACAAAAAAAGCTTGGCAGGAGGGCAGGAAACACTCTGGCTTTTCTTCTTCTCTCCCATCTCTCTCCCTGAGAACATTTCCCCTCTTCCAAGGGCAGGGTTGACAGTTTTGCATCCAGGTTTCAGCTGTAATCCATCCTTTGAACAAGCTGCCCTTCACCAGGGCTGTTCTTCCTGACACTGGGAGCATTTGTTTGTCATGGCTGAGGGAGAGAAGTGAACTGAATTACACATAGATCCATTTCTAAGAAAGGCTTTCAAAGCTCTCCAGGATGCTTTCCTCTAAGTATTCCTATGTATCATCTGAGCAGCTGCCAGACCACCAGCCATGAGGAACTATCAAGTGCAACAGCTCTGGGTTATTTTATGTATCCCTCCAGTTGGAAATAATCATGTCTTGCTAGACTTCTGTGAAAAAGCAGGGCTTGAATCATTAGTGACGTTTTAAGAAAGAAATAAGACTGTCATCACATAATAATAGGCAAAATTGTCTTTACATCTGTCATTTCCTGGAACAGCACTGAAAGGAAAAAAATTTAAATTTGTCTTAGCTGAGCTAGATATCAACACAACCTTTGCTTCCATTGCTGCTGGGCTTCTGTATTGTTTTTTTTCTGTAAGTAGAGCTAAGAGAAAAGAGGGAAAATGTAAAGATTTTCACAAATTCTGAGCTCTTGGACCTTGATAAACATGCACAGAACTACCATTACCATGCCAAAAGCCTGACCAAACCCCATCTCTGCAGGGAAGTGGACCCTGCAAAGACCATTGTTTTATAAATACCTGTTTCCATAACTCTGGATTTGCTTCTGCTTCCATACATTCTGCACACAAATTTCCTCTGCACACCTCAGAGTCTGTGGCCACACCAGCTCTCTCTCGAGCATCACTTTTGGATAACGAGCTGTGAGAGACTCAGTGAAATCTGTAGGAAAAGAGGTGAGTCTGTTATGAACATCTGACCCCTGCCCAGTGCAGGCTGCTGCCAACTCAACACTGCATTTGCATTTTCAACTCACTCAGGTGCCTTGGAAAGACTTCTTGGATGATGGACAAACCACAGGAGTCTCAACAATTTGTGCATTTGGTTGGTTCTAGGCAGTAGGGGAGGTGACCACTATTTATTGCAAAAATACAATGCCAAGGAAACATCTGATAGTGATGGACAGCTGCATAGCAGAGGACTGAGGAACTTCAGATTCCTCTGTCCTTAAACCATCTTCTTCTTTAAAATGCAAAAATATAAAAAATCCACGATTTCTCTAAATGTGAACTTACACTGAGCTGACAGTTCCTCCTTGCTGCCTTTGTTCTTGGTGATCTAATCCGGAGTAAGTCAGTGATATCAAACTGCCAAAATGTAGCCTCCTTCTTCACCCTGAAGAATTTACAGCTTTAACTAGATTAGGAAAAAAAAATACGAGAAAATTAACAAAACAGATATAATATACAGAACTTCTTGGAGAGAACATGACTGGGAGGATTTGCAGAGATGGTGTTAAGAAAAGATTTGAAGGAATGAAGGATATAGAAGGTATAATAGCTGTCAGGGAAATGAACCGAAAATATTTCTTCCCCCTGTGGAAAAGGTTGGATCTCTGTTGAAAAAAACACAGAAAGGAAAGTAAAGAAACTTTTGTTTTCAAGCTTCCTTAGGTTCTGACAACCTTTTGAGGAAAAAGTTTTGGCAAATCCCACGTTGAGCCTTATGAAGACAGATGAGAGGGTAAAGGAGAGCAGAGGCGCTGGGGTCCAGAAAAGCCACTGCTGGGGGCAAGAGCAAGGAACCACAAAGGATGACACCAGGAGGAGTGAGGTCAGTGATATTTGTGACCCATAATCTGGTTTTCCCCAATTTTTCTTATTTTTTGAATTTGGAAATCATCTTAACTCCTCTCTTTTTGCATTTTAACATGTGAATGGCCCCCACAGCAGCTTTTCCAGCCCCTCCACAGCCTACAGAGCAAATAAACCCTTTGATACAACAGCTTAAACTCACACACACAAAGATGCAACATGGCCCAGGAAAACAAACAGCAGAGAGGGAATGATCAAGTGCTTGGTTCTTTATGACTTGGAGACAAAAAAGGCCTAAAATCCAGCTTGGGGGATATCTGGCTGGACTTCTCTTTGCTGCTGAAGGCCCCATTGCCAAAGCAACGTGAGGACCACAAGAGACAGCAACTGGTCCTAATTGCAGTGATTCTCATTAGTTTGATGAAAAGCAGTGAGAGGATGGACAGACAGCATTTGGGCTGCTATATGGAACACTTTGGAAAGGCCAGGTTTAAAGAAATAAAAAAGAGAAGACAGGCTGCTTCTGGGAGTGGAGGGAGGGTGGGAGATAAATCAGTGCTGCCCAAAGAAAATCCATAAGCTGCTTTTCAGGTCGTAAAAGGAAATATGCTGCACATGAGGAATTTGTTCTTAGCTCTGCTTCATGAACGGGCAGGCAACAGCCTTAAATAAGTCACTGTCACTTTTATAGAAATTAAATATTTTCACAAGATGTTCTGTCCTTGAACAGAGTCTATTCCCTGCCTCCCTGGGCACTTGATCCCCAGAGCTAAACGTGTGGGATTGCAAACCCAGTAGAGGAGCAGTCGCTGCCTCCCTGCAGCCCCACAGCTGCCAACAGGAGCTGCTCAAAGAGGCTTTCTGCTTGTCAAACACAGCGTAAATCTCCGCTCCTGAAACAGCTCCCTGAAAAACAGCCATTCCTTCCCCTTCCCGATGGCTCCTCAGCAAACCAGACTGCAAGTGGCTCCGTGGGGAGCAGGGAGTATCCTCACCAGGGACCAGGGATGTTGGCTTCGGGTACACTGGGCATTTGATACATCTGCCAACCCATTTACAGTGTCCTGCTGCCTCCCAGCACACTCTCACTTTGGAAAAACAAGAACAGCTCCCAGGACAAACCAGGTGTTTCTCCATGCCTGTAATACTTTCTGCCTCACTGACAACTTCAGGTAAAATTTTGATGGAATCGAGTGTCCTTCCAGCCACATCTTCTGAAGGGCTGGTGGACCCACCAGGGGATTAATTATCCCAGCAGGTCTCAGCAATGTGCCTGTTTCTGCCTTACCATGGGGATGGATTATTCTGCCACCAGGCTGTAACACGTCCCTGCAGGATAACCTTAAAAAGAAAGATGATCATGGCACCATCCCTTCCTC
Source organism: Chiroxiphia lanceolata (assembly GCF_009829145.1). Lineage (NCBI taxonomy): Eukaryota > Metazoa > Chordata > Aves > Passeriformes > Pipridae > Chiroxiphia > Chiroxiphia lanceolata. The sequence continues at coordinate 6,383,126 of NC_045649.1, read as the reverse complement.
CCTCTGCTTCAGCCACTCATTTCCTTGTGCTGTGGGTGCAGCCACCACCCTTGCAACACCCCACAGAAATCCTTATTCCCCTTTCAGGATTAATAACCTAAATTTCCATACTCTGGGGCAAGTTGGCAAAAAAAGCCACATCCTGTGTGAATCAGGTGCAGTGGTGATTGTAAAATGTGCCCCCGTGGTTCCCTTGAACTGTGATGTGATGTGGCATCCTGGGCAGATGATGATACCCTGTGATGTGACATCCTGGGCAGATTCCTCCTGCTTCTGCCTGCCCCATGTCTATGAATATGCCTAGCAGCCTTAGTCAGACCTTGTAAGTTCTTGAGGATTTGGGAAATTAATATAAATACACAATCACAGAACAGAATCACAGAATATTCCAAGTTGGAAGGGACCCCATAAGGATCATCAAGTCTAACTCTTCAGTGAATGGCCCATACATGGACTGAACCCACAACCTTGGCATTATTAGCAGCAGGCTGTATATTCAGAAATAAATATAAACAAAGTATTTTGCCAACTGTTTCTGGCTTTGACAGGTGTAAGACTTTGGGGTGGTGCAGAGTGATGCAAGGATGGTGATGGGACCCATCAGAGGCAAAGCACCAGCCAGGACATTTGGGTAAACCTGTACTTGTCTCCAAGCCACAGTGTTTATTCAAAGCCCTGTGTAAAGGTATTTTTCTTTCCAACAGCTCATGATATGTGTCAGGTTATTGTTGGCTACTCTGTATTTGTAGATATTTTCACATCTGTAAGTCTGTAAAAGGTGACATTTTTCTCTCCTCTCTCTGTTTTGGAAAGGACACCTTGTAGGTGTAGGATGGGCTTCACCCTACCCTTTAATCATATCAAAATGCAGGTGGTCAAAACAATATATATATACATATAAAAAAGAAAGGCCCAGTTTCAGTTTTGGAATTTCTAGGAACACCAGGCCTTGTTTATTGCCCTCCATCTGTACAGTCAAAACTCTTTGGGCCATTTTCACCAGATTCTCTGGGATGACCAAGAGTAGTTAAAAAATGACAAGAGCAAATGCACTCTGACTGAAATATGACTTAATTTAAACCAGCAGGAGTCTCAGGAAAAGAAAAAAAAAAAAAGAAAAAGAACTTGTTGACATGAAGCATGTGGAGTCACTCATCCAGCATTGTGTAAGGGCTATAAATCTGCCAGGAAATGAGGCATGAAATGCATCATAAAAAGTATACCATCAAAACTATAAGATCAGCTTAAAATTTATGGTAGGTAATTTGGGGAGAGCATTGCATCCCTGAACTTTAAATCAAATGCTCTTCAGCTCTATATTTCTGCAAGCTTTTGCATAAAACTCCTTTCTCTTATTTCCCTCTACTTGAAAAATCTCTAACCATTAAAAAACCCACACTATTTCCTATAAAATCAGCAGTGAAAACTGGTAACCTGAAAGTCAGTACAAACCTGCCACAGCAAGTGAGTTACAGTAGAGGCACCACTGGTTTAAACTTCGGGGAAAAATATAGTTCAATAAGGTAACAGAATTTGTCCTCTCCTGAAAAGATTTTGTTGACTCAACTAATGCATCTCTCTGTTCTACTTATTGCTTTAAAATGCCCTTCTGACCTCCATACCCCACTGTAATTATCTTATTGGTGTTGGTTTCTCTCTATTCCTCTCCCAAAAGTCTACTATTGTCTCTCTGTGAACAGATGAAAATCAGATGAGGAGGATAAGAGGGAGATATGAAGATTTGGACTAACTACCTGATTTTTGCTGTGTCTGGTGGGGTAAGCATGATCAAAATTAAATCATTAAATTACTCTCTAAAGCCTAACAGAAATCTTTCTTTCAGTTTTATTGTGCTAAGGGAGTGGAAGTCATGATCCCTCCAAATTTCATGGGGTCAGGGATTTATCTCATCTAAATTTCTCTGCCCACAAACCAGCCAAAAAATTGCCCAGCACAAATATACAGAGCTCTGTTAGCCTCTAATGATTCATCAAGAAAAGGCTACAGGAAGCAGAGATCCTCCTACCCACAGAATAAACACAATATAAGAGCAATTTCTAAAACAAACCAAGGCTCATCTTTTCCTGGTATCTCCTTCGGCTGGACTTGATATTGTCAGGTAATTCTTGAACAAGTGAACCACAGTCCTTACACCTGGTGCATGGAGTGATTCATGCCTTGTGTGTGTGTGTGCATTTATTTATTTACATTTATTTTATGAAGCTGTTTCATCTCAATGCTGGCTGTAACAATCTGGGATGCTCTTTGCCTTTTCCCTGCAGTTTGGAGCCCTGGGAGCCAGCATTGTGCAATCCTCCACGCACAGTTACAGCCCTGCCAGTTATAGTGGAAAAGTTTTAGCAGGAATAAGTTGCCTGGCTGGACACCAGACACACTCTTAAAAACTAATCTCAGGCTCTTGCTAAGGCTCAGGTTTGGTGGCTGCTGTGGCCTGGATTTCAGTGCACCAAGCAGGCTGGTGACACCTTCACCCCTCCTTCCTGGGACTGTCGCAGGGAAATCCTGTGTTTGCCTCTGTTCCCCAGCAGACTCAGAATGAAGTCTGGTTTTGGTTGAGTTTTAGTATTTTCTTACTCTGACAGCTGATTTGTAGCTTGCAGCCTGCTGTTATCCCAGCAACAAGTTTATGGTCCCACTGCCATTATCTTCCAAGCAAACAGAAACACTCTCTGTCACAGAAACCCTTTCTGTCATCTAATCACCCTGCCAAAGTCAGGTTTGCAAGCCAGAGAACAACACAGAAGGCTCCACCAGACAACTTAAAGACTGTGAGTAAGCTCATTCTGTGGCTGAAAATAAACACCAATGTTTGAGTTAGGCAACCCAAAAACTGCTAAAGCCTGACCTGTTACGAGCATGTGACATATGAAATGAATTTTGCTGAGTATCTCCAGATTAGACCAGACACTGCTGCCACTGGGCAGCCCAGCTGACATTTAGGATTAACGAGAGACACAATAAATAGAGCAGAAATTTGGATTTACAGATGGGCAGTAAGTCCCTCACAATCCCCGAGTGAGCAGGCAGTGAGTGTGTAGTTGTGTGACCCTCAGACTCAGAGGCTGGTGCCCGAGGTCTCTCCTGGACAAGGGAACCAAATGTTACCTTCATCCCTTGCCCAGCTGCACTGATGGACTTCTCAGTCTGGAATCAGAGGAAAAGACTTCCCAGCCTTCATCCACCTCTGGCTACACATGGGAGAAAGCAAAGCAGTTTGCCAGTCACTCTTCTTCCCACAGTGGTGAAAAAACCTGGGTAAAGAAGGGACAAATGGGTCTGTGATCCCTTGCGTGGCACAAAAGATTGACTCTCAGCCAGGTCCATGAAAGGAGCTGCCATGATCACCCAGAGTGACAACAACTTCTGCTTGCAAGGCCTAGGAAATCCTAGGATAAAGTGAGATTGGAACATGAAAGAAAAGCACAGGAACACCAACAGAAGGCAAAGCCAAAGGCAAAAAACCAGCCACCAAATAGCCAAGTGTAAGGTCCATATATCTTCTTGTAGAGACTCGTTACATTCTCTCTGCTGTCTGCACATCACACCCCATCACTCACTCTCCAAGATGGATTGCTCCCTGTTGGTGACACAGTACTTTGACATTTGGACCATCAGGGCAACAAATATTGATCTCCCTGGAGCAACTCCTGATCCCAGCACACGATGTCCTGCGCCGCAGTCCAAGGCTTGGGCTGTCTCTTCTGCTCCACTTTATCACTGATGTCTTGGCTGCATCCTCTGCTTTTTTTTTTTTTTTTCCTTTCTGTACTTTTGCCTATTTTTTTTTCATTAAACCTTTCACTAGAAATCTGTTGGAATGAGTAACTGCCCTGCCGTGGCGTCAGCTGGAATAGAGTTGAACATGGAGCGAGATTTATGTGAGCTGAACGCTCAGACAGTTCAGGATGGAAACTATTAACCATCACAGTCTGAGGGCTGATTTTAAACAAGCCTCTCTGTCTAATCTATATGAACCTTCTCACTGCAGCACCTTTATGTGCAAACCTTGTAATGTGTTCACCAACAGATGCAGCACCAGGAGATGCAGAGACCAGCAGCTGGAGAAGAGTTTGGGCTTGAGCTCTTTGCTGACACCACTGTCCATTCCCTCCCAGTGCCTCAGTTTCACTACAAGGTCCCTGAACGTGCTTGAGGCTGGACTTCCCTGGATTTAGGTCTTCCCACCACTTTTACAAACGTTTGATCTGCTCAGGGGGAGACCTGAGGCAGATCTCAAGCCTCAGTGCTCTGAGGCATCTCAGCATTTTGCATCCAGGTTTTGAAACAGCTGAAGATCCAAAATATTTTACAGGTGCTCCAATGAGAGCAAAATCCTTTCAGTCCAGCCCATCCTCACCCTTCACAGTCCTATAAGCCCAGTGGCTGCAGCACAGGGAATGTCCCTAGGCCCTTCCTCTGCAATGGACACAAGGGAGCAAACCCAACAGAGAAAAAGAGGAGCAAGAAGCTCATATTGACACCACTTCTCATGACCTCCAGGTTCTTTGGGACCTCTGCCCCATCAGTGGTTCTGGGAACAAATTAGTTGCCATTTGCTGTTTTGATTTTTGGTCTTTCTTTCCTTTCCAAAGGCTCTCTCTTTGCTTTAAAAGAAAAGGATGAAAGAAGGGAAAATAATAGTTCCCCAAGAAAGAGGCACTATCTACTAAGAACATAAAAGTTATTAGATTTTAAAAATGCATTACATGTTAAACCATTCATTTGGGGTTTGGTGCTGTTCTTGTTAAAGGTGGAAACATCAGACTCAGAAAATTCAGAATAGAGGCAGCAGGATTAATGACTTCAGCTCTCTTCTCCCAGAGGGGTCTTGCAAAGCTTGGTCACCTTTTTCCTCCTTGTTTCTCAACCCAAAGCACCTGAGGTCACATTTGCAGGGGAAGAGCCCTGCACAGGTCACAGAGGAGAAAAGTTTAAGCAAGGAATGGATGAGGCTGCAGTGACGTGTCCCAAGGATTGGATGGGCTGTCACTCATGTGCTTCTCTGCCTCACCACATGTGGATCCTACTGCATGATTCAGAGCAGGGAGCATCCCAATTTCGGGTCAGGAATGCTTTGAGGAAGCTCATTGCAGGGCTTTGAGGGAAAGTCTCAGGTTTGTGATTCCCTTTGCATGAAATCAAAGGCATCAAGACTGACTCTGGTTCAAACTTGGCTGTTTGCCTGTGGAAAACATAACAGTATGTAATGTTCCTCATGCCAGTGGACAGCCCAATAACTATTTTAATTACTGTTTATGGTAACTGGATTGCAATAGAGAATTCAATTGCACATTTTTGGGTTCTTAACTCACAGTGGATACATTTTTCCTCCATATCCTGGGTAGGTTGCTGTGTCCAGGACTATACTGGTTTAGGGACACTTCAGTTATGTCCAAGGGCAGTCATGGCACATCTGCCCAGCTCCAAGCAAATTCTACCCATGATTCTCCCAAACAGTTTTGGTTAGTTTGAAGGGCTGATGGGACCAGAAGTACCTTGTAACTCCGAGTTTTTTCAATGAGCCCACAAAAAGCCACCACAACATTCTAACAACCAGCTGAAAAATTATTTTAGAAGGATCACAGAAAGCATGACAGCTTTACAAAACTAAGGCATTTAAGTGAAACTCTAGTGGGGTTGGTGAAAAGGAGCTGTGAGAGAGAACTCCTGCAATGGACTGTCAAACCTGCACGGACACAGCTGTGACTGACACGCAGCAAACAGAGGACTCAGCATTAACCAGCCCTCTTTTCCTGCCACTGGACTCACACCTTTTGGTTTTAATGCTGTCTCCCTCTCATTTTAATTAATCAGAGCCAGCCAGATGTCCACCTGTTCCCCTCACACTGCAGGGGAAATCCATTAATAACCAGAACACAGGACACGTGTGAGCTTTCCAGAAATGAAATGAATGCCTAGGAAATACCTTGATATGGTTGTCCCAGGGAACACTGACTTTCATTTCTGATCCCTTCTCTAACATCTGGTCCGAGTTGCTGGGGAATGATGCTCCATTCAGCCTTGGACTCCCTCCAGGCTGTGGATTCAGTAACAGAGTCAGGACACCTGTACCTAAAAGCAAAGCCATCCAAGTCTGACTGGATATGCTGCCTGACAGATATTATTCCTTTCAGATGAGAAGTTACTATTCATCCCTGGCTATACTGAAAGACAATACTGTATTTCTTACAAGAACTGGGATATTAATTTCTGGCACAGCTCAGAGTCAGGACATTTTTGCTCTCCTAAAACTCCCCCTCCCTGAGTTTACAGGTGGTGGCAATAATCTTTATTCCCCCACCAAAAAACACAAACTGAACTTCTGTTGCCTTGCCAGCATCGTCTGGCTGCACAGCCCCAGCCCAGAGTTACAATGAAGAAGGAATGTGCTGCAATGCCCTGCCTTGCCAAGCCCAAGGTAGGATTCTTCTGGCCTCTCCAGGCCTTTAAGAACAGACATACTTTGCTGCCTACCTCACCTCCCTGGTGAAGGTAGCTCTGCAGCAGGCAGGAGGGTACAAGCCCCCTCGGATGTGCTGCCAGGAAGGGGACAGATGCTGTCCCTCAGCTGTTGGGGTGGTCACACTGACCTCCAGAGAAGGCAGGGTGACACTGATGGATCAGTCTGTGATTTGGCACAGCTAAAATAATAAGAATATTTTTTTCAGTCACCATTCTGGGAGTCACCCTGGGCTGTCTGCTCATTGTAGCCCCAACGGTGACTGTTGCTGTGGTGTAAAGTTTGAAGAAGAGACACAGCAGCGACAGCTCAGGTCTTGGAGCATCTGTGATGGAGGAGCTTTAGACAGGTGGGACCATGGGCTGATCAGGCCAAAGCAGTATATTTTACTGATGTAATATTATCACAGCATAAATAATGGAGAAAATATAAACCAGCTTCATTTGTCACAGTCAAAACCAACGCTCTCCATCTCAACCTGTCTCCAAATAAATCCCCTCCATGCCATCTCTAAGACGTGCTCTCTCCACCTCAGGGTTTGTCTAATGAGCAAGAGGGCAGACTCAAATAAACACAGCTCATTCCAAGCTCATGGAGCACAGCTTTCCAGCCCAGGGGCTGGACCACCCAGACCAAGAAGGCAAAAATCATCTCAGGTGGATCTGAACACCCCCAGGCATCGAGCAAACAGCTCTGCAAGAGGAGATGGAGCTAATTTATCACAGGCAGGGGCCAGAAACAAATGTAGTGACCTGTAAAGCCAAACACTTCTGTGGCTCTGACAGAAAAAGCAGGATATTCCCATTCCAGGATCAGACACAATGGCTGTGTCTGGCCGGACATACCTTTAAGTGATTGAACTCAAGCTCTGTCTGGGCAAGGCGTCAAACTCCACAAATCTCCATCCAAGCCTCACACCTGATGGCACTTTGAGCCAGTCCAGACAATAATCTGGAGTGATGTTCCACTTCTTCAACCCCCTCCATCTGCACTGCCAGCTGCCAGCCCGCCTGCTCCAGCTCAGGGAGAGCAGGGGAGATAAAAGCAAGCAGATCATTTGAAAAGGAAAAGGAATCCTGGGAAAAAAGTCAGATTTCTGGAGCTGTGCAGATCTCAGACTGAGGAGGTGTGAAATTGTGTGGCTGATAAGATCATCCAAGCTCTGGCTGCAAGAAATGTAGCATCACAGGGCAGTGTGGGCTCCAAGAGGGCTCTGGTAGGACCAGAGCTGTTTCAGCTCCCTGCTGAAACAGGGCTGAATTCATGGAATCACCAAATGGTTTGGGTTGGAAAGGACCTAAAAGTTTATCTAGTTCCAATCCCATGCCATGGGCAGGGCCACCTTCCAGAAGGAATTACATCAGGTTATTCATGGCCTCATCCAGCCAAGCTTTGAAAATCTCCAAAAAAGGGGATTTCACAGCCTCTCTAAGATTTTGTTCCAGCATTTGAGCTCAGTTGTTGAGCACCTCCTCTCAGTGCTGACTCCTGCACAATCACAGCATCATCAGTTCCCGATGATTCTTATTCCCACTAGACAATACATTACATAGAAATATCAGCTGGGCACTAATCTTAGGGGGACAGAGCTAACTAAAATTTTAAATGAGTCCTTTCCTGATGGACTGAAACTATTCAGAATCAAGAATATGCTGGTTTTGTCATGGTGACTCCCTACTGAAGTGTCAGGGTTGCTGTCATCTCAAAATAAATATCAAGTCACATCTGAACTGTGACTGCATTAGACACAGACATGGGAATACAAGATGAAAGGAAGAAAACAATTTCCTTGCTGTCCCACTGACCTCAGAAATATAAAAGTAAAACCGAAGTCACAATTCAGAGAAAGAAATAATAAATAAAATCAGCACCTAAGTTGTCCCTGAGCAACCTGCTCTTGAGCAGAGATTCCCTCCAGCCTCAAACATCCTGTGTGATTTTACTGGAACTTTAAATATTTTTTTTCACATTGTTTTGAATTTAACTGTATTGAAACATGCATTTATGTGCATTCCTGAAAAGCAGCATCAGTGGGTAACTTGTTGAGGGAGTAAAATTGAGAAAATATTCAGTCATATTTTCTGTAACTCCAAGCCTGCTCTGGAAGTTAATTTAGTTGTTTAAGCATTTTTCTGCATGAGCTCCTTAATTCCTCTGTTTACCAGAGAGGCTGTATGGATTTTGTAGGAGCAATGATTTTTTTGTTATGCCCATATTTGTGTTTTCTCCCTATCAAAACCACACACCTTCTTTATTTAATTTATTGCAACAATTGCTGAAACTGTGTAACTCCTCTGGATTCTTTCTAAAGCCTTCAGACAGATGACATTCAACCTAAAGGCATCAAGGAAAACAAAGAAGCCAAAGAAAAATACAAACATTCTTCTCCCAGAGGAAGAAGAGCCTGCAATCTTATATGTGTAGCTTCCAATTTTTGGCAACAACAAACCCACAATTTGCATATTCTAATATGCATCATTTTAATAGTAACTTTGAATGAGCATCCTTGATTCCCAGAGAAAAACACTGCCTGCTGTATCCATAGCAAAAGTAGGCCTTTTAAATGTATGAAATCTTAAGATTTCATAGACATTGAGTGCTGGGAAGGGATGGAGACTGAGGGAACGGTAGGATGGACATGGATTTAAAAAGAGAGAGGGAACCAGAGGGTGGGAAGGTGGGTGGTTTGAGCATAAATGCACACACTGCACCTACAGCGTGTTTGTACTGAAGGACATCAGCTGCCCCATCTTCTGCTCCAAATGTCCCACATTTCAGTAAATTTAGACAAAAAAATCCCATATTTTCAAAGCACAGCTCATGTTGAGAACAGTTTGGTCAGAGAAGGGACAGGAAGGAGATGACTCTCAACCTGAAGGTCTTCTCAGTCTTCTGAAAACTGTTAGAAGGACCATGAGATAAGAGCCTGTCCGTGAAGTTAATGAAGTCCTATAACTGTGACAAAGAACAGGGAATGACGCTGGTAATAGAACACACAGTCTCCTCCTGGGAGCAAAAGCCAGAACACACTGATCTATGGCAAGAGAAGGAGAGATTTATTTTTATTATCCAAGCCAATCTGAATCATTGTAGAGGCAAAAACTCAAAATAAAGACCAGGTCCTATGTCCTTTCTGTTTAATTGCAGCCACTCTAACAGAATTTTGTTTGAACAAGGATGCCTGATGTTATGTCTATGCTGAGAAGAAAAAAATATTTCTATTTCAGTTTGGTCAACTCCAGTGAGCTAACCTGGGTTAAAATAGAGGTGAAAAGACTACAGCAACAGGAGAAGGATGGACTGGGTCAGATCAAAGGTCCTTATATGCTAAGGGAGGAACACATAAGCTTAGGAAGCTGTGACTAATTCCCACATTATATTCAGGCCTTGGAAACCCACAGCTTTTTGGGATCTTTGAAGTCAGAGGTCCCAAAAAATGAACATGTCTATGAGCCTCTCATGGGCCTAAACTTGATATGACGGCTCAGCCTTCACAACATCCCACAGAAACGAGCTCCTCAGCTGGATAATGGACTGTGGGACAAATTACTGCTTCTGAGTTGATTTAAACTTGCTGTGTGGGCACCTCAACCCCTTCAGTTCTGATTAACAGCCCAGAGGTGATTTGAGTTTTAGGTTGGGGTTGAACTCGAATTGCTGAATTGAGTGAGAGCCTATGCTGCTTTGCCTTCTTTCTCTTCATCCTTATTTTCACCAGCATTAATTAATAAGAACTGGTTAACAGACTTTAAAAACATATTGTTCCATTTGTCTGTGTGTGTAAACAACCCCTTAAGTCAAAACAGAATCAGGACATAGATACAAACCAAGCCAAGGATCCAAGCACACTCCAGGCTTAGGGAAAGTCCACGTTCCAATCTAAGGTTTGTGTTTGAAATCAAGAAAAAAATATTTTAGATTGGTGAGAAGAGTTTAATAGTCTACAGAAGATTAGTTTACCCAATTTTATTTGAGTCTATCTGATTGCAACAAGGATGAATGTTTTTCCCAAGGCTCCAATCCCAGTAGTATACATCCCTTCATTTTTCTTTCTTTCTTTTTCTTAAAGAATTTTGGCAAATGATTTCCTTCCCTGGCTTCTTACCCCCTATTCTGTATAGGAGGTTAAGGATGTTCCTGGCTGCACACAGGGGTCACCATCCAGGCTACTGATTAGGAAATAACATAGTTTGTCCACATCTGTCCCTGACAAACTTTTAAAATATAAATACAGATGGTTTTATTTAAAAGGTAAAAAGTCCAATTTGAACTCAAAGACGAAGCTTGTTTTCTCTCCAATCTCATTTTTTCCCTGGATGTTTGGTACATTTTGTTCCTTTATTATCAAGTGTAATCACATTCATATAATAAAATGCAATTAAGAACTGGAAATATAAGTTGAGAGTCCTTTCATTTTGTGATTTACTCAACAAATTTCTAGCCCAAACTGAGTAGAATTCAAATATTTCAGGTATTTCTGAGAGTATATTCCCATGATAGGAGAGAACACAAACCCCAGTGAAGAAGAATAAAGAGAAATAGGGGGGAAAACAAGCCCTGGAGAAGTAGAATAAAGAGAATAACTTCTCTAATTGCTATTTCTGTGAGCCAGACAATTAATTCCCTTTGTTCAGAGTTTGACTCTGAAGTGCTGCTGCTGAACCACTCTTTGCTCGAGCTCTGATCCCCTATAAGTTGCACAACACCTCAAATGCAGATCACATTTGAGCAGCTCTTGCTCAGGTAGAGATTTCTACCCCAGAAAATATAAATCAAAGCCTTTACAGTCCATCTCCACAACGTGGTTTTCTGCATCAAAGTTCACAGACTGACAGCAGGATCCTGAATTATCAAAGAAAATTGCACAATAAATTCTGCATAACGAGAGCAAACTCTCCACCAAATGCCTAAAATTCAGGCAACATAATTCATGCTGATAACCCAACATATGGCTTTCAATAAACCATATGATCAGGTGCCTGAACTTTAAGAAATCAGTCTAATGTGTATCTCAGGCCTGACACTTGGAGTGACCTTGGGAAGCTACTGCTTTAAAAATACCATATCATGCAACCTTCCTTAGCCCCAGGGCTGATAATCCAATAAACCCACATCTTGTCATTGCTTCCTGTTTTGCTGAAGCTTTTCATCTCTCTCTCCCCTGACAAAAGCAAAGGGATTCACTCACTATCCCTGAGTTGAAGTAAAACCAGTGTTACTGCTTGGAAAAGGGATACATGGAGAAGTAAAGGATCAGCATTACAAAGAAAAGCCCTGGGCTAAGACCACTGTTTTTATCAAGAGAGGTGAAAAAATATGTCATTCCTTAGCTAAGAGCTGGATGATGCTCATAGCAGGGCACCAGCAAACGTGGAAGAGAAACAAAGTTTTGGAGATTTATTTTCCTGGGAATCTTACTGTGACTCTGCACGACGTTTGGTTAAGGTAACATGGAGACAAAACCCCTTGAACATCAATGTGGAACTAATTAAAACATCCTACTCTGTTTTATCAGTTCAGAGTCGGGTCTTTGGGTAGAGCTGTGAATCTGGTCTAAGTGGTGTTTGTGCTCAGGACTTGGATAAAGAAACAAGGAGAAAACTTGTGAAGGCTGAGGCTGTGTCACAGTAGGAAGGTTTGCAAGAGATTTACAGGCCAAGATTAAATTCCAAATATTCTTGGAAAACTGTGTAAATGGGTCGAAATGAAAAACACCAAATTGCACAGAAAAGAGCAAAGGATTGTACTTAGAAAGGAGAAACCAAGTGTGGTTGGAACTGGGGCAGGGGCTGTAAGGGGTGGGAGGAACCCAGGAGCAAGATGGAACCACACACTGAATGAGTCAGGGGGACAAAACTGTTTGAAATAAATCCATCCTCATACAGGTTTGCAGAAACAGGAGTGCTCCAGGGTTACCCCATCCTGCTCAGCACTGCAGGCTCACACAACCATTGCCTTCCTCCAGGAACTGGAAAGGTGATGGGAATAAACTCAAAAGAAGGCAGAAGAAAACAGCTGGGGAAAAAAAAAAAAGCAACTTCGGAATACACAGTGTATGAACAAGAATTTAATTTGTCTAAACTAGAAAAGCAGCAACAGGAGATGGGAAATGTGTCTTCACAGCTAAACACATAAAGATCATTATCAGGGAAAAGGCAAACAGCAGCTCTCCAAGAATTCTCTGAGGAGCACATGAGGCCTTTGGCTTCATTTGCAGCAAATACCTTGAACATGTCTTCAGACTTAAACACTTTATGAACTTGTTACTTCGTTAAGATTTTTTTTCCCCTCCTTTGAATCAAACATCCCAAAGGTAGCAGTAAATACATATATATATGCAACAAGTATTATTAAAGATATGATAACCTAATCATAGAAACCTTGAAAAAACTTCAATTTGGCACAAAGATGTTTCAACCTCAAAAAGAACATGGTCCATTTTGCCATGAGGACACTGTTTTCAGGGCAGGTTTTGCACTAAACCCATGGTAACTATGACACCTGTCCCTGGGAGCAGAAGAAGCTATGACTTACACACTGAGTTTTTTGCCAGGAACATGCAAGGCTTGTGTTGTGCAGAACACGAGGTCCAAATGCACCAAGCAGCACTAAGCAATATTTCACAGTCAGATATTTATTGAAATATGGGTATTGATTTACCTTAGGATTTTCAGACATGTATCTTTAAGGAAATTAAAAGAAAAGGGGATAAGAAGTGGGAGGAGACAGCACCATTTTACTTCAATAAACAATAAATGTTACAGCCCTGCTGCACCCTGTGGGAAGACTGTGAGCAGCAATGCCAAGTGGAAGAGCTGAGGCACTGTCCCAGTCAACTGTGGACACAGACTTTTCCTTCATGTGCTACCCTGCAGTAAGTCCTGCTGCTGCACTTGAGGACCACAGTGACATCAGGGTGACATTTGCACCCTTGCTGACTAAATGGAGGCAAAACAAATCACTGACACTCCCCTGAAGCCCCGCTAGTGACCCAAACAACCCCCCAACACATCCTTGGCACAAGGTGCAAACCTCACCCAAAAAAAATGCTCCTTTTTTTCTCCTGCTGTGCCTTTTGCTTTGCAGAAGCAAAATTCCTGCAGCACCTGCACTCCTGCAGCACCAGGCAAACCTCGGGGGACATTCCAAGCTCCCAGGACAGGAAAAGCTCCCCTGTCCTAAATAGGTTTTACTATATGAGGAATAACCACGCTGGGCAACGTTTCCTGAAGCAATGTATCCCCTCATCCAGATGGGAGGTGCTGCACAAGCTGACAGGGGCCGCAGCTACCAAATTACACCCAAGATTTAGGAGACTGTAGAAAATATTCCTGAAGCTTTCTACTCCCTGCACAGCTGCGGCACAAAAGGCAAACAGGATGTCAGTTGCACTGGTAGAGGAATGTCATATAATTGAAAAGATTTGGTTATTACTGTATGAGGAAATGATAAAATCTTGTGCAGAGCATGGTTTGGTCAGGAAGAAATGATATGGGAAATAAATTATATCAATTCTCCAGGCTTAAGACAGAGAAACATTCAGGACAATGGGGTTATTCTCAATTTTAACAGCCTGTGGTGGATGGATCAGCTATAACCTTCAAGAGAATGATGTTTGGTGTCTGTTTGATTTGTCCACCTGCCAAACACGAAAAAACACTTTCAAGAAAACTCTCAAAAAGTTCCTCTGTCAGCAAAGCTCTGCAGCTGCACACCCAGGCCCACCAGTGCCACCAGAGCCAACTTCAGCATCCAGTGCTGCAAAGCACCTCTACTCAGAGAAGATTTCAGTGCAAAGCCACCAGAAGCAGTCCCAAGGACACTCAAAAGACCAAAATAAAAGGAAAAAGCCGCCTCTTAACGTAAGGTAACTCTCAGGATGACATGACCTCAGACAATTCTGGTTTTCATTTGCAGTTGTAATGCAAGGGACTGTACTCCAAAGACTTCTAAAGCAGCAAAACATCACCAGCTTGGACTTCATCCTGAGCAACATTACATGCTTTGCCACAGGTAACCCAAATATTGTGCAATCATTGCTTCAGCAACTCACCAATGAAAGAGAGAAAAGGACAAAACTGCAGCTAAATGGAGCAAATGACATAAGGTTGTATAATGAAAGAGGTGACTGCTGCATCCTTGGCCTGCTGTGAGGTCAAAACCAGGAGGAGTTTGTTGATATACCTTCAAAAATAGATGTAGCAGCAAGAACAGATGTGCTCATATGGAGGAAAACACAGTCCTGGACAGATGTGAGCTTTGCTGGGTCAGCCACACACGATGATTTGTCAACCACAGCCAGAAAAATGGTCATAAAGACACATCATTAAAGCCACACGTCTAATAAAGGCAGGACAGCTATTGGATTTGGAGAGTGAGAGAGAGAAGCATGCTGACACCTGGACATATCAAATCCCAATTTTCAGACGGGATGACAGGACCTGGAGGGGTTTGTGGGAATCCCTTCAAACTCTCTATCTCCCTTGGTGCTTCTCACACAGCCAAGTTCAACAACGTCACCTCAGGGGTGGCTGCCCTTAACACCAGTTAAAACTGGTTTATTCTCCTTGTTCCTCCCATAACACAGATTTTCCTTACCTCAGTTAAGAGCTGACCTCATTCTCTGGTCTCTCAGCCATCAACAGCAGGTTTGTGGGGTGCCCAGGGGTGTCTGTCTCTCTCCAGGGATGCAGAGGCAGCCCAGGTGCTCAGCAAACACCACTTGATTCTCACTGGGTGCTTTAAGGTACATACGATTTCATGGATCCCCCTGGGGAAAACAAAACCAAACTCCAGACATATAAAGAGACACACAGGGTTTCCTCAATGCCTCAACAAACTTATTTTTTTCTTACTTTTACTCTTTCTGAGTCTATACATCAGCTCTGGTTCTTCTGGAGGATGCTATGGTTGCTTTCCACGTGTCACAGTAGCAGAGATTTCACACAAAGGCCTTGTGTTTTCTAATATCATCAAGAAAACAACAAAGAGAAAATTATCTGCCTGGGGTATTTTTAAAGCATCCCTTGTGCTCTAGTTTGCAAGAAACCAGGCCAGATTTCTGCCACAAAAAAATTCAGCAAATGGGAGAGATTTGAAGGAAACTTGTCATTGGTAGAGCAGAGAAGGAAAATAAATGAAGGAAAATTATTTTAGACCATTATTTCATCTCTTAAGTCTTAATTGAGCATTATCTGACTACAGACTTAGACATAGGTCATTTTTTGCTAAAGCATTTAGCTGTTTATCTTTGCTGCTCTGTATGCCATGATATTTCTGGACAGAAAAAAGCAATGTATCAAATTCATACCTTTCTACTCATTCCTTAATAAAAATCAGGTAATTGCATCAACTCTGCTCCCTGCCAAATGGAGACTGTCATTTTATTTGGCCTATTTCAGCTTGTTTTCTGTAGAAGCCATGATATTTCTGGATGTTTCTTTCTCATTTGAGAAAATAAACTTTGCAAAAAAAACGGCGTAAAACTTCCACAAACACAAGCTGATTTGGACTTGGAAAATGCTGCGTTCAGACCAGGACATTTCTCCTGAGGCAAATGGAATTATTACTCAGTGTTTGCCAGTGAAAAAGCTCATGTTTAAATTTTGTCTAAAGTCAGTCTCTTCAACTTGTGTTACCTTGGGCTTCAAAGCAGGGCTTCAATAAATCGATGGAGAAGTTGAGTGAAGTAAATGGAAATGTTTGCTGCCTCAGAAGATCTCACCTTGTAGCCCCACCAGATGAGTTGGTTCAATCACACTTGTACTGTAGAGCAGAACATCCACACTTGGTTAATGGCTACCACACAGAGAACTGTGGTCCATGAGGATGCATCCTCCCTGTGTCTATCCCTTTAATTCCCAGCCCTCTTGGCTGCATCCTGCATCCTCACGAGCAAACCAGAGGACACCTCCTTAACACCTCAGCAGTGGGATCCCAGGGTATGAACCCTGCTCCCAGGACAGGCTTCCTCCTGCAGGAAGATAAGAAGGAAGAATAAGAAGAATTCAAACACCACTCGGCATTTCCAGTGATATTGGAAGTATTCAATCCTGGGATAAAGCCTTTCCTTCCTAACTCAGACAGGGAGGTTGAAAATGATTTGCTGCTGGGAGCTCAGCCTGGCTTTCTAAGGAAACAACAAATCAAATACTGCAGAAGCACTGAAGGTTGGCACTGGGGTCGTGTGGGTGTTTGGCTGCTTCTGTATTCCCCCCTTCCCCTCCTCCTGCTCCAGTTTGAGCCGAGTCCAACAATGTGGCCCAGACTATCTGTCCTGGTTGCACTTCCAAATTACATCCTGCTTGCAGATAGCCTTCAATTCAACTCCTGTTGGTTGGTGGGGTCCAAAAGCTTATTCTGAGTTATTCTGAGCTTATTCTGAGGCCAGACAGCCCTGCAGCTCAACTCAGTTCACCTCCAGGGGCACCTCCACCACCTCCAGCCAGCTGAGGGTTCCAGCACCAGCTCCCACCTTGGAACCTCTTTGTGCTGCATGCAAGGAAGCAGATTTGGCTTGGAATTCTAAAGCAAAGCAAAACTCTGTGCAGATGCCTGGAGTCAGGAAAAGCACAAATGGTTTGGGTTGGCCTGCAGAAATGTTGGCCATGTTGTTTAATTGTACCTTAGTACACCAGATTCCAAGAAGGAGGAAAAAAGCAACTGTGTGCATTTTACTGCTGAGGTCAGGTTCCTGTCTCCCCAGTCCTGATCCTCATTCCCTAATCAAATCATTACTCTTAATACAACTAGTTCCTAGAAGCCTGCTTGCCATAAAGTGCTTTAACCTTAGAATCTTATTTACCATGACCTTAATTGAAGGGTTTATTCAGACTTAATCTATAAATTTTTCTGTGTAATCAGTCAAAAACTCAAGATCACCAGCCAAGTCCTGGGCCCAGAAATCAGCTTTGCCAAGCCCAGCCACTCTCAAGGTGACCTTAAACTGGGTTGCAATAACAAACCCTCCCTGGCAGTCTAGAACAATACAGGGAATACAGCACATTTAGAGGAAACCACCCTGGCCACAGCAAGACCAAAAAGCCTTCCATGAGGATGTAAGGCCAACCTAGAATAAGTTGGGTCTGGGCCACCTCACTCTGGGAGTTCAGTTTTCAAGTTCTCTCACAGTGAAGTCAAGGAGAATCCCACGTTTGTGCCCCACCTGGAAAAAGGGACCAGGTATCAGACCTGCACTCGGGAATTCTCTAAGGAAAAGGCATGACCTGGTAAATAAGAGATTTTTGTGATCATTTCATGCAGCTGGCAACAGCGTAGCAGAGACACTGGAATGTCATGGTCTGGTCATTCATTTCCAAGAAATGATCACCACAAGAATATCTTAATCCAGGCCACTGATTTGTGTCTGAAGGTACAGTCCTTCCCTACACAGCTCAAGTTGTTGATTTGTTATACAAGATGCCTTTTGCTGAATTTAATAAAAAATAAATCAAATGAAGTCCCTCGTGCAAGTGACTTTATAAGGCTGCTGTGTCTTTTTACAGCTCACACATCAGTTCCCACCCTAAAAGATATTCTACTCAGCACAAAGAATTCAGCATCATGAACAGTCCTGTCTTTATGGTCACAGCTCGAATTTCATGTGGTTCTAAATAAAAAAAAAAATTAAAAAAAAAGAAAAAGGTATGTCCCAAACATGTTTTCTGGAAATATTTTGATTTTCAAACTATTTGGGTACCCTAAAATGAGAAAAATCCTTGACAAAGGAGAGCTGCTTGTTGAAAGCATTACTTGTTTTGTATTTCAAAGGGAAAATTGAAAACACGAAGGGTGTAGCTATTTACTAGTCTAGAGTGTTCTTATAAACAAAATAATATAAAACATATCCTCTTTGCTGTTTTGCTGTTTAATGTCTTCCAGTGTATCACCATTTAGAGAGCAGATCAGAGGAGAAAATAGAGTGTATTCCTCACAAGCCTTGCAATAGAAAAAAAGGGTAAAGGACAATGGCATGGCACCAATGTATTTCAGCTTTGTATGCATAGAAAACATGAGATAGGTATCAATTTTCCATCAGAACAGCTGAAAAGAGAGACTCTCGTGACATTTACCTGCAATTTTAGTTGGGGACATCAGGAAAAGTGAAGAAACTGGAATGCCAAGGGAAGAGTTGAATTCATCCAATGGACAAATGCACATAGAGAATTCTTGAAGTTTATTGACAGCCTCTTCATAGAAATTCAGGTTGAGCAAAGAGATTAATAACAGCTAAGCCAACTTCACTGTTAAATTGTTCTTATTAAACATCGTTTCTCATTGTATTTACAACTATTGTGATCACCATAATTGCTTTACTCACATCATTTTACTCACAGAGAGCCCTGAGACTGCAAAAAATATATTTGTGTGCCAGATCTCTTGCAGATGGGTTTCCAACCATGAAAGAGTGGGGAGGATATTTGCTCTTTCCACTGGGGTGGAGAGGCTGTGACAGTGCTCAAGAGGCTGCAGGCTGAAGAAGTGGAGCTGGTTGGTTTTGAAAAGGGACAGAACCAGAAAGCTCCCTACCATTTCACATCTGTAGAACAGCTGGGTTTATCCTGTGCTTCATCCAACCATTTGATCAGATTTCTGATCTTTGTAAACCAAGCAAGGGTCTAGAAATAACACTGCAGCAAGTGGAAAGTGATGCATTTGCTGACACCAACCTCTTGATACACCATGGAGCTCAGAGGAGCAAGCAGAAATGCCATGTGAAGTTTATTTCTGTTTCCAGGCCCATGTGATTCTCTGGGAGAGGGCAGCTCTTCCCGAATCCAGGCAGTTTTTCCAACTGTAACAGGAAACTCCCGTCAGCAATGTCACAATTCACAGCTGAGGCCTGCAAGCCCTACCAAGTCCTGCTCTGAACCTCGGTCAGGGATGAGATTTGGGGGTGGGTTGAGCTTGGTTGGCTTTCCACATCTCACTCTGTTAATATCAACAGCGTGGGGGTTTTTAGGCTGCAAACAGCCGCAGCCAAGACGTGAAGTCGGTGCAGCAGCAGCAAAGTTGTGCCAATTTGCATCCCCTGGGGTACTGCTGGTGAGGGTTTGCTGTGAAAAACTGAGTGTCCCATTCACACCCTGGAAAAGTCATTTACAGTTTCAGTCTCATGGATAACTCACAGGCAAGAACACAGTCTAAGCCATGTGCTCCAGTGCTGCAAACCCAACGCAGAATATCAGTTTGATTTCATTAGGGAAAAAGAAATTTCTGGGATGAGACTTTCCTTAAGATTCTCATTCTTTTGCATAAGTTGAAGTAGGATTACAAATTGTATTTCCTAGTTACCTGGGATCAGCTATACAGATTCTCCAAGACATCAAAACAGATTAAAAGATTTGCCATAAGGCAGAGGAATTGTGTCTGTGAGGACATGCTTCTAAAATCAGAAATACCTCAATGTTCAGGGCATAATTCAAGACCTGTCTCTTCTACTGTCCAAATCCATACCATGTAATGTCAGCACCATGTAATGTAGGGTGACACACCTACAGGGCAGGTTGGAGGGGTTTTCTGTAAAGCAAAAGAGGAACACAGAGTAACTGCCCACTTCCCCGAGCACAGAAGTGTTTCAAGCAATATGTGACTTTCTTTACTATTTAGATTGGCCATGCTCTCACTTTCCCATGAGAGGACTACATTTTTCCAGAGAAAAAGTCAACTCCCAACTTAAAATGCCACAAAATTCAGATGTCAGAAGTTCAACTTTCCCACCAAAAAAGGTTTGATCAGAAAATGGCCCCGCCTTAGACCAACGTTGCTAAAGTGGGGACCAAAGCTCTCCAAATGACCTGAGCATCTCTGTTCTGGGCTGTACAAAGAAATACTGCAAGCTCTGCTGTCCATGGACAAAATTCCAGTTGCTTTCTCAGGGCAAATAATTCATAAAGGCCAGCACAGAGTTATGTTTACTCATTCTGTGATCTAAAGGGTATCCTGAGTTAACAAATTTTTTTGGGGACATGCCAGTTCATTCCAAAAAATAGATTGAGGCAAATGGGCATTGTGCCAAAGAGGACAAGATAAAGGAGAGTACAAGACTGGCAGACTGAAATGTGCAATATGGAACCATTTGTTCTTTGTATTCTTTGATGACTACAAATGGGAATTTTTAGTTGGAAATCATCCAGACAAGGAACTTGAGAGTCCAGCATGGTGGTTTGGGGGAATTGAAAGCAGTTGGCTTTCTGAGCAGGCAACACTTACTGCTCTCCTTCCCAAAGCCATGAGTCAGGCTTTGTACAGGGATCCAACAAGAGTAAAAGCACAATGAAGGAAAATCTAGTAAGCTTCAAAACGTGGCGGCCTTTTCTGTCTCTCAGCACATGGATCTGATTTCTTCGGCTCTAAAAGCTCAGGGTTCAGATTGGTTCCTCTGGGTGCACAAGGATGTGAGCACCTCGTTCTTTTATTGTGATGAGGCACAAACACTGGAAATCCTGAATCACCCGAAGAGGGCCACAAACAATGCAATAACATCTTTGACGTTATTGGAAAGATGTTTCACATCTGCCTTCCCTACTTCTGGAAGGGAATAATCAGCTTCATTAGTAAGGAGACAGCAACCTTTCTGCTTCTTAGCCCTCCTGTCCAGAATCCCCAGCTGAGTGACCCAGAGCAATGCAGGCTCCTGCTGGCAGGCATTTCTTGGTGCCTGATTTCACCTCCTGGCCCATTTTCCGTGGCACATCGTGAAGACCTCCAAGTCTGCTCCTGATACAGTCAAGAACTGCAATAATTGTCATGTTCTCTTGAGGCTTTCTTGCTTTTCTCATATGTACTTCATCAAAACATGGTCTCTCTTTATAGAAAGTTTGTTTCTTTCCCTCTTAACATGTTATTACTTATCCAATACAAAGCAAACTATACCCATGCTCCTAAAGGACTAACTCTAATTCCTGTTACAACGATGAATTTGTGGAAAACTCTCAGCTGATGTGAGGCAGAAGAGCAACTGAACATTTATGAGGATGCACCCAACCATCAGCTCCATCACAGTTATATCCTGTTCCCTGAAGTCAAGACTTACTTGGAAATGTCCTTCTTGCTTTCGCTGTGCATCACAGGTCACGTCTCACAGCACCTTGATTCTGCATTTGGGATAGTAAACGCCTTTCCTTCCCTGTAAATCCTGCTCCTGCCATAAAACAGGTTAAGACACAAAAAGTTCATGTTGCACCGTGGGATGGTGGGATGAGGTTGCAGCATAAGGTGTGGCACCACCTCATCACCCCCTGACTCAGCTGACTGCCAGCAGACTAACGGGGCTTAACGAGGGTTGATTACGTCAAGCAAGAGGTACTGCTGTGCCCAGAGGGGTCTGTGCAAGACACTCCATCCAAATTCCAAATGACACACAGCCCACACATTGCTCCACATCAGCCCGCCAACACTCTGCAGCTATTTTAACAAGGGGCCTGAAGCAGATCTCAGTAAAATGAGTGAGGAAGTGAGCACCAGGATAGTTTCAATTTAGTAATTGGCTGTTACCAAGCGGTGCCTCACAGATATGTGAATCAGCAGTGCAGTTTGCAGAGCAGGACTTAGCTGTGATTCACATCTTTGGGCTTCCTGTGGCATCTGATTGCCTCATTTTCTTGCCATGAAATATCCTCCAACAAATCATGAGGACCATCATGACCTTTAATTAGAAAATTGGTGAGCCAGTGTTACATCCCCTTCCCAAAGCCCTGTGAACACCTACAACCTTTTTCTTAATGCCAGCAGGAGTAGCACAGCCACGGACAGGTAGAGGCATGGTTAGATGCCATCTCCTTTCCTGCTTCTCCCCTAGTGGAGATCATTTGTCCTGTAAAGACATGCTCACCAAGGTGTCACCACTCCAGAAAATCTGCATTTTCCTGCCTTCCTAAGAGCCTTTCTTTTATACAGAACTATGTTTCACATGCAAACCCCCAGCAGACACATTTTATGGTTCCACAAAGGAGACCCTGACAGGGGCTGTGGAGCCTTTCTTTTTAAAAGGGGATCTGTATCTTTGCACCCTTTGCAATGCTGCCTTCCTGTCCCAGTCAAAACAGATGTTGAAATCTACAGTAATTTTCAGTACACTCATTAAAAATGAGTCAGTGATTCATTTTTGCTTCCTCTTCTAATAATTTTCTTGTCTCCTTGACATGCATTTAGCTGGAAGATTATCAAGATCTGCTGTCTCACAGAAGATGGTTTCCCTGGAAGAAGGCAGAACTGATAGTGATATTCTTCCATGTGCTTGCAGGGGAAGGGAGAAATGTGCCCTCAGCAATTTTGGACAATGTCAGCATCACATGAGACACTGTCTGGAGCATGTTTGAAAGGCATGGACTTATGTCCCACACCCCTGAGACCATCAGGCTACAAGGAAAGAAAACTGGCTCCATGTGTACTTGCCATCATCTCTGTGCCAATACAGCTCTCAGCTCAGCAGGAAGTATTTTCCCTAGAACCACAGTGTCCCTTCTTTCTTTGCATTGGATCAATTCCATGGTCAAAAAGCACACTGAGAAGAGGAATATCCATTCCTCATTCCCGGAGAGAAACCTCCACCTGCACTGTCACATGGGACCCAAAAGCTGCAGCCGAGAGGTGCAGACCTTGAAGGCAATATATGTGCTAATCAGTGAACCCACTGCTCAGAGCTAGAAGCCCTCACAGAGTCCTTCCAAACTTGGCAAGGAAGCTGAGGAACAAGAAGCAAGAAGCAATTTGGGACCACCTAAGTGACAGCAGGCTCCCCACTGCTGCACTGGACCAGCCTTGGCAGGAGGGGCTGCAGAGCCAGGACACAGAGCCGTGAAATCAGGGACTGATGATGCAACTGAGTCTCTCATACAGTCTCTCATACTTTTTTGGGGGGGAGGAATAGGGAAAAATGTTTATGGGGGTTCAAAGCATCAGGGTCCCCTCACATCCTGACTTCCACTCACCCCTCTGGATTTTGGGGACTGGCTTTTGTTCGAAGTGAAAGGCAAAACTACCCCCAGCTTTGACAAAAATAAAGTATTAGACTCCAATTTGAGTCCTTGCCATGCCCCTTGCTCTTCACTCCCTATTTTGCTCCATTCCTCAATAAAAGCCTTTCTCCTGCAGTTCTGGGCTGCAGTTCTGCCTGGAACCTCTTAGTTTTCTTCAGTTGACACTCCATTTCAATTTCAACATAAAAAATTGCTCCTCTCTTCGCCCAGACAGCATCTCAGTCTCCACATGAGCCAGCAAATGCCAGTGATACACCATGGGAAACTAAAAAAAACAAAAAAAAACAAAAAAAAAAAAAAAAAAAAAAAAACCCCACCAATTAAAATTTTTCATTACTGCTATTTTTCATTACTGCTTTTCAGCGCCAACAAACTTTTAAGAAGCCAGGTTTTCAAACAAGAAAAGAAATTACTGAAATAACTGCAATTTCACTTTTAAAAACTCAGCATATTTTTTTAATTTTTTTTACATTTTGATCAACAAAGCCACTTTTTACTTAAAGCTGCCTCGCTAGAAAAACGAGGGGTGGCTTTCACTCCACTTTGCTCCTTAATGCAACAAAAGTGCTTTGGGGATTTGGGTGGTTGCATATACTTTGCATAAACATGGTAGGTTTGGGGTTGATTTTTTTTTTTTCCCAAAAGGTCAGACTGGCAGTGAAAAAAAAAATCCCCTCATTTATCTGTAATTTGCAATTACAGAGTGAAACCCTCCAGTTCCCCAGAAGTGCCCCACCACTGCTGACCCTTGGATGAGGAACGCTGCTCAAACACCCTCCCAGCTTGGGTTCCTTCCAGGCCAGTTGCTCCCCTTGTGGGACTTGGACACCAACCAACTTCACTGACCCGATACCTCGGAGCAGCTCCAAACCTGTGTCTCAGATGGGAAAGGCTGGCACACACCAGGCCAAAAAAAAAAACCAAAAAAGAGAGAGAGAGAGGAACACATACCCAATTCTGTAATATTGCACATAAAAAAGACCTCCCTTGCAGATCCTGCTAATATTTCTGTTCCCAGTGTATGAGTTATTAATATTTAGTATCTGTGACTCACTAATATTTACTTTGGGAAGTATTTTTGTAAAGTTTGACTGGTTTTCTCGATGCAGGAGCTAACGGAGGCTCCTGTTGTTAACAGCCAGGGAGCCCTCCCTGAACAAACTTTGCTGGTCACTGTTTAACCTGGGCTGCTGGGCTCCTTTATGGCCCTGAACCTCCAACACCGAGCACTGAGGCTCTCAGGGATCTCTGCTGATGGCTCTGCTGAGACACAGCTAATTTTAAATCTGGATCTCATGGCAAAGGAAAAACGTCTCTTTTACTGGCAAAACTGTCACAGTTGAACGCTGTGTTCAGATTACGGGAAGAGAACACACACAATCCCTTTTTTGGGTACTTGGCATTAATTTTATCTGAAGTCACGGATTATATAAGAGAAGAGCAGAGACCTCACACAACTTTCTCTTGCGTCAGTGAGGGACAGTCGGGGGCGTCAGGGACCCCCTCCACACTGAGCCCCCCGTTGTGTCATCCCATGCACAAAGCCAAGGGCCCAGTGCTTGACCATTTTTCCAGTAACTCTCCTTAAAATTGGATCACAAGTATTTTCTGGAACTGCATCCAGAGCTGTCCACAAGATCAAGCAGAGTTGGCTTTTAAAGTCCTTTTCTTGGTCTAGACTAGAGACTTTGGAGCTCATGAAAACTTGGGTGTTTTCATAACTTTATTGCTCTTGTTAAAATGGTCGGTGTCCAAACAAAGTCCATTTTAGTGCTCTGGAGTTACAGACATCATTGTTGTCTGATAATGGAGCTGTTCCCAAGGAAAGCATTGTCCAGCACTAGGCTACTCAGCTCCGTGCATCTGGTTTGCTGCAAGGGTTTAGGACAGCTCGACTTCACTCGTGTGTTTGGAAAGGCTCACACAGCCTGCTGAGCTGGCCAGCTGCCCTCAGACGCCTGAGATTGTTTCATGACTCTGCAGATGAGAAAATTTCCATGGTCTCCATCTTCCCACCAAAAACCTGTCCTCAGATGGTGCTACATGCCTGGCACTGAAATGCCTCCTCTGCATTTCAGCAGAACGTGCTGCTCCCCAGCAGCCAGCACTCAGTTTGGGTTACTCTGCTCAGTGACATCCCTACAGGGGTGCCCTAAATCACCCCTTGCCAGCATTTCAGAGCAGCATTTTTGTAGGGTTTTCCCCAGTATTTTACCTCAGACACGGCAGGAGGTCCACAAGTCCACCTGCAAACACACCTCAGGATCCCCCACAGGACGCATTTGTCTGCAAAAAGACCTACAGGGGGAAAAAGAACCAAACAAACCCCAAAAACCTGAACAACAAAGAGTTAAGAGAGCAGTAATTAGTTTTTATCATCTCAATCTGTACTGGCACAATGCTGCACACCTTTACCTGGGCCACTTCTACAAGGTCATCTCTGTATCACTCGTGGGACAACGCCAGGCCATGCCTGGTCCAAGCAGATGATAACCCTTCCCATATAATGTCATGTTTCCTTTAGCCTTAAAAATTACAGAAATAATGACTGGAAGGGCCATCAAGTCATTTTCTAGCCCATCCTCCACCGAAAGCAGGATCTAATTTTAGCAGCTGCCATCCAGTATATTCTTAAAAACCTTGAATGGTGGCCCAAAAAAACCATACAGATAATCTGTTCCAGTCAGAGCCTTTACTAATGGCCAGTCTCAATGTTTCCTACTACATTTTAAACCCATCCCTTCTCAGTGGTGGCCTTTTGGGCAGGAAGAACAAATACCTTCTCTCCTCTTACTGTACCTTTACACACTTCAAGCATCCACTTCCTCACCTTTGTCATCCTCAGCGATCTTTCCTCCTTTCTTGAGGGTTGTTTGAGCTCTCAGGTCTCTCTTTGCTTCCTCCTGGACTTCCCACAGTTGGTTGAGTACTTTTCAGGCAGTGATGTCCAAACCCACACTGCACAGAGACCTGAGCAGCACAAAGCAAAGCTGAAATACTTCTCACCTGCCTTTAAACCCTGTCTCTCTTTGCACATCTCATATGACATTTATCTCCTTACTCACAGCATGGTGCTTCTGACTCTTTTTTGTCTCAGTTGGGCTGAGTTACTCCTTTCTGATTTGTCTCCATCTTTCATTATTCCTCATATGCTTCCCTTCCAAGTGCCAGCTTATTTTTGCAAATTGTTTCTTCCAGCACAGGTACTGATGCAGTTTTGGAGCCCCCCTGCATTCATATAAATCATATTTTGATTAAAGCATGTCAAAAGAGATGGTATAAAAACCTTCTTACAGTCAATCTGTATTGGGTTTTATTAATTTTTTCCCCAATTTACAAAGCCTGTTAAGCTGGTGGAGAAGGAAATTAGGCTGCTTCTGATATTTGTTTCTGACAACCTTGTCCTCTGGCCCCTTGGCTTAGTTCATAGATGGTATTTTCTTAGCTTCCACAAGTGCAAAAGATAGATGTGCAGGAACAAGCCTTGAAGCAGCTACTGAAATAAAAATTTGAGGATATCAGTGCCAAGCACTTCTCAGGACAGTGCATGTGTTGGCAGGTCCTCTCCTGGGGTCATAATCACCCATAGACTGTAAACTAGAGGAGTCCCAAACCTGAGGGAAGCAGCACTTGTAAGACATTCTAAAGCTGTGAATTTGTTTTGAAAGCCTGTGCTCCCTTCTGCTCTCAGTCCTCACATTCCACCTGAGCCTCCTGACTCTTCAGCTGCTATAAATATCTTTGTATTCGATTTGACACTCAGTATCCCTGTGAGGTGCTGGGCTGTGCAGTGGCTGATGAGGGACACTGTGGGTAACCCTGTCCTGCTCACATGGCACGGAGGGTGAGGAGCAGAGGGAGCTGCACAAGGCAAACCTTGTCTGTTGACTTAACTCGGTAACCCTATTTTAACCAGAGTCAACAAGATATAAGGGTGGTTTCTGTTTACACTGAGGCTTCTTTACACTGCTCTATCCACACCCTAAAGTGGCATAAATGTCTCCTAAGTGCCCTAAAGTAGGTCCTTAGTATAAATGAGAGCCAACCCCGTCGTTTGCGAAATGGCTTTGAAAACATCACCCGGACACATCCTATAAATGACTGTGGGTTTTTGGAAGGACACCCACCCCAAGGTATGCCCATGCTATACATAGCCTCTGATGAGCTCAGCACGGGGTGAGGAGCAGGCAGCAGAAGGCAAAACAACCAGCAACAAGACATTTCTCCCTGAAACAGCAAGCTGGGAGAGCCTGGCTTCTTGCATGATCCCAGAGGATTATCAGTGTGGGAAAACAGGTCACCTTCACTGAAGTCCACGTAGTTTTCTCTTTCCCTTCCCCTCTACTTTCATTCAAACTTCCAGTTTTTATGCCCACTCCACTAAAGCACGAATCTCAATCCCACCCCCAGCAGGGAAAAAAAAAATTCTGTTTTTCTCCTGCTTCTTTGTGTTTTGCCCTCAGCCTTCACTCACCTGGGTTTCATCCTTGCTGTGCAGAAAGAACACCCAGCTTTGGCTGCCACGTTGCTCTCACACAGCACTCACGACAACACCATTCTCTGGTGGATGAGCACAGGATAAAGCACATGGCTGGAGCAGGAGGAGACAACCATTAGCAAAACCAGAGACAGTGTCAAAGGATTTGAAGCTGACCCAAGGGGGTGGGCTTAGCTTCAGCCTTAAATTTGGGGCGTTATGCTGCTTTGATCTCTAGGCCAACCGAGACCTAATTTTTGCCACAATATTCGTGGAATCATAGGATGGTTTTTGTTGGAAGAGACCTTAAAATCAACTAGTTCCAACATCCAGGTTGCATTGTTTTGTAGCACCAACAGATAGGAAATCAAACAACTGTTGCAATTAATAGGTCTAAAAAAACCTCACAATGACCATTAGCTTGAATTCTCTTTCTACTTACTTTTAAGTTCTGCTCATGAAAGTCTCCCCAGACATTTTCAGCAAAGGAGATATTTTTGCAGAAGGGAGAGCAGGTGAGAGCAAGGAAAAACTGGGCATTAAAAAGTTCAAATGCACAGTTTGGAATTGCAGGGAGTGCACCAGCCATGACATTTTCCTCCTGCAGGAATCACTGGCAGTGCAATAATGGTGTTATCTTGTCAGTGCTTGGTTAGATTTTACAAGTAAACACTGTTCAACCATAACTGCATCAGGCAAGCCTTGGAGTAATGCAAACACCTCCGGGTTTTATGTTGATCTTGTGGTGTATGTAATGGAAAACAGAAAATTCCATGGCCTTCTTGTCAGTCAGGACCCCCTCCCATGGCTCAGCTCACATTTTTGGTCCAAACCCACGTGGTGCTCATTGCCTGGAGGCTGAGTTATGAACCTCCTTTAACCAAGGTGGTGTTGAATTACCAGGGAACAACTCGGTTGGATTTGTGGTGCTGTCGGAGAGCAGGAGCCTGGAGAAAACTTCAAGGGGAATTAAAAAATCTCTCTACTTTTCCTTTCAAAAAAAGGAAAGGGTATATTTAACAACAGCCTGCTCAGGTGGGGACAACTTCACCTCAGTTGTATTTTGCAGCATTAATTCATTAAACGCTTATTCCAACTAGTGGATTTTTTAATTTACTTCAGCCCCTGTGTTGCAGAGATTTAAAGACAGTGATATTCTCTTACTCTAAGGATGGTTCACTAAAGGATACATATTATTTTTGATGGGGTAAAGGTTGACTTTTAATGCTTGGGCACTGGGCAGTTTAATTTATTTGTCTGTGGAACAGACTCTGCACTACCCAATCTCATTTGGGGTCTCCCAGGAATACTCTAGTCCCCAGAAGTAATCCCAAATAGCTCTTCTAAACACAACCCCAGCTCTGGCTGAGCATTAAAGACAAGGGAAGCATTCATTCTGGAAAGGTTTTATTTCACAAATAATTCAGAAATCAAAATAAAATGGAAGGAGGGGAAAAAAAAGATATTTTACAATTCTGTATTTAGAAAAAAAAAATCTAGTTTATAAACAACCACACAACCCCTTGGAAAACATGCAAAGGCACTCGAAAATTTACAAGTGACTTTTATACATAGGAAGTAAAATACATCATTTTTCATAGAAAAAAAAAAAAAAAAGCAACTCTATGAACTGGCCCTAAATATTTAGACTGCACAACTGACCAACTGGAGCCTCCTCAATCAGCTGTTGGCTGAGTGCCTTAAAATGGAGAAATTAATGGAGCCAACAGACCCCCCAGCTCACCAGCCATGGCTTCAGCTTTCGCCCTGGTTTTGTGTTTTCTGGAGGTTTGGCTGAGCCAGATGTTCTGCAACAACATCTTGGCTTCAAAAAATCATCAATGTATTGGCAAAGTACAACCAGGCGGCCTCGGCTTTGCTTCAAGATCCAACCTGGGTGCTTCAAGTCGGCACGTGCCCACAAACCTGCTGAGCTGGGGGCTAAGGAGGAACCTGGTGAGATAAAGACGTGATGCATCTTTAAGCTGCACTGAAATATATTAGGCTGAGAAATGTTTTGGTATCAGAAATAAAATCAGTAAATATCTGGCTACAAACTGGTACTGTCCCACCTGTTTATGGATAGCTAGCACACGTGACTGCAAGTAACTGATATATCATGACTGCCTCGGAGGACCTGATCACACCTAATTCTGGTGGAGGTATGTTTAAATGAATAGCACCCAGGCCTTCGAATAATATTTGTGTAGTAAAGTCACAATTTCTCTTTTGTACAACAAATATAAAAATAAACAGATACAGACTTAAATTAACATTGGTTTCTAAAAATCCAAACCAGTTGGCTGAAGATAAAAATACGCAATTGTTACTTGAATTAAGCATTTTAGGATATTTCTGTTGGAATAATAACCCTCCCCTTGTCCCCTTTCCATCAGGTAGATACATCCCAAGCTGTTTGGATTTTTATGTGCTCACAATAATCCCCTGGGCTTTACTCCAAGAGCCCTCATGTTTCTTTCCATCACTCTCCATCCGTGATTATCACGGAGGTGGGATCCTACAAGGTGTTTTATGTGCTCTTGCAGTCCCCATGAACCTGATTGCATCTCTCACTCTTTCCAATTCAATTTAATAGCCCTGTGGCTGCCATTTGGCCCGTGATGGTCCCAGATTCATTGGATGGGCTTGAACCAGACCATGTGTATCCCAATTATTCACAGTGGGCAGAGACAGGGAAGCTTTATCTCACTGCCAACATCTCAAACGCTTCCAACCAGTAGCTTTTCTAAGATACGTTCCAGCTGTTTTTAACATCAATTTACCTAGTAAGAAAAAAAATACAGTTTTGCTATCTAAAGTGAATACTGTACATCTTGGAGGACGATACTACATAAAAAAAGACGACACAAAGAGTCACTTCTCTCTATCCACCCCAAAGGTAGGTTTTCTGTGCAGTACTTTTGGAGACGATGCAAAGAAGCTCCAATTTCATGTTTTGCAAAAGGTCTCTTTCCAAATGCAGATTTTACAGAGAAATAATCCCCAATGGTGAGACAAACTGAGTGATAAATGCCATTTAAATGTAATTTCCTTGCTGATTTCATGGTGTTTACAGAATTAAAGAAGTGCTTAATCATATAAATGTTTTTGGTCTGTGTTTTGAAATAGCTTGAAGAGATGTCTCATATCTGTCTGGATTAAACCAAACATAGAACATAAGAGCAGCTATGAGTCATCTGCCAAACAGAGAGAAATATTTCCTCCTTTGTTACATAATATTATCATGCAGTTATTTCATAGAAGAAGACTCTGCATTTACAAGAATGGAAGAACTACCATTGACATTGTCTTCTCATGACTAATGAAGTGATGTGTATGCACCAAAACACCACCAGATTTGTGTTTAGACCAACTCTAAAAATTCATTTCCAATATAAAGCAGAGAATACTCTTCTGCCTTAAAAGAGCAGGTCATGGTAGGCCCTTCTCCTGGCTTTGAAACGCATTTGGGTGCAGGTCAAGACATAATTATCAAAATACAAAATAACGTAACTACAACACCTCTGGGTTTTGCAAAACCTACCATCCTGGATATCCAATGCTCCTGGGTACAGCATTTACACTGGCAGTGGGGATCTGTTGGCTTCACAAATTGGACAGGAAAAATTAATCTACCCCAATTTATGCCATAACTTTGAAGTCTCAGAACTGCACACACCACAAGGAGCTTCACAAAGGGAAAGTGAACATGCTTCCTATGGATGCAACCATTCCTAGCAGAAATAAGATTAATCTTATCACTATATAACTACTACAGATAAAACAACCAGCACTGCTGTATAAAACAATACACTGCATTTAACTGTACTTGAAATGGCATGGAATATAGGATGAGATGTGCCAGCACAGGAGCCCCGATTCACTGACTTCTCATAAGTTGCCAGGCTTGCAAAATACCTGTGAGTGTTTGACCAGCAAACACTAAACCTGCTTTTTTGATTACCTGGTGGCCTCATTTTCTGCAGCGAGGTTCTCTGCCACCATTTTACACCCCACTCCAGTCCCCAGAAACCTCGATGTCTGGCTGCCAAGAATGTCCTCTCCCCAAACGTGACACCATCACTCAATGTGATGCCCCAGCAGCCTTACACAGCAGAGCTGGTGCATGCCCCCTCATTGGGAAAAGACCAAATTAGCTCTTCTTTTGCACAGAAACCACACAAAACCACTCTCTCAAAGCCCATCCTCTCCCCGGACAATGCAACTTTTAAACCAGTTTCAAAGTGTCCAGTGCCTGGACAACCGCTCACTTCCGAGTCTGCTCGGCCGCGCACGTCCTCACACCCGCCACAGTAGATGCCTCACACCCTAAAAATGCCATCCAGGGCCAGGCTGAGATCCCTACACCTGCTGTCCCTTGAGCCACCGCCATTCTGTGTAGCACACCTCTCGTAAATTGGAAGTTAGAACAGTTTGTCGTTGCTGAATGCCCCTAGAGAAACAAAAACACGAGACGAAAAGAGAACAACGCTGCACGGGTGTGATGAGATGCGAACAGCTGAGTCAGAACAGCTGAGTCAGAACAGCTGAGTCAGAACCTGGGGTCTTTTTTTTTGTCTTTTTTTTTTTTTTTTCTTTTAATGTGTCCCTTTTCTTTTAGAATTCCCTGAAAGAGATCGGCAAGGAGGGTACGGTCAGAGCTGATGCCGTCAGAGGAGCTTTCACGTCTCCGGAGGTCGACAGAGCGCTCTCCCAAAGAAACCTGCACCTTCCCTGGGAATTTACTGCTTCACAGCAAAAATTCGGAAGGCATTGCCATCTGAAGGATTCTTCAAGCTGGAGAAAAAGAAAAGAAAAAAAAAACCACACAGAATGAACTATATGAATACACTGCAAGACCCAAAGTGCGATCGACCCAGAGGTGACTCCAAATTTCTCCTATCTCACTCCTACCAGGAGCAGGAGAGAGATAAAAGATGAAAAAGAAGAGGCACAAATCCATGATTTCACCTTTGGTTTATGTTTTCAATCCAAATCTATAGTGCCAACAAAAGGAGCTAGAAGGTGACAGCCTCTCTTACAGCCCCAGCTTTTATCCAAGGAACATTGTGCTCCCTTATGCAGAGATTCAGGCATGAAGAGGAATGTTTTCCAAAAAAAACTTGTCAAACAGGCTGGCAGGTTTCCAGAGCCTGTCCGGCCTGTCTCCTGGTGCTGACAAGGGGAGTAGCCAGATCAGCTCAAGTTAAATGACAATAAATATGGATATTTATTTTCAATCTGCAGAAACATCTCCAGCCACTCCAATTCAGTGTCATTGTGTGCACGGGGGCAAGAGGGTGTTTCTATTCCCAAGTCCTATTTCTTCAGCCCTACTGGGCTGAAAAAACCCAGGAAATTCCATATTCCCCCAAAATAAACATTCCAAAAAGGATAAAGACTCAGTAAATCCTAAAAGTAATTTTTCCCATACCTGTATGGGTGTGTATCTTTACCAAAGGTCACTTCCAGTGTCCTAAAGGGTAAAGTTTTCACCTTAATCTTCGAAAAGCTATCTCACAGTCTGGTGGATCTCACAGCATGAAGCTGTTCCTTATTGCTGAGTGTAAATAACACTTTCCAAATCTTTCTGGTCATCCCTGCTGCGAGAACATCTTTGGTTTCCCTCACCTCCCAGATCAGCACTGGCTGCTCATATTGCATATCCCTGCTTGTGGTGGGATTTATTCTTAGCTAGGGCACAGTTTGCCATCCAAGTAAAAAGTTATCTGTTGATATAAGTGCATGCAAGACAGAAATAAAATTTAAAAAAAAACCAAACAAACATCTCCCAGGAACAGGAGGTTTTTCACCTAAATCCAATATACTGAATTGCAAATCACAGAACTGCAAAATGCTGACCCTGATAGATCTATACTAAAAAAACCCAACATATTTAACACCTAAATCTTTCTTGTCTTAGCCTATTTTTATTTCCTGAGATGCTTCACAGCATTCTGGGATATCCATTAGTACAATAAACTCAGCAAATTTGATAGGATTTCTTATGGTATTTATAAAAGTGGAACTGCACAGAGCAGGCAAAGTTAATAGTGACCAAAAACCCCCATAATAGTTGGAAATTCTATACTTGCAAGAATAGCTTTGAGAAATTAGTACCATCACACCAATATCTGGCAAAAAAAAAAAATGCATCACAGGTTGAAACAGAAGTTTCAAATTAGAAAGGACTGAATGAGCTGTGATCATCAGGAGGTGCAGGATTTTGGAAGTGATTTGCAACTGGTCACTGAAACCAGCAAGGTTGGCCCAAAAGAAACTACAAAAAATGACAAGGATGGCAAATCCATCTTCGAGAAGTGTTTGATCACCTCTGAAAGCATTACTTTACTCATGTTTCTTTCAAAGAGGACAGAGGACACAAGTTAACATATACAAATGCATCCCCCACTCCAGAATTGAATGAAAATTCCAGTTGTAAGCCTGAAAACCTGACCCAGGCTGAAAGCTGAAGAAATACCTGTGCCTATCTTTTAATGTGTCAAAGGCACAGCAAAATGTATTAATGTGGACTTGGTACTGTGAGAAAATCAAGCAAGGCTTAACCATATCTCCCATCTTTCACACGGATCCGAGGGCAGCTCCTCACTCGGGGAAGGTAAGAGCAGGACAACACGCTCTATTTGTTTGGGGCTCCAAATCCACAGTGACACTCTTAAGTCATGTATTTCCAATCCACCAGCCTTCCTAGCTGATATCTGCTGACTTTAACACGCCATGGAACTCGGTGTGGAAAATAAGAGGAAAGTACAAAGGGAAAAAAAAATCCCACCTCTCCGACTGGACGCCGTTCTTTAAGGAGCCAACATAACTCTTCTTCTTTTCTACAGGCATCACGTCCACAAAGCCACCTCTTTCATCTGAAATGACTCCTGCATGCACTGCAGTTTTACAGATACTGGAGCTCTGAAAAATATTTAATTATTTTGACTTACACGCTGTCCATATTTTCTATATGGACATTTACTATCTCCATAAACACCAAGGAAAACCAGGGAATAAAAGAGAAACAGTTATGAAACAATTCCGCCCCTCTTTTGGACCAAATAGGGGTAAAAGATATCATGGAGCAGGTTTTGGAGGTACTTCCTAAGCTCTGGTTGTAAGAAGATCCACCATCACTGCAGAGGACAAGCAATCTTTCCATCGGTCCTGTCTGAGGTGGAGCTGCACCTGGGAGACTATCACAGAATCACAGCATGGTTTGGATTGGAAGGGACCTTAAAGATCATCTCATTCCAATCCCTGCCATGAGCAGGGACACCTTCCATTAGCCCAGGTTGCTCCAAGCCCTGTCCAACCTGGCCTTGGACACTTCCAGGGATGGGGCACCCACAGCTTCTCTGGGCAATCTGTGCCAGGGCCTCACCACCCTCACAGGGAACAATTTCTTCCTAATATCCAGTCTAAATCCACACTTCTTCTTCTTATCCAGGGCCAAAGCTGAATTGAGGACAACTTTCCAGCCAGGGCCTCTTGGGTCTGCACCAGAGAAACCACTGCGGTGAAACTCTTTGCTAGAGAGAAGCCACCTCAGCAAAGTTTATTCACACAGTTGCTTGAAAAAGAAACTCTTTTCCTGAATTAAGGTAAATGACCACTAATTATCCAGGGGAGTTCAAATCCTTCTTTCTAGGAAAAACAGGAGGACTGCATCCATTGAGTGGTGTAGTTTTTGGATAGGCATTACCCTGTAAGACAAAATCCGGTGTGGAGGGAGATTAACACTTCTGGAAAGGCTAAAGCTCCTCTATTGCACATCATTCCCCTCCTCTCCAAGATGTGCAGAGTCAGAAGAGCTGGAGGAACACGAAACACTAACAACTGATGACTAAGCTCCCAAAGCATCCAGAAAAAGAGAGCAAAAGCAGAGCAGGCTAAGGCACAGTATAAACTTGGCCATCAGCTCTAGAGGATTTACATAAAGCAAGCTGGAATAACACAAAGCAAAAGCCAGCTTCACACAGGGAACTGCAGCAGGTGAAAATCCCAACCCCAGACCCTCCCCAATGGCTAAAAATCCAAGTACCACAAAAACAGTGCCAGGGGCAAACCGTATGTACAATACAGACTGTGCTGTTTCATTCCCACAGCCATATATGGCAGCTTTGCCTCGTCCCCTATATATTTTTCACTTTGGATGGCCTATCTCTTGGCAGCTCTCTGAGTTTTGAGTGCCAGTTTGGTGTTTTGTTTCTATATATGGTCAGAGGAGCAAGGGAACACTGTGTTTGGAAGATACGCAGCGAATCCGCCCTAGAATGCGATGGGAAATCTGTTAAATCTAAAACTGGCTCATAAAAATTAAACTGTCCTGAATCAATTTGCAACCCTCTCCTCTGGGAGACATCCTAAACAATGTTCAAAGCATTCCTGGTTTTTTTCCAGGACTTGCTGTTCTGCTGCTTACTCAAAGCTTTGACCAACAGACTTTTTATTGCCTTACCCCAAACCTCCTCTTATCACTGTGTTGGATTAGAGCCCTCTTGTATCCCAGGCCAGGCTGTGCTTTGATGAATTGATTGCAGAGCTTTTGGAAGATGAGATATCACAAGAATAAGGCCTTCCTGCCCAAATTTAGGAGTACAATAGCTGTATGGACAACACGACTTTCCATAGTGAAGCCCCTCGGGATGCTCTGACAGCGCTGCCTGACAAAGTGGACTCCAGAGCACCCACCATAAAATGACAATGCACCTTGTAGTGGGCCATTAACAATATTCTGTGACTATGAGCTTAATCACCCAGAATTTCCTCATCAGTGTGACTGGTTTAATCATTGAGTTTGTATCTCCAGAGAGCTGAGCCTCCCCGCTTGGTTTGCTCTGGTGCCAAACACCTGCCTCGTTATGCGGGTGGATCCATCCTCCTCCGACCAATTGTTGCATAACTGTGGATAAAAGGCCTTATCTCAAAAGCAGAGAATTGTTCTTTCCTGGCTCCCATGCCCATCCTGGGCAGGGATGGGGATGGGTTTCCCTTCAGACCTATGGCACACCAGGAGCCAGGCAGAGTGACAAATCACAGCATCTCATGAAACCCAAAAGCTCTCTTACAACCTTTAGAAGGATCCGTGGGCGTTCACACAGCTCCAGCATCAAGGCCAGGTTGGATGGGGCTTGGAGCAACCTGGTCTAGTGGAAGGGTGTCCCTGCTCATGACAGGGGGTTGAAACACTGGGTCCTTTCCAAGCCAAACCATTCCATGATTTTGTGATCACCCCAGCACCAGGCCTGTCCACTTTTACCATTGCATATTTCTTGCATTTTGTTCATTAAACCCAAATTTTAAATCTCCTCTATGTCCCTGTTCCACAGTCTAATTTCCCCATGAACAATTCCTTGCACTGTTTTTAAAGCAGAGGCTGCCAATATCTCTCTACATTTGGAGCCATCAGAAGCACCCATGTATAAATTCACAATTCAAGAGAATTTTACACTGATAAGTAAACCAAAAACTCAATCAGAATGCTTTTAGACTGGGTAAAAATCCCTTTATACAAACCAAGATAGGGTCTCCTATGCCCCCTGAATAAAAATCAGAATTATCCATAAAAGCCATCAATTCCTCATGTCACAGCTTTTCTCTTCATGGCAAAACAAATTTTATGTATCTTCCAGGGGTCATGTAAATGTGAACACTATTTTGGGCCAAAAGCACAGTGAACCCTGTTGTTCCATGGACCAGCCAAGCATTTGTGTCACCACAGCTCAGATTGATTATCAGCCTGAGTATTTAGTGAACTGATGTATTAGAGAAGGTACTAAAAGACCAGAGGGCACCTTGCAGGGACTGCAGACTGGAAATGGGGTCAAATGCTCCATTTTCTTTTAGATACTTTATTTAACAAGACAGAGTTGGAGCACAAGTCCCCCCAGGGCCATGAAGGCACCACACTAGACATGAAGTTGGCTTCCCAGAGCCCTTCCCAGAACCAGCACTTGTCTCATCGAGCTTATTGCCTGCTTTAATTATTCCTCAGCAGTGGGCTTGGGTTAACTCCCAGCATCTCCTGCTGGAGAGCATCCTGCACATCCCCTGCTCCCTGGGAAACCCTTTCCCCAAATTCTTCCTGCCTGGTGTGGTGTCTCTCTTCTGAGTTTCCCAGCCTAAGTATTCCCAGTATCAACACCTCTCCCTCTGCAGCCCCACTCAGAGCCACGTCAAGCTCTTTTTCCCAGCTGGTTTCCCCTGCTTTTCTGCCAACCTCACACCCTCGTGACCACCTCAATGCTTTCTTAGCATCCCCACATCACCCTGTTAGTCCAGTAGTCCAGAAAAAGGTTCACCAAACCCTCTAGGAAGTGGCCAGATACTTTTTTGTTACTATTATTTTTTTGTTTTCTCCCAAATCACCATCCATGCCCCCGTTTATGAAACAATACCCTGGAGGGACGATAGGAAATGGAGCTCGTGGTTCATTAAAGGACACTAATCCTTTTACGTCAGTGCAATGCCAGCCTGGGCTGCTGCTCCTCCCCTAATACCCTTGTAATTCAGGGGTAATCTGAGGTAGTTTTGTCCTCAGTAAAAAAGAGAAAACTATTTCCCATTTCCTGCAGGTGGGAGCACACAGGGAGGCAGGTACTGCAGGGCAGCAGCTGCCTGGTGGATTTGCCTGTGAGCCAGTCCAGGACAACCTGTTTGTGCAGCTCTACCTTTAAAAAATGAGTCTCAGGCAAAATAAAAAAAAATAGTGGGTTTTTTGAAAAAATTGCTTTCGAAATTGCTTCCCCAAATTAGTGTATGATTTCTGCAGGGTGGTTTTTCTCAGGAGTCTGCAAAGCTCAAAGGTGACCCCAAGCTGGGGGTCCACAAGCTGCTGATTGCTTCCCCCAGGGCTTTGAAAATACATGTTCCTACAGGGCACAGAGCTGCCAGGGAGCTGGAATTTCTGGGCACAATATCCAGTAGCAAAAAGAAAAAGGAGGAGAAAAACATAACAACCAGGCACCCACAAATGGAAAAACATTGAGACTCAGTTTTTAGAGGCCTCATATTAAGAGATTTCAAGAAACTGCCTCTTTGCCTAGTTTTAGCATCAAGCCTCTGCTCATCCCCAGGACCAGAGTTTAGAAAAACAAACCCATAAAAGCAGATCACATGCCTTCTTTCCACTGCTCTGAGCTCTGTCAGAAATGCTGTTCAGCTCCCAAAAACTGGACAGGGGCGGGGAAAGAAAGCCTGGTTTTGCCAACTCTATAGTGTGACAGTATATAATAAAACCCCTTTGTTGCACAGCTGTGGATCCCAAAGTGCTTTGCAAAGGTGGACAAGTGCTACCATGACTTCATAGCCAGAGCTCATAAGCAGGGAATGGTTAAATGACATGCCCAAGTTTTTAAGAGTAAGTTGGTGTTGAAGGGTAGAAGGGCTCCCCAAGCCTGTTGACCAGAAGTCATGCAGTTATTAAGAGACATATTCAAATCCTTGAGAATAAGTCAGTATTGGAGAGCAGAAGGGCTGCACAAGCTTGTTGAGCTCAGCCTTCACCTCCATTTACCCATCTGCACAATGATCACAGAGAGTTTGGCCTTTTTTCCCAAAATCCCAGAGCATGACCCCAGCTCTGTGACACAGATGTCACCACACACAGGGTCAGAGGGGAAGGATCATACTCACATCTGCATAAACGTTGGTGCCAAACACGGGTGCCCAGTACGACGGCTCATCTTTACAGTGGGCTGGACAATAAATCCTAGAAAACAAGTTATTCATATTTATTCTCCATATCAAGGCTGAACAGGAAAGAGAGCTGCATTCCTGGGACATTTCAAGTGCCTGCATCTGGTCTGCAGGTGGCAACAGTGAATTTAATTATTTGTTCCCCTCAGATGACATTTGGTTGTTACTGCAGAACTGCAAATAGAGGGATTTAGACCAGTAAAAAAGGGATTGGTCTTTTATGACCTTTTCAAAGGGGAGCACCTGCATTTTTGCACAGTGCTGTGCACGTAAGTCTTTGCATGTTTGTGCTCCCCTGCCCTACCACAACCTACACCTGCAAAGAGCAGCTTTCTAGAACATTCTTCCATGTTTTAGAGTAGAAAGAAAAACCACATCCCCAAACTAGCAAGAGAGAGAAGGTAGAGAGTGAAGTTGCACACTCATACGTTGGGGTGTGCAGGGATGGGATCCCATAGCCTGACTTACATGTTACTGAAGTGATCCGAAAACACAACATGAGTTTTCTGTTGTGATGGCAAGAAAAGCAGGGTGGCAGGAGGAAACAACGCCATTCCCAAGCCTCTCCTCCAGCTCACCCAGTAAAATCAGCTCTACTCCCACCAGCCCTCAGATTCAGGGAGCTCAGCACCCCCTGTTAAGCTGCCCCTCTTTGGAGCAGAGCGGGTTTAGGCTGAACCCAGATGGGTTTGTGTTACCTGGGGCAGTGGCTCGCTGGCTTTTTGAAGTGGCACAGCTCAGCTACCGTGGTGTAACAATCCAGTGTCTGTGCTGCCAGGAGAAACAGGGAGAGGCAAATTATTAGACCTAAAAGCTCAGGCAGCTGCAGAAAACACACGTCACAGTTGCACAACACATCTGGTGAGACCCAGCTGAGGGCACCAAGGGGAAAGCTGCTCATTCCCACACCAGCAGCAAAAGCCCAGGAGAGGGTTGACCAGCTCTCCAGCAGGAATCCTGGCACCATAACACTGTGTGGCCTTGAAAAACTCACAGCTTTCGAAAAGGAAAAGCAGCTGTTCCACAACATGTGTTTTTGCTACAGCTCCAGGTGTGGAGATATAATAACCTGACCCCTACAGCTCTCCCTGAAAATGGCTCAGGTGGATCTATTCAAAGTGATGATTCTGTGTAGGAGGAATTTTTCAAAGATATTCAGGAAGTGGGAATTGTTTAAAAAGTAGAGCTCCACAGTATTTATTTATATGCTCATCACAAACGTGATGACTCACTGTTAGAAACTAATTTCACATGTATTACGTGTTCCATTACAATATTGCACTGGGACATTAGCCACTAGTTTTTTTCAGCTTTGGAAGTGTTCACACTAGACTGAGGTTTTCGTACATGGATGGCTCATCTTCCATCCCTTTGCTATCAGAAGTTTGTGACGCTGCAGCTCAAGTTTTGACCCCACCATGGTCCATCACTGGGAGATGCTGCTGGAAATGGCCCATTATCACAGTTTTCTGTACCTTTCTCTGAAATATCCACAGAAAAAATGAGCTGCTGGTGCTGCCCACAGTAGGTGGGCAATCACTCCAGGGTTTTAGCTCATCCTAGATCACCACTCCAGGGTTTGGCTGTGGTACAGAACTATTTGACACAACCACTCAAAAGGAAAAAGAGCACTGAAAACAGTGATGTTTTAAAATATCCCACCAAACTTCAGCAGCAATATTTTTTTCCCCTCAACTTTTGAAACTTACTTGTGACTTTGGAAACCATGAACGCGTTTGAAGGTTTACTTTTCCTGCAAAACAAGCAAAGAAAATAATATATTAAAAATGAGCATAGCAGAATGACTTGGGTCACTATGCCTAGGTACGAGTAGCAGAGAGAATTCAACATCATTTGGAACTCAAATACATTTGGTGTTTAAAGCAAACACCAAACTTTTTGGTGAAGGCAGTACCTAAAAGACTCCACGCCGTTCCTGGTGGACTTGACAAAAGCAGGTGTTCTCCCCTTCCTTGTGATATCCACCAGCCCTCCTTCGTTATCCAGGATGCCATAATGGATGGCAGCACGACAAATGCTGGATGACTGACAAGAGCACAAATAAATAGAGTGTGAAATAAATCTGCCCAACCACTGGGCGAAAAAAAGAAGGAGAAATTTAACCACCACCAAAGCACCAAGTGGAAAATAAGCTGAGTACGCTCCTTTGGAATCTGGTTGTTAAATCTTATTCTCCCAGCACAGCCTTATTCTTTTATTACTACTATTATTTTAAACTCTGCCTGGTTGAATGGCTTTTTTTTTTTTTTTAAATAACAAAACCATACATTTAAATACAATTTAGAAGAAAAGCAGCGTTGGAAGTGAACGACCAGTCTGAAATATTTCCAGTTCTCAACAAAATATTCCAACCCAAAATATTTCTGCTGACACCACTCGGAGGGGATGGCTGTCTGCAATCACAGGAGTTGCAGGGGTGATGCAGTCACACACCAGCAGTTGGAATGGGGAAAGAAAACCAGATTTTACACAAAAATAACTTTTATCTTCAACCTTTACTCACCCCAAAAGTAGTTTTGATGGGAAAACGGTGCCATGCTTTATTTATAAATTATCTTGCTAACTCAAGATCCAGGAAATCAGCCCCAAATATTATTTAGTTGCAGCATTTAACAGTGTTTTTCATCAAAAGCTGCCCACACTAATGAACAGCTCTTTGTAAGAGCTGCCTATTGATCCCCATCCCTCACTTTCCATGGGTGTCCACATTAAGGACAACTCACAATAAAATCATGTCTGGAATCACTTTGCTTTCCCAGACTCCTTTTTATTTCATCACTAAGATGAGGAAAATACAGATAATCTTTATTAGCACCATTTTACAGCACCACAAGTGGAGAATATGAAAAGCCAAATTACACTAGAATGGTTGGCATTTCCCATTTCTCTTATTACCACTAACTCCCCACAAGTTACATCCATGAGCTATTAAAAGGTACTTACGCTCTCATAATAAAATGTTCCAAAGATCTTTCCCTTACTGTACAAGCAGCCAGCTGGGCACAAATACCTGGTGAAGATATATATCTTTGAGGGTGGCAAAAAACAATTCAAGAAAAACAGACTTTGACTCCACTTAATAATCATTCCATTCATTTCACGTAACTCTTCCATTTTAAAAACAAGGTTGCAAAATAGCTACTTTTTAAAACGGTTTCTCCACCCTCCTTAAGAGCCCGACCCAATATTTAGATTCTGTGGATTTGGTTTTTCTCCAAGTGATAAACTGTCCTGTTCTTTGCAGAAACCTTAACCAGAAGTTCTTGACAGGCTGGGAGGGGACAAGCCATGAATTATTGGTCTGGTTTGGACAGCAGTGGAATGCATGAAAAACGCTCGAAAAATGACTCTGCCAAAATCTACTGAATTATTTTGGCCACCTGAAACTCTGGGTCATCACGGCTGAATAAAATAAACCAAAGCACCTTATTGCCAGGCTTGGCTGAAGGCTTGCATGAGGAGAAATTTGGGGGATGTTTTTTGTTGAGATTTTGTTTGGTTTGTTTAGTAGATAGTCACAAAAAAATAAGCAGTACAGCCTATCCTGTGCTTGCAGCAACTGAGCAATATTTAGATTACTTTTTCCCGCAGCGCTCCAAGAAATAGCAATAAAACACTACCTGTTGCATGTTGAGCCTCTGCATTTGTCTCTCATCTTGGTTTCACAGGTAATGACTTGTGCTGGGGAGAAATAAATAAACAAATAAATAAATATTTTGAAAGGAAAGAGCTCAGCCTGCTCCTGCACAACCTCCACATGTCTTTCCTGGAGGTCTTTGGTGCAGCAAGATAAAATCTTATTTTATTCAGCCTGGAGCAATTCGTGCCTCTTTCGCTCTTCACCTGAGACAGGTGTCTCTGGAATATTAGCAAGGAAGAAGCATCTGACAGCTGAAGGCTTTGATTTACAGCCCGAGGTCTGCAGTCAGAGTCTCATTCTCCATTTAATTACAGACTCTCCAGATTTCAGTAGATAAACTTGAAAAGGATGTGTTGGCTTGCCTCACCTTGTTTGCTCAATAAGTCTTTTAATTAACAACAGTTAGAAAACAACTGAGGAAGTACCAGCAGCTCCACAAATGACTTCAGAAATCTTCCCAAGCAAAAAATAAAGAGGAAACAAACTATAAAACCCAGAAAAGCTTTAAAGAGGGGAACTGCTGAGCGTAGAGTGTTTTAAATAGGAAATAAAACCTGTATTTTCTAAATTGATTCCTGATGGGGGGACCTTTGGTACATCGATATTTTATTGAGATAAGGAGAACATGGGCCTGCTGGAGTGAGTCCAGGGGATGCCACAGAGATGTTCCAAGTGCTGAGGCATCTTTGCCATGGAGACAGGCTGGGAGAGCTGGGGGTGTTCACCTGGAGAAGAGAAGGCTCCAGAGAGACCTCAGAGCCCCTTCCAGTACCTAAAGGGGCTCCAAAAGAGCTGGAGAGGCACTCTGGACAAGGGCCTGGAAGGACAGAACAAGGGGGAATGGCTTCCCACTGCCAGAGGGCAGGGTTAGATGGGATATTGGGAAGGAATTCTTGGCTGTGAGGGTGGGGAGGCCCTGGTACAGGTTGCCCAGAGAAGCTGTGGCTGCCCCATCCCTGGTTGTGTCCAAGGCCAGGTTGGACGGGGCTTGGAGCAACCTGGGCTAGTGGAAGGTGTCCCTGCCCATGGCAGGGGGTGG
The DNA here is from genome assembly GCF_009829145.1 of Chiroxiphia lanceolata. Lineage (NCBI taxonomy): Eukaryota > Metazoa > Chordata > Aves > Passeriformes > Pipridae > Chiroxiphia > Chiroxiphia lanceolata. The sequence continues at coordinate 6,338,783 of NC_045649.1, read as the reverse complement.
AACAGGATACAGGATGAGCTTTAAGGTCCCTTCCAACCCAAAGCAGTCTGTGATTCTATGAAATGGCTTAAACAAACAAATACCTGTTGCAGATTGATGTGCAGAAGGCACGAGCGGCTTTTGAAAGCTTTGCTCACCACTTCTGGCAGGTTTCTGCTACAAGCAGCAGTGGATTTTCACACAGATTACCTCCCCCTCCACTCAAACATCCCCCCAGTTGTTTTTTTCCCTGAGCCTCCTCATCACTTTCCACCCTTTTTCCCATTGAGGTACTTAAAAACTCATAGAAGCTGAAAAAGAGAGAGGTTGTCTTACTCATGTAGGATTCTGGGACGATTTTCTTGGGCTTGATGGATTTGCTGGGCTTGCTTTCCGGAGGGTAGAACCTCACTGGCTTTTGCTCTGCCACCTGTGGAATCTCCACTTCATTGGTCTCATCTGTCTCACCTATGATGGGATCTTCATAACGGTAATCTGGTTAGAAGAGAGGATTAAAAATAATTACAGTGTGTTCACATGGGTGGGGAAATCAGGCAGGTTCATGTTTTGAGGGAGGTGATTTAGTTTGACAAGGATCTGCTTTAAAACACCTGGAAGATCAAAAATGCCCATTAGATGCAGCACAGAGCTATTCCCAGGGAATGCGAGGGGAGGTTGCTCCTCTCCCGCTCCTCTGGGCACAAAGCAGCATTTATAGCATCTTACAGTAAAGATTTGAAAGGATCCCCATTAATTAGTGAAAAGAGTGCTGATATCGCTGCTCCTGTTTCCCACAGAGCTCTTCCCTCTGAGGGAAAACACAAATTAGTTGAAGAGCACATATTCCAACAGGGCACCCCCTCCCCTCTCCCCACTGCAGCCCACCTGCACCCCGGGGTCCTCCCCCACACCCCACAAGGTGAAAAATGAGAAATGCCAGGTTGCAGCAAAATAAGCCTCTGCTTTGGGCAAGTCTCCAGGGAACCTGCCTCTTTCCAGGAGCCCAGTTCTCTCTGAAGCCAAACATGTGGGAGGAGAAAAACGATCCCAGGAGCTCCTGCATGCTGAGGGACAGAACTGCTATACTGGAGGGCTCACATTAATAATGTGTTTTACTCTCCTGAGTGAGGAAAGGTCATCCAGGATCCCTTTCTCTCCTCTGAGAGACAGGAATCGCTGCATTCATCTTGCAGCCATGAAAACCAAGGTGGGGAGGGAGGAAAAGGCTCCATCCCTGGCCCCCGAAGGAGCAGGGCAGGCGGCCAAGCTCTGCCCACCCACGTCACCTCTGGGAAGCACTGGAGAACATTCCCTTCCCAAACAAACCCCGCAAGGACGGGATCGCTCCTGCCAGTGCTCAAAATCCCGCTGGAGCTCCCGAGCCAAACCTCTGGAAGCTCAGAGCTGCTTCCCCCCGTCCCAGCTCTTTCATTTTCCCCAGGAAAACATGCTGAATCCAAGCTCCAGATTTTAAGCAGTTCAGAGGTTTTCAGCTCCAGCAATGGCTGACGATTTCCCACGTGTCGCGATGTCGAAATGTTTAAGGATGGCTAATTAAAAGGTGCACAACGCTGTGGCTGCTTCTAATTAGAAGTTTCCACATCCTTGCTCAGCAATTTTCCCTATCCCAGAGGGTGCCCCAAGCCCCTCACCACGTACCTTTGTAGCAGAGGTTGTTCTGGCAGCCTCCTCCATAGCTCGGGGGGCACTCGGAGCAGGGACGGCCGGTCTTGTACGGAGCTTCTCCGATCCAGTTGCCCCTGCAAGCACAGGAGAAACGTGCACCCATCAGACACCCAAACACCCACCCAAGACCAGAAACATCACCTGGCCCAAAGCAACTAAACAAAGACTAAACAACCAGCCCAGGAAGGCTTTGTAGGAAAAAATGTTCTTCCTCATGTCACCTCCAAAATGACATTTTTAGGCATTGACATAAATAAATCGCGTGCAGCATCACTTTTGTATTAACTTCCAATATAAACACCGGGATCTTATGTAAACAGAAATAAATCAGTGGATTACTGCATTTTTCTCAAAAAACTACTCAAAATAAAAGCCCATTTTGGCACTTTGTCCTGCAAACTTTAGGGGCCGAGGAGGTTGAAGGAGCCAGATTTAAGCCCACAGAGTTAAACGAACTCCTGGGTTATTGCTCTTTCAGCTGTCTCCACCTATAAGGCTAGATGAGGACAATGTGCACCGATGCCAGAGAGAAAAGATTAAACAGAAACTGCAGGAATAGAGTATTTTTCCATCCAGCAGCCCTCAATGGATGACGTGCAAATGGCCCAGCCTGCTGTGGGAGCTGTGCAGATGGTGTGATCCCCTATGAGGAGCAGGTTGTTAAACCCCTCCAAACCATGAGCAAAATGAGTATCTAACCTGGGGAGAGGGGCTTAGACAACACACCCAGAGAGCTCTGCCTGGGTCATGACAGCTCTGTACCCACACACCTTTTTCCTTTGCTTTATTCTGCACTATGATCCCCAGAAGTCAGATGCTGTCCAAGCCGCTCCATTTGCATATAAGTGGTTTCCCTATTTCATTTTGTTTTGAAGTTTTAAATTGCCAAGGGCTTGGAGTGGGAATGTTTCTGCTATTAGCCATTAAACCAGAAAATATTAAGTGCCATTGCCAGGTAGGAAACTTCTCCTGGTTGTAGTAGGCAAGAAATGTAATTTTCATTTTGCAATTTAAGCAAACCATCGAGCTAGGGAGATTTTCACTGATGCAGTTATTTCAGGGTTTTTTTGGCATTCATCACCACCCCATCCCCTCCCACCCTCTGACAGCAGAGAGCAAGCCTCACTCAGCAGCACATGCCAGCTCCATCCTGGCCACCTCCTGCTCCTCCTTCCCTTCCCGTGGCAGGAACATCAAAGCTCCAGCCTGGCCCAGGCCCCTCATTCAGTTTTCCAGGCAGTGCTCAGTAGTTTTGAAGCAGCCCTGTGTTGCTGCCTAAAGAGAAAATTTAAAGCCACAACCACCAGTCTAGACTGCCTGAAATCTCTTCCCCAGATCCTGGGCTAGTTAAGCAACCTGCCAGTTTTGGGAGAGCTGGAGAGAGTCCAGCTGCTCTGCCTTACTTGGGGGAGTAGTTGCAGACCAGGTAGACAGCGTTCTCCCAGATTTCTCCCCAGACATTCATCTGCTTGCAGACGTTGACAGCACAGCCAATCTTGTTGGTCGTGGCCCAGACTATCTGCAAGGGCAATACAGTTATTGAAAAATAAGGAAATCACCCCAATCCAGGCACAGCTGGGACATGTGGAGAGTTTGGGTACAATGGTGTCCTCTACCTGGGTGTAGTGTGTGCACATAGAGCCTGTGCACTTGTCTGGGCACCATGGGTTGCACTCATGAGGATGAGGGAATGTGTAATCTTTGACTTCATCATACCAAGACTGGATGTGGAAAGCTGGGGATCGATACCTGAAGGAGAAAAAAAGGCAGTTTGAATCATGATGTTCTGGTAGAAATTTTGGAATTAAAAAAAATCTCATTGACAATGTTAACGATGATGGTTAAGATTAGATATTGGGAAGAAATTCCTCCCTGTGAGGGTGGTGAGGCCCTGGCACAGCTTGCCCAGAGAAGCTGCCTCATCCCTGGAAGCATTCAAGCCCATGTTGGATAGGGCTTGGAGCAACCTGGTCTCATGGAAGGTGTCCCTGACCATGACAGCATAGCTGGAACTGGGTGATCTTTTAGGTCCCTTCCAACCCAAACTGTTGTGTGTTTCTATGATTTTTTCCCTTAGATTCACAGCCTGACCTGACTCTGTATTATTTATAGGTTTGACACGATCCTCAAGAGCCACTGCCCTGAAATGCCCTTCTCACTTTTCCACACAACTACAAAATAACTTTTAGTTTGGCGGAAAGTTGTATTTTGAAAGTAAACAGAAGTGAGCGTTTGCCAAACATCTTAAACCAAAAGCCATCGTGTACCTATTTTACCACCAGGCAATTTGCTAAATCTGGAAGTACCCCCAGAGCTAATACTGTAAGACCTTGGAAAGTGAGTGGGCTTTTCCACACTCACATCCCACCACGAGCTGGTGAAGAGCAGCCGGAGCACTACACCCCTATCCCACCTTTTATTGCAGGAATTTCCCCCTGCACTGAGCCCCCCATGTACTTTGTGTAACCTATGCCCCAAGTACCACTGCCTGGGGCACTGCTGATGCTGCTTGTGCACATCAGGGAGCATAAATGGTGTCAAAATTACCTGTAGAAATATGTATTTTACATGCTACATACGCAGAGCAAACAGAGCGATCTGCAAACTGCACCAAAGCCACTGCGTTTTATTGCTTTCAACAGCTCACATGAAGCAAGCTGCCAGAATTCCAAATGATATCATAACCAACTGGAGCTCACTCTTTCAGCCAACTTTTCATTAAAAATCATTCATTAGAAGTATTTTGAAAACATCCATCTCATGATGTCATGAGGCGAATACTTTCCGAGTCCTACTTTGCAGGAGAGGAAATTGAGGCAATCAAGTTATGGCCCGTTCCTGAAAAAGCTGAGATAAATCTGATTTCTCTTTCCTCTCAGTGGCTGCAAAGGGAGCAAGATTGGACCTACCTCCATCAGGAACCCATGGCCATCTTGAACACTCGTAGGAGAGCCAAGAACAGCACGATCTTTTGACTTTGTTTCCAATGGATTAACCACTCTACTTTCCAATCATTAGTTAATTCTGCCAACAAAAACGAGCCCGATTTTTATATCAGGCTAATTTCACACCAGCAAATTTCCATTGCTTTCCACCAAGTTCTACCTGATTTACAGCAGACATAACTGCATTTCCACCCAGGAAATGGGTGGAAATCCCTCAGGGCTCCTGAACAAGTGCAAGATGTTTGCTGTGCAAAGCAGGTTTAACATATAAAAGGCTTAACAACATGGGCTTAACAAAAAAGAAATTTCACCTTGAGATGGAGAGGAAAATCCGTTTGGAAACCTTAACATCAGCTTTCTTAACTGGGTTAACAACTCTGGTTTAAATACTTGCCCCAGAAAGTTGAAAAAAAATATCTGCAAAGTGTTCTCAGGAAAGAGAAATTAGAAGCCGGATAAATATTTGTTGAAAATACAGCAAGAGATCATTAAATTCATAACTAGCAGTTGAATCCAGACATGGCTCCTGAGAAACTTCAGCTTTCCCCTGGTTCTCTACATGATGCCAGAACCCTTCCCTGAAACAGCAGATTTAGGAGCAAGGGTTAAGACTTCTGATCTCCTTAAGAAGTAGGAGTGACCTTAAGCAGGTTACAGCTGTGTTACCCAGAGATACAGAAGGATGGAGGAGCCCAAATCAATGCTGATTCACTGGGAACTGTGGTGGCTGCAGGTGTTACTGGGATAACTGTTCCACCAAAGCAATCACAATTAATGATCCTCAGCTTTTTTTTCCCTTTCCCCAGTGCTCTGTCAAGCACCAAAGCAAGCTTTTCCAACTGTCTCTAAAGGAGGATCCCTAAATTGCTCTTTGCAGTGATTCTGTAGCCCCCCCAGCTCTTACCTGCCCCAGTGAACCGCCAGGTTCTGCCCAATCGACCTGATGAGGTCACTGGGCCCGTGGTCCCAGATGCACTGCTGAGCCCAGGCCTGGGCTGATCTTTCCAGCTCATCATCCCAGGTCTTCAGGGCGTGGGGAGAGAAAACAACAGGTCATTTTTTCATCTCAGACTTATTAGATCACGAGATGAAACCAAGAGCAGTTACTGGAGAAAGGTTAAATTACAGTTCACGTGTACACGTCCGGCCTACTCTGGTGGAGCCAGCACAGTTCAGTGATGTGCCCCAACCTAAAATCGCATTTCTCAAGATGTTCCATTGTCATGAAAGTCCAGGGCACTAAAGGGTCTGTGATTTGGCCTGGTTGATGCCATGCTTCTTGGGAAATACTTTACACAGGTCAGCAGAAGACACACAAACACACCTGGGAAGAGCTCAAGAAGCCATCCAGAGTATCCACCCTAAAACACAAGATATTCTTGGCAGGGTTTTTTCCTGATATATTTAAAAAAAAAAATTAAAAAATTAAAAGTCAAGGTTGGAGGTCTCAGGACTTGCTCATTACACCTATTTCTGAGACTTGCAAGAGTTCTAATGTGCAGTCAGTGCTTTGATGTTGATTTTCCATCATTGTTCCTTACTGTCAGGATATCTCCAGGCTTTCCTATCAAGGACAATTCCGACAGTGGATGTATTGCTGCCCTCTGCTACCACATAGCTGGAGATTTTTGGTCCAAGTTCTTAATCAAGAAGTGTGGGTCTGAGTCTCCCAGTCCCAACTCCCCATCTCCTTCCAGACTAACTGCAGAGTCCACCAATGGATCCAGCCAAATGCATCAGAGCAGGCAAAGTCCCAGTTAATCTCACTCTCACTCAAAGGCATGAGGTTGGAAGTGACAAATCCCATTTCTGTTCCCACTGAGGGAAGGACGTTAGTGTGAGATCACTCCTCATGGAATATCACCCAGCTGGAAGCCAAAGCAGCGCTCAAACATGACACAAAGGCAAACAGGAAAGCAGCTCTGCTGGCTCCGCTGCCCAGGAGTGTATTTGTTCTAAAGGCCAGACTTACTGGGCCCAGCAGCCAGTGCCCTGAATTCATTGTGTAATTACTGACAGCTGCTCTATTCAGAACAGCCCTCAGAGGATAATTCATTGGGATTAAAATATTACCGCACATTCCTACAAATAAAACCAAAGAGAAGAGAGGTCTTGTAATGTGTCTCCAGCCCATTCACGTGCCAGCACAAGATTGTCCTTTTGGACATTTACCATCACAACCAGCTGCTCTTTCCAAGTCCTGTCTTCTCCAGAAAAAAGCAACTTCTGATCTCAAACATATCAAAGGACCTGTCAGAGCCTTTTTGGAGGGCTGGAGGGCATTCAGGCTCCCAAACACATTTAAAAACCATCAAGTGTTCGTTCTGAGTGAGTATCTGGACACAGAGTCAGGCAGTTATAGCTGGGATGGGGAAGGACTGTGCACCCCCGGATAAGACGAGAGGAAAACACAGTGTCTCCTGGAACTTGGTGTGTCCACACTATCTGTGTAAAGAAAACATGAGCTCATCTCACTGAGCTCACAGCCCAGGCCTCCCAGAACAGCTTATCATTAAACAGACTCAGCAACCCAGATTCCAACAACATCCCAGAGCTGCCCTGGGCTCATCAGCCTGGCTTTGGGCTGACCAGTGACCAAGCAAATCCACGTCAGTCTGCAAAACCCCGTGTGGATGCAGCTCTGACCCAGGGAATGAAACCATTTTCCGTCCCAGCCCTCCAGCTCCTTGAAGGTGATGGGATTGGACCCACCACACACATTCCCAAACCTCCATCCCAGCAGACTGTTACAGCTGTGCCGAGACACACAGCTTTTTGTGGTCTCCCACTTTCTGCGCTCGGCAGTGACCAGCCACAACCCGCCTTCCCATCCAACACAAAAGCCACAGACACTCTCCCAAGACGTTCTGCGCTGCGAGTTCCCTGGGCTTTCTAGCACAGCATCATTCCCTGCAGCCTCAGAGGCGGAGATGCTCCAAATCTCCTAATTTAATGCAGAGACGTTGTGAGCAATAGGCCATTAAAAGGAAATTAATGCCAACATTTGCGTCCCGTCTCCCTTTGATGCCTACGGATAAAATAAATGAGCTTGGACAAAAGACACTCAACAGGTAATTGGGAACGAGCTCTGTCTTTGCACAGCTTTGTTCTGGATGAGCAGAGAAGTTCATTTCTGCAGGCTCGGATTACAAAGCCATCCCATTTAAATCAGAGCAGTTATTTGCCTCCTGCTTCTCAGACTCGAGTGCGGTCAGGATGCTGGAATTATTTCAGAGCAATAAGTATGGGGGGGCGGGGAGAGATTTCAGACTTTCCCAGCTATACTTGCAAGAATTCTTTATGCCAATATTCAAAGCAGTATCTAGGAAGATTGCTGAAGCCAGAGGGGCAATGAGCCTGTGCTCAGTTTCCTTCACAAGCAGAGGCTGAGAATCCTTTGGGTATGTGCAATTCCAAGTGATTTAGCAGTGTCTTTTTCACTCCTGAAAATTCATAATGTTTTTTGAAAGTACAGTATATGTTATATATAAAAAATATATGCATGGCATACACGTTATGCTACAACTTGTAGGTTCAGATTTAGTAAGAACACATCTCACAAAAAGTCTACTTACTCAGCCTCAGGACTTTGTAAACCTAACTCCAGACATCTGAATTCCAGTGATCAGGTTACTCACTCATTATCCTCCCCAGCTTAGACTTTCTGCAATACTGGCAGCTTACTTTTAAAAGTGCCATGAAACTTCAGGGCTGACATGTCCTGGCAGAGCCCTGGATGTGCTTTGCTAACCCCCACGGAAATACTATCCCATCCTGACAGGGAAAGTCAGCACCCTACAGTTGAGAGGAAGGATGCATACCTTATACATGAAAACAAACTATTTTCCTTCCAGCAATCTGCACTGAGAACAATTTTGCTTTATCCAGCTGTCTCTGAGGCCGCCGCAAGAGGAAAGATTTCTGTCTTTCATCACTGCTGAAAGCCATCTGACTAAGCCATATTAAAAGGTCACAATGCCTTAGGATCTATTATGTCCTTTTTTTACTCTGGGTCCATTATGTTCTTTTTACTCTGGGCCTATTAACAAGGGGTTTGTTTTGGTCTTGGCACCCATCCACTGCTGTTACAAAGTCCAAACACGCAGTGGAAGTGTCGATCACAGATTTGTTAGAGGGGTTAAGGTAATTCTGTACTGGCCCAGCTTCATCAGGAAGTTGTGCACTGCTCACTCATTTTCCATTAACACTGAATACCTGTGCCAACTTTCAATTAATTACACAAACCCAGCAGCTAAACTGTGTCTTTCTTCATTTTTTCAGTCTGCTTCACCTTTATCCCGTATGTATATAATTCTTTTCATCTCCAGATGAGTCATAGGACCCAGTTTGGTATTGGTTTCTTATCAACAATGTCCAACAACTTAAGTTCATCCTGGAGTAGTTAAATATGCCCCTTTCCTGGAATACTTTTGCCCCATTGCCATTTTAGATCACTTAAATGCATCAGATATGGAGCTGGGAGAAAGGACTTTCACAAGGCAGTGTTTGGAGATGGATGGGCAAGAACATGCTCTACCTACTTATGCCCAAATTATCACTGCACGTCGCTGGTGACACTCCACACGGGCACCAAAGGGAAAGAGAAAAGTTTATCTGTGGTACTAAAGACAGACCATCCTCTTAAACGAGTCCAAATGAGAAATGTCCTATGCAGGACAAAGGATTAAAGAGAAATTCCTGTTCAGCTTATACACGGCATTTCCAAGTCATCCTGGGTAAACAAGAACACATGAAAGGCTGATTATGGCCCTTCCAAGCAGCACCATCTTATACTCAGCTCCTTTCTTCACAGCACATAAGGCCCTTTCATTTGCCCTCAATCAGCCATAAAAACCACTAGAAAAGCTCCCTGAGCAAAGGCAAACAGAGAATGTAACCGCGCCGCGAGTGCAAACAGCAGCCGGGCAGTGGACAGTCCACAGCACTCTGCCATCCCCAGAGCCAACCCAAACACACTGGGCTTGCTCATGCTCTGTGTTTACCCTCTGGAAGTCAATCAAGTTGCCTCTTCTGGCAGTACTTCCCTGCAGGATAACGTGAGAGCCGCTGAAGAAGAGATACAATCACTGGTTCTTAGAAAGGCACGCGATGCCTGACAAAAGCGCTCCAGGAGACCGGCAGGGTGAGTGCTGGTGGGGACCAAGCCATGGACAGTTGTCCTTCCTCAGTGTCCTCTGCCCTCCCTTCTCTTTTCCTTCTCCTTGGAGTCACAAAAGGCAAGATTTTCCATTTCCAGCCCTCATTTCAGCACAGCTGGCAAACAATTTTATATGACATTCAAGTGTACTTTTCTTTTACCCTTTTGAAAACGGTCTTAACAAATCATTAATCACCGGATCCGTCAGCAGAAGTGCACAGTTGAAGTCAGACTAGCCTCGGTCAGAACTATGTTTGCACATTGGGAAAAGACACACAAAAAATAATTATTTGCCTACATCATTTTGTGGCCCTGTAATATTTTGATGGCACAGCAAAAATAGCTCAAAGGAGGGTCTCTGGCATCAAGTGAAGAAAAGCTATTCATGGGAATTGTTGATGGCAAAGGCATATTTCATTCTCAAACCTTTAAGTTCTCCCTCTGAAGTGGGAGAATACATTGACCAAACTTTTATTTTGGTTTCCTGAACTACAAAAAGCCAATAGCACTGACCCATCCACCCATAAACTCCCAAAGTCCTTCCAGCTATTTCCAGTGATTCAAATTCTTTGGAAGTGGAGCCACATTTCTCAAGCCCTGTTTCTCTGTGGCCCAGAGCAGATTCCCAGCAGCATCCTGGATGTTTGGCTCACATGGATAAGCTCTGGTGATTAGTGTATGACAAGAGGACAGATGCCACCTCCAGCCTTGGGTGGTAGCTGATGGCAACCCAAAGACCACCAGAAGATCCTCTGAGCAGACTGTGGTGTCCCAAAACACTTCAAACAGCCTGAAACCTTTCACAGGGAGAACATGGGTTAAACGCTAGGGAAAATTTTATGCTTTTATGACATTAAGGTAATGGAAGAACCTGCTGAGGCAGGCTGTGGAATTGCCATCACCGGAGATGCATCCAGGGCTGGGCCAGACCTCATTTATGAATAATGGAACCAGTCCTGAAACTATGCAGTGGATGGACTTGATGACCCATTAGCAGCCCTTTCCAACTAAAACAGTCCAATGATCTAAAGCATCGTTCACTCTGGAATGAAATTGCTTCAGGAAACCTCTTGAGAAAAACTTACTTCAGAGGAAATTTGCTGCACCTCCCGCACCTCAAGGAAAATTAAAATACAGTTAGGAAATACAAAAAGTAGCAACAAAGCGAGGTGTCAGGCACTAGACTCACCATGTATTCCATATTAGAGGCCACTGGGTAAACTTGACCTCTCAATTTATTGTGGAGCATCAGGATCTCCTGTCTGTCCGAGAATAAAATGGCTCTCTTGGATCTGGAGTGAGCTTCCCCATCCCGATATTTACTCAGGATGCTCTCCAGGTGACTCGAGTTGGGCAAGATAAAGCATTCAGCTGTCATTGTCAGGAGCAGTACACATCCAAGAGGAATGATCCAAGGCAGGGCAGGATTCATGCTTCCTCCTTTACAGCCAGTAGAAGCAAAGATGAAGGTGACAGTAGGTTTTCTTGTTGGGACTCCTATGGCTCAACACAGATCTGGAATTTGGGGAGAAACAGGCAGTGAAGGCAGTGCCAGAGAAGCTCTCAGTGCATATAACACCCGACAATGAGGCCCCACAGACCATTTTTGTGCTTGGAAATAAGTGATGCCTACAATTCCCATTCACCCCAACGACAGGAAGACCCGAACAACACCCTGAGTGATGGGGACTCAGTTTATTACACCACTGATGTGTTGGGACTCCCCAGACATGGCAGAAGGTGCCTCCTGCACCCCAGCATCTTTGGTGGAGGTGCCACCCCACAATGCCCAGCAGCTTTGAGTAATCCCAGCTCCATCCCTTCAGAGGCAGGAAGGGGAGACATTTGGAGTTATTCCCACAAAGAGCAGCTGCTAAAGTAGAGAACAGATATGAATAAAAGGGAAAGTAAAATTCCCAGGAGGCCGGATCGCAGAGGTCAGGCATCAGCACGAGCTATTCGGGATGGAGCCCAGCAGGGCGGCTGCCAGGCTGTGTGAGAGCGGCTCTTTATGGGAAATGTCACCGTAACACCAAACAACGCCAATCCCCGCCGGCAGTGACGCCCCGGGGGGGGTCTCTGACGCGGCGCTTCACGTAAGGCGGGATCAGGGCCAAGGATGTGAGTTATGGAAGATCAGGAGAGCAGCCGGAGCACCCGCCCTCCCCCGGCCACATCAGGTATTCCCGTGCACTTGGAAGCATTGTCAGCACAAAGGGCTCAGAGGGATGGTTTTGATTTGGTCGTTGCCGGGTTGGAACAGCTTTGTTTAATCCCTCTCCCTTGCTCCACGGTGCTTCCACTCCACTTGCTATTCCCAAACTCCCCCCTGCTCCAATTTATCCATCTAACGATCCTTGCATGTCTCGGCAGGTTTTGTCTAGATCGGGAGCTGTTCAGGGCTCTGCAGCACCCACTGCTCCTTACTGGGATCTAAGAGCCACTGGAGCAGGATCAATCCAGGCAAGAAGCATCCGTACAGACAGTGTAAGCACAGGATCTCCCTCCTTAGGACAAAATTTTGGAGGAAATCTTCCCCATCCCTGCCCACAACATGAGGTGAGGATCTGGTTTTGACAGCAGTGTTGAAAGCCACGCTGAAAGCATTCCTACACAGCAGCAGGAAACAAACCCCAGATTAGCAGGAATTATTCGAGAAGTTTCATCCCAGTGACATGGGATTTGGACACACTGAGACCAGCTGAGCTGGAAACCATCCAAGGCAGGGAAAAGCCATCCAGCTCCCAGCTGGAAAAGCTATGCTCAAGCACACAGCCCCAGAGCCCCATTCCCCAGACCCAGCACAACAGCAATTGTGGAGGACAGTGGTAAGCATGAGGTGCTTTGCACAGACAGGGACCCCCAAAAAAACTTTGACACTATTGAGAAACCCTGAAAACTTGTTGGCTGACTACACAAAAGACACAAAGTCCCTGTTTGAGGCTTCTTTCTCATACTGAATATTGAGGCAGATGAAAACCAGCTGCCCTCAGCCTCTCTCCAGGCAGCACATTAAGCCTTTGCCGGGGTAGGACAATGCAGGATGTAATTTGCTCAGTTTAGGTAACGGCTTCTCATCATTTCCTGCTCTGCAGAGCAAGTCCAACACACAGGCCTTGTCCCCAGCTCCAGGCACACCTGAAGACAGGACGTTCAGTGGCACCGGGACAAATATTCCTTTAACCTCATCCTCTTCTCAGCCCTGTTTGTGGCATTCACTTCCCCCCAGGCAGGAGCCTGACTTTCTAACCCGGCTACAGAGGGGCAGGGGCAGCAAAAGGAGCTGTAGCTTTTGTAGACTGTCTGACCCAAATTCAGGGAACAATTCCTACTTTGAGGTACTTCCCCAGGAGTTTAAAAATAGTTGCAGTGCCACGGCCGTTTACAATGTGGCCATTTAGCAGCGGCAGCTCTCCCTGCAGCCTGGCCTGGAGGCAGAGGAACAGCCGGCGCTCAGAGGCTGCCGTTGCACCCCTCGCTTGGCCGGGTGCCCTTTGCTAAATAGGAGCCCGAATCCACCACCCATTTAAGGCAAACACTGAACTTTCAGAAAGGGCAGATTGAAAAAAATCAGCTGTAACATCTGAGAGCCAGAGGAGCTGCCCCACTCACGGCTCCACAGCGAAGACAGCGCGTCTGGTTTCGCGACCCAGCCAAAAACCTCGCGACAGATGGTGCATTATTCCTTGGCATGTGCTTCCCTGGATCCCATTTGACAGCAAGGGGATACCAGCACCTCTCTAAAATTAGGTCACTTTGGTTTTATCTTCTATTTCACTTTGGGTGTGCGGGTCCTTTCCTCCATTTTGGCTCGAGGTGGGGAGCGCTGAGCATCCGAAGGGAGGATAAAGGAATCCGAGAGGGACAGAGTGGAAGGAGTTCCCTGGCCAAACTAATTGAAAGCAGCAAAAAGATGCTCACATTTCAGAGAGCTCTCATCGATTTCAGATGTCCATCCATCTGCCTCTCGATACCCTCGTGCCCAGGTGCAAAGAAACACTGGGACACATGTTGCAGCTCAGCCAGACCAAGTGCCCTGCAGAGCTGGGGCGATGCCTCCGGGCTCCAGCAGGAGCTCCTCACATGGAAAGGTCGGAATCATGTTGCCTTTGAGTTGGAATTTGATATTATTCACAGAAAATTATCAGCTGACAGTCAGCTGAGGAAGCCTCTGCTGTTGATTTAAAGGGTTCAAGAGGAGCATTAGCACAACCTCCCTTTAAACACATCAGGCCCTTGATGCTGGTGCCAGGTAAACATCTGGGAGCGATCAGAAATGACTGAGTCAGCAGAAACCGACTCCTTAGTGTGCTGAAAAGCCTGTCCGAAGTGGGGACAGAGAGGAGGCCTTCTTCTGGGGTCTGAGGGAGTTAAAGAGCAGCACTGGACTTTGGAGAAGATTATTTTTAGAAAGCTATTTCCCCAGCTAATGGATGGTGTCTGCTTTGCACGGAAAGCAGGAGAGCTGGGCCCATCTGAAGCCTGGTATGTGAGGCTGATGAAGCCACATGCAGGCTGACTCCTGTACTTCAAGATGTCCTCATGTCACCTTATTCCTTATGGATATTGAACTCTGACTGCCTCCCCGGTGAAGTACACGAGTGGGTGCCTACTCCTGAGTTATGGGTGACATTTGCAGCTAAAGCATCCCAGGACCTGTGGAGTTGCACATGGTACAAGCTGACAAGGCAGGAAAATGCAGAAGTCAGCTTGGGATATCAGGAAAGCATCTAAAAGAGCAAAGCAGAGGGGAGTCAGCATTCTAAATCAGCTTCTAAACTGAGTTAGTCTGGGATCAGCTTCTAACCCGAGTTAGCCTGAGATCAGCTTCTAACCCGAGTTAGCCTGAGATCAGCTTCTAACCCGAGTTAGCCTGGGATCTAGGATGAGTTAGCCTGGGATCAGCTTTTAACCTGGGTTAGCCTGGGATCAGCTTCTAACCTGTGCAAAGAAATCCAGTGATAAAGCCACAACATACTTAAAGCACTAAACTCCAGCCCATCTCTTTACCTGGCATGCACACATTTCAAGCCTTAAAGAACTGTGTCGGCTTCCAAAGAAAGGTAGGATGACAAGTTCCTTGACACAGGACAACTTGATATGTTGCACTGAACACACCATAAATTCAGCAACTTCAAGCCGATGGGTCAAAACATCTGGATCTTCCATTACAATCCACTCCCACAGAACCCAAGTGGGTGAGTTTCTATGTAAAACCACATAGAAAACCCACTGGTAACAGACACCACATGTGGTGACACTGAAATTCCTTTAATACAGGACTTTAAAGCAGAGCTGCACAAACTCTGCAGCACACTGGTGTGCCCACAGGCATCAGCTCTTAGACACTGCTACAGCATCCCTTGCATATTTTCTGTTTGCACAGAAATCCACTCCTGCACTTGCAAACTCCTCCCATTCATTCAAGATTAATGTTTATTAATCTTACATTAACCTCTGAAGATCATACAGTAAGGGAAGTTCAGACAGCATTGTGTTATTTTATACCATCCAGGCAACTTTTTGGAGAAGTTACTAAAATTGTGCCTTCTTAAAAAAGTAATTTCTTGCACACACCCCCCACCCCAAACCACATTTCAGAAGCAGGGACCAAACTTTACACTTACCTCGCTGAGTACTCCCAAGTCTCCAGGTAACTGCAGCTCCTCCAAGCCTGCTTGTGGAGAATAAATTATGTATCTGAAATATTTAAGCTAGGAGGAGGGGAGAAGGATGGAACAAGCCTCGGGAGGTGCGAGATGTGCAAGGTCTCAGCTCAGACACTCGTACCAAGTGCAGTCTCACAGAGCTCCCCAGTGGTATTTATGCTCTCCAGGCAAAGAGGACAAGCATGGATCATCCAGGGTTTGGCAACGGGTGTGGAGTAACAACGAAAAGAAGGGGGGTGAGGGGGGGAAAGGAGGGGGGGAAAAAGCCACGGAAAGGAGGCAGGAGCGAGGAGCAGAGATTGGGATCGCGGCAGTTTGAAGTCAGTCATTGGGGCTCAGCAGAGCAGGACCATCCTCCCAAAGGCGGGAGCACCGGGAGAGGAGAGCAGGAGGAGGAGGAGGAGGAGGGCAGCCCATGGTGGTATAAAAGGGCTCGCTGTGCTTTCCCCCGCAGTCGGTGCTCGGGCAGAGCTCGCAGCGCTGCGGATTCCGGGAGCTCCGGTGAGGAGAGAGAGGGGGAATCCAAGAGAGGGTTTTTTTCCTGCGAGGGACTAAAGCCAGCTGGCTCCTCTCGGCTGCCAGCTCAGCCATTCCTGCTCCTCACAGGGAAATCCCACAGCGAGGGATTTGGGATTTCCCAGCTCCAGCCCTCCAGCACATCTCATGGCATCCCCCTCTTTTCCCAGAGCTGAGTGTCTGCTGGGAAACAGGAGATTAATCCCCCTCTGCAGCTTGTTCCCAAAGCGCTGTCATTCCCCACGGCTCAGTCGGGAGCTCCAGAGAATAAGGAAAGCAAAAAGCGAGTGCAACCCCCAGACAGGACTCACCCCTCCTGCAGTGCTGCTGGTGCCCCAACAGCCCCCGCTGTGACATCCAGCTCCGTGCCCATTGCCGTGGTTTTACTCACAGTGAAGGGAAACGATTGAGCAAAAAGATGAGCTGAAAGTTCCTTCCCTTTCCTTTAAGTAAACAAACGGGAAAAAACAAACGCTCCGGTGAGTAACAGCACGGGTGTGTTACGGCACCTCCGCCGCGGCAGCTCCAGCCCACAGAGGGATGAGCAGATCCAGGGGAGTCCCGTGGGATCCCCATCCAGCAGCACTCCAGGGACAGCACATCACCCGGGGTGTCCCTCTGTGGAAGCAGCACCAGCGACAACCCAACCTGGAGGCAAGGGGAACATCAACCTCCGGGATTTGGCACATCCAAGCAAAGCTGCCGTGTCTTTTCCAAATCCACTGCCCAGTCCTCTCTCCAAAGTTCTTAGGGGGAAAAAAAAGTCCTTCTATTCTTCTAAGCAGTCAATATTTATTTTTTCAGGCAAAACACCAACCGTTTTTATTTACTGTTTACTAGAAGGGAGTTTACAAGATATTCCCGGGGGTTTGTTTCGACCCAGCAGCGCTCAGAAAGCAGAAGGACATTTATCAAACTCGTTCAAGAGCAGCAAATATTGGCAATTGAGAGAGCACAACTGCTCTGAGCAGAGAACAGAACCCTCTGGAGTGCACTCCAAGGCATAACTGCTGATTTGATTTTGTCTCTTACACCATTTTCCTGAGAATTTTTCAGGAACTTGCAGATTCCCATCACTGGGGGTGTATCTTCTGCTCTGTTTTCAAGTGAGACAGGGAGCCAGTCCTCACCAGTCAGTCCCAGTCCTGCAGCCTGGTACAGCCACAACACCCCTTCTGGCTGCTCTTCTGCACTGGCCTCACTCTCCCAGCTGTATTTACAAAGAGTTTCTATTTACTTCAAAACAAACTGTGTATGTGAACTGACAACACATGGTCCAGCAGTTGGACCTGGCACTTCTACCCTGCCAGGAGCAATTCAGTGCAATCTGGGCAGTTTGCTCCCAGAAAAGCTCAGACTTTGCCACTAACACTGGGAAAGACCACCCAGAACTGGGCTGACAGAAGGTTCTGAACTGCTGTACTGTAAAATCACTGTATCCTCTTTTTTTTTTCCTTGCTCCTCTGACTCACTCTGGATCAGTGACTTTGCTGTATTTCCTGAAGGCTTATTTAATCAGCTGAAAGGTGCTGCAGTTCCCCCAATTCCTAATTTCTCTGAATAACGAGGGCCAACACGGTGAACCATCGTGCCCCCACACAGGCTGCCACCCCAAAACCACACAGCTCCCCAGCCCTGACTCACAGCCCTCAGAAGGTGCTGTTCACCCCAATTACCATAAAGCTGAATTAACTCATTCTCGATCTCACACGCCGACAGTACAAATAATTTCCAGACCTCAGAGAAATTCGGTATTTTGTAATCTCCACAAATGTTCTTATGGGAAATGATTCCCTGCAGGATGGTTTGGGCCGTCTGACTGCTCCATCAACCCGGCTACAATCAAATCTACAAAGGTTTGATTTTTTTAATTTTTTTTTTTTTAACATATACCAGGCTGGTTTCACTGTACAAGGTATGGTTGTGTTTAGGGATGAGCACAACCTGGAACGAGGCATTTTATCCACCTCATTTTGTTTTGAAGTCAGCAGTTTTGGGTCATATGTTCAACTAAAGCCAAAACAATCAGAAGTTACTTTTAATCATTCCACATTATTACTGCCTTGATTACAACGTCTCCATTTCATATGTGGTAAAAGCCACATAAAGCAGGCTGCATATATAAGTATATATTAGGAGAGAGGCTTTTAATGGAATAACCAATGAATGGGAAGAGACACAGATTTCCCTGTGCCCTCCTAATTGACCAAGCAGACAGCATGTCTTGATCTTCAACTTGAATTAATTCCCCTTTATTTCCTATTCCAACAAGCAATAACGGGCCCAAAGCCAGGCAGGGCAGAGGGAACAGCAGGGGGAGAGGCTGAAAACCGCAGGGTAACTCCTGGTGTTCTCTGGGCTTGACTCCTCCTCCAGAGCAGAGGGAGCACAAGGGCAATATCAGGGTGAAACCTGCAGGAACTTGTCTGTGAGCACCTACAACGAGAGCAGTGGGGACCAGCAGCCCTGGGCTGCTCCTGATGGGCACCGGGCATGGCCACGCTCAGGTTTGAGGAAACCACCCCCTGCTTTGCTGCCTACTTACATTTCTCCTCCTGCCTGGGCTTTGTCTCTGCCTGAGGATGATGCAGCGGGGCAGAGGTAGCCAGGAAATCCCTGCCACATCCACCTTGCTCTCCAGCAGGGATGGGGGGAAGATGTCTTGACCACACAGCAAAGTGGCAATCCAGAAGTTTGCCTCTGGATTCATCAGCAGATGAATTAACAAATTAATTAGCAGATGAATTGTGGAGATCCAAGTGACAGGAGTGAAAGGCATTTATAGATTTACTCCCAAGCACAACCAATATTTGGCACTGTGAACCCCTACTTATCCTTTCTCGCCGCTCTCCAGTTTTGGGGCAACCTGGACTGACCACACAGGTTCATCTGCAGCTTCTTTTCCACCTTCTCACAATAAAGAACATTCCCCCAACTGTTTAATCAGCTCATGATATGCAAGAAAACAACTCCCCATAAAACCTGATCTTTTTCATCAGTGCCCAGGTAAAGGCTGAGGTAAGAAAAGGAAATAAGAAGACAAGCAGCAGCACTTTCAGAAAATTTTGGGAGCACCACTGACCACAGTAAGTAGAAGTGAAATGTGTACCAAAAACTACAAAATTCTTCACTGTGAGGGTGGTGAGGCACAGGTTGTCCCATCCCTGGAAGTGTTCAAGGCCAAGTTGGACAGGGCTTGGAGCAACCTGGGCTAGTGGAAGGTGTCCCTGCCCATGGCAGAGGGTGAAACAAGATGAGCTTTGAGGTCCCTTCCAACCCAGACTGTTCTGGGACTCCATGAAAACATCTCACCTTTTTCTCACATCTCCCCACATTCCCTGGTCACATCTGCAGTGAGAGATGGTGAAACACACTTCTATAATAATAAATAAACTGGTATAATAATAAAGTAACTGGTACAGATCTGCAGACTGAGACAGGTCAGCACTATTAACCCAGGACTCATCTTTGGAGGTTTCACCCCGAAACAGAGAAGGTGAATTGCAATCACAAATTCCACAGCCCTTACAGCTGGTTATTTGCCCATACAAAATTCTTTCCAAAATATCCTATTGGGTAATTTAAAATAGCCTGAAATAAATCTCCAGTTGCACCAACTTCTAAAATATTGGGAACATCCCCAGCACGTCCAAGGCTCGCTCCTCATTCCTAGTCAAAACCAGAGAGATTTGCAGCACATTTACAAAGATAAAGCTGGCACAGACCACCACTGCCCTCTCCTGCAACCCAGCCCCAAGTGTGACATCATCTCCAGGGGATATTATGGAAACCAGTAGTTTCCTAATTAAAACACACACGACCTCCCCCCACCCCCAAATACCTTGTGCCTTCGATAATCCTCCTCCCCAACCCCATCCAACTGTTCCCCTGCAGACCTGGCTTATGGCACAAGGTTTTCCCAACAGCCCTTTGGACCTGCACATCCAAAGTTTCCAGTTTTGAAAACTTTAGCTCTTAATGTGCATTTAAAAAAAAAAAAAAACCAACAAAACAAAACATTGCTTAAATCTTGGTTTAAACATCAGTAAACAACCACCGGATTTACGGTGTATTGGGGGGGGTTGCTGTGGTTGTTGGGGTTTTCTTTTACATAATCACACACAGACAAAGCAAATGATCAAAAGGCTGCAAAATCCTCATTTTGCAACAACGGGAGGAGCTTAATCCAGAAAAAAAAAAATTGTGGCTATGTGTCCACATCAATGTTGCCACATATTTTTGATTTCCCCTTGAGCAATCCACTGCAGAAGTCGGATTTTACCAACAAGTGCATTTGTAACATCCTCCGTGAAAATTTTAAAAATTCCTACCATCTGAACACTTCCAAGTCATACTAAGAGTGGATTTCAACACTTGATTTTTAAACTGGCAATGACTCATTGCCATATCTTTAAAATAATTAGTAACACTTGTAACCTCTAGCAAGTAATGTATTAATTACTGATCACCTGCAACTTTATCTGGAATATTCAGGCAAACCTACACTATCAGAAACAGAGCTTTACACAATGCCCTGGAGATACAGGTAAATAAATACCCAACACAGCCACAAGAATAATTAAAAACAGGGTTTCTGCAATAGAGAAAACTACTTCAACCAGGGTGCAGGAACAAGACGTCAATAACCAGCACAGAAGAGTCATTTCAAAATCTGATTTCCCTCCTGTTTGGAAGAACCCCCCCCTCCCCTCAGATTTCCAAATCAAAGCAGAATGCTCAATGCTCAGTGTCTCATCAGTGTGGCTCCAGGGCAATTCCTGCATTGGGAAACCTTGGGAGCACCAGCCCTTGGGCAGCCCCAGCTCCAGGGCACCCTGCCCAGTGAGCAGCCAGGAACTGAGGTTTTCCCTGCAACCAGCCAAAATCCAAGTGAGCTCTGGACAGAAAATTGTTTCAGAGTGGGTGGAATGTCACCAAAATCAAGAACAGTGTCTCAGTCATGATCTGTATATCAGAAAACACTAATAAAATCTGATTAGCTATGAAAAAAAATTATACATTTAGATATCGAAAACAACTGACAAAGCACCAATTAACTTTCCCAGCATCAGGATTGCAGTAGTGATAAAATTAACCCTGCCTGAACATTCCATAAAGAGAGCATCCATGTCAGAAGCACCCACCTTTGAGCAGGGAAAACAGGACCATCCCAAAGTGCCACTGGGCTGAACACTCCCACCTACAGCTGGAGCCCTGGGCAGGAAGCTCCTTCCTGGATGGAATGGTAACAGCATTGCCAGGAGTGATCCACAGGCAGGAAAATCCCGAGCTCTTCACCACCCCAGAAGAGGGAAGATGAGCCAGGGCAAACCAGGAGGGCTTTCAACAGGTCCTGCTGCTCATCCAACACATTTTTGTACCAAAAGTCTTCCATGAAAATGTCAACTGGCTAAAGGAGGGAATAGTTTAGTTGAAGACAAACCACCACCTACCTCAGAAACAACTGTGGGGGGCTTTCAGGAGGATACAGAAGGATTCCATTCCCTCTCCTGGCTGGCCAGGGCTCAGCTCAGTCCCAAGGGACTGCCACATCCCTTGGGATGACTGATCTCCTCTCCCTTCCCCTCTCCCCTCAATGTTCAGCTCCACCCAGTGCAAAATAGGACATTCCGAAGTTTCAAGAAGTTCTAAAATTGAAAGAAAATAATCTACACTTCAGTTGGGGAAGGCTCCCTACACCTCATGGAAGTGCTACACGGAAATCTTTGGAGTTTCCAAGGGTAGGATTTACACTTGAGGAAAAACAAAACCCACACACACACCTTAAACCAACTTTGTGACTTTTATTGATGGGCGACAACTTTATACTTCTAGATATCACTAAACTGTGTACAATTAGGAACTCAACATTATAGGAGAGCAGACAGCAAAATTAAACAAAGCAGACTTAAAGAAATATCAATCTTAATTATTTTGCCCATTTTCTTAATTTCATGTACACAGAAGCATAAATGCAGTTTGAAATTTCTTAATAGCAATAAAGTTACAATCACCCATCTATATAGACTAACATCTTAACTCCAAATATTTGATCTGCAATGTGTACTTAAGCAGTTTCTCATCGCACAATTATTAAAATGTGTCTTCTTATCAGGAACCAGCAACTCTGCAGTTTGTACATGTTTTGAAGCACAAAGGACCATTTCCATCTCATACACATCGGCTCATATTTTACCACTTATCAAAAAACTATTGGGGAAAGCAGAGAGAGCTTTTTTATTTTTATATTTTTTTTTAAATTTTTTTTAATTTTTTTTTTTTTTTTACTGAAGTAAAGATAAAACATTTTCACAGAAATCTACAAGTTCTGTTGCTGGTGCAGGGTTTTCTTCTACTATGCATTTAGAAAGTGGGAATTAAATGTCAATCCCTTTATTATCTTAGGATTCAGCATGAACTCAGATTGATTTTTGTTTTGTATTTATTTTTTTTTTTGTGTGATTCACGAGACTCGAGTCTTCCAACCAAGCGACTTCATTCTGGCAAAAAAAAGTCAACACAAGCTACGTCGCGCACAAACCCGCGGTCGTTTCCTTTATCACTCTTACAGTTGCGAGGCGGGGTGGGGAAAAAAACAGGAGTGAAATAATTAAAAAAAAAAGAAAGGAAAAGAAAAAATGAAAAGAAAAAAGGAAAAGAAAAAAGGAAAAGAAAAAAGGAAAAGAAAAAAGGAAAAGAAAAAGGAAAAGAAAAAAGGAAAAAAAAAAGGAAAGAAAAAAGGAAAGAAAAAAGGAAAGAAAAAAGGAAAGAAGGAAAGAAAAAGAAAAAAGGAAAGAAGGAAAGGAAAAGAAAAAAGGAAAAGAAAAAAGGAAAAGAAAAAAGGAAAAGAAAAAAAGGAAAAGAAAAAAGGAAAAGAAAAAAGGAAAAGAAAAAAGGAAAAGAAAAAAGGAAAAGAAAAAAGGAAAAGAAAAAAGGAAAAGAAAAAAGGAAAAGAAAAAAGGAAAAGAAAAAAGGAAAAGAAAAAAGGAAATAAAAAAAGGAAAAGAAAAAAGGAAAAGAAAAAGGAAAAGAAAAAAGGAAAGAAAAAGGAAAAGAAAAAAGGAAAAGAAAAAAAGGAAAAGAAAAAAGGAAAGAAAAAAGGAAAAGAAAAAAGGAAAAGAAAAAAAGAAAAGAAAGGAAAAAAAAAAATAAGAAAAAATAGATTCACTCAGAAGAGCATTTAGAGGAGAGGAAATTAGTGATAGTTGGCGTCCTAGAGAGCAGGGTGCTGCAGGCAGGGTCACAGCAGGTCCACGCGGCGGTAGTACAGGAGGTAGGCTGTGCGTTCCGCAGTCGGCTTCACCACCTGGTACTGATGGATCACCTTCACGGCCTGGTCGTCGATGCGCAACCAGCCGTTGAGCCCGATTTGGAAGACGTCCGTGGTGTAGTGGCCGCCCGTGGCGCTGTTCCCGTGGTGATACACAACTGCAGGGAGACAGGAGTGAGGCACGGAGGCACCACACACACACACACACACACACACACAGCCGGGGAAACGGGGGATCAAAGGGACCCACAAAGATCACAGTTCAACTCTTAAGTGAAGGACTGAACCCACGACCTTGGCATTATTCATGGAGCAGGTCCAGAGGAGGGCAGCTAGGCTGGTGAAGGGACTGGAGCACAAGTCCTGTGAGGAGAGGCTGAGGGAGCTGGGGCTGTTCAGCCTGGAGAAGAGGAGGCTCAGGGGAGACCTCATCACTCTCTACAACTCCCTGACAGGAGGTTGTAGCCAGGTGGGGGTGGTCTCTTTTCCCAGGCAACTATCAGCAAGACAAGAGGGCATGGCCTTAAGCTGTGCCAGGGGAGGTTTAGGCTGGATATTAGAAAGAATTTCTTTACAGAGAGGGTTATCAGGCATTGGAATGGGCTGCCCAGGGAAGTGGTGGATTCTCCATCCCTGGAGGATTTTAAGACAAGACTGGATGTGGCATCAGTGCCATGGTCTGGTAACCACGGCGGTGTTGGATCAAGGGTTGGACTTGATGATCTCGGAGGTCCCTTCCAACCCAGCTGATTCTATGATTCTATGATTATTAGCACCATGTTCTGACCAACAGAGTCAACCCACTGCCCCTCATTGTTTTCTCCAGATGGGATGATCTGGCTTAGGCAACAATCTTTAAGTATTTTTTAGTTCTTGCTTACATTTGATTCTGTGTAGAATCACTGCATGGTTTGGGTTGGAAGGGACCTTAAAACCCATCTCATTCCACCCCTGCCACAGGCAGGGACATCTTCCACCAGACCAGGTTGCTCCAACCTGGCCTTGGACACTTCATAGAATAAAAGAATCAGCCAGGTTGGAAAAGACCACTGAGATCATCAAGTCCAACCCTTAATCCACTACCACCATGGTTACCAGACCACGGCACTCAGTGCCACATCCAGTCTCATCTTAAAAACCCCCAGGGACAGAAAATCCACCACTTCCCTGGGCAGCCCATTCCAATGCCTGATTACCCTCTCTGTAAAGAATTCCTTCCTAATATCCAACCTAAACCTCCCCTGGCAGAGCTTAAGACCACACTCATCCAGGGATGGGGCAGCCATAGCTTCTCCAAGAATTCCATCCCAGCCCCTCACCACCCTCACAGGGAAGAATTCCCTCCCAGTATCTAATCCAACCTTGCCCTCTGTCAGTGTGAAGCCATTCCCCCTTGCCCTGTCACTCCAGCCCCTTGTCAAGAGTAATATTCATCATGCTTCTCCAGCATAGCACATCTCATGATTCTAAACAAAGGGTTAAGTGAATTAAGAATCAAAAGCATCAAATTGCTTTTTGTAACTTCCCAGAGGATTTTCTGGAAAGGATTTGCCTCGCAAAGGCCATTTGCAATGTGTGCAGCACACCCTGCAGAGCCTTCCAACAGGCACTGCCACACTTAGGGGGATAATCTACACATTCACTCTGCTGACCACAAGAGTATTCTATTGAAACTGTTTGTAAATAAAAACCTCTCTAATGGCCTATTAAAAAAATCAAGTCAAACTATGGAGTGATCTATTTTAAAAAAATAAAAATCAGGGCACACTTTTCCAACTGGCTCACATTTGTCATCAGTGCAGTTATCCCCCTTCAACCATGGCTTTCATTTTCACTGTAATATTACTCTGAAAAAAAAGTTCTAGGAAAGAACCAATTATGAAAGAACCAATCTACAAGTTTCATATTTATTAGTTCTCAGTAACCTCCTTAACAAACCTGTGCACTGAACATCTCTGATTTAACTGCTAATTCCAAGAGAGACTCAAATTGCCTTCTTTCCTTAAATATCTCTTTTCTACAAAAGGCACAATACTCTCCATCTATACATGTGGGGGAATTTAGCAAGTAATTCTTTTACATTAGCCTAAACCTGAATTATTTTCTAAACTTTATTGTTTGACAGGTAGGCAAATTCTGGATATCTGAAACCTAATTCTTCAAAAGCTTGTTTTGATAATTCAAAATTCATCCAACAAGCTGTTTCTGTGGATGAGAATGCTGGTAGAAGGTTGAAATATTGTACTTTTCCACAGAAAGAGTCAGAAAAAAAATCAGTGGTAACTCAAGTCACCTTAAATCCGCTGCCTAAACTTGTCCCACGAAAATCACTATGGATAAAAACAACTGCACTGCCAGAAACAGTCCTGAATTTCCACAAGGGACAGGGATGTCCTTCCCTTCTGTAACCTCAGTGGTCACAGCTCCAAGTCACACAAGGCCACCAGTACTGGCATGGATTTGGTGACACAGAAGTTGGGGTTCAAGGGGATGCAAAGCCAGCATTCAGACAGCCTTTTCCAAAGACATTTGAAACATTATTCTGAGAATCTGTGCTGTATTTTAGTTTCAGCTTCTGCTGGTATTTTTCAGGGTGGATCTGCTACAAAACTTTTTGCAAAGTTGGATCGGTGAGATCCATAAATACAGATGTAACAATATACATGTATATACACATGCAAAAACCCTATTAAATACAAGAATTTGACACCCACAAGCTACTTCAGTATAATTTAAAAGAAAATACTGTCTATAATCCAGGGAACTCCAGTGTTTCTACAATTCCATATGAAGATTTTGCACTTGCAACACAGGGACCAGAGGCACAGAGATTAAATACCTGCAAAGAGCCGGTAGGTTCTTTGGCCTTTAAAAATTTTACTTTTCACACCAGGAGATAGTAGCTCTGTAGGAGGAAAACAAAGACAAAAAGGCAACAGTTAGAAAATTTCAAAATTTAATTTCAAGAGGATCAATTACTTCTCAGAGAAACCAACACTATCATAAAGGAGAAAGTTGAATTGAAATTTCTTCTGCAGCCTTTAAAGAATGATCATGGCTCTGATAACTCCTAATCAAGAGACTGAATTTTCAGGTTTGCTGAACACTGTAGTTTATGGAAGGCTTAAAAATACTACCAAAAATGAAGGAAAAAAAAAAAAACCAGAGCAAAAGATCAGACTCTTCATTTTTTCTCTTTCATTCCTGCTGTCAGGCAATGACAAGGCTGCATTTTCTATAAAACATCAGTTTCCTTCCATCAACCACTAATTATTTAAATAATTTGCCACTTCTCTGAATTAAATATGTGGTAAAAATATCCAGGATTACTTGGCAACAGCCTTGTAGAGGGACACAGCCCTCATTCAAGAGGATCACTTCCCATTATTGTCCTCAGCAGTCTATAATTACTCCATATTTACTCCAGCCTACAACCCTATTCCATAAATCCACAGGAAGTTCTCCTTTGGTCAACCCATTGTCTAGGAAGTGCCAAAGGTTTTAAAATCTTTCATCATAATGTTCTTTGCAAAACAGATGATCAAACTCTTACAGAGGCAATGTCAGGTTCAGCAAGACTGAACTCAGAAACCCAAATATGTTCTTTTTAAGAAGAAAAAAAAAAAAAAGGAGAAAGCATACCAAATATTCATTCAAATTACTGAGTTTTCAAACAACGATGAAAATAAAAATCTTGTGCAGAAGAAAGAAAATCGAAACACAGATACCCTGAGGAAACACTATGTTATTTTTTCTCTAAAGAGGGGGAAATTCTGCTCAAAAATCTTTACCTTTACTAATTTCCAGATCAACAGGATACTCAATATTCTTGATAAGCTTCTGACACCCCCCAGTTTTCTCGTACACAAACCGCTTGAGGTGCAGGACAAGAACAGGGGGCAGCTCTTCCAGTGTGACTCTTCTGCTGATCTCCACCTGGCACACACAAAGAACACCTGTAATTTCTTGTTAACTGCTCAAAATCACTCCTTCAAATGAGGAATAACTGTTTAATTTTAAGTACACTTGTAAAAAAAAAAAAAATTGTTATTGTTACTTAATTAATTTATGAGAAAGACTTCAGTTTATGACTTAAAGCCCACTGGATCTTCAACTAAAGTGGTGTCTTAAAGGACAACTTAGTATCTTCAAAGAGAAAAATACGAGTTATGACCACACTCTCCTCTACTAAATAGTGATTTTTGTGGATTGTTTGGTTATAATTATATAATGTTGCTGTCTGAAAAGGTGAAACTGAGCTCAGAATTGCAGAACAAAAATGTTTTGCCTTCCTAGAAATTAAGACATAAAAACACTTCTCAAAATAACTGCTTAAGGTTTTTTCTCCATTTTTTATTGGGAAAAATCTCTTTATTGGCAGTCATCAGCATGTTATTTTTCAATACAGGGCTTGATTCTGCTAGAACCCACTAAGGGTGGAATAGAAACTCATGGGGAAAAAAACTATTGTCTCTTTCCAAGCTTGAAAAGTAAAACTTCTGAGGTTCTCAAGGAGCAGTTTGAGAACCCCAGGGAATGTGAAGACTACCCCTAAGGAGTATGGGGAAGGGAACCTGGAAAAGTCAATGAGGGAAGGCCAATTTGTTGCTGAAGACACTGAAAACATCTGCAAATAGGAATGAGAATGAAAGGAAAATCACTTCAGTGAGGATAAAAATTAACCTCTTAAAAAACATTAACTATTGAATATTCAAAATTTAACCAACTGAACTGTAGGACCAAAAGGAACCAAAACATCTTTCTACAAATGCAAGTGAAATTTAAGTCAGAAACAGCAAGAGGATGTCACTCCATTTTAAACAGCTGTTTGCATTTAAAATGCCTAATTTAACACTGCATGAAAATCTGACTGATTTTCTGTTTGTATTAATACACACATAAAATTCAAAACCAGCTCGAAGTGATTAAAAAAATAAATGTTAAGATAAATCATTCACATATATTTGGAAGACTGCTCTTCTCCTACCTATTCTATGCCCACAGTTTAATCCAGATTAAAACAATCAGGAGACTGCAATAATTTTTACTAATATAATAATATTATTTTTAGCTTTATCAGTAATCCTGAGTTTCCCTTCTGTAAAATGGATACTAAATACTTCTTTGCAACACATTCTGGAAACTACTATCTGCAAAGTCCTTTGTTGGTTTTACAGACAATGATTTCAGTGTTTTTACTACAATTTTAGAACAAGAACAACTTGAATTTCTTTAAAAAAATAAAAAAAAAAGGTCTAGAAGACACTGTGGATAGTTGTATTTCCATCCAAACTCTGAAATAAGCCAGCCCAAACCTCCAGCACCTAATTTGAACACCCATTTCTTCCAAACCCCCTAATTGAGCACTGGGTTGTCAGTCAAGAAGTTAAAACCATCTGCAGGGAAAACCAAGAAATGAATGACTGGCAAAACAAGATCCATGTGGTAAATCATGATGAGCTTGCACTGTAAATGCTTCTTTCACATGGAAAACAACTGGAGAAAAAAAAATGTTCTGAGCATTCAAGGCAAATTTCAGCTATTCAAAGAAAATGATCCATCTTTTTTTTATCTCACCCTATTCTCACTTGGAGTATTTAGAAAACTCACAGATACAGACAAGAATGAACACCTACAACTCCAGAGTTACCCACAGTGTACAGGGAATTTCCACCTGAGCAATCCAGGCACACCAGAGGTGATATTCTTTACTGCTGCCCACAATAAGGAGCAAGGCACTGCCTTAGAGAGGAAAGTTTAATTTATTACCCTCTGCCCAAGTTTTCAAACTGCAAAGCCCAAGGCAAGCTTTTCCTCCTTGGAAAGATTTTCCTATTGCAGTTATTACTATTATGTATTATTTGAAAAAGGAGATAAAAAAATTTTGCAAAGCTGCTTGAGAACGTAAAATAAAACATCCTGGTACTTAAAGTAACAGAGAATCACAGGGCTTGGAGACCTCCAAGATCTTCCCCTCTGAATCAGGTCAGACCACTTGTGTAAATCCTGAGCTGTGCTTCTCCAGCCCTCTCTTACAGCAGCCAGGATGACTCCACAAGCACCACAGGCACACCTAGTCCAGCTCCTAGTCCTAATTTACTGACCAAGTATCACTGAGAAAAATCAGCCTTCTCTTTTTCAGAGCAGCCTTTAACACACTAATTTTTACATCTGGATCCATCTCTCTACTTCCATGTTTTTATTTCTTGAGGCTGAACAGCTCCTCCCCCTTATTCCTTCCTTTTACATCACAGTTTTTATACCACCATTCATTTTCATTGGTATTTTCCACGTATTTTCCAACTATGAAGAACATTTCTCAAGGTGTAATTTTTGGGGCTGTCCTGGGCAGGGAGTTGGACTTAGGTGATCTTTGGGGGTCCCTTCCAACTCAGGATATTCTCCAAGTCTGTGAACCAATCACCTAAAACTGAATATAATATTACTGACAAGCTGTTTTTTTAGGTGTACAGCAAACCAGTCACCTACAGATGCCAAGGACACTGAATGGAGGTGTTACTGGCTTTTGAAAGATTTCAGATTATTAATCCAGAGAGAAAGATCATGATCATCAGATATTTTAGAGAGGTTCTACACTGACTTCTACCAGGCCTCCCATCAATGAATATTTCCATTTTTGATCTGTAAGAGAAGTGTGGAAACCAAAACCCCTCAAGGACAGCCACACACACAA
Organism: Chiroxiphia lanceolata; assembly: GCF_009829145.1. Lineage (NCBI taxonomy): Eukaryota > Metazoa > Chordata > Aves > Passeriformes > Pipridae > Chiroxiphia > Chiroxiphia lanceolata. The sequence continues at coordinate 6,308,866 of NC_045649.1, read as the reverse complement.
CCAGGTAAGTGTTCTGCTCCGGGAGTTTTCTTCCTAAAGCAAGAGCCTGCTTTGAAATGATACTTTGAAGAGCTGCTCCTTTACTAACAAAATCTGGCAATTCCCAAGAATCTGTATGTTATGATCAGCTAAACATAACAATGTGTATTATTACCACAGTTCACTCTGTTAATTTAATATACACTGCAGTAAAATCTCCAATAAATTACTACACCAGCTATTTACAGGGGTGCTTTTGGTTAAGAGTGAATTCTTTTCCTCTCAGTGTATGTGCTCACATTTTACTGCTGCAGGACACTTGGGAAAGCTCCTCCCTCTTTTGTTAACATAAGAGTGTTCAAACAACTATCTGTAAAGCAAAAGCTGTATAAAAACCCTTTTAAAAACTTTAGCAGTTGGCTGTAAAGAAAAGGCTCAGCAGAACACACCTCCTGCTTGGTTTTTGTGGTGTATCCCTGGACAGACTCTCTGGCCACCAAACTTTCCAAGGCATCCTGCACTGTGCGGATCTTGTCTGACTGGATGTCCAGCTGCAGGGTGAAGAAAGGTTGCAGTGTAGCAGACTCCTTGGAACTCTGCTGGTAAACAACAGATCTATGGGGGAGAAAAAAAAAAAAAAGTTAAAATGTAATAAAGTGTAATTTTTGACAATAAAGAACCTTCAAGTCAGAATAAAGTAACTCAATTTGTATTAAATTCAAAGCGACACACAAATACAAAGGCTAAGCTTTAAGTTTCAACGGGAAACACTCACTGCCATTTAAAGGGTTTTAACATCCACTAAGGACATACTGAATGGGATATAACTGAATTGTTTTATTTATGCAGAGATTAAAACAGCTATTGGATAAGCATCAAAAGGTTAAAGAAAAAGCCTGAAATTTCTGATAATGCATTTTAAAAAGAAATTCACCTCCAGGCTCTTTTTGTGTGAGTTTTGAAATTCCATTTCCCAACAGATCTTCAGAAGTGCGAAGTCCTAATGCTTATCTGTGATCTGCTGTAAAAATTATAACTGATTCAAGATTCTCCAATAAAAATATACTGATTTTTTAGTCACTTCACTAAGACCAATTTCACAGTGATTTTAAATTGTTTGCTTAAATCTTGCCACAGGAAATAGAAACTTTGCTCCATCAAAGACTGGCATTTCCTTTTCCTCCCATCGTTTTCTGTGTCCAGACTTCCTCCATGTACTTACTCCTTTGTACATAAATTGGAGCCTTTTGGAAAACTAGCAGAGGCAATGACCTGGGGCATGAGAACATGTTTTCTGGGTTTTTTGGGGTTTTGTTTTTGTTTGAAGTGTGTTCAGTTGCAGCTTTTAAGTAGGTTGGCTTGGTGAGCACTGTTTTGTGCACTGCACTAAGTGGATCTTCCTGACTTTCATTTGTCTTAAACCTCACTGAAAAAAAAAAAATGAAGATTTTTTTTTTAATTTTATTTTGAAGGTAATATTTGCATTAAAAAGCTCCAGCTTCTACAAAAACGTGGCTTTACACACAGCCAAAGAAATGATTCATTTATTATGGTGGTGTGCATTACAAGGCTTGAAAACACAATTATAATTAACACAGCTCTGATCCATGTGGCCATGCTGGAATGTCTCCAAGTCAGGTAGGAAATGATGATCAGATTAATGCAGGTTAAACAAAAGAGCCCCTTTGACTCAGGGAAAGCCCTGAAGCACCAACAGAAACAGCCAATGCAGCTTTATATTGGCAAATATGTATCCTTTAGAGGAAAGGGAGGGTATGGAAAACAGCAGCATCTTTATTTCAGTTTAACACTTCCTCCTTGGCTGCGTTAAAGGACAAAACCTTCAGCACATGGCAAGAGCAGTGTTTCAATAAACAAACCTGTCCCTGCTTTTGGATACACTTCCTAAGTATTTTTTTTTAAGCAAACTGTTACTGAGAGCAATAATCCAGAGAAAAATGTTAACAGCTCCAACTGTGTTCAAGACCAGGTATCAAAATTTAATGAAAAATAGCAATAATATTCTCAAATAAGAACGTTAAGAAAAACTTTTAAAAAAAAAATATTAGAAATTATATTGTAATATTTGTTCAGAACATTTTCTTCACAAAGATATGTAGGAATTGATATGATAGCAAAGCCTCTGCTGGATTATGATTTTTCTGTAGCAGCATCACTTATTAGGATAACTACAAATCTCAACTGGACAAGGGAAAATGCATCATTTGCAATGAATAATTAATTGGGCACTGCATTAATTCTACATTAAGAATTTTTCAGGTAAACCTTGTACTTGCACATTTAAGTTTCACATTGCTAAGGAAGACTTTATGGGTTGTCTGCCTAATAGGTATTTAATAAACTCAAGCCTTGCAAGGCCAGCCCAAAGTTTCCCAAGCCTTAAGCTTCCCAATTCAAAAGTTTCCCAAACCTGAAGATGCCAATTCAAACCATCTTTTCCTGGCTGCTTTTTCCATTTGTTTCTTTCCAGTTTCTGATGCTTTCATTTAGTGCAATTCTACTGCCATTTCCATATTCAATCCTTCCTATCTCCACCCTCAGCCTCAGAGATGAGGTTTTCCAACATCCCATGGGATGCTGTTCCTCTGGCAAATTGTGTGGCCTGGCGTGTGGATGTGGTGACAGGAAACAGCAGATGTTGGATTGGCCCCTTGATGCAAGTTTTGGCCTTTTTCAGCATCACCTTTGCTTTCCATCATTTTCTGTGGACTTCCACAGAAAACAGCATTCACTCAGTATTTTAATACAAAAACTAATGGAATCAAGTAGAGATCTAAACAATCCCAGCCACGATAAATACATTTAAGGTATTAACAACCCCTTGGGTACGTGAGCCCTGGATGCAGAATTCCATCAATACCTACAAACATCTGTCTGCCAAATTCTATGGAAAATATAATTTTATTTGCCAGTTGTCTGGCTCAAAACCCAGCAGAATAAATAATTTCAGAGCATTTCACAGGCAGAAGGCACTAGCCCACGTTATTCACACTTCTAGACTGAATATCTGGCAACACAGAGAGTCAAACACCAGCAATTAAGTGTCTGTCTCCAATTTAAAAATAATTCTTCAAGTCTAGCAGTTTTGTTTTGAATATGTTTTTAGCAAGTGTTTACTTTGCTTTCATTTTAAATTACACATTTCTCCAAACAAATCATGAGGCTTCCTTTCCAAAAAATATTCTTTCAGGATCTACTTTCTGCCTTCATCTGGTATCAGACCTGAATATAAGTAATGTCCCACATTCTTTTCATTCCAGTAACATCTTGTAGTAATTTATATTTTTCCAGACTCCTTTTGCTTTTAACATTTATTAACTATTACACATAACTTTCTCTGGGAAGCATTAAGTGTCTAAAGGACTAAAAGCCCACAATTTTTTACTTTATTTCACTCACAAGACTTAACTCTTTGTAAATCTCATTATCTCTCAGTATCCTTATTTACAACACGAGTTAAGAAGGAGTTTTGTGTTCTCAGAGGACACAAAAATTAAGCAGCTGGAATTCTTAAGACATTAATATTCCAAGCATATATATTTTCTACATGCAATGTTTTGCTGCTCAAAATTTTTTCTTTGAAGACACTTAAAAGTACTGTACCTTATGTGACCACCAAAGATATCAGTGATTGGAGTCTGCACAAAGTCAGCCTGGCGAGTGACTGAGGACTTGTTGCGAGGTCCCACTTGCTCCCACTCGTCCTCACTGCCTTCCCCTTGTTCCTCCTGCTCCTCTTCCTCGGGAACAGCCTGAGCCTCGGGGCCGTTGGACACCGACAGTTCTTCAAGTGACCAAGAAAAAAAAACCCCACGTTGAGTTTTTTTACAAATAAAACACATAAATAGGTAATGAATTTAAAAGGCAAATAATAATAATAATAATAATAATAATAATAATAGTAATAATAATCTTTTCCAAGGATAAAATGCTTCCACGGATCAATTGATTTGATAAATAAGAAAGAGAACAAGCATTTTCCAGGCTCACTCCTAGCTGGACACATCCTGTGTTCACAGAACCCAGCTCACTGATGACTGTATGTAAATAAATGGAGTTTTCCAGCAAAGTTTGATATATTTATAGCAGTAAATTTATGGGGTAGAAAATTAGAAAGTCAAGTGTTATTCTGAAAACATAATTAAGCTATTATTAAATGCAACTCCTTCTCTGCACAGGTATTTTACAGGGAACCCAAGGCTTAGCAAATATTTTCTCTGCAAGTGCCCAAGTCAGGAGGCTATAAACTGCTCACAGCTACAGAACATGTGGAATGAACATTTTAGATCTTAAAAACTTTACCCAACTAAAGAGAAATCGGATAACTAGGGGATCTTAACTCTATACTTGGCTAAGGCTCACAGTATTTTGTTTCATTTTTAACAGGGGGCTCGACCATAAAGCCACTATAAAATAAAATGGCATTTCACTTTGCATACAATTCTGGTAATTCTTCCAAAGAAAAATTCTTCACCGACTTTGTCAGTAGGAATTTTAAAATCATTTAATATGCTGGTTTATACTGGATATAAATTAGCCTTTAGTCTAGAACTTTCCACTTCAAAAAGAAGTGGCTTAAAGATCAGTGAAAAAAGACACTGATCTATTCTGAGCTCCCACTGAGAGAACCAAAACCCCAGAAAACAACTAGGTATTAAGAATGACAAACATCCCTATGCTTCAGACAAGATCAGTCAACTTGAGTTAACCTCAAATAATGTATATATTTGTAATATAGAATTTTATTGGCCAGGAGGACCAGGTATATGACTGATTGTCATTCAGAGCATTTACAGAATGATGGTGCTCTTCTAAATACCCAGGAACTTCAGATCATTTATAAACTACAGAATGGGCTCATTTTATCCAGATTTTAACAAAAAATATTTTGTTAGTGTCAGAGTCCCCTAAAACATAGCATTCTACCCATATCTCAACATCTACTCTAAACATTACTCTGTGTTACAGAATCACCACACAAACACAGTATTTGAAATAAATTGTTTTCTACCAAGGGAAAAATATCCACTAACTTTCATTATGTGGAGAGAGAAGTTTCTTGAGGGTCAGCATTTCTTCATGTAGTCCATTGAGGATAAATCCCAAGTATTCTTCAGCATCCTCTTGCCTGCCCTGAATAAAACATTTTTTTCAATTAATTCTATGACATTTTCATGGTTTCCTTTTAACAGAAGGTACATGACATGGACCATCCAGCTTTCTCCTATTAATTTAGCTTATTCAGCAACCACTCAGCCTAAGTTATAATGTCAAATAAAGTTTAAATTTTACTATAACAGCACCTCATTTTTAACCAGTTCAAACCAAACTGCCCTAAGCAAATACACCCATAAGCTTCACATGGCATTTTTGCATTCTCCTCAATACAAATTCCATTTAACATGTGAGCTGGGGGTTTTTTTCCCTTATTTCTTTTAAAACCACTATTAAGAGTTGCTGTCAAGCCACGGCCAAATCAAAAGATGGTTTCCAACTATTACCTTTTCTTTAAATTGAAACTAAACCTGAAATAGTATTTTGAAGTCTCCGGACCTTTGACCATTCCAGGCTGAATCCCTCACAAAAAATGAACAACTGCTCATTTCTTAAATGTCAATCCATTGGTAACTTCACTATAAAAAGAGATGTTCCATTCCAACAGTAACTTTTTCATTATTCTGACACATCAAACTGCCAAACCTATAATTAACTCATTCAAGTCCCAAGACATTATAATGAGCTATCAATTAGTTGATTTTTGTGGTGTTTGAGCACAGAATCTGATGTGTGGCTTCACACAGTTTCAGTTACAGGGAGTCAAGGAGTTTAAGTCCCACCTTTTCTGACAGACTCGACTTTATAACCGTCAAGAGTCTATAAATGTAGGTCGGTTCAAAGGCAGCTCCTGGTCGGATGTCTCTCACTATTTTATCACCCAAAGCTGCAAAGCAAAAGAGAAATAAATATAAGTAACAACATAGAGAAGTTTTTTCTACATTATACATTAATATTCTCCTCACACATCACTGGATTTTGGAGCTCAGCATTTACTTACTAATAGTTTTATTTTAATCTCTTATCTGTAAACATGTTTTAAAAAAACCATCTTACATCACCCTGCATAGACTGACAGATGCTCTAGAAAAGTTAATAAACACTCTGAAGATTAACAAGAATATCCACAGCCATCATAAAAGAACACTCTAGTTCTATTTAAATTTTTGTACTCGAAGAACACTTCTTAAAAGCTTGTATGTATTTGCAATTCTAACAGATCATTTTCCCTCGCTGGAGGAAAAAAAAACAAACCAAGGAACAGTTTGACAGAATGTTCCACCTAATGGCAATAAAAGGCCTCAAAACTGTACTTGAAAACTACACAATGAAATGACCTAGAAGTATAATAAGTTGCATAAGCCAGTGAGATTTGTTTTACAGAAAGAAACCACAGAAATGTCTGAACTGTTTGGAAATCACTGGAACAACCAGCTCCTTGCAACATTTTCTTATCACGTTACATAAAAAAGTTTCAGGAATGTGCTTGTTTCTCTAAGTTTGTAATACAACAGACTCGGTTTAAAATTAAGATTAAAAAAACTGAAATCTGTAAGATAATTTATTTGCATCAAAAAATCATTCTATTCCTTGCTACATGATCATCATTGAGCCTAAATCTGCATTAGCAGGAGTCATACACTTCTAAAGCTTTCACTCCGGAATCAGAAGCCAAGATAATATTCCTGCAGGCAATCTGCAACTGCTCAACAGACCTGTTCTGGCCCCTTTTGTTCCAAATGAATGGGAGAGTTCAGGATTTAAGGAAGGATGACAGAATTGAGCAATGTGATAAACCAAAAAGCTGGAAATAGGTAAGGAAGGAAGTGGAGTAAAATACTGTATTTTTTACATGATTTTGTTAGAAAGGGCACGTTGTGAGACGAAATTTTAAAAATTAAGTGAACCTTCAACAAAAGCTATTCTTATTGCACTTGTACATTGGTCAACCACATAGAAGAAAAAATTTAAGGTGTAACATCTCTGACTTCTTGACATGAATCACCAATAAGAAAAAGTGCAACACTGACACAAAAGCAACAGCAAATTTTGTAAGGTATTGAGAAATCCCAAAATCCCAAAGAGCCCTGAAGAGGATCAAGCACCAGTATTTAGAGGTCTCAAGTACATCACCCAATGAGATCCTTACCCCAAAGCCTTCTTACCACCACTTTATGACTTTTCTGCTCCTATTCCCACTCACCTTGCTTTGCTTTAGGAGGTACAGGCATATTAGTGAACTCATTCATTAAACGAACACTGCAACAGAATGGAAGGAACAACTCCACATGAGCAGCAGGTTAAGACTTAGAAGGACAAATAATACAATCAGATCATTGCCATTATGACTGCCAAAAACCACAATATCATGACAAAGTCTGAGTAAAGACATAAAACCCAACCTGATCGTTGCAATGAAACCCAGGTGTTCGGTTGGTTCATTTTTGCATATTAAACACAAATTTACAACTGATACTCCCGAGGCAACAGGAAGTATCCTCCTTGACTAGTCAAGCAGTTGTAAAATACCAAGTTCATTATAAAAGACATGGATCACCCAAAAACCACACGAGAGAGACTTCTGGATACAGAGCAAGTTTCAACAACGACCATTTGTTATTTCTGAACGAGCTCAGTCAGATCCCAGACTCTTATTCCCTTTTCCCAAGCTACTTACAAACTGTCTAGCATTGGAGTTGAGGTACACGGCCTCTGCGATTTGGAATACATTGGAATGGACTTCATTAAATGATACATTGGAGGGCAAGCAACCAAGGCCTGCAGGGTCTATGCAGTGGCATTAAGGAAATATGCAGAAAATTCATCTGTATATTAACCAAATATTCAGTTATATTTCAAATGCTATGCAAACTTTATATTTTTATTATGTCGCTCGATCCCACAATACTGGAAAAGAAGATAAAGTTTTATCACAACATTAACCAATGATGTGTAGAAGTTATACTAAAAAAAACCACAGCTTTTTATAACATGCAGTGATTTCAGTGACATTTTAATCATGGCAAAAAGGAAAACATTTTGTCTAGGAGCAGGAGAGGAAAAGAACTTTCATAGGAAAGGCTTTATAAAATTAACAATTTGAAAATTGGCAAGAGGTAACCTGTAACATGCTTTCTGAGAAGAATGGAAGAAGCCGACAGATTTTACGTCAAAGGTGGTGATTCACCCCTGTACCCAAACCAAAAGTAACCCTCTGTGATGTGAGACATTCTGCACTGTCAAGAGGTGGGAGCAACCAGTGAAACTCCAGAGCACAGAGGGAGAATAACAGTTTAAAAACACCTACTTGGTGAGACCAGTGAACACAGGAAATGCATTAAAAGACTGGAGGGAAATGACAATAAAGGCATCAATCCCAACAGTTTCAGAGAGAGATTAATTTGATCCCTACGGTGTGCAAAAATTGAATAATAAATTCCCATGTAACACTTCAAGACTGAAAAAATGGGAGCTAATATGTATATGTAACAGCTGAGTGCACAACTGGTTACATAAGATAAAAGCTGAAGTTTAAAGCACAATTGTTGGTCTGGAAATAGTTTATTAGGCTATGTCATGATCAGTCTTGAAACTGGTCTTAGTATTTTTCCCTTGCAGTGCCAACACTCGGGGTATCCCAACTGTCACTCACAGTGAGCCTTGCTAACACAGGAGATAATTTTAAAAATTATTAATGATTTTTATTAATATCATAATACAGCACTGAAGGACAATCTCCGTTCCCCAGGGTAAAAGTTATTTTTGCAGGGGAATACAATTCCAATACATTAAGAGCAGGCTCATCCTCCACAATGTAATGTGCAAAAGGAATATTTTAAACAATAATAGAGACAGCCTGCTCAACAAAAACCCAAATGATCCCCTTATCAACTGCCAAGACAAAGCCCAAGAGTCAGGACAGTTACTTCAAGTACAGAAGATAAATAACCACCTAAATTGATGCAAAGAGTAAACATAACTAGAAATTAAAAGGTTTTCAATGGGGAGAAAGTTACAGTTCTGCAATATTTTGACACGGGTAACAACTGCAAACAGGATTGGAGGGGAACTCTGGACATGAGGCTCAAGGATCCCAAATCCCCCTGGATTTCTAGTTGCAACATTTCACATCTTAACCACAGCAGCAGGATCTGGGAAGACAAACACTTTTATAAAATACTTACCAGAGAAATCCAGAAAAACTCTGACAGATACACTATACAAATTTTAACTTAAAGAGTATTATTTTTCCAGGGAAGGATACAGCATTGATGTAGCACCAGTTTCCTTTGTTGATCAGCCCTCGGGGTTGCAAAGACACTGGTTTATGTATTAGCCTTACACTTTCCAGTATTTCTGCAGGATGAGAAACAGTAAATTGAGCATCAACAAAACTCACATGTGGCCATCAAACACGTATCTGTTGCTGCATCACAAAATAATTCAGTTCAATGTACAAGATTCCCAGATACTTCAGCAAATCATTTTCACTCCATTTAAGCACTGCTTGTATTTCAAACCAGATGTGTTTCTTCCACCGGAGACATCCTGGAATTCGGGTCAGGAGGATGCTGGGACAAAAACCAACCACTGGCATTTCAAAACTGACAAGACCTATTTGGTTTTATTTTTGTTTCCCTAAAAGCAGATACTTTTATTTACACAGATACACAGATATAAAATCCCATTAGCTGGCAGCACTTGTCCCCAGTTTTAGGAAGTATTTCCCAAATTCTTCTGCCTTGAAGGGAGATGAAGATGACAGAGCAGTCCCAGTTTACAAGTTTCACCATCCACTATCTTACAACAGAAACATCTCAGTGCAAACAGACAGACAGATGTTACTGTGCTCTTCAGAACAGGCTGTTTTATTTACTGGTTTAAGACTTGCAAAATCTACGAGATACCAGCCTTACATAATGGAATTCCGACTGTTTTCCTGCTTCCAAAACCTTCAGCAATGAAGTTTAAAACTTAGAAACCACTGCACATAATTGTGCCTCAGTTATGAAACAAGAGCAGCACAGGGAGTTTTTCCAGGAATCCTGACCTGTTATTTAGGTCCCCAAATAAAAACCATTTAAAGAAAATATTGGAGCTGGTGTATCTTAAATTTGCAAAATAAGGACAAGAGGGATACAAGTCAGAACAAACAGATGTAAATGAACGTGGCAATTGTCTACCAAGGGGGTTATTTATTTTTACAATAGATGTGAGGACCTTTATATGCTACCCTGCATAAACCTAGAGAGTTTGAGCTGTTCTCTAGAAGGACAGATAAAATAACATGACACAGGTGGAAAAACAGAGGCACAAAGCCATAACTAAGCAGAGGAGGTGGCAGAACTGCCAACAAAATCCACGTCCTTCTACTTCCAAACTATCTCCTTACCTATAAGACTGTATTTCCTGCAGATACCACCAGTTCTAACAAAATCAAAATAACAAAAAATAGGACATTTTTACATCAGTCATCTATTACATAAAGAACCTGGCAGTTGAAAGAGCAGACAAAAAAATAAGATGTAAAATGGAAAATGCAGCAGAGAGGCAGGTGAAAACTCCCCTGTGAGTGTTGAAATAGTTACTGAATTACTGCTCAAGTATTTCAGGATATATTAACATTTGAATTGTGTTGTGCACACATACAATCTTTCTGTTAATATAACTTAGGATAAAATAGAGGAAAAAAATTATATTTTGAATGTCTATCAGCAAATTTTGACATTAACTCTTCCCTATTTTTGCACCATGCTAAAGAAAGATATTATTAGGACCTTTAGCATCCTCTTGTGGTCATAAAACTGCTTTGTAGCAGTGTCTAGTGCAATTACTGTGAGTTTATTTCTTTTAACAAAGAATTACCTTTGTGTACAGCATTCAATACCACATCTCCATCTAATATTTACACAGAAACTAAGAGAACTTTTACAAGAGTATCAGAAGAAAAATACACTTAGAACCATGAAAAAAAAGTCTTAAAATTTCAAAACCTGTTAGAAAGCTCAAGTTATTAATAAAAAGAACTCACATTCCCTTTGGAGAATGACTTGTGAAAAGGTCTCAATTTGAAAATGGATCTAGAACAGTATTAACATTTTTGTAGGTAAACAAAACACATTTTGCTAAAGTTTATTCACCAGGTCTTGTTATTACAGATACCTGCCAACTTTTTTCTAGAAAAGGTTATTTCCTTATCAAAGCAAGTCCAAAGTTTAACAAGAGAGGAACCATGTGGACACAGTCTTCAGGTTGAAGACACTTGTTAAAAGTTAGGAATTTAACACCTTAGACATTCAACACTCAGCCTGAGGCCCCTATCTGGAGAATATTTTGTCTCTCAGATCTTTCTTCAAACTGGACAACGATTAAAAAAATCCCAGGACAACACTGCTGGATAACCCTACACAAAATCAGCATCTGCAGGAATGCAACAGGCTACATTTATGAAGTCATTTATAACACCCTCAAACCTTGCATGTCTCCACTCCACAACTCCTTAAGTGCTCCAGCACTTACCTACCTTTACAATAAGAAAATATTTTCTAAGATGTAATATTGAAACACCTTTCTTACAATTTGAACTAATCCCTTTCTTTTTCTCTAGTCTTGGGAGAACAGTGAATCATCATGTGAATTTAGATCAGTGGTCACTCCAACAATCTCAACTGAGACAAAGTAAATCCAAATTTTTCATGTTTGCCTACACGGTTTTCAAACCTTATTTCTATTTTCACTGCTGCACTGTGGAATCTTCCTTGAGAATTAATGCCCAGAGACTGGCATTTCCATCAATTCCTCAACAGCAACAACAGAATTAGAGTTATCTTCCTCCTTTTCCATGTAAATTGGTATTAACACACAGTGGGGAAAAAAACTTCTTCTTCAGCTTTACTGAGGACACTCCTCAACTCCCTAAACCTTCCAGATCCTTTTCTCTAATTCTACTGCCACCCATGAGTGTGGGTGTTGAACAAAGCACTGAGGTTCCTGTTTTCCAAACAGCACAGAGAACACCAAAGAATGGAAAATAAAGAAAAACCTCCTTTTTCCACAGAGCAAAGCACTGATTACATTTACATGTTCACATCTTCAAGTAAACATTTTACACCAAATTCAGCAGCATTTGAATTACAGAAATTGCAGCAACATAACTCCTACCTAAAGCAGCTACTATGAGCAGCTGAATTCCTCTTATCTACACTCAGATTATCCCCCTGCCCAAACAACTAATAGTGAAGGTGCAAAAGAGAACTTGCATAAAAATGACATTGCTATTTTACTACATTTAAGACAAAACAAAAAGCTCTGCTCCCACCTGGTGGCAAAAAATAGTACAGAAACAGTAAAAGTTCAGGAAGTTAACTTAGAGCTGAAGCAACTTGGACAAGATAAAAAACCTTTTTCATTTATGGCAAGCAGTTTTAGCTGTGTGCTTGTCACAAAATAGTTTTAAGTTAAAAGTCATTACTAAAGGATAGCTTGAGATTTTAAGACTACATCGTTCTCCACATATGTGGTATCATACAAACTGGAATCACCTGCTCATACATTTTTAATACAGTCAACTGTGTTTGTAACACCTAAGTGGAAAGTACAAATTATTCTGACAGCTTTTCTCTCAACAGACAGTTCTGAGCAAGGAGGGGAGGAGAGGCAGGATCTACTTCTGGGCATTTTGAATAGTTATCTCTCCAGGTCAGCTTCTGGCAGAGTGGGAATCTGACTCGAAGCTGCCACACTCAAAACATCACTGCACTTGTAAATCAGTTTGTAGCACAAATGGCAGGATTTTTCACCTGCCTTTTCACGTACAGACTGATTCACAGATTTAAATTAATTACTTTTGTCCCAACATTCATGAATTAATGACACAAAATGGAACCAACTGGGAAAACTTGGTGTTTTCTGACCGAATCTGCAAAAAGGATCTCCTGCATTTTCTAGCATATCTCATTAGAACCACAAATATGACAGGAACAACAGCCTTTGTATCACTTGTTCCCTTTCCTGATGTACCCTCTGGACAGCTCCTTATGGTTTTTCTTGAGCAGGCAATAGCTAGCATTGTTTCTGGATAAAATAATATTGTTTATAATAGTTAAGGATAATTCTTCAAAATTGGAAGGACAGACCTCTCAAACAGCACATCAGTAAATACAATATTCCTGAATTAGAATTTCTGAAGAAAGACCTATTTAGATGCTACACTTCAGCTGCTGTTCAGTGTCCAGGAATTTCAGCTACTTTGGTGTAAATACATTAATATTCTTGTTGCAATGGAATGCACCACAAGATAATAAATACTGGATAATGTAACACCATTTCCTATTCTCCTTGTTACAACAGCACAGAGCTGAACACAATCAGCCTATTTAAAATCACAGCTCATTTAAACACGTTGTTTGACAAGTGGCAACAGTTTTACCGTATCTGGGATAATGACATGGCAATCCCTGGTTGGAATGTTTACTCAGAGGGATACAAAACTAGTTTATTCAAATTACAACCTTCGTGCAGTGTTTGAACAGTTGTCTTATTACCAGGGGAACATCACCAGAGGAATGTTTTCTATGAGTATTGCACACTCCTGTTTACAAGCAGAGCTAATACCCTTCCAGTGTAACATCCACTCGTGTGTATTAACTATACCTGCAATCTTTATGGCTACAGGATCCTCTGAAACTGGAACAGGTCCCTCTTTGACTTCAACCTGTTTTTCAGGGACCAGAGGAGATGTGGCAGGAGGGGTATACTTAGTCTCAACATAGACCACAGATGTGGAAGCAGAGGGCTTGGAATTGTGAAAAAGACTAGCCCACGATTTTGCAGGCTGATTAACGGGGACTGATCCTGCAACCGGGACCGTTGCCTCAGTAGTAGGTGAAGCTTCCTCAGGCTTAGCTTGGTCTGAGTCAGTGCTTTCCACAGTGTGCAATTCTACCCCATTGGCAGCTGTGTCCTCACCAGAGGATTCAAGTGTTTGTCCATTAGTAACGCCAAGACTTTCAGTAGTATCAGTACCAGCATAAGACTGTACACCAGCTGTCCTTAGGGGGCTATCTCTGACGGCCTCTGAGGGGAGGCAAAACTGTTCAGAATTAGGAACTCGGCATACCTCGGGCTGCCCGGCAGTCCTGGCATTGTCCAGAGCGCTGGGAACGGCCCCAGCAGGGACAGCTCCAGGCACGAAGTCCACGGAGTTGTCCGGGCTGTTGCAAGTCCTTGGCGTGGCCAGGGAGGGGATGTCTCCTGCCAGCTCCGTGTCCTCCGTGGGCAGTCCCGAGGAGTTGGCGTGGCCGTTCACCAGCGCCTCCGGGGGGGCCAGGCCATCGCTGACATCTTCCAGGTAACTGTAATAGCCAGGGGGTCTTTTCTTCTTCTTTTTGCGCTCCCTCTGCCCGAGGCCTCCGGACAAGGCGTCGTTTTCCGCGTTGGAGCCGCTGTCCAAAGCCAGGCCGGGATCGCTGAACTGGCAGTCGATGGAGTTGTAGTTGGTTTCACTGAGAGCATCGTCGGGGGGTTTCTGAGCAGGTGCACAACTGAGGATGAATTCTGGAGCCTGAGGATTCAGAGTACTCGAAATACTGTAGTCGGTGTTATTTAGGACAGATGATTGCGTCTCAATGACTTCGTTAACACCAAATTCAATTCTCTGATACTCTTCCCCTGGACAAGAGAAGGCAAATCTCAGTTAGAGAACTACAGCAAATCAAGAAGCTACAAAAGCAAGAAAAAAAACCTCCTTATTTTTCTCCAACTCAACTACATTCCCTCAAACAAAAGTAATTCTTAACCTTGATCCTGCAGACCATTTCAAAACATCATTTTCTTAAAGATAGAAGCATGATTCAGGTTTTCTTACACAGAGTATGTAATTTGTGCAGCCCCTGCAAATAATCCCCATAAAATTCACCTCTTAAGTAAAACTATTAAAGCCCAAAGCTTCAGCAACAATCTGCATTAAGTTAATTACTGAATAATTGCCTATAAAATATGGTGCAATATTTAACCCGACATTTCTTCTAAAGTCAGTCTTTCCCACTGACAATTATAAAATCCAAGCCTCACCTCTAATTTTTCCACATATGAAGTTTGGGGTTTGGGGGGCTGGATTTGGTTTTCTTGGTGTGATCTATTATAATGAAAGGTTTAACACAATCCTTAATAACTCAGATATATTTTCATTAATTGCATGGAAACACTGAAATTACAGGTTTTGAAACTTTAAGCTCATTGATAATTTATTTCATCAGAAGTGAATTTATTACTAAGAATATTAAATATATGATTCCAGGTTTTTCTGACAAGAAATACAACTGATACTCAACACAAGTCAGCATTCAACTTGTACATATGAGCAGTACTGAAAAATTATGGACAGGCTTTTTTGTTTTATTGATTTATTTATTTACCTTGGAACTTCAGAGAAACACTAAGAAATATTCTCATGGAAGGCTGCAGTATCCCAAAATATTGTCAAAGTTGTGCAGTTTGATGGCATTTAATTAGTTATAATGCATGTGTGCTAACTAGTAATACTGAATACTTCAGTTACAACTCAGTAACTATAAAAAAGAAAAGAGATAAAAGGAATGCTAGAGGTAAGCTCACATTTTAGCCCTGGAAGTTTTGTAGCTCTTTATGATACTTATGTTACTGTACCAAACATATTAGTTTTAATATTTTGTGTTTCCTCAAAGATGGGGCTAAAACATGCATTTCAAATTTCTAAGACTGTAACTACAGAACCAAACACCACCAGGTATTATTTCCAAAGGAATATAAGGGGATACACCACTGAATTTTTATGATTTTGTGCAACTCACTGTGTCTGACATGTCAACAAATGGGTATTTTTGAGTACATCACAGACTCGATAAAAATGAGGTAATAATAGTTCCCAAGGAAAAGACATTATTCACACACCTAAGGAAATAATCCTATGGGAGGACAGAATCTAGTGGGGAATGTTTTGATACATGACTGTCAACACAACAGCTTTGAAACTCTCCCAATATTTTCTAGAAAAGTCTGCTGACAAACATTTCAGTTTTAAGAAAAATGTGAAAGAAACAAGAATCTACAGGGTACTATTTTTCAAAATGAAATGAAGCTTAACAAACATTCAATGTGTGTTGAGCTCTGAATTACACATAATACCAACATATCATGAACAAATGATAATAATACTGATGTTAATTGCTTTTCTGCTTTGATCTGGTAAATGAGAAGTAAACACGTCCCGTATCGATTTCAATCTTGCTGCCAGTCAGACTAAAGGAGACTTTTTCAAAATAAAAAAGGGGAAAAACTCTCCATACACATCTGGTTTCTCTAAATCATATTAACGAGAGCCTGACTTTCAAATTTCCAATTCTCTTCACCTCTCCCTGTGAGAAAGGCTTTTCTAACACCCTGCCTGGCTGGCTGCCAGTCACCAGCCACTTCTGCAATCGCTGACGAGCCGTCACCAACTCCAGAGAGGGCTGGAGTTTTTTGTGAGAAAAACCAGCAGCCCAGAGACAGGGAGGTGGGAAGCTGCTGCCTGATATCCACTGAAGAGGGAAGGGCTGGGAGATGTCAGGAATCACCACCTCCTGCTCCAGGGGCTGTCAGTGCTGCACTGCCTGGCCTGTCCCTGCACATACAGCTCCAAACCAGCCACAGCTTCATTTGCAAATGCAAAGCTTAAGGGGGGGTTAAGGGATATGGGATCCAAATGCACAACAAAACTATTCCTCATTAGTTCATCTGCTTGTGGAGCAACTCGTTAAATCAAGCATGAACCAAGAGCTGGTTCTTTAGCCTTTGTTTCAACACCATAAAGCACAAGCAACAACTGGTAACACCTAATATTCCTCCAACCTCGATAAGAATCAATTATTGGGCACATTTCAAACCCCTATCAGGTCAAATAATCTGTCATTTCATTTCCAAAATCCCAGTTAAAAAAATAATAATGGCTTCAAAACAAAAGATGTGGTTTCCCTTCATGGGAGAGTTCAGTCTGTCACAGCTGGAAGTAAAAGTTGTCACCTCTGCACCCCTCTCCTCCTGCTCTCTCTCCGGCAAGCTCCCAGCACTTGGTTACCCAAAGCTAATCCAGCAAAATCAATAATCCAAGTGAGCATTTTTTTTTTCTAGTTTTGGTGCATTTATCAGTTTATCATACACTGAACAATCACAAGAGCCCTGGGGCAAGTGGGGAGCAGAAACCAAAATACAGCCCTTGGAGTTATGGCACAATGAACAGCGTAGGATAAAATCCTGCCAAGAGCACCACTGACATTCCAGCATTTAACATACAAATTAGGAAATTACAGCTGAGGGATTAAACTTTACACCTTACAGCAGGATTAGAATAATAAATACCAGTAGTTACTGTATAGTTAGTCTGGGGAAGGATTGGCAGAAGCTCATTTACTGTAAGATTGTGTCGAGTTCATTTGAGAAAAAATGAGAGGCAATTTTTTCTATTTGTTTTGACTTTCCACTTTGCTTCAGGGCATCTTTGTTTCAGTGCAGTTCACAGCTCTATTTCTGAATGGACTGAAACAGATCTATCTGTCATGTACAACATGGGATGCATATTGAAACAAGGATCAACAGATGCTCCAAGGACAGTCTGTGTACAACACCAAAATCTGTGAATACACAGCACTAATTAGTCTGGACAGAATTCTGCATATTAGAGCTTCAGCCATGACTTGAGTACTCCTAGTAAGTATTAACAGATATTCTAATTCCATAATAAAGTTAAATACTCAAGATAAATACATAAAAAACTAGACTGTATGACAACATGATGTGTGTCATCTTAAGCAAACATTCCAGTTTAGTTTCCACAGCTTCTTACGCAGCCATCACAGTGATAATGTGCATGCACAGTACAGTGCAAGTTTGTTAAAGACATTTTTCAAGCAAAACCTAATGTGCTGTGTCATTACCTAATCTCAGGGCTGGGAGGGGTTCTCTCAAGGTCTAGGAATGATCTGAAAAACATTTGTACAAACCAACTTTCTGTGTGGCTTGTGAACATTAAAATCCCAGCCTGAAAGAACAAAACTCAAATCCACAGTTAAGACAAAGCAATATATGACTGGACACCCCCAGCACCAACAGACAATTCACACCCTATGGTCTTTTTAAAGAACCTTTCTAACTCCTACTTAAAACTACTCAGGGTCCTAAAACTGCTCTTGTGCTAAATAAAGCTCCTGAATTGTCAGAAGTGTTGCCTATCTGCTTTCAAATGGGACCTGGGATCCTTCTTTATCACTGGCTTTCTTGGTTATCTTTAAATGCAGGGTCAAAATCTCCAAGCATAATGATCAGGTGTTCTTTAACATTATTAAGTGTATTTTGGTCCTCTTTTGAGTACTTGTGAGAAATGTCCAGTCAAATACTTGCAATATTTTGAAGGAGATCTGATGTCATCCTCATATACACCTGGGTAACTCTCAGTTCCCTTCCTCTCCTCTGGTTCAGGGAAAAACCCAAACAGTAATTTACTGTGAAAGCCTGGTTTAAACTATACAGTGATGATCAGATGGGAACTCCTACCTAACTGCCCATTCCTTGTACCTGTGGAGTAAGGGCAGGCAGGGAGGTGTATGGGTTGAGGCAGAGTAGATGTGTGAATGGTGCAGTTTTAAAATGGGAACTCTGTAATGTATTTTTACATCAAGAGTCACACTTTCATCAAAAGAGAAAAAAAAAAAAAAAGGGATTCTCCAGAAAAACAGCTGAGCCAGACAGAAACAAGAGTCAGAGGGAACACAGAACAGAGGAGTCTTCAGGCTGCAACTGCCAGAAATTGCTCTTTGCTGAACACTAGGAGTTATTTATTCACCAGCATTCAAGTTTCCCCCCACATTTTCACAGCTACATCCTACAATGTTTCAGCAAGACACCAAGACTGTTTGCCAGCACAATCAAGGGGGAATAAGCATGTCCACTGCAATTAGCTGAAGCTCAATGCAGTATTTTCCAAACCTCTCACAGATGTCATTCAATAAAGCAGTTTAAAAACCAACCTGCCTACTAAATGCATATATACCTGCTAAGCAAGTTTTAATGATTATATTTAAAGGGAGGTTGCAGTAAATCTAAGGAAAGTGTCACAACCTTTAAGTTTGGGAAAAAAAAAAAGATCTTGATTTCTTACCATCATGAAAAACTTACCTGTGGATTTAATACCACATGAAACTGTTTCATTGTATGGGGGGAGCTGTACAAAAAAGAAATGAAACTTATTTAAAGGCAAAGCAAATCCATAAACATTTGATATCAGTTTCATTTGAAACATCCGAATCCTTTCAAAATAACATCATTATTTGATTTTCAGAGAGTATGTCTTGAACTTATGCTTCTATATTTATCAAATCCCACTCTGCAGCTCCAGGCGTCCTTGCAGATTACCACAATTACTGGAAGATAAAGATTATCTTGGTTACACACCACAGGCTCATCAACCTCTCCAGCAATTCACCTCACAGCATCAGGACCTTTCTTCATCAGCACTAACTCCCCACGATTTTAGGATGAGGAACATACCCTCTGTTTAGACAAAAAATGGACACCAAATCACCTGTGAAAGGTGAAACACATTTTTGCACAGACAACAATCACACCTAAACCTTTTGACTCTCAGCCTGGTTCAGCTGTAGGGTGGCTCTTGAAATGTTTCAGCTGAGGTATATTCTTAAACACATTTACCAGCTTAATATAATGTAACCACAGTGCATGGTTTTTATACGGACTGTAAATACAAGTACTATAAAACAGTGGCATCAACACTCAGTGCTTGACAGGACCCTTGCTGTGGTGGGTAATTTCTCATCCCCCCTCACCTGCCCCTAAACTCCCTGAGCAGCTGAGAGCCTTCTCCTGTGCCTGCAGGACCTGGTAGCCACGGCTACCCTGCATTCCAGTGGCTCCCTGGAGAACAGCGGGACTGGTTCTGCAGTGGGAGATAAAACATTGAGTGCACAGTGCAGCTTGACAGTGCTATTCTAAATAGTGACTCTAATGGTGCAACAAAGAAAAGAGTTTGCTATTCAAGTTTTCAATTCTCTAAAGCTATAGATACTTACATATTGCCTTCTTAATGCACTGTAGACAGCAGTGCATCACAGGTGGCAAGGAAAATACTCCTAAAATGCCATTATAAAAAGTGCATAAAAAGAACACATGCTGTAAATCCACTTATAAACCTCAATACATCTTAATATATCATCTTTTCAGGCCAAAAATGAGAAACAGTGGGTCAGAAAGAGGCTCCAGACTGTTTAGAGCCTACTATCCATATTAATTTTGAACACTGGTTCAATAAGATTTTATAGTCAGAGCTAAAAAAATTCCTCTAAATGTGTACAGCAAACAGCTTGTGATAAACTTTGTAATTTTTGTTTTTATCCAATTCAAAGATTCAAAGGCCTTCAGAAAATATGAAGTTTTAAAAAAAAAAAAAAAAAAAAAGAAGTCAGCCTCTTGGTCTGCTACACATCTGATCAATCAACAGCACCTTTGGAAAGAAGAGATTTCTGAGCTGACTTGTTCCACACAACTGGGCCACCAGAACCATCTCAGTCAACAGGTGCCTGACAGGACATGTATTACAAATGTCACCTGTGAAAGGGACATTCCAGACAACCTTTAGCTTTAATAAGTCCCTTGGCTCAGTCCCCCTTCAGTGTGTAGGTGAAGGACCTGCAGCAGGATGTGTGTCAAACATCAGCAGCTCTGTCCTGTCCTTCTGGAACTGCATCGTCTTTCTCAGACCAATTTTCTCCAAAATATCTGCACAGTGTAAAACTAATAAGCATCGCTTTTATTTCATCATCCAGATAATTAAAACATTGAACTGAACCAGATCAAGGGCAAACTTAAGGACCATTTATTTTGACAGCTAACTAGGTACACCTGAGACAGCCAGAAAATGAAGTGAGACTGGTTCTAATGCTGTAGGTTCATTTTTCCTCAACAGACTTTGGGAACAGCCTTACAGAAGTTCAAATATGACATTTTTATCTTTTCCAGTGTCAGAAGAGCTGATGGAGGGCACTTAAGGTGAGGCTGCATGGGATGCAAATGTCACTGCTGAGATTGCATTTATGGTGGGGAAACAGCAAATCATCAGAACTACCACGTATGCCCTAAAGATCTTCCTGCACTGCTTCCCACCTACCAGAGAAGGTACAAAGCTCTCCCAAGAAGCAAGTAAAAACTATCTTTTTCTTCCTTAACTTCCCTCACTCCCACCCCACCCCATTCCCCTCATGCCCTTTTATTGTTTAGCAGTATTATACTAATTATCCTCGGAAAATTAAGCTACAGGAAACTTAAGTCCCATTAACAATGGTCTGTAAACTGTGACAAAAGGATTTCCCCCATCTACAGCTCAAGTGTTCATTTCCTTTATGCTGAGAGGGGAGGATGGAAGCATGACCAAAATGCTGGAATGGAAATGTCTGGAGGAAATACATGGAAACTGAACTAGAGGGAAATCATTTCTTGAGTCTGGAGATTAGGACAAGGGGATAATACTCTTCCCTATGAAGGAAAATGGTTTCATCATTCTCTACCAAGAACTATAGAGAATAAGAGCCTCCAATCAGAGTGTGTAATGAACTCAAACACAACTGTTTCTACTCTGTGGTTCTCACTGACACTGTAATTAGTTCATTATTGCTGCATTTCTCAGACCTCACACACAGCTTTCCCTTTAAGCACAGCACTGAGGGTCAGCACTGCTCCACCTGTCCAAAAATATAAAGAATCCATGTGCTTCAAAAGGCTCACCAGACTGAGAAGCCCAACTCATTACCAAGAACACTGCTGAGAAGTTTTCTCCATACCCACCCCTTAAAAAAACCCCAGCAAAGCTGAGGTAACAGGGCTGGAAAACTCCCTGTCATTGTCCTATCACCAGTTCAGATACTCCAGCTCTGAAAGCAGAAGGTGGAATAACTAATTTATCTCTAAAAACTGACTTAACATCCACATACATGGAAAGAAGACAACTGACCAGTATCTCCTCTTTGTAAATTAGCAAGTTAAGGGAATGATAAAAAATTAATTGTATTGTTATATTTCAAATTCACACAAAGAGATGTAGCTTTAAAATGCTATTTCTAAAAGAAGTTTAAAGCAGATCTTACCTCAACAGAGCATCGTGGAGTCACAAAGAACTGATTAAATTCATCAGGGCTGAATTCCCCAAAAATATACTAAAAATAAAAGAGAAGGATCTTTGTTAAAGAAGGATTGACATTCAATACAATTAATAAATTCATAATAAAATCTATTAAGATACTACAATTTAAATAGACCTGTGAGTTGGGAGTCAGAAACCCTGTTTACATCCCAACCCTCATCTTAGTTCCTTCCCAAGTCTTTAGCAAAGTACAGCAAGTACAAAACACAGTTTTCTTACACAAAAAGTGATTTATACACATGCACTTTTATGTGTTTGACCGTTTTAGTGTTTTCAAAAAAATATTACTATAATCTGGTTTAGACTGCAAACAATTCCAACAGTCAAAACAACCTGGAACATCTGTGATACAAAGGGTGAAGCACAGCTAAACATTTAATGCTTTAAAAACTTCCCACAGCCGAGTGCCAACCACCAAGTGAGACAGTCCAACACCCAACCCCAACACATCCCTAAATTGTACCCGAGTGCCTTCACAGTTCTTGGCACAGGATTTAAGCTTGGTTTACACCCTTAATATAACCAAGCCGTTTTTATTCAGCAACATATGAGCTAGAATTTATCCTATTGCAACTACACACCTAAGAAAAACACTTGCTGAATCATCACTGCGTTTCAGGAGGTATTTTTGATGCAGTCATGCAACAAAAGAAAACAATCTCAACTGTAAACTATTAAGTTATATAAATCCAACTCTAATTCCTCCATGTAATAATATCTAAATTTATCAAGATTTTTAAGCAAGGTATCACAGGCCTGGTACTTCTTTCTGAGCAGAAGAAAATGCTTCTTTTTTAATTAAGGAATGAGACAAAAATTGAACAAGGTGGTCATTAATGCAACCTTAATGGAACTGCTTTAATGGTGTATTCACACCAAGAAATGTTGTGGCTGTTTATGCCAGGACTTTACAAATTTACCAACATCTAACCCAAAAACTAGTCCTAGTCACACTATAGTGCAAAAGAACCATCACACTTGGGCCTGAAGAAATCTGTAATTTTATCTGATTTATTTAACAATGCTTTAGACAAGCAAACACAAAGTAAACCAAGGAGAAGATCTCCATCAAGTAAACTGGGAAAAATCTTATTTCAAAAGAAACTTAAATCCATAGGACTGATGCCATTAAATCTGCCCAGTTTAACCAATTTCCCTGTCCTCTACCTCATCTCAAGAAATTATTTCTGCAAACACAACAGAATTTTCTACCCTTTTTAAGACACAGTGAAAAGTGAAAAAGAACCATGACATCACATCACTTGGCAAGTATAACAATCTCTACCCAATAAAAGGATCCAGAGGGGGAAAAGCCAATGTATTTTAAGCAATTTGAAAGTGTAGCTCCCTGCCTGCTGTCCATCCATCCTCCATCCCAAGGAATCAGTGGGCCTGGTCTCTACAAATCAGCTATGTAAGAAAATACTTGGCTTGGCTCTAAACAGTATCAGAAAGACATCACTGCAGTACTTGCCCTGCACCATTAATTCAAATTTAAAGGTTTTGCTGCACCTGAAACACCTATGTAGGAAACAATTTTAACCAAGAGCACTAGGATTTTATAAAAGCAACACACCCTTACAAGACAATCTCATTATCAGCATGAGCTTTTGGGGTCCTACTTTGTACCCCTGAAATTATTCCACCTAACCTCAAAAGCTTTAAAATTAGCTTTACTCCCAAACAAACAAAACCTAATACTTGGAACAATCAAAGATTTAATTAAATTATTTACACAACTTACACGAGCTACTCACAAGCTACTCACGATCAGCATTAATTCACACCCCACTCTGCAAATAACATTTCAACACAGAGACACATCAGCACCCATTAAAACTTTGCCAAACCCGTTTCAGATTATTTCAACTGCAATTTTAATATATTTTCAAGTGTGCATTTGCCTAAGAAACAAACACACCCATTAGCACTGCATCAAATTGATGCCTTTAAATGCCCAACTAACCTGCCCTGTGCTGTATCAATCTATAAACCTGTATGGGATGCTGCTTCGAGGTCCTAATCACAAGTATGGACTCCACAAGCTCCAAGGAAAAAGTGGGATCAGACACAGGCTGCTCAGGTCAGCCCTGGTGCAGGTGAGAGCCTGTGCTCAGGGATAAGCTGCTTGTCGTGGGCCATCCCTGGTGTGCCAGGGCAGCACCAGCCTTCCCCTCACCCCCAGAGCTGCCCAGGAGCCAAGGACACACAGCACACGTGGGCACAGCTCAGCTGGCCCAGGCAGCAACACCAGGCCTGTCACCATCAATAATGCAGAAACTGCAGTATATCTTGGCAACATACAACCCCAAAATATTAAAAAACATTCCCAGTGAAGAGCTGAGGTTTAACTAAGAGCTCTACCCAAATTTGGTTTTGAGATAAAATTAAAAAATCAAGCTTTCTCCAGGCAAAAAAATACTGTTTGGCATTCAACTGCTTATCACAAAGATTGATTTGGATTTATAGCCTCAGACAAAAACACAGCTGCTTGAACAGCATGTTAAACAGTAGTCAATGGTGCCAGTGTTCACTCACACAGGAGAGCAGGAATAAAGCTTAGAGATCCAGTTTCACACCAAGACTAGGCCTGGAAGAGAAAGTCCAAGAGAATATTGGGGGAAAGTTTTGAAAAGTCCCAATTGTAACACCTACCCCCAGACTTACTTTTAAAGATACATAATCCCTAAGAGGCTTAGTTCAGTCAAACCTGACCTCCCTCTCCTTCCCAATCCATCTGCACAACCTATATAAAAGCTTTTCTGTTCTGGCTGCTGGAAGGAATCCTCTCTCTCTTTTTTGGGAGCACGTATTTCACGCTGCATTTCTCCTGCTCCTCCCCAGATTATTTAACTCTGCAGAACAATCACTGGCCTTGCACTGAGTGTGCTCAAGGGTCCCTTAAGATACCTGGTGAGCTTGATTTCTGCCATGGATTAGGAGCAACATCAAAACAGCATCACACAAATCTCAATGATCTTCCACTTGCAGCTGTATAAGAAAACCAGGTGGAAAATAATAACACACTGTGGGAGTGTGTGGAAGGAATGAGGCTTTGTGGAATTCCCGGAGCAGGGGATACATGGGACAACAACTCTACCTTTGCTGCCTTTCCACTTTCTGGTCAGTGTTACCAAACTTTGGAGTGGAAAAACAAAAGAGCAAACCCCAAACACACTGATGGATCTATTGCATTTTGCCATTCCCAGCTGTGACCCAATTTGACCATTTACCAGAGATGGACAATATATTAGTAAACATAATAAAATTACCATGATTTAATCAAGTGAGTGAACACACACCAACATAATCAAATGCTTTGCTTACACTGCACCATCAAAAAATTGTTTTTCCATCTAGGATCTTCCATATTGAGGTTTAACAATCAATCAGTTAAAAAAGACAATTATTCACAAGGGTTGGTTTCTACCTTATTTTTTTGAATGCTGGTTTCCACATACACAAGTTCTGTACTTCTGGAGTTTTCAAATGAGAATGTCTTTTTCCAGATGTCACATCTATGAGACCAAGGACGAAATAAAACTAAACAATGCTTGAATAAACCTTAAGACTGAGATGGCATTAGGTAGGATGGTAGGTGACATACCCAAATCTCTCCTTTCTGATACTGACACTACAACAGCCAGTACATAAATGAAAAATATGTTTTAAAAATGAACATAAAATTAAGTGTACTTTGTTCTAAAACAGTATCTCTTCACATGAAGCTGCAGGTGATGTGAGTGCTCCAGTACTTGAGATTTAATTTATTTCCCTTACTTCCACTGATTGAGATTTTGCAATTAAAGTTTGGGCATTGAATTAAAAACATGCTCATATAGCTTTTGGGAGTACAAAGAAGAAAAGTACAACTACATTTCTGAAAATAATTGAAAGAAGCAGACAATACTGTAGCTCTGCACTGCTTCCTGTGTGACTGGAGAGAGGACACCGAAAAACCTGGATCTTTGCTTTCTTCTTGATGAAGCTAAACGTGTAACACTAGAATATCCTACAAATACTCTACAGATTAAATTTTTTTTTAAGTATAACACATTTGCAATATATTTTTTCTATAATAAAGTTAAAACTATTGAATGAATGAGACTATTAAAGCTGGTGCAGTGTTTCTGACTGACCACTGAGCTGCTGTCACCAATTTCCACGTTCAGCCTGACATGCTGCAAGGAATCAAGTTTCCCTGTATCCAGTACCTGCCTCCCAACATCAGTTCTCTTTAAAAAGCCACTCACGTTAGAGCAACATCCCAAATCCTGCTGACTGTCAGTCACTGCTGTTTCCAGTCACAACAGAACTGGAATCAGTTTCTAACTTAATCTCTATAATACGATTACAAGTGTAACATCCAGCTGCACTCCAGCAGAGTCTACACCACTTGGAACAAATCATTTCATCAATGCCATCACCTTTACATCTTCAAGATATTAACTGCAGATAGATTATAATATAAATTGCCCAAAACAAATTAACCAAACAAATCTACACAACAGATTCTGTTTTCCACCGCACAGGAAGTAAAGTAAAAGCACTTCTGTATTTGTGCAATAACTCTGATCACCATAACTGACCAAGCAGTGTCTTAACTACACAACAGCACAAGTAATTCCAAGGAGGGGCAGGAAAAGACCCCAAAGGATTAAAATGCCCGACCTGCAAGCTCTCCCCATATTGACTGGTTTTTGCTGTGGTCTCCTCAGCCACTTGAAAAAACGAGTGCTAATGTTACCCTACTGCCTGTAATGAAATCTCCACTGCTGTTCCAGTCTAGCAATAGGAACACTGTCCTGGAGGAATAAAAGGAGGGTGAGTACGTGTTCCACAGCTGCTTGTCCTAGAAAAATGGGTAGAAATAGCACTGCTGATGCATCACCCTCCTGGCATCACCTGTGCTGCAGCAACGATAGGAAAATGAAGTGTCAACTCGTGCTTTCAAGAAGCATTAACACAGCTTTCATCTGCTCCCCAACAGCTCCAGATCTTCCAGGCAAATTAGTTTAAGCTGCAAATACTCCCACTTCAACTGCTTTTCCACAAAGGAGTTAAAAATAAGCTTTTACAGTTGAATTATGCCTTGCCACCACTAAGGATCTTAAGCAGAAGGCCAAACAAGTCAGACTAGTTCCCATATAAACTGAACTGATGAAATAGTTGATTTATACCCTAAGTTAGACAATCTTGCCCACCCAGCTCCTCCTATAATGTGGACTTATTCTTAAAACTCTGGGATAGGCTGGAGTAGAGGAAGAAAAGGAACCATTCAGCCAGAAGTGTGTTTTCTGGCAAGGAAAAAAGGGCACATGTGTATGACTGCACTTGGGTTTTATGAGCAGAGAAAACACTCTCACATTAGTCATCCCAGCAGCAAACCTGGCACCACTTCCTCACCCTTTACTTCCCCCCCGTTTTCTCAAGGTTTATCAAATTTTTTATAGAGTGTAGGAAAAGGCAGCCTTCCCCCAGGTTCTCCTTCCCTTTGAGCTGAAATCCATCCAAGCCTTGGTACCCAGATGATTACTTAATTGGATACAACAAGATTTTCCCAACTCCCAAATCTGAGGAAACTGATTGCTAAAATGCTTTAAAAAGCACAGGGGAAACTGTGAAACTGCAAAACAGGTTTGTTGTTTGGGCTTTGTTTAGGTTCTGAATTTGCAACCAACATCCCATAACCAGGAGCTATGATCACCACTGGCCATCCATTGACAACTCTAGCACAGCCTACATAGTAGTATTTTAGGTAAATCACCTTCTGAAAAAATCCTGTGTTGCTACACCCCTCTCATGAAAAAAATAAAAGTCCACTTTCTAAAATACAAACATATGGAAATGAAACTCTACTTTAAGGTGGAGCAGTTGCATATTAAAAAGCTTTTAACAGCTGAAAATGCAACAAATCATAAGCAAACTCTTAGTACAGCTTCCAGTCCTTTATCATTAGCCTGCAGCTTAAAACTAGAACATTAACACATCTCCATAGTGCCTGGAGAAAGATCAGAGTTAGGTAAATGTAGGTCAACTAAGCCCATGAGTCAGTGCAACTCTGCCTGCCCACCATTTAAGTTATCAAAGGTTCTAAAATATAGTGTGTGACTGTACCATCCCTTTTTTTTCCCCCCAGATCAGGGTTTTCTTGGATGTTAGTACTAAAGTCTTACAGCTGAAGAGGGTTACACATTTTCTGCATTGCACATGAATTAATCTGAGGGGGATTTATTCCATTATGAAAAAAAAGAGAATGATCATTCTCAAAAAGTCATTTTCTGATCAGAGGGAAAACCAGTTCTCTGGCAGTACAGAAGCACAGCTGTGGCATTACTGGAAGGGCAGGTTTCATGAACAAATGCCCCCTACAGCCTGATGTTATCTGAGGCTACAACGTGGGTCAGAACAGTTTATCCTGAATATTGGAACTCGGGTATTCACAGAAGCAGAGCAGGTTGTGCTCTTTTCCATCAATTATATAACATATTTCAAATCAGAGCAACAAAGTGAACAATAACCATACCAAAACCTGCCAAAACACGAGCCAATTTCTTACACCCAAACAAATTCTGTTTATGTACACTCATCATTCTGTTACCAAAAATGAGGTGCCTGTTGGCACCCTTCCACTTCAAACAGCAGCTGCCACAGCGTGCATCAAGCCCGAGGAAGTTGGCTATAAATCGGTCATTATAGTCAGTAGGGGGGAGAAAGAGTAGAATAAAACCCAACCCATCATCTTACACAAACACCACTGTATTTATGAGCGTGGTGTTCTGGAAAGATTCCTTATCTTCCAGTCTCCAAAGCAGGACTGCTCCAGCAAAAAACCTCTGCTGCTTCACAATTAAGATTTTCCCTAACTGACACTGATTTTCCCTAACAGCAAAGAAAAACCCAAAACAGGCACAATCTTACTTTGTAAATAATCACAGTACAAAGAGGGCAATGCTGGGGCAGCCCTTCTCTGTGACCATAAAGCAGTGGCCCAGCAAAGGGAGGATTTATCCACATTTTATACACATCTTTTAATTTGCATCCTATGGGAGAGCATCACATATTCTAGAGGAGAAAATACCTTCCCTGCACCTTCCCCAGAACCCAAGGTGAGAACATAACACATCACACAAACAAGGCTGCAGTGAAGAGCAGGCATTTTGGGACCACAGCAGGATACCTGGAGAGCGTGCTCCTGACAGTGAGCAAAAGGGGAGATAACAACTCAATCGTCAGAGGTGATTACAGCAACTCTCAGCTCTTTGGAGAGCAAAAGAGGAAATTTCTGACACCTTTACACCACCACTATGAGCCCACAGAACATCTGTCTGTGATGCAGAGTAGTAACATTTTCCAATCTGTTTTCTTGCAATGTTAGATCAAAATACAAGCCAAACAAAAATATTTTCTTATTAAATTCTCCAAGCAGGCACTTCTTCCAAATACCAAAAGAAAAATAAATACTTCCAAAATGGTTCTGAATTCAAGAACAGTGGTTGATGAAACACCTATGGCCAAGGCTCTGTCTTCACACCCCCGAAGAGTTAGAAAACACCAGCTTCAGGCTGGGTGTTCATTACTGAGCAAACACATTTACTTCAAGCTCTGCAGGCTCCTCTTGCACTGAACTAGTTATTGAGTCTAATGTGCAAATTGTAAACTCTCCATATAATGAAGAACAGAAATAATTAAGACCTGAATTATTCTGATTTACTACAGCATGATAAGCTCTGAGGAGAGAGAAGTTGGAAGTTACTCAAGAACACAGCCAGTTTAACCACTATTTTATTACAGGTGGGGCAGGCAAAACAATCCCTTAGTAATTTTATCTAATACCTCCCAGCACAAACCCTTGGTGTTAGCCTTTTTTTTTTTCCTCTGTCAAACTAAAATCATTAGGGCTGCAATGTTCAGTGCCAGATACCTACAGTGGGACAAGCTTCTAAGGAAATGGCAGTAAAATCAGTTTGCAGCTGGAAAACACTGCTTTGGCCACATTAAATAGCAAAGTGCCTTTTAACACCTCACAGATGTCCACCCAAGTTCCAGGCATGCTGCATAAATCCATGTTTTTCTGTGGCTGACAGAATCTTTTATTCAGCAGATATTCCAGCAACTAAGATCCTGAAGGATTATGTTCAAGAAGCTTCTCTCAGTTCCTCCAGGTGGAAGGACAGCACATGCATCTTTTCTCCCATTCACATAGTTTGTGGTATCCAGGAGCCAGCACATTCCTATCCCAGCAAGGCAGGATGCTCTGGGCTACTGGAACAAAAACAGGCTTTCCTGGAATGGCTTCCAGGCTGCAGAGGTGCCTGGCAGTGCCCTGGCACAGCAAAGCCCTTCTTTTGTGCTTACTATACCTGAATTTACCTCACAGGCTACTTTTATCCTTCAAATCCTCAGTTTAAAGAAGTAAAACTAATAGATCTAGACATGGATGAGGTTCTTAAAAAGAAAAAAAGAGAAGCAGAGCTCCAGGAAGAAAAAGTGCAAGCATGTGAGCTGTAAGAAATTAAACAGGTTTAAATATAGGCACATTTTAAGTAGTTCAAGAATATTACAATTGGCTTGATGAGGCCAAAGATGAGGGACAGGAGTTAGATGAAGAGCTGACACAGGATCTGAGGTTACTGACAGAGATAGCAAAGGAGAAAAAAATTGGAAAGAACTGGTCTGTGCCTGCCAGATCACCCTCCACTCCAAAAGCTAAATTATCCTCAAAATTCTGGAATCAGGTAATCCTTCTACTGTTGTCAAAAATCTTTTTAATTGAGTTTCAGCAGTATGTATCTCGCACTCCCTCTCTTGTGAGCTGCTCCATGTGCCTGAATAGTGGACACCCTTTCCACACAGATAAAAGTGCCAACCTTGCAAATACACTGTCCAACATTCAGGGTGGCACCCCATTAAGATACAGAAATTACATTAAAAATTATGTTTCTAAACTCGAGTAATCAAAAGCAATGCTGCACAAAAATTCAGACTGCTTGTATCTTCATTTGATTCCCACTGGTTTGTGTATGTTCAATATTTTCTTTGCTTATTCTCACTACCTCCACCTTCCCAGAGGACTAATACATCACAGGATCAGTGCAGCCCCATCCCAGGGAACGATTCCACCCTGGGCAGTAAGGAAACTGCTGTTCCAGTTTGTCAAACAAGCTGAAAAACACACTGGAATAAAAGTGGGAAATGAAAGCACAGCCTCTGAATTGCTGTAGCTAAACACCGTGGAAAATTAAAATCTATCCCTCAGAGCACCAGGCAGACGAGTCACCCACACAACGCTTTTCACAAGTAATTACTCAGGGCAGGATTTGAGACTGCTAAGATTAGGTGAGGTAAAAATGAGCTATCTGGACTCCATCCTGCCAAGGAACACAGATTAGCACCTTCAGAAGGCAGCTGAACCCACTTACCCAGCACTGATACACCTCTTTGGAAGGCCTAAGTTCACATCTCAACCCTAAATTTTGGCAGTGTTGAATGCTCGGAGTTACAGACGAACGAGATTTAACCTAGAAAGTTTAGTATTCATCTAAATGTGGTGCAAAGTCCTATCAAAACCTTGCTGGACACCAAGAGAGAATGAAAAAAGACAATGCAAAAGGTAATGATACCCAGAGCCTGTCCAGGGGTGACTGCCCCAGCAAGGCACTGCACAGTTAACAGTGACAGTAAAACACTGCCTGGTCGTTACAAACACACACAACCTGCTCCATTCACCGAGGCCACACAGGTTTTACTTGCCTTTTTGGGTTTTTGCTGGATTCACAATCCCACCTCTTCTCCTGTGCCAGTTCTGGCACATGGAGAATGATCAGTGAGATGATTCTACTCAAACTGAGGAAAAAATGATCCAGATGGTTACTAGTGTAAAGCAAACGGTTCAAATGGCCAGGAACAAGGAGAATGAGACTTTGCCCTTTGCAAGTTGTGACCTGCTGAAAATGGGTTATAACCTCATAGAGAAACAGCCAAAAATAAAACAGAGAACTTGTGGAAAACACAATGATTGGTGAATGACTCAAGGGGATCACAGAAATGAAACACAACCATCACTACATAATAAAGTCTCTCACACTTTAAGCTCTGTATCAGCTAAAGTTTGAGAATAATAATTCTACAGAGGTTCTCTCTTCTCTCTGAATTCAAACCCCTCCCAGCACTTCACCAGGTGACACACACAGATGCTGGATGTCCCCAGCAGACAGAACCCGAGGACACCATCCAATGTCCTGATTCCTGGGAAATTCTCAGCTATGCATCTCCTCTACCAGCCCCACGTGTAGCAAACTGGTAGGTGGAAACCTGAGAGGATCTGGCAAAGCCCATGACAGCAACTTTGTATTCAGAAGGGGTGTGCAAGTTAAAATGAGAACTGGGACACCACACATACGCCAAGGCCTCCTGAGATAGTCTGAGCGCTGAAGGATCTGCAACACAATTTAACGGAGATGCAAGATCCCTGCTCAAACAAATGCACAGATTAATACACTGCTGCCACCACACCCAGATAGTAAGCATATTAAACACTCATATTTTTAAGTGACACCATTAAAAACTGGGTAGGAGCACAGCAGCAGCTTTGCTGCATGATAACAGTGACAATTTTAAGACTTTTTTTTTTTTACGTAGCTCATTTCAAAAGACTGATAGTGCTGCTACTTCATGTACAAGATCTTCTGTTAGCATTCAGATTTGTTTTGCACATATGAATGAACAGAATGCCGAGCAGAGTACTGAAGATATTTCCCAACACATTTACAGTCTCACAGACTGAAATTCTCTTGCTTTCTGAGGGAGAAAAAGGGACTAAACCAGAGTGTACTGACAAACTACTACTGCTGAAGCCCACAAGGCTCCGAGATCAGAGTACAGACAGCTCATGTACCTCCCCCATCCAGGCAGGAGTTGAGTCACCACTTCCTTGCCCTGCACATCCAGCCATCTACAAATGGGAATATGGACATAAGGCAGGGAGGCAAACCCAGCCCCACACTGGCTCTTCAGCTTCCTCAGTGCACAGACAGGGGCAGGAGCAGCTGCTGCCTGCAGTGTCCCAGCTCACACCCCTCACCTCCACGAGCCTGTCTGCAACTCCAGCACCTTTTCCATCCTCTCCTCATCCATCCGTGATTTTTGGAGACCCCCACATAAATACCAGCAAATTGCCACCTAACCTGCAATGCTGACAAGGTTGAGCAACGTCGATGAAACCACACCCTCCCATTTCAGCTCTCTCTGAACTTACAATACTCCCCACTTTCAAACAATGCCAATTTAGGCAGTTTTTGGAAGAACATGCTCCTCATGGGGCTGTTCATTGCCTCCTCTTGTCCCAAATCTAATTAAAAAAGTCTTGCAGATCATAAAGACATTCCATTAACATGATGAGTTACTCATGCAATTGTTCAAAATGGCTGTTTTGCAAATAAGACAGAAAATACCAACTGAACTACAAAATACAAACTGATTTCAGTTTCAAATTAGGGATGTCTGATGTTGTCAAATACTGCTGCCTAATCAGTAAACAATGGATGCCTTGGATACTCAAACTTGGAGCTGACCAATGATAAGTTGTTCACTACTTATAAGCACTTTTGTTTTAAAGCTGTCATAAAATAAGTAAATTCAAAGCACTAACACAAAAAAATTGATGTGCAAACCAAATGGCTAAAAAACACCTTATGTACAGCTTGTCTTTTTCCTAGCACTAAGATTTTGGGCTACAAAAATCTGTGAGGAATTCAGAGCAACTATAAAGTCATATTCCCACGAAAATAATGCTCACAGCTCAGCCCCCCATGGAGCACTGCTGTGGGGAATGAGGGATCCCTCTGCCCACTGCAACTCCTGCCCATGTACCCACCACCACCAGCAGCACAAAGCAAAGGGAAAAAAATGTGCACAGTTGCCCTACTGCAAAATTCCAGAGGTGAACACTGATGAGAACTCAGGGAAATCTCTATTTTAAGGATGCAATTACACTAACGATGAAAGCCATACTGGCCTTAATGTGACAGTCACTACTGAGAACACAAACCTGTTGACATGAGCAAACTCCACAGCTTTATTTCTTCTGCTCTGAGAGCTGCCTGCTCCTCCTTCACACTCTTATGATTCTGCTGCATTTACATTTTCTGTTGCTTGCGATGCCAGGATGATAATTCCATGGATCTCATTCCTGCTTGCTCTGAAAGCACTCACAGCATAAACCCTTTTTTTGGTTGTCCTAAGTTCTGTTGGGGAGCTCTCACTATCTGTGAGAATCATGCAAGCCTAAACTTCTTGCTAAGGCCTATGGTCTGTGGTCACAGCCTTTAGGTGAGAAGAAAGTCAGTACTGGGAATTGCCTAAATAAGTTGTCTCTTGACTTTCTTCCAACTTTGTATCCATTAACCACAGCGCTCCAGAGAAATTTTCAAACAGTGGTAACTTTGGGTTTGTATCCCAAAGGCACCAGAGGAACAGAAAGTGAGGTTTTCCACTCTTTAAGGACATTAAAGTGCTATTCCTTACTTTCTTGGGTAACAGCTATTATTAGAGCTCATATGATTTAATGGGTAGACTGAAGGAGACTGGAACTCAGGAGAACTTCATTCTTTTTGCAGTTCAGCTGTTACTTGTGCTGACAATGATTCTTTCTCTCTCTGCTTGATTTCCCTCTCATTTTATCACACTTACTCATACTTTAAATGACAAGACCATCCCATACTATGTACCAGGACAGCCTCACTTTGAACCGAAGAGCCTCCTAAATAACATGGCCCAAAATCTATTATTTGAATACAATTAATTTAATTGCCTGTTCCTCCCGTTACACAGGAAACTGAACGTTTTCCATGTCCCTCCCCATCCAGCCCAATCAGATTATCAGTATCTTGCCTATTGTAACACATTGCTACACCACCTATAAAGGCATCCCTCTCCAAAAAGACAAAATATTTTCACACCAAAAGCCTTCACTTCTTTGCATGAATGATACATGACTCTTCTGTATTTTAAGTTACAGTGGCAAATCCACTGCCAGTCTGCAACATTCATGGGGGAAAATGAGGCAGGAAAGCTGTGAATCACTACAGCAGGCTCTAAATGTATGAAAAACATGCCCACTGCACTGAGGGAATAGCTCTGCTATTTCTGCTGGTGCACTCAGTGTAATTCAAACAAAATAAGAAGTCTTTCATACACAGAAATCTTTGAAGAAAACCTAATTTCTTACATGTTTTTTTTAAATGCGTCTTTTCACACAACCTTAAGAGACATTTCTTCTCTATAGTTTCTTACAGATAGTGCACTTTTCTCTTCCACCTCAGAGCTGAGCCTCAATTGGGGTATTTACTTTTTCACCAAAGTAATAAATGACAGATCCCTGAGGTGATTTTCCAGTTTGTGTTAACATCACCCTCAATGAAACTGATTTAGATCCCTTTCTTTCCTACTACAATTCCAACGCAAACAACACTCGATGCTTCTTTCAAAGCTTCCATACACGATATGGATTCACACACAACACTGTAACAAGCAAAAGTCCCCAAAGCACTCCTGCACGTTTTTTTCCTACAGCACCAACATTTGTGACTACCACAGAATATCAACGAGGCCTTTCTTAATTTTAAGCTCACATGCTTTTTCAAAAGGTGTATGAATTAAATAAACCTTACACCAACACTTTGTTAGGGCTACTGTGATTTAAGCTACCTCCTGCCTGACTGCAGGTGAAGAAAAACAGACCTTGTGGCACACACCAAAGATCAATAAATCACGTGCTGTCAAACAAGGAGGAAAAGTTCTTACAGGTATTTAAAATATCAAGACCATCTGCAAATAAATGAGGTATTAGAGAGTCAAATACAAAATGAAAAGACTAATGCACATCAAAGTTTTACTCTATTAAAACATTAATGAATATATTAACATGAGCACTAACCTGACAGAATCCTTTAAAGTGTTTTAAAAATAACCAACACAGCCTCATTATTTAGAATACTTAAAAACAGTCTCAAAAGCATATGCTAAAATTTCATAAAATAAAATTAGGGTTCAGAACTCTAATTTTAAGACAGACTATTCCATGATGGAATGTCCATATACACACACACACACACACACATGTACACACACACACTTTTTCACCAGGAAGCATAACCCTTTGTTCCCTAATCCCCAGTTGTATGTTTAATGATCACACATAAAACACTTCCATCAAACAGAAAAACCGCAGTTCCAGCATGTTTAATTCTTTGGAAATGAACATCTACATTGCTGAAATGGCATTAGAGTGACAAATGACTATAATCCAATGGCCCAAGGCCAGCAACTTCTATTACAACAGATTTGGCTGGTTTTGTACGACACAGCATGTTGTGTGTCGACCACTAAACAGAAATGAGACCGCTCAGTTTACCTATAAACAAAACCCCACTTAACTTTACAAGTGTTTTAGCAGCTACATGGATGGAAAAAGCAGTGTGTCTTAAGCAACTGCCTCCAAAAACTGGATTTATTAATAGGTAGATGGCTGGATCCATT
This sequence comes from Chiroxiphia lanceolata, assembly GCF_009829145.1. NCBI lineage: Eukaryota > Metazoa > Chordata > Aves > Passeriformes > Pipridae > Chiroxiphia > Chiroxiphia lanceolata. The sequence continues at coordinate 6,272,052 of NC_045649.1, read as the reverse complement.
CTAAAACGTCTCCAGATCAGTGCTATAGGCTAGAATGCACAGAATAAATAGCAGTGATTCACAAAACCTGTGGGTTTTAGTCTATTTGCATGCTTCCATATAGTTCCAAATTTAAGTTCTATGTCAGTTTTCCCAGACTTTCTTTTTTTAAGTCAAGCAACCCACATTCACCCAACTTTACTCTGCGTGGCTTCACCATTCACATTTTAGAAAGGCAAATGATACCTCCTGGCTACTGAAACTCTCAGCTTCAGCTGTAGCCTGAATTCCCAAGATCACACAATCCCTCAATAACTACTCACTCCACGGGCAAAAGGATGAACCCAGATCCTTCTAAGCAGTGAGAGCAGGGCTCAAAAAAACAGAGGGGGAGACAAATCCAGCTTCTTCATCCCTTTAAAACACAGGACAGCAATGGAGCAGCAGCTGCAGCAAGAGGATGCACCCAAACACCTCTCCCCAAATGCATCCACAGCAGCCCTTTTCCAGAGCCATCTTTTATTCTGTGTTCAGGGTGTCCCCCATATTTTCACAAACCTGACAGAATTCACACTGCCCTCTCCCCAGATGCTTCCTTCTGCCTGCAAGGACACTCCAACATCACCCACATGTGCCCAAGAAACTCACCCAGGTGCAGAACAACCAATTTTTAACACTATTTTAGAGACATCGATTTCCTAATCACCACAAACATCAGGCAAAGCACTGCAAAGGCAGCGCAGCACAAATGCCTGCAGAATGTTGCCTTTTTTTTTTTCTTCTTCTAGAAACAGCCCTGGCTTAAGGGAACATCAAACTACACCCTGCCAGGGAGCAACCCTCCAAGCCGGCCATAAAAGAGGCCGTTTGCAGCGCAGCGTTTCAGGGAGTCGGGTTGCATGCCACGTTCCGAGTTCCAGTTCTTCTGGTTGCCAGGCCAGACACATCCTGGGTGAGGATGAGCAGCTCAGGAGCTCGTTCAGCTTTTTTTCCTGAGCTCAGACCCGCCTGGTTTTCACTTCAGCCAGGTTTGGGGGCAATGCGGCACATTTAAAATGGCAGCGCGTTCATTTGACACCACGGCGATGGTGAAAGAACAAAACAAGCATAAATGATTCATTCTGCCATGGTATCCTTTCTTCTGCTTAACTTGTTTTCACAGGAATTCATAAATGATGCGCCTGTATTAATTCTTTCCATGAAAAACAACACAAAAAGGGACTAAAACAACAGTTTACACAGTTCTGACAGTTTTACTCTTTCCAAACAGGGAAATAGTTTTTAAGCTGCCTTTTTTTTTTTTTTTAAAGAGATTTTTAGACACCCTTGATGACAAATGGTTTTAACTAGATCAGCTTAACATCTTCGGTGTCATGTAGTGATACAGCAGGTTTACTTCTAGCTCACACTAAAAAAAGGGCAGATTTTGAATTTAACCAGCACACACCCAGAAGACTGACAGCGACACTTAAATATCTCATTAAATGATTATGAAATAACGACATGGAACACAGAGGTACGAACGACCAGCAACACCTAAAGCGTGTTATCCTTCGCTCCTGCGCTTGCTGACGAGCTGATCATCCAAAATTAATCCCCCTTTGGAAATATCTGATACGAGCCTTTCATGATTCGTTTGTCCCGACGAGGAAACATTTCTGCCCCTTCTTACGTGACCCATCCGTCGGCAGAAATCTGACTGTGCATTTTAAGCTGTAAGAGCAGCAGCGTTTTCTTGGAGGCCTTTTCCTCTGTGTGTTACAGAAAATATCTCAATTATCGTACACCTGAATTACAGCGATATGGAAAAATGACACGCTTTTGCCCACAACTCTGCATCATGACATGAACACAGTGACTCAATAATGTTATTTATCTTGTGCTCAGAACAGACAACTTTTAGCAAAACTCTTCTTTTTCCTACTGATCTGCAACGGCTCCGTTCTAAATTAAAGAGGAAAAATCCCACACGTGAAACTGCATCCCTGAACTTCTCTTCAGGCTTTTCATCCAAAAGAGTCCAAAACATTGCTACCTTAATCCAGCATTACAGCACCATATTGTTCTAGAATTATTCACATAAATCCTAGACAGCACCTAAATAAACTGTTTAAATTTGGAAACAAAAAACCCCCACAAAAATAGGCTGCTTAATGACATGACCAAAGCACCAGCTAAAAGATATCTTACAGATATGCTTCCAAATTTTATACAAATTTACACAGCAATCCTCAGGAGACCCAAATATCTGCATTAACCTACAGAAGGAGTTGATTTAAAACAGTAGATGTTCAAGTTACTACTAAAGATGAATTTACAGTCTAGTTTTAATTTCAGCTCTGTAGCACTTCACTGTCAACTAAATTATCAGCCTCACGTGTTTTTGTTTCAAGGTCCACCAACATAATTAAGTACAGACAGAAAAATGTCCTTAATTCTTCTAAATCAAGAAATAAGATGCAATGTAAACCCCAACCGTATCAAACAGACCACATGCACTGCTGAGGGGAGGGGAAAGTAAGGTGTGAAATAACCCCTGAGTTAGGCATTCAATCATTCTGATAAACCTGATCGTAATTATCAGTCATCAGGACAGTTAAAGTCCAAAAAACTAAGTGAGTTTCCTCCACTTGAAAAGGAAAAGAAAGAAAACTTGAAGGATGCCAAATTTTCAATCAATTTCAAATTTTAAACAAACTCCAGAAATTGCAACGACCCTCAGAACAGATACATAAACAAAATCACTCCCTTCTTGCTCTCAAATATAGATAAATGAAGTTTTCACCCATTACAAACTTTTGTTTATGGAAGAATCCCTATCAGTGCCACCGGTGCACAACTTCATTTGATGTGTACACTAACTGCCTTCAGAAAATACAAAATTCAGCATAAAGCATCACCTTCTTCGAAAGAACTTATATTTTATGAACTATGTTTTCTGTTATGAAAGACACGGATTCTTAACAAAATTATCTTTAACGGCACCGAAGTTTTCTAAACTTTATTATTTGCTAAATGCAAAGCTGCACGAAGTCTTGCAAATAAACACCTCAGCGCTCCACACGCTTTTCCTGGCATTTCTGCTTTAAACCTTTTTGGGACGAAAAACCTTAGAGGGAAAAAGAAAGAGCGAAGTGAACCCATTCAACCATTTGCCCTAAGCACACACTGGATTAGCCCGGGAACCGAGCTGTAAACTTCCAGCGAGAAAACCACCACGGCTGCAGTTTTTTTTTTTCCCACTCCGTGCACAAATCTCCCGGCCGGTTCAGCCAGTGGGATCCAGGGAATCCGCACACGCATCCCCGTGCACGGCGATCTTGCAACACTCAGCCCTTTGCACCCCGATGCGCCGGGGTTTAGCGACTGTTTGGGCGGGGGGGAGGGGGGAGGATTACTTTACAAATCTCCTTATTCCCTTCTCGTTATAGAATCGCTTCTGTCTCTCCCCCCCTACCCCAAATAAAAAAGCGAACCCGCAGCCTTGGGCTCTGTCCCAGCCACCCCCCGGCGGGGGCTCAGCACCGACCCCCCCCCCCCCTCTCCCCGAGCCCCGGCGTGGTGACTCCGACACGGGCGCGGGGCCGCCCCCTGGCCCTCCGGACCCCTCCGGGGTGGGAATTCCGCCGGGGGGAACACCGGATCCGCCGCCCCCGCGGGCAGCGAGGCGGCCCCACCGCGCTCCGCACATTCAATGAACGTGCACAATCACCCTGGGCCTACTCCCGGCCACCATGCTCCCCCCCACCCCGGGGCCCGCCCGCCGCCGGGAGCCCCCGCGGGGTCCGGGCGCGGTGCGGCGGGGGCGCAGAGCGCGGGTGCGGGCGGTACCTGCGCGCCGTGCAGGGCCATGGCGGCCCCGCGTCCCCCGCGGAGCTCGGCGGTCCCGGCCCCTCACGCCGCCGCCCCCGCCGCCGCCATCTTCTCCCTCGCACGCACCAGCCGGGCGGGCGGCCGCGCGCCGCGCCGCGCATGCGCCGGCCCCGCCCGCCCGCTGCGCGCGCACGGGGCGGGAGCGGAGCGCGCTGAGGGAGCGGGGCGGAAACCGCCCCCTGGGGGGAGCGGGGAAGCGCCGCGCGGGAAAGGGGGAGAGCGTCCCTAAAAACTTCCATGGAACCCCCCTCCATTGACGTGGGACCGCCCCCCTGAGGGGAGCGGGGAGGCAGCGCGCGGGAAAGAGGGAGGGGAGCCCAAAAAAATTCCATGGAAGCACCGTTAAGCATCTCTCTCATGAGGAGAGGCTGGGGGTGATGGGCGTGTTTAGTCCGGAAAAGAGAAGGGTGAGAGGGGATCTCATAACTAAAAGATGTATAAATACCTCCCAAAGCGGGTGTCAAGAGCAACATAGAATCAGGGAATGGTTTGGGTTGGAAGGGACCTCAAAGATCATCTCGTTATAACGAGGAGAGGAGAGAGGAGGGGAGGAGATTCCCATTATAAACAAAAAATACATAAATATCTCCCAAGGCTGACGTCAAGAGCATAATAGAATCATGGGATGGTTTGGGTTGGAAGGGACCTTGAGGATGATCTCGTTCCAACCCCCATCACATGGGCAGGGATGCCGCTTGCTATCCCAGGTTGCTCCAAGCCCTGTCCAGCCTGGCCTTGCACACTTCCAAGGATCGGGCAGCCACAGCTTCTCTGGGAAACCTGTGCCGGGATGGATCCAGACTCTTTTTGGTGGTGCCCTGTGACAGGACAAGGAGCAAGGGACATAAAATACAAGAAGTTTTACCTCAACTTGAGGAAGAGCTTCTTTATGTTGAGGGTGGCAGAGCAGTGGAACAGCTGCCCAGGGAGGTCGTGGAGTCTCCCCCTCTGGAGACATTCCAGACCTACCTGGATGCGTTCCTGTGTCACCTGCTTCAGGTGACCCTGCCTCGGCAGGGCTGGGTGATCTCTGGAGGTCCCTTCCAACCCTAATGATTCTGTGTTTCTGTGATTAGGTCCAACCCGTGACCGATCACTGCCATGTCAGCCAGACCAGAGCACGGAGTTCCACATCCAATTTCTTGAACATCTCCAGGGATGATGATTCCACCACCTCCCTGGGCAGCCCATCCCAGTGTTTAATCACGTGAAGAAATTCCTCCTAATGTCCAGATTGTGCCTGTAAAAGGCCACATGCCCAGGGTCCCTCTGGCAGGTGACAGGCTGTGTGCCCAGGTGATGCCAGTGTGAAGCTGTCCCACCTCTGTCCCAAATAACCAGGGTGGGAATGGGTTCAGTGTTTGTATCTGGAAAAAAAATAAAAAAAAAAGAGTGACTAAGCCAATCTCATGATTTTGAGAGGCCTGAGTCATAACAATACTGAAACCCCTAGGCAAGAATCCACTAAATTAACTGCTAATGTACTCCATATTTTTTTCCTTAAACAAACTATGAAGTCCCGCAAAAGTCTACTTTAGTTGGCAAGTGTGAGAGAAAGCTTAACACGAGTGTGAAAGTTGAAGAGAAGGAAGAAAAGAAGACAAAGAACTTCGTGTGTTTGGCTGTTCAGAAAGGAGGTTCGTGGAAAACGAGAAGATTCTTCCATGTCTCCAGGACAAGGACATTTCCCTCCTGTTCTGTGAAGTGCAACACTCACTGTGTGCTGATGACAGTAAATGATTTTCTCTATCAGCTTCTGCCCTTCCAGCTGACACACCCAGCGGCCGCTCCCTCGCTTTTGTCTCTCGCGAGTGTTGCTCCGCTGTCCTGAGGCAGAGAACCAGCAGTGAAAAGGGCTGCTTAATATTAAAAGAGAGAAACAAAAAAGAGAGACAAATGTACAGGCTTTTTGCATACAGCATTTCAAAGGTCTGAAAGCCCCTCTCCCCTCGGGAGTCTAATTTACAAGGTAAATAATGGAGTGAAAACCCTTACGTGGCTCGACTGGTTGAAGGCAAAATTCCCTTCTGCCCACAATGCTGCCTAAGTAAACTGACTGCTTCAAAATACAAATGAGCACAGTGTCTCCAGCCTGGAAAGCACAAAATTCAAAGACCAATACTGTTAAAAGCCAGAGCTGATGGGGAAAACTGAGGTGGGACGAAAGGATGTCACTGTCTCATTCAGCAACATTTAAAACATCTTCAATTTTATCCTACCGTAATGTAATTTCATTGTAAAGTGTGTTAACACTTTACCATAATATTTTGTAATAGTCTAAGTTTTCTTGTAATATCATGTTTTGATGAAACTTACCTCCTGCAAAGTTTCCACCTCTGTTCTGCTTTATTCCTTTTAACCATTTTTAGTGGTCTGTTGTTTCATTATTGCTTTCATTGCAGAAAGAAGTTTTATTTTCTTCCATCCTTTATGTTGTGAATTATCACTCCCAAACATGTTGCTTTTCCAAATCAAAAATAACCGGTGCTGTGGGGTTTTCTTCTGTGTATCCATCTTATGATTGTGTATCCAATCTTAAGAATCATGGAGTAATGTTCCTAACGACATGGAACTGACTTTATTTGTGAATTAATCTACAACAGTCCATGCCTGTGGAAATAAAGGGTTGTCTAACAGCAGCCAGGGAGCTGGATAAACCACTCCCAAGGTAGCTGCCTCTCAGATGCTACCGTAATTGCTCTTATCCTACTGTCAATGCAAAGTGCTTGGGAATGGCTCGCCCTTCCATGCCATGCTCCATGTGATTTCACCAGGTCATGAGACCTGTGCTCATGACAGTGTCCAGAAGGTGAAGGTGAAAGACTTTTGAGCACATTTTAGGATGACTTTTGAGGATTTGAAGCACTCAGAACCCTCACCTCCACTTTCCCAGGGAACACCTTCCTGCAGCGCTGCAGAAAATGGTTGATGGCTGCGGGACGTTTCGTGCTGTCCCTGCAGAGATTCCTCCCAAAGCCAAGAGCTTCAGGAGCTCTGAAGACTTTTTCTTTAGAGATGCAGAACTTTTATCCCAATAGCTTCTAGGTACAATAAGGGCTTTGCCTACATAAAGTATTTGAAAGCAGCAGTCTGGCTGGATCCCTGGCTGGATCTCAGGGAGGGTCAGTTGGCTCTAAAAATATGATATTTTAAGTCTTTAGTAGATCATGTGAATGCTTGGCTCGGTGCGTTATGTGTTTCAATTATCAATTTTGGCTAATTAACTGTGACTTATTCATCCTTATCTTAAATACAAGTCTGCTCTCTCCTTATGCAATCGTCTCTTAGTGCTGCAGCCTCAAAAGAACCAGCAAAGCTGCACCTCACCTTCCCCTCGTGTTCTGTCACCAAACCCATCACAATGAAAACAAAGGCACGGTTTTTTCCCAAGCTTCTCTGAGTTCCAGAAGGAACTAAAAAATGTGTGTGATATCAATAAACCTGTGGCTGAGCTGTGTCCCTCACTTAGGGGAAAAGTTACCAGTAAGGAGGAAACCGTAAGTAGCTGGAGCTCACCCGTGCTCAGACTCACACAGTGCGGTGACAGAACCCCTCCATCTGCCCTGACCTGGTCCCTAAGACAACTCAAAGTTCATGGAGGAATAATTAGCACCTCCCTCATTATCACATTCATGAGAACTGAAATAGGACAAGAAGCTGAAATAAAATAATATATAAAGCTTGTCACACTAGCTTTTTTTTTTTTTTGCCCCCCCCCCCCCAAAGTTCCTCACTGGTCAGAGCTTCGCTAAGATCAACAGAAGAATCACAATTTGAATCTGGGCTTGTATTCTGCAAGTTAAATTGTTCTCAGAAAGAGCACTAAAGGTTAAATTATTTCTTTACATTCCCTCGACACACGACCCCTTTTCTGCTGGCATGCAAGAATATGGAATCCTAAACAGCACACGGAAAATCACCAGCCTTTGGAAGAAAGCAGCCTGATCCCTGATGGGGAAAGACAGACACAGGCACATTTTTCTCAATTTAAGATTTCAACTTGAGAACAAAAATATTTCCAGCTTCTTTCTCAAGCCTTCAAAACAACTCCATCTCACACCACGGTGTAATTTTTCCTCAGGGTATGTCGAGGGATTTATGTAATCTAACGACAGAGTTCCAGGCAGCAGCTCCTTGATGTGCCCATGCCAAGATACAGGGCATGGAAGTGTGGGAAGAGAAAACCTGAGGGTTTTGGTAGCTGTTTTGTTTCAGGTAAAACAAGCTTTTCTCAGAATTTGGCAATGGGAGCCTTTTCAAAAATGAGGTAGGGCAGTAGTCATTTTTCCTCGGGGCAGGAAGAAAGAGCTGTGCTTCCTGGCAAGGGTAAAATGCTTTACAAAGCTTAGGGATGAAGGCAGTGGGATGTGCAGGTGCAGGAGCCAGGCTGGCTCCCTAAGAGCACAGACCAGGATACACCTTTCCTCTGCTGATCCTAATTACTGTTCAGACCTTGAAAAGCAGAGCAGAAACCCACTTGTGTCACACATTTGTGCAGAATTCCAGCACAGCAGTTTCCCAAAGCAGTTCAGCAGTTATCTCCCAGCCCCGTGTGCTATCTGCCAGCACTTCCCCAGGGATGATAAGCCATGTCTGGGTACACAACATCCAAAATCGAGGGGCATTCTGCCAGACTGTGCCTTGAGCAGTGCTCACTGCCCTGGGCCCTGGAGGTGCAAATGGGAATCGTCTGTTCCTTCAATAATGGAAAAATCTTATGGCAACAACAGGTACGATCCCCCAGTGACCTCTAATAACACGTGAGATGTCCCATACTCACCCACAGCCTCTGGTTTTGAAGGAACCATATAGACACAGGGGAAACAAAGCTTGCTTTGATGAGTACTGAAAATACCTTTTGTCAATGCAATTAAGTTTAATGTCAGGAAGTCATAACTGTGTTTATCTACTCCCTATTAAATACCATCTTTGAAACCACTTCGCAAACTGGACTTGGTCTTTTGTCATAGCTGAAAAAAGGCAAAAAGTGATCTCATAGAATCACAGAATGGTTTGGGTTGGAAGAGACCTTAAACCTCATCCTGTATCCTGTTCCACACCCTGCCATGGGCAGGGACACCTTCCACTAGACCAGGTTGCTCCAAGCCCCATCCAACCTGGCCTGGAACACTTCCAGGGATGGGGCAGCCACAGCTTCTCTGGGTAACCTGTGCCAGGGCCTCACCACCCTCACAGGGAACAATTCCTTCCCAATATCCCCCCTAACCCTGCCCTCTGGCAGTGGGAAACCATTCCCCCTTGTCTTTGACTGTCTGGTTTGGAGTATGATGCAGAAAACATAAATTAGCCAAGTAAGTTCTATTTCTACTTCATATTGTTAAATTTAGCTTTTGCCTACTAAAATGTTTCCACCATTATCAATGCCACTTCAAAATGATTACAGGACTATTTTCTTCCAATTTATCCAAAAGGAAAACCTCAGTTAAATCAATACACAAGTCAGATGGTGATGAATAGAATATTCTAAACTGGATTTATTGTTCCCAGACATTATGTAATACATAAACACTTAAAAGGGAGGCTAAATAACAAGCAGCCCAGTAACAGAAACAAAGCAAGTCTTTGAAATTTTTATTCTATACTTACACATGAAAATGTCCCCAAAAGTTAGGTAGTTGTCAGTCAACATAGCAAGGATTTCAGACATAAAAAACCCCAAGCAACTTGTCAATGAGTTTGTCATAACCAAAGTGTTTGATTTTTTCTGTTTTTTTTTTTTTTTTTTTTTTAATTTGTTTTTAGGCTAGAAAATAATAACCATTACCTCATGCAGTGTACAAAGGCTTTAAAATAAATCCATTAATGCAAATGAAAGACTGACTCCTGAGGCTTTAAAAAAAAAAAAAATCAAAAAAACCTCAAGGAGTTTCAGAAAATTAATTTCACCTAGTTTTCTTAGCACTGAAGAAACAACCTGTAACTTTCTTGCACTCTAGAAATGCATTGAGTTACCTCTTTCAATACACATGTGCTTATAAGAAATCTAAGAGTTCTTAGATTGACTAGAGCTTCAAATGAAATTAAGTGCAAAAATGTTTTCTTAGTGTTGTCCAATTACTGAGGTAAATAGTTGGGGAGGGGGAAAAATAAAAGAAGAGTGTAGCAGGCTATCACCTGCATGGAAAAGAAGGCAAATCAGAAAGACAAGGAAAGGGAGATGGGAGAAGGACTGAGGAAGAAATAACAGCAACAATCAACAGCTGAACTTTAAACCAAAGCCCTTGAAATCCACTCAGCAGATCACCAGTGGCTGAAATAAACCGTGTTTATGAGCATATCTGGCGAGCTGGGCTATGGGGAAGCTGGAATTGTGACAACAGTACAATAGTCACAATTCCAGCTGACTGCCTGACAATGCTGGGAATGCCAGTGCTGCTCCAAGAGCTGCACCGTGTCCCGGCCGAGCCGCACAGAGACCAAAGATCATCAAACGACGAGTTCCCGACGCCAACAACGGGGTCACAATCACAGAGCAGCAGCTTCTACAGTCAATAACAGAACATATGGCAAACAAGAGACTGAGTTAGCAAAATGTGGTATAAAAAAGTATAAAAGTTGTCTTTAAAAACTTCCTTAAAACGTCGATATAATACGATGTAGTGGAAATGCCATGAACCACAGAAGGAAAAGCCTAAGCCTTAACATTCAGGAGAGCAGCAGAACCTCTCTGGCCACATCACCCTTTGTATGGTAGAAGGGGCAGTTTTTGGTTTCTTTTGATGTTTCTACCTTAACCATGAGTTTAATCCAAAAAAACCCACATTCAACTGTACATTTTCTGAGGCTTCAGAAGGTGCCCCCCGCCCCCTCCCCCTGTTTAAAAAGAAAAAAGAATTCAGGTTAGGTAGAAATGACTAAATACAAGGTCCTTTTGGAGTCCACCATCCCAGGGTGGCTACCCAGGAGTAGTCATCTCCCTCGGTCTTGATGCTTTTTTGATTTTGTCTTTTTCTTTTTGTCCTCTGTTTTGGGTTTCAGCGCGCAGACACACGCAGACACCCCAGCGATCGCTTTGGGCAAGTCCGTTCCTTTGCACCACTTGTTCTTCTCCTTGTCATAAACCTGGACCGTCTTGGAGAAGACAGCCTCCTCCCAGCTGTACCCTCCGAGGATATAAATCTTGCCATCCCAAACTGCCACCCCCGACTCGCTGTTGGCCTGTAACAGGGGAGCCACCCTGGTCCACTGGTTGCACTGGGGGCTGTAGGACTCCACGCTCAGGATGTCGAAGCGCGCCATGGTTTCGATGTTGTCGTCGCTGCCGCCGATGGAGTAGATGTTGTCCTGCAGGGTGCACATGCTGTGCCACCCCCGGGCCGTGATCATGGGCCTCTTCTCCTCCCACACGTCGGTGCGGTAATCGTAGCACAGCAGGTTCTTCCTGTAGGGGCCGATCTGGTAATCGTGGCCTCCCGAAATGTACACGAACTCCTTGTACACGGTCCCGGCGTGGCCGTAGGTGAACCTGGCCCGGGCAAACAGAAACACCCCAGCTTTAGTACAGGTGGGTTTTATTGATACACAAGCATTCAGCAGGGACTGGTCCTAAAGGAGCAAATAAACAGTAAGTACAAGAGAAGAATCCCTGATCCTGGGAGTTACCCAGTAACTATCCTCATTCTCACACCTTCACTCTGCACCGCTGAGTGCCACGGCACGACAACCACTTTGAAAGCATCCTTTTCATACCAACAGAGCACTGAGGTATGACACCATCACTTTTTAAGCCATCCTCTACAGTGTGTCATACAACAGAACTAACCCATCCTGCTCTAGCAGGCATGGCCTTCATTCTCACTTTCCTGCTCCAGTGCTTGGCTTGAATCAGCGTGAGGGGAAAAAATCCACATCTCAGCAACGGTTTCTAAGACAGAAAGAGGAAATAATCATGACACCTCTCAAACTTCCCAGTAGCGATTAACCAAGAGAAACCAAGAAGAAAACTACTGTTGCCTTCCCTTTCCACAGCTTCAGGACCATGGATCACATTCCTTCTTACCCACAGGCATTCACAGCCCGGTTCATTTGCAGTCACAATACATGTAGTGTCCTTTTCATGAGCCATCTGTCTGCTACCACTGCTGCTCTACAGATAGAAACTCCTTTGGTCACCTCAAGACAAGGCAACAGACCACAGGCAATCACAGATCAGAGTCCATGTTTGAAGTAAGAGAACATGAGATGGTAGAACCAACATCATGCTGTTTCCACAAGGCACAGAGAAAATGCCTTTGATCACCTGCAATAAAGCCACTACAAACCTAATTCTTCAGGCTGTTCTTAACTTCATAATGGGATACTCCTGACCAAGCCCCTCTGAGCTCTCAGAAGTGGATTGCTAAGATGAGGACTTTGAACATATCCTTCCTGCATGCTTTTTTTTCTCATTTGGGGGAAGTTGGGGTGTCAAAAGGTGCAGCTGCAGCACCAGCCACAGCAAATTGGCTCACACAAAGAGCCCAAATGATTTAATACCCATAGGGCTGCAGAGCAATGTACTCATCACACTGCACTCACGAGCCTCTGCTACCATCCTCTGTAGTCAGGCACTTAAGATAACTCACTGTCCAACAGACAAACCCACGTTAGCATTACTTTTGAACCATGTCTGAACATGCTGGAACTCCATGTGGAGAGAACCTTGAGCTGCTTTTATTTCACAAGGTAATAGTTTCTCTCAGCCACACAAATGGCATCGTAACATCTTCCACACACTCAAGTGCCAGCACTTTTGTGCCAAGGGAGAAGATGGACTAGAAAAGAAACCCCACGTTTGCCCTGAAAGCACAACACTTCTGAGACAAGCTAAAAGGTGTCATTATTCTAGATGCCTACCGAAACCTCTGAGCCCTCTGTCTGAATCAGAGATTTTAATAGGTTCCTGCTACAAGAAAGAGAAAAATCCCTGACACGCTTGGGCTAACAATGCTGAGTGACCAGGACAGTCTGTTCAACTGCAGGGGCTGGAGAACCAGCCCTGGAGACCTTGCAGAGGTCACTTCAGAGTTGTTCTGCTTCTTTGCCAGTCAGGGAAAAGAGAGGAAGAAAAAAAAAGAGAGGGCTAAGGCTCAGTTATGGACTTTATCCAAAAAGGCAACTCAGAATTTCCACAACTCTCAACCTGCCTCACTCACCCTGGAAGCACATAACTCACCCTGAGCACGTACACTCAGCTTTCACACCTGCCAGCAATGCCATGGCAGGTGCACTGCACTGAGATGCTGCTCTGCCTCATCTGAGGTCTCTCCCAGATAAGAACCAGGAGTGGATGTCTCCAGTGGCTCCCACCCTGGCTGTCAGTCTGTGTTTCCCTACATACACAGGAATGGGTCTTAAAAAGTAGACTGTCAGTCTGGGGATGGGATGGACAACTTGAGTGCAGTTCATTTCAAACTACAGGAGACTTTAAATCCACATCCAACCCACAAACTCCCTGCAGGCCATGCAGTGCCCTCCACTGTGGAGGCAGGGACAGGTAACAGGGAGTGTTGAGGAATCGGAAAGAGGAGAGTCTGAGGACTTTGAGTCCAACACAGAGCCTGGGGTTATTGCACTGCTGAGAGCACTCACATCACCTTCAGCATGTGGGAAAAAACTACTAAGTTAAGAAAGACTTGAGTGGCCTTTGGAGAAGTAGGTTAAATGTTTTCCTACACTGGAATTCTGTATATGTAAGCAAGCAATAGCCATTGTCTCTCAAGCACAGGCATGCAGCCCAGCACAGGCAGCTGCAGAAAAAGCACTGCTGTTTTTCTTTTGCCTCAGTCCAGGGAACAGCAACAGCTACAAGAGTTGTTTGACAGAAACAATCAGATCTGAAGCACCAAATCGACCATCAATTTGTTCTTTCCCAGCACAGGGCAATTACCCACTGAACTGTGCTAGAGATGTTTCATTTTGCTTGAATTCTGAAAGCTCATCCAAAATAGCTCATACCCAGCTTCACTTTCATAGGAACTGCATGAAATATAATGCACGGATTAAAAAAAAATCAATACAGATCCTTTCTTTAGAGAGGGGCTTTTCTAAACATGCAAAAAAACAAGCATGTCAATACAGTGGGTCCAGACATCCTCCAACAGAAAGCACTGAATGTTTTGGCAGTGCTATCTACAAGAGTGGCCAGAAAAAAGCAGAGGCATTAAGGAGAAAGAAGATTTGGTTTTAACATCTGCTGGAGCTGGTTGTCGATTTTGAATGACTTACCCAAATACAAGACTGAAAAATTACAGTTTCTGACCCATTCAAACACTAGAAAATTTACCATTTATTTTCTTAACCAGGAGAACACTTGGCCTAACTCAGTAAAGCTCTGGGAATCCCCTACTCAACCCAAAGTCCAGGTGAGCTGTGGTTGCTCTGAATCTCGAGGTCCACCTGTTGCAACCCTGCGAGATTATTCATGACCCAACTGGCAGAGCAGATACCATCACTCACTAACCTGCTCCAACACAGCTCCTCACACAACTGCTTTCAGTTGTTCTGCCAAACTTTAACCCAGGGCCACTCAATTAATTTCACTGCTGTCTGCAGCAGAGCTTTTCATGGTCTGTTCAGGATGAGAACACACTGCACCGACTTCTGCTCTGCCAAACTTGTCAGCCACCGCTGCTCCCTGCCGGGCTAGAAACTATGGCAGAGACTGCTCCCAGAGAGCCTGGGAAAAGGGTGAAAAACACAGGACTCTCTGAAGAAAGGGAAAGGCATCCCACACCCAAGGACCCTAATGAGCATGAAGGCAAAATAAATTCAGTTGTAGCAGACTTGGACCAGGTCCACCCTTTAGACATCTTGGCTGAAGTTTTCCACTTAAGCATCTGCCCCGAGAGGCTGTTTTCTCCTCCAGTAAGGCAGCATTAGTTCAGTCAAAACAGCTCAGCTCCTTCCAAGAAAGTGGTTAGGGAAAACAACGTGTTGTTTTGACCATGTAGGGTGGGAAGGAGGTAGTGGGAAGAGGAGATAAAAAAGAGCTTGCAGAGCTCTTCCTCAGAGGAGTGTGACTGGGGACAGCAACATGGACACGGGATTTGGCCGTGGTAAGAGTCATGTGTGTTCAAGGACACAAGCACCGCCTTTCCCTTGAAAATCTCCACACACATAGAAAGAAAAAAAAAATAAACCCATTTTCTGGATGCTCAGAGTAGAAGCTTTAACAAATAACCTCTGAGAGTTCCAGCCCAAACAGCTCGAGTCAAACTACACAAGCCCACGCCCCAGAATGACCTCAGTGCGTGCTGTCACTCCAAGGAACAGCCTTCCAGGCAGTTGCTGGCTTGGAGCAGTCAAGAACACCAACAGAGGTGCAGCAGTGCTTGCTTCTGGTGGCCATGCACCCAAGAGGACCAAAACACCAGCAGGTGTTCTCTTCAGAGGGAAGAAGACAGAAAAATGCAGGAAACAAGGCGGTGGGACATGTTGCCTCATCAGTCTATCAGGAAGCAGAGGATTGGAGCTTCTGGTTTCCTCGACATTAAAATTCTTACTGCTGGAATAGGGCTGGGAAAGATGTTGTTTGGGTGAAACAGGAACTTAAACCTGTTTGAGGAACAAAAGCATGAGGTGAGGAGGAAAACAGAAATCAGATCAAGAGTGCATTGAAGGGAAGACTGAAGTACACGGCAGTAACTGTGGCCAGAATGCTTCTTCCATAGAACCATAGAATGGTTGGGGTTAGAAGGGACCTTAAAATTCATCTTGTTCCATGGGCAGGGACACCTTCCATTAGACCAGGTTGCTCCAAGCCCTGTCCAACCTGGCCTGGAACACTTCCAGGGATGGGGCTGCCACAGCTTCTCTGGGCAGCCTTTGCAAGGGCCTCACCACCCTCACAGGGAAGGATTTCTTTCTAACATCTAATCTAAACCTACTCCTTGTCAGTTTGAAGCCAGTCCCCCTTGTCCTGTCACTCCAGGCCCTTGTAAACCATCTCTCTCTCCATCTTTCTTGTGAGCCCCTTCAGGTACTTAGAAGGCCACAATTAGGTCATCCCAAAGCCTTCTCTTTTCCAGGCTGAACCATCCCAATTCTCTCAGCCTTTCCTCATAGGAGAGGTGCTCCATCCCTCTAATCATCTTGGTGGCCTCCTCTGGACTCGGTCCAACAGGTCCACTTGAAGTACCTTGGAAAGTGCTGCCCAGACCCCTTCCAGCAGCCCCACACCAGCCAGAGCTGCTCCATGCCGAGCTCGAGCAGTGGTCGTGTGTCACAAAGGTTCCTGTTGCCCACCTCTGTGCTGATTTTTGCCATTTGCACCCTGCATGAAATTCTTTTTTGCCTTATTCCTTCTGTGCAGGAAAATAGTGGTTGCAAACAACATACTGCCCAGCAGGAGAGTTCTCCAGAGGGAGAAAAAGGGCTGAAAAGACCAAAATTCCAAAGGTGGCAAGAGTCCATTAAGATCTAACTAAAGGTATATCAATGTGCAAGAGCACATATCTAGTTCACTACACACCTGCACAAACACCTGAGCTGACACAAGGACAGAGCAGTAGCATGAGAGGATGCAGAACAATTTATTTTGGATGCAGCAGTAACTTATCCCAGTCACTGTACAACCAGAGTAACAAGGGTCTTTCCTCTAAGGGGGATTTTTGCCTCATCCAAGCAGACCAGCCAGACAATCCAATAAAAAATTAACACCCGTGTGTCAAAGTTCACTTTAAGTGCTGCAGCTGCAGAATTCCCAAAGCCAACACACAGATAGCAGCAGGAACACACAAACTTTTCAGACAGCTTGCAGTCTGGGTGGGTTAAACCAACAGTGCAATCATCTCCAGGATCATTTATGAGTAAAAATATCCATACAGGATATATCTCACAGGTGACCCCAATGAACAGAAGGATTTAGGACCTGAAGATACTCCCCTGCACACTGTGGTGTTGAGCCTCAACTGCTGGATCTGCCTATGTGAGCAGAAACAAAGCAGGAAAAGCATCCTGCCTGTGAAGAGCCCTCGAGCCCAGCTGTTAGCCTGGATCAGCCTCACATTGCAGCACCTGCCCAAAATAGAATTGGGCAACAGGCTTCTGTGCCTTCACTGGCTGCCTCTGGCTCTGCAGCTCTGCAGCTGAGGGAACCAGGGAAAAGAAGCCCTGAACTCTCAAACCCAACTGCAGGAACCTGGTTGGTGATGCCACTAGGAAAGCCAGCACTGCTGCTGAAGTTGCAGGTTTCAGACATCATAAAAACACCACCCATAGAGCCAACATTCCTGTAATTCCCACAAATGTGAAATATCCCTGAATCTGAGTAGCTGTTTGCAAACAAAACACTGTCAGACAGTTCTTATAAAGCCACTGCCCCAACATTGATTCAAGACACCAGAAATGTCCTGTTTGCTGTCAACAGAAGAGCTGCAGTGGTAAAGTCTCTCAAAAGTAGAACAGCCAAGTTTTAACTCAACTGAGAGAGAGAGAGAGCTCACATTAGCCAGGGTTATCTATTTGCAATACAGGTAAATGTGGTTTATCTGCAACAGCTCAACACAGAGAAACACCTTACAAGGAAAACCATCACACCAAGGTGACAAAGTAAGGCCAAAGAAATTATAAACACCTTCGATCAAGATATGAACAGTGCTCACACAACCTCCCTTTACCGCCCTTCTTCAAACGCAGGGAATGTCTCCAAACACCCCTGTTACCTGGGCAGTCCTGCTATGTAGGTCCAGGAGTCCTTCTGAGGGCTGTAGGTCTCAACTGAAGACAGTGCCCCGTTTTCATTCCTGCCACCAACAGCCACCAGCATGTCAGTGATGGCTCCCAGGTAGAAATCCACTCGCCGTTGTCTCATGGAGGCAACCTGGCAAAGCAAACAACACACTGACATCTTCCAGCATCTGGGAAGCGAGTGACTTAAGGTATATTCGTGTCTGAGGATAGGGTAGTTGCTTCTTTCCATTTTTTTGGAAAGGAGAGCCACTGGTTTTGACCATTATATTCATGAAAGACTTGTTTTTCTGCAGTAGCTTGTTACACAGTATCCATTTTCCAACAAGGGGACAACGGGAAGCATCTAAGACACAGGCTACGCTATAAATGGTTGTGTTACATGGACTTCCTTCCCAAACTCTGAAAGGAACATGTTGGAATCACTCAGAACCACAACTGAGCCACCCAGGATGATTGGCTCCTACAGGAACCCCAACTGGTTCCTACAGGAACCCACACAGCTGCAGGGTTTTGCAGCAGGGCTGGAAGTGAAGAGCTTGTTCTAAGGGACATTTAGCTCAGAGACATTTGACAAGTGTCAGAGACATGTTCTTTTTACGTCAGACCCATTTTTTATTTAGTTGTATGTTACAACTGCTTGAGAAAGATGAACTAAGCAATCACCTTTAAGTCCATTCCAGCATTATTCCCAGAAGGAAGCTGCAGGTGGATGCTGATTCAGGAATTCCACTGACGAGATGCCCAAATTCCAAGTGAAGCTGAGTATCTGCCCCAAACTCTTTTGCTGTTTGTGTAACTTAAGAATTCCCACAAAGGACTCAAGTAGCTGCTTTCTCAACTTAAATAACTTCAGTTTCCACTGGCAAGCACTGCCGTGTTGACTATTCTAACGAGCCCTGTCCTTTCACCAAAAAAAGGAGAAAACACTCTAAACATTAAGGACTTTGAACAGAGAAATAATACAGCTTAAGTCTCACCTTTATCCACTGGTTACAGCGGGGATCATACCTATAAAGCAGATTTGACGCCGCATCCCCTCCATTGTCCCGCGAGAAGCTGCCCCCGGCTATGAAGATGAAGCCTCCCAAGACCGCGACACAGTGGTGGCTCCGCCGGGCAGGGAGAGGGGTTTCTGCCACCCACTGGCCCTTCCTGGTGTCCAGGAAGCAGGTGTCATCACAGAGCTCCAGGCAGCGCTCCGACACCTCCCCGCCCACGAAGAGCAGCCGCTCCTCGCAGGTGCGCAGGGCCGTGCGCTTGGTCTGCAGCACCGGCTGCGCCGTCACGTTGTTGTGGTAGTTCACGGCCTCCTCGATGAACCCCTCGCAGTTGGCTTCTTTGGGGAGCAGGGAGCACACGGCGGGCTTGACGCGGTGCAGGAGGTCGCTCTTCGGGATCAGAGGAAAATGGATGTTGTCCAGGACCTGGTAAGCCTCGTTCTCCCGCTCCGGGTACTGGGTGAGCCACTGCAGGGCGGCCTGCAGCAAGTCGTGCTCGCACTCCTGCTGCACGTTGCTGCTGTCCAGGTACTGGCACAGCTTCTGCAAGGAGATGTTCTGCAGGAAGTCCGGGGTGAAGGACAGCGTGCCGAAGTTCTGCAGGATGAAGGAGTCGATGTAGGAGTCAAGGCGCTTCAGGTTGTAGATGGAGGCCAGCTCCTGCAGGTACAGGTAGTTCTCCTCGCTGACCTCGTTCTCCAGGTACTCGCAGCAGAAGTCCACCACCTTCCAGATCTGCAGCAGGTGAGCCGTCTCCAGCACGTAGTCGATGTTGCCTCCATCCAAAGAGAGCTCGCTGCCGTACAGGAAATCCACCACAGCCTTGAGGCCAATGTAGGAGGCTCCAAAAAGCTCCACCTCCTTCTGGTGGGCCTCCCTCATGCCGATGGTGAACATGGAGTTGAAGTAGTCGCTGCACACGGCCAGGAGGTTCCGGTGGGCAGGGACTCGCTGCTCATCCACCACCAGGACGATGTCACAGAAGAGGCCTCGGTGCCTCTGCTCATTCAGGCTCTGCAGAACTAGACTGGAGTGGTCATCCCACCGGTACACCTGGGAAACACAAACAGCATCATCAGGAGGGTGGGAGCTCCACCAGGCTAAATTTCAGTGTGAAATGTATTTTCCCACTAAATGGAGTCATACATGAGGCAGAGAAAGCTTTTCTGTGCTGCACATTGACATTTATAAAAAATTCTGACTTGAAACAGTTGGCAAGCAACGGAGTATGAGCTCGAGCTCCTCACCTTCGCTTTGAAAGGCCTGTGGAGACTTTGACTGCTTCCTACTCCACTTTTTTTATAATATTCTCCTCCCTCCCCCACAATGCTGCACTGAACTCCCCTCCTGATGAGTTATACAGGCATGATTTTCTGAAACTCTTCCACTCATTGTCTCTGAGACATCTTGCTGACACTTCCTTTCTTCCTTGTCCCCCAAATGACTCCTTACAGAGCTCCCTCAGCTAAGCTACTCACTAAACATTTGGAGTGGGAGAGACACATGCAGCAGTACTCTGAATTTCCATTCTGCCCGTGTATTGTTTGGGTTGGTGTTTGCTTGACAGCTACCCCCTCTTAAATCTTTCCAGAACTCTGCATTTCTAAGCTTGCTAGGAAAAAATCCCCCTCTTTCTTTCCATATTATTCCAGGCACACGCACTGCACTCAGAAGCAATAGCTGTTTATTTATGTGCAAAGCCACACATGTGGATAACTCATTCCCACAAGAATTCTGCTTGCTTCCAGAAGCTGGGGTAGGTTTGTTTTAATGAACATGACTAGATATTTTTCTTTTAAAGAAAGGGGAAAATGCCTTCAGAACACATCCATTAAGTGCCCTCTTGGGATCCCTCTGGTCCAGACATTATTCCCACCAGCTCTGGACGTGCCACAGAGCTTTTTAGGCAACCAGCATTTGTCTCTTTCTCTCTTTCTCAGCCTTAAGATGAACTCAAATGGAAACATTTTATCCCTCAAATGTCCTGCAGAACACAAATTGAAGGGGCTGGTCACCCCAGCATGTCAAGTGCTGCTACTTTTAGGACCATCCTTCAGAGGAATTAAATGCTTGATGGCACATTCAGTTACCTTGTGACCTCTCTTAATAAAAGCCAGGTTAAGTTAAATGCAAATACATAACTTTAATTACCAAATCCAAGCTAGGCAGAGTTGCAGAGCCTGTAAGAACATGTAAGAGAAATGAAAGGAGGTGAAATGGAAACACATCCTTGTATCCAACCTAAGTCAGCTCTGAACAGTCCTGGCTGCAGGGTCCTGGATCTTGCCCAGTCCTACATCCTCAGGCTGCATTCCCAGAGGTGACACCCTGAAAAAGTGTCTCAGTCCACATCCACATTGAACACAGTCCCACAGGTGACCTGAGGTCTCTTCAAGCCTCCCAGGCATTCCACCTTTCCTCCACCAAACTGTTGCTTCTCCTACAAATCCTAATTATATCTGTGGCTTTCCTGGTTTTCCAAGCAGAAAGCACATGATCACTGCTGTCTGTCTAGGCCATTCACAGGTTGGCTAAATCATGGTGAGACCCTCTCTACACAGCTGGATGGAAAAGATTTGAGTCCTAGAGCCAAGCGGTTTTTTTGAGACCCAAATTAACAACCAAATGTGCTGCTCTTAGCGTGGCATCCCAATGTTTTTTCTCTATTTCCTTATGTTCTTTTCCAAACAATGGAGTCCCAGCTGCCAAAAATCCTGCTGTTGGAGTGACTCTGGACATGCAAGTGTGCAGAGTTAAACCAATCTAAGTGAAGAGGCTTCAATAATTATAAGTTTTCTGGGTCAAAACTCTTCAATTTGCTGTATACTCATCACACCTTTGAACTTAAAAAGGGATCTATGGCATAGACAACAAAGTAACTCCACTGAGGAATAAAACTGCCAGAGATCTGTAACAGGAAGAAAATTAAAGTTTTTTATTTGTTTTTCTGAGGCTGAGAAAAGCTGGTGTTGTACAGGAGTCCAAGCAGAAACCAGGGGATGGAGGAGGTAGGAGGAAGAATAAATATGGCAGAGGATAAACCACACTTCTGTGGCAACTGTGATCAAGGACAGTGGGTGAACAGACAATAAGTAACAACTTGCAGCCTCCTCTCCCGAATCCAACTCATGGGGACAGTTATTGGATTGAACCAAAACCACATTCCCTCTCATCCCTGGAAACTGGCTGATCATTTCCCTCTAATATTCTCTAATACCACCATCATGCCTAACAAGATTACACCAGAATATAAGATTTGCCAGAGATCCCTATTTACGGAGCTGGATGTTGAGTCAGCAGCATAATCCTGACCGCAAATACTCCCGACAACTTGTGCTCCTGAAATCCTTGTTGCCACGTAGAACTGCTGCTCCTTCAGAAATCAGGCATGGAACCATCACCCCCTGGCACTGGATGGACTCAAATACATTAACATATTTGAGCCACTTAGCAAGTCCATTCAGGGAGCAACTTACAGGAGCTGAGAGCTGCACATTCCAAAACCAAGACTAATTTTACACTTAACATGAACATCTCTCTCAAGCTATTTATATTCTGTAGAACAGCTTTAGCATTATCTAGTAATTCTAAGTTTAACAGATAGTGACAGCTGCTGTCTAAGCAAGAAAATAAAACAATGCTGTCAAGCTAATTAATTTTTAATATGATGAATTATCATTACATTCAGACTAAACCATTTAAGTGACAGACAGGATCAGCACTCAGGGAAAGATTATATTGGTAGGGATGCATTTAAAAATTAGTCCAATTTATCTTTTATCAATTGTATTAGAGCAGTATTTTAACTTCTTTTGGATTCGAAGATCTAATTTCTCTCAGACTCTTAATGCAGTACTGCTGCTCATCAGTGGTGCAAAAGAAAATGAGATCTGGCTCATTCAACTTTGATAAGACAGACACAGGCACTGAAAAGTTTCTCTTTTTGGCAGCACAAAGTCCTTGCTCTGCAGCTCCTGTTATCCAGAGCTTGCACTGCAACAGAAAAGCAGCTTGCACTGGTATGAAACAAAGTGAATATGGGAATTACAGCTGATATTAACATCTGATAAATCACCCTGATGACCTGCATAAAGAGCTGCCTAAGATGGATTTCCGAGAATTCACAAATAAAAACAATGTATGTGTGCAGACAGATTTGATACAAAGAAAATTGACCTCACAAGCCTAAGAAACGACCACCAATTCCATGAGCTCACTGTTTGCAGGATCAAGGCTCCCATCACGTACAAAATCGAGACTGAACCTAAAGAGCAATCCCAGCTTTGCTTCTCTAGCAGGCTTGGATTTTACGAGATGGATCAGTACAAAAATTACAAAAATTCCCCAAATAAACACATCGCATTTAATGACTGAATTTTTGGTACAGAGAAACTACTGTGCTGCAATGATGTGGGTTTCTAAGCTATGAGTCACGATGAGCAGATGCCCATTTGCTGTTGCTGCTTTTTTTTTTTTTGCCTTTTTTTTTTTTTTTCAGTTACTAGGCAGCAACTTCTTCCACCAAAAATATTTAAGCAGGTAAACCACCGCGTCCATACCTCTTTTTAAAAGCTCAGAATATTCACATTCCTCCAAAAATCAGCCCATACAAAGGAGACCCTCTACCCCCCACCCACCCCCCCGCCCCTCCTTGTTGTTACTGGAACTGGAATTTTTTGGTAGCAACACAAATCGTACGAACCTTTGAGGATTCGCTGATCTTGTGCGGGCGGCAGATCCTGCTCTGCCGGGTTCCCTCCATGACCGGCCGAGCCGCAGCACTCCTGCAACAAAGGCACAGGAGATGTTACCACTGTGTCAGCCCCTCCAGACCGCTAAAAAACCCCTCCGTTTTGTGCCGAATTACGAGACCGGCGCGTTCTAATCTGCAGCTTGGGGATGCCCGAGTTTAAAAATTACAGGGTTTTCGCCCCTTGATGCTGCTCCCCGGTGCTGTCAGAGGTCGGTGGTGTCAACAAGTTGGGCGTGCGGTGGGTCCAGCCCAGCCAAGCCCAGCCCAGCGCGGTGTTAGCGAGGCCGGTCCGTACTCACCGCCGGTGCCCGGGGCCGGCCGGAGCCCCCCGGGCCGCGCTGACCGACCGGCCCCGGCCCCGCTCCGGCGGCTACATCGGCTGGGGGGGGGAAATCCGGGCGGAAAAAAAAAGCGGGGAAAACAAAGCAGGGATAAATTCCAGCAGGCGGAGGCTCCCTCGCCCCGGGCCCGGGGCAGGAAATGCCGGCGGGGCGGGACCGGAGCGGGGCCGGGAGGAGCGGGGGAGGCTCCGGGGCGGGGCGGGGGAGGCGCCGGGGACCCGCGGGAGGGGATGCGCTGCGGACCGAGGGATGCGCCGACAGGACACCCCGGGGCTGTTCCCTGCCCTGGGAAGGGGGATGCGCGGACAGGACACCCCGAGGCTGCTCCCTGCCCTGGGAAGGGGGATGCACGGGTCGCACACCCAGGGGCTGTTCCTTGCCCTGGGAAAGGGGATGCGCGGATCGCACATCCCGGGGCTGTTCCCTGCCTGCAAGGCGAGGCACAGGTACCCACCCATAACGGGGCGGCCGAGGGTACCCGTGCCAGGGGCATTTGCTGCGGGGAGCACGATGCGTTTGTACAGCGCTGAGGAGCTCTGCGGTGGGTGTGGGGGTGTGCAGTGAGGTGCAGCGAGAAGCCCCATTGCCATCTCCTCTTGCTTACCTGGCCATGAAACTGCCTGACCTCGAAAACGCACCTCCCCAGCAGCACGTGCTGCTGGGGGGGCTTTTCCTCGCTGCTTACGGCCCAAGAGGCTTAAAAATGAATAAAAACCGCCTTGGTAAACATCAGGCTGCCCCTGTCTCAGGGGTGAAGTAAGAAGCAAAGACACTGTATGTACTCAGACCTGCCTGATCCCGTTTCAGTGCAATGGTGCCCAACACAACACTACAAGTGAAAAAGCCCTTTGCCAGCTCAGCACTCCTGGGTATCCTCCAGAGGTTATCTCAGCAAAAGGCTGTGTGTGTCCAGGCTCCGTGTGCTGTCACCAAGGACAGCTCAGATTGGACACGTGTCCCAGGTGGTGACGGGGCAGCTGTTGCTGGCAGAAGATGATGTGTATGGAGTGTTAGAACAGGGGAGTGTGCCAGGGCTGCCTGGGTGTCAGCACCTCCACCTGCCCTGGCCTTATCCCACCTCCACTGCAGGTACCAGACAGCTCTGCCTGTTCCTCAGACACCCCCAAGGAACCAGAGGTGATGATGGGCTTCTACTCATCTAATTGATTATTGAGTCTGAACATGAGAAGCATTTTCTCCTCTTCTGTAGCCCTTCTGACCACGGGGACCCAGGATAAGAACCCTCAACACCTCAACTGTCTGAGTAAAATCCTACTTGCTTGATAACCCTAATGCTGTGATCCATAAATTGTAAACCCTAATGCTAACCGTGATCCGAAAATTCACATCAGCCTCTTCCTGACAGAGGGTATTATTCTCTCCATTAATTTCTCTGCTCCTGCACAGAAAAGACACAGATGGAGAAGCAGGACTGGGGACAGACAGATAGAAAGATCAGAAAAGAAGCAAAAAGGGGAGATGGCAAAGAGGTAAGGGTGCAAGGCACTAGCAGGGGTGCACTTTAGGATAAAGATAAGACTCCTGGGAGTCCTTGGCTGTGCAGAACCACCCTGTTTGCTCAGCTGCCTCCAAGTGTTCTGAACTTCATTGTACAGCCTAGGCAGCTGAAGGTCAGTCCAGATTCACAAGACTTAATGCCTGCTGGAAATGTTTTTTTAGGAAGTCCACAAGTCCTCACTTTCTCTGTTGTCTGTATTTCCCTCTGAGGGCTCCTGTGAGATGGACAGATGCTTCTGCCAGGCCAGTGACATCTTCCTGCACAGATGAAAAGACCTATGTGTTGGAGGTCTCAAAATTCCCATATGACAAGCAAATCAGAGCTCACCAAAGCCAGAAATGTAGGTAATTTTCCCTCTCCAGTTACTGCCTGACGAAACTGAGCACAGTATTTGTTTCTCCAGGCCTTAAAAGAAAAAAATCCACGAAAAAGTGTCAAAGACAGGGAAGAGAAGCAAAGAGAAGAGGTTTGGTCTCACAAGGAAGATGTGTATTTTTCTGAGGTTTGAGTCTGGCGCTGAAAAGTGTGAGGCACAAAGTCCCCAGTGAAGAGAATTCAAATGCTCCGGTCACTGGGTCACAGAGACCTGCACGAGGGTGAGGTTTTCTCCTCCTCAGGGGAAGGACATTGGAGTCACCCACCTCTGCTCCAGGAAACATCAGGAGCTGAGGATCAAGCCTGAAGGGAACAAGGACGACCAGCAGCTGTTACAGTTATAAACAGCAGCAAGTGCCAATGGATGATAAATGCAGACTACAAAAAACATGTTTAGGAGCAGCCGGCATAAAGGCTTTTAAAAAAATGAAAGTGTTCCTAAAAACAGTTCCAAAAGAAGATCAATATAAACTATTAATGTGTGATTATATTATCATCTACAGGCTGCAGCCTACAGATACTGAGTGTGATTCACCCAGTGTCCTACACTTGTACTGACTTCAGAGATTTTTCTCTCTTCCCTATGACCTCATCCACATCAGAGAGGCACTGCAGCAATTCATGTGTTTTGGCCCCGGTGCTCCAGGAGCCTCACGTCATCCAGGGGCTGGAATGGAGCTGGAAGAAGCTGCGTGCAGGACTGTGGCACTAAAGGGTGTCTCTGACAGTCAGTACCTGCTCTGGAGATCTTGTCCCCTGAGATGTCTGACAACAATCAGTAATTGTGTGGTAATGAGGGTTCTCACTGCTCAGCCTTCACATTGAAAACGCTGATGTGAAATAAACAATGAACATCCCCTGCAAACTTTAAGAGAAACAAAATGCGATGCTTCTTTATCATGGAACGTAGTTTTTATTGAATTTGCAAATCCAGACCCCCAGGTTTAGGGTTAGAAACCCACTAACACGCCCAAGGGCTGGTTTGTAAAACTCCGGTCCTTGGGCACAACATCATCTGGTGATGTTTATTTCCAGCCGGGTTCAGCAAAGCAAAGCCCCGTCTCTATTTTCTGCAGGACTGAAACGCAGCCTTAAGGCAGCGCTTCCGCCTGACAGCTCGCATTTCCCAGGAGCACAGTGACTCGGGGAGATGCGGGAATGTTCATGGGCAGCGCTGGGAGCCCGGCAGGGGGAGATCGCTGCATTGAAAAGAACACACCGACACACAGAGACATGGACACACCGACACACACACAGACATGAACACAGACACACAGACACACACACTGACACACACAGACACACAGACCCAGCGCCCGCGCACACCCCTGACCCAGCAGCGGGGTGTCCCCACGCCGAGTCACCCCCCCAGGCCCCGTTCGAGGCCGGGGACACCCGCAGGGACGGAGCCGGGGCTGTTCCCCGCTCCCCCGCGGCGGTGCGGGGATGCTCGGGATGCTCGGGATGCTCGGCCCGGCGGTTCCCGCTGCTCCGCGGCTCCGGCGCGGCCCCCATCGCTCAGCCCCGGCCCGGAGCCGCCCCCGCCCGCCGCCCCCTCGCCCCCCGCTCACCTGCCCCGCTCTGCGCTACCTCCCGAGCGCCCGGCCCGGCTCCGCCGCCGGCGGCTGCTCCATCCCGGGCGCCGCCTCTGCCTCCTTCCTCCTCCCGTCCGTCAGGGGCCGGGAAAGCATCGGGGGGCTGGAAAACCGGCGGCGGCCGCAAAAGGCATCCCTGCGGCGGGTCGGGCCCCTCCGGCTGCGCCCCCCGTGCCCGGGCTCTATTGCATCACCGCGATCCCCCCGCGCCGGGGCCGGGCCGGGCCGGGCGGGGCTGGGGGGGCAGGGGCAGGACCAGCCGAGCCATTGGCGGCGGCGGCGGCGGAGGCGGGACGGGCTCGGGAGCGGGGCTCGGCTCGGCTGGGCTCGGCTCGGCTCGGCGCGGCTCTGCTCGGCTCGGCTCTGCGAGGTGCGGCTGCAGCGGCGGCGGCGGTCCCCCAACTCCGCGGCCGCTCCGCGCTCCCCCTCCCTTCCCCTTCGCCTCCATGGCCACCAAAATCGACAAGGAGGCGTGCAGGGAGGCGTACAACCTCGTCAGGGACGATGCCACCGAGGTGAACTGGTAGGTGGCCCCCCCGGCGTCCCCCCGGACAGGCAGCGGTGCGCTGCGATTCCTCGTCTTCCCTCCCCGCTCCCCAGAGGGTGACTTTTACAGACCTTTCCCCCTTCTCCTCTCCCCCCCTTCCTAAAGGATGGAGTTGTTTCACAGTATATTCTTCTCCGTCTCCTCTTTTCCCTTCCTGAAGGCTGTTAAATGTATTATTCGCCTTCCCTTCCCCCATTCCGAAGGGAGACTTTAAAATGTGCTATTGCCCTTCCCTTTCCCCCATCCCATAAAAGGTGACTTTTAACTGTATTATTCCCCTTCTCTTTTCCCTTCTCAAAGGGTGACGTTTAAGTACAACGGCTCTACAATCGTCCCTGGAGACCAAGGGGTAGACTATGAAACCTTTAAAAGGAAGTGCACAGGTAAGCTCCGTATCCATTGCTTTGGCCATGACCGTCCTTCGTGCTGCCCGGTGCGAGGGGGGAAAGGATGGGAGAAAACTCGGGCAGACTGGAATTAGTGCTTCTGCTTCCCCGTGCCTGCCCTGTCCTGTGCGATCGGGTTTCCCCCACAGAGTGCAACTCCCTCGAGTCCATAGTCCAGCCAGTCCTTTGTCTCACCCTTAGACTTAAGGTCCTTTGGGCTTTTCTCCCCCCTCTTTGCACAATGTTTCATTGCTTCTTGGTTATAAACAAGATAAAACACTCGATAAGCAACGGTCTCCGTGTTTGACACTGCAGTTTCAGAGCAAAACCGACTGGTTTTGTGGCTACAAAGATGCTGTCATACAGATCATTGGGAAGGAAATTCTTCCAAAATTCTTCTGAAATTCATAGAGCCAAAGTAACTGCAGGTAAAAGGCTTGCTAGGAGTTTTTGAGTTCATGAGACCCGAGAAGAGGGTGGGTATTGCAAAGATCGGCTCCAACAGCACAGCCCTGGAAACAATCGTAGATGTGGCGTTGCACAACCGCAACTGTTGCGGCTCCAGGTTTAAACGTGGCAGTTGATTGTTGAACTGTTGGTCGTAGAACATTAAAAGGAGGAACAACGCCTGGGGAAAACAGAAGTAGATGAATATTTAATTTCATCTGATCGTGACATTTGATGAGTTTCGCGAAAGTGGGTTTTGATTTTTATCTCAAATTTCCTCCCATCTTGGCTGCTATTTAACAATGACACCAAGTGCTGTGAGATATGAAGTGTCTGTAACTAGTACTGAGCTATACTTAAGCCTTCCTCACTCATCCAGTTACTCTACAATCAAGTATTGTGGTTAACCTGTATTTTTAGGATGATGTGACTGTGCAGTGAAGGAATTGTGTGTTGAGCGGTCTCTGCCTTTCTGGGGACACCACAATCAGTCCCATAGCCATGGAAACACCAGTGCCTGTGCATTGGTCTGAGTCCCAGGGCTTGGCTGTGCTTTATTGAGCTGAAGGAGAAAACTTCCAGGAACTTAACTGAGGGCGGGACTGGCCTGATCAGTCAATAAACATCATAGGAGAAAAGTGCATTTTAGTCCTTGGAAAGCAGCCATGAATCAAGATAGTTTAGACTGCTCTGCTACGATTTTGGCAGTGGGGTCTTACTGGGATTAACACAGCCACTCCATTCCAGATGTTCTGGAGAGCTTTGCAGGGAAAGCTTTCAAAACTGAGAAAGATCTTGTTGTAGTTGATGTCAGAGGAGCTGATATCCTGCAGTGAAGAAACTCCTTCCCGCTCAACATGGACAGCAGAAGGGAAAAAGCAATTACCTGACACATAGGAAAGCCCAGGGCTCAACACTTTGGAAGTTCATGCCAGTGGCTAGTAGTTTTCTTGGGAGGTCAATGACTTCAGTATCTGAGCCCCATGTTCTCTGTCTCCTCTTGTGGCCAACACAACTGAGCATCTCCAGCATCTCCAGACATCCGAGTCTTGCAGAGGGGAGAGGAGCCTTCCCCGTGTATTCTCTCTTCCTGCCTTTACAGAGTCCATGTCTTTCTTTTGCCTGAGTTGATTTTTAACATTTTGTCTGGATGGCACCCTCTCAAGAGCTTCCTCTCCTCCCTTCTGTAGCAAAGAGAATCCATTTAGCGAGTGGCTGAGCAGGCAAGAGGGGCTTTGGCAGAGCACAGCCACCGTTTGGGCTGGGTGGGATGACAGCTAATGGAGGCACATATTGCACTTGGGATTTTGGCCAGTTTTGTGTTCTTGCCATGACTGGCATGTGCCAAACCTGTATTTATAAACAGGGTATTTAAACAGACAGAGCTTAAGGAAATCTTGTTTTACACCAGCAAAGTGCCAAACTGGTCCCAGTACTGAGGCATTTTTACAGAAAAAAAAGTTTTGTATATTTTATAAATAAGTATGGTAAGGGAAGCGGCACTGTGGGGTAGGCTGTGGCCTACTGTTAGCCTTTAATGGGGAGCTAAATCCCTTATAGTTGCTCCACTGCTCCCTTTCCCTGTTCCTTCTTTCCCTCTCCCTTAGCACGCAGCTGGAGGGCTGTTCCTTGGCAGACCAGGGCCAAGAGGTTGTCCTCAGACCTAACTCTGGAGCAGAGTTGTTGGAAGCATAAGGAGTGAGGCAAATTCAGGCACCTGGTCCTTGCCTGAGAGCTGGAAAGGATCTTCCTCCACCCACAAATTATGGTGCAGCAGTTGGGGAAGGAGGAGATGGAACTTTTGGCCTCCATCTGTGCAGCAAACCTTCACCTGGCCTGCTAGACAGAGTCAGAAATCAAGCCTTGTGCCAGCAGTGAAGTTGCAGCTTTGCTTCCCACCTGGAAGAAAGGTGCCAAATGTTGCCATGAAGTAGAGCTGGTTGGAGTATTTCTACTGAAACAAAGTCAGTAGAGAAGAGTAGGAAGGGATGGGAAGAGCTGCTAAATATTATTCCTTCCTATTGCTATGTCTCTTCCCTCCTGGTCTCTTACATTTTGCTGAGGGGAGAAGAGCTGCTATCAAAGCAAACAGCTTCAGAAAATGTGACTAAAAGATTAAAAAAACTGTTATCAGAATAAACTTTCCTGTTCTATGAAAACCACTGCCCTGAAAGCCACAAAGTGCTGCAGCTGCCTGTGGTAGAAGCTGAGCACAATTTGGTGGTTGAAGGTGGGAGCTGGAGCTGGGATTGAAAACCTCAGTGTGCAAAGAGTCACCGTCAGAGCTTGCTCTGTTCTGCTTTCTGAACCAGCTACTTCGGTGTCGTTCTGAGCTGCAATGAGTCCCCTGCTTTCTTTAATAACCATTCCCATTAAAAGCACCTTTGTACACATTGCTGCCATCCAGG
Organism: Chiroxiphia lanceolata; assembly: GCF_009829145.1. Lineage (NCBI taxonomy): Eukaryota > Metazoa > Chordata > Aves > Passeriformes > Pipridae > Chiroxiphia > Chiroxiphia lanceolata. Next base: position 6,241,139 of record NC_045649.1, on the reverse strand, counting down.
GCACTGAGTGATGGTGCAGACGGGGTCAGTGTGTGCTAATTTGTGTGGCTCTGAGACCAAGAAGGGCTTTTGTACCACTCTGGGAAACATTTGCCTGTGGTGGATGTCCTGCCTTGTGCAGTGGCAGGGGTTAGGGAGGGCTGGAGGGGGCTGTTGGTGGCAGGGCTGTATTTTTGATTTTCCTCCCCCTCATCCATAACCCTTTTCATGCAGACCATGCCCAGCCCATTGCTAATTCTGCAAACCTCCTCAGGGAACGAGAGTGTTGAGGACAAAGGGAAAAGCAAGAGACTGAAATTGCTTCTTTTAAAGGAAGTAACAGTTCAAAGAGGCTGTGTTAGGGACCAGCCCTGCGCACCTCCAGCCCTGCACACCTCCAGCCACACTCTGTGGCTGCTGCTGGAGGAACACACAGAGAGGTGTTGAGTTTCTGGGGTGGTGAGGCCAGGAACTGCTACTGCACCCGGTGTTCCTGCTGTGGGTTTCATTGTTCCACTGCTCTACTCTCAGATACGTGTTGCACATCAGACCTACGCGTCACATATCCTGGGGTGGAGGCTTTTTGTTTCTAAACTCTTTACTAAGCTTTGTGTTCTAGCAGAGAAGTTTAACAAACTGCATCATCAAACTATCATCCTTTTCCCATCCTCCTGTTTGGGGACAGCAGTAGCCCCTCTTACAGAAAGGAAACTTGGATAGAAAATCTTCTTCAGTGCCGTTTTGTTCAGGGTCCCAGGGTGATGCTGAACCCTGGACTTCTGTGTTTCAGTCGCTGTCGTGCTGTCAAGGCCTGTGTCAGTCACGACACAAACACTGGCTGGGAGGAACTAGACTCTGCTTTAGTGTCAGGCAGTGTCTCCTCTGTCCTCCAAAGACCACCCCCAGATGTGTGCACACCTCTCCTCCAGTCTAGCCCAAGATGAAGTCAAAGAGGTTGGTCTAACCCACTGGCACATCCTGCTGTGAGTAGGAGGTGGCTGCTGGTGACTCTTCATCTTGCAATCCTGACTAATGACCAACCTATGTGACTGTATTTGTCTGATCCGAAGAGTCTGGAGATAAAAGTCGAGGACATTCATTGTGTCAGGGTTACTAAACACTCAGTGCAGACACCTCCTGTGTCTTGTGGCTAAGGACTGCTTCGGTTGGGCTTAACAGCACAGATTACCCCTGCATTAAACAAAGACTTAATTCAAGGCTTCTGAGCCATTCTACTTCCCAGTTACAGCTCTTGCCTCTGCAGATGGCGTGGGTCCAGACATAGCATTAATTTGGTGGTTAGTAGTACGTGCCATCAGTACACTTTGAATAAAAACCAGAGCTGAGCTGGTGGATATGAAGCCAGAAACACAGATAAGAGTTGAAGGTTACTGTACAGAAGGATGTGAAGGTTTTGTGTTGCTGTTCTTAATTTCAAAGTCTTATAACCCGGCTGGTGATGCTGTTGCTGAGAAGAGTAGAATGACTTAACAACTGAAATGACATCCTGTGAAACCTGTGTGTGTGTCAGTAGTACCTGAGTGCCCTGGACAGTTGCCTCAGTGTCTGTATTAGGAAGCAGCAGAGCATTGTCTCTGCCTGTGGTTTACTTTCATTTTTTTTTTGACTGTGTGTTCTGCCATTAAGCAACAGAGATATTAGAAGACTGTATTTCCCCCCCACACCCCATCCCATGCCATATGTGAACAGCTGTTTTCAATGCATCTCTGACAAAAGAAATAATGAGCCTTTTATTTGGAAAGCCCCAGTCCAGATAAATAATTGCAATGACAGCATGAAATGGGATAGTTATTCATGTGTCTGAAAAGATCAGGCCAAAACCACACTGTGCATTCAGCAGGAGGAAGAACTGAAAATCTTTGGTCTGAAATAAATACCCTATAAAACATTTGGGGTTGACATAAAATATTAGGAAATAGAGCTCCTAATACAGTTCTTTTAGGCTTAGATCAATTGTCCCATAAAGCTTGGCCTGCATATAAAAATTTAGGAGCTAAGAGTTGAGAGATCACCAAGGTTCTGTTGGCACCTGAGGTTGTAGGAAAGATTTGTAAAAACACACGAGGACATATAATGAGATAGGTGCTTATCTGCATTTGGCTGCATCTTAAGTTGCTAAAATGGGCCTTGTAAATCAGTCTCCTACTGCTTTTAATTTTCCTCTTAAATGTTCATCTCTCCTGCTTTCCCTTAAAGGCTATTTAAAGGAAGACCTGGGGCCATGGGTAGCTTATGGGAATTTCATGCTGTGGCTGCAGCCTTCCCCTGCCCCTGTGCCCTCCCTGCTCTTGGCAGGGTCACAGTGATCTCCTGGCTGCCAGCTGGAGCCATGGCTGAGACTGTTCCTTGCTTATGGACAGGAGGTGGTTTTAGGGAATATTCTTATTGATCTCTGTGGGACCAACTCCTCAGGTCGAGTTCTGCACTGAGACAGTAACTCTGCCTTCAGTTTTGTGATGCTTAATTAGAATGGCATTGCTGTGGGTCTGCCTTTACCATCCTGCTGGGATGGGAGCAGGTAAAGAAGAGGGTTGTACCCCTTGTTTTGGGGCCTGCCTGGCCCTTGATTCTGGCCAACAAACAATCATTCCTTCTTAAGGGAAGGAGAACAAAGATGTGCTGGATCCCCTGTTTGGTCCTGCTTTGCCCTCCCAGGTCAGGACAGAGAGACAACAAGGCCACTGTCACTGGGTTGGAAGCAACTCATTGTGATGAAATGCTGCTGGTGGCTTCACTGGACCAGAGAAAGCCAGAGAAGTCAGTGTGGGGTCATCTTCCCCCTGCATTTGTGTCCCTGTACTCATGTCAGACACCCTGAGTTCCATGGAGAAGGTTTGGTGCCACAGCCACAGCAAGCCCTGTGGTCATGGTCCTGGGGTCAAACACATCAGATGACTTAATGAACATGTCATCATGGAGCAAGGCAGCACTGCAGGAGATATATGGGCTTCAGCACAGGGTTTAAGAGAGAAAAAAACAGTGTAGTAAGGGTAGGGAAGTTTTCTGTCTGCATTTCTAGCCATGGGGCTACAGGGGTGACTGAGTGGAAAATTGACTAATTAATCTAAAATTAATCCAGTTGAAACAAACAAAATCCTCATGAAACCTGCCATGTGCTATCAGTAATTCACTGTTGGGCAGAACACAAAAGCAGATCACTCCATCACCTGCCTTGCTGTATTTGACCTTGATCCAGCAGGCAGGTGAAGCTGGGACAGTGGTTTTGTCCTGGCACGTCTCAGACCATTCAGAGCCCTAAGATAAGACCACTACAATTTGACAGTGTATTTCTTTCCTGCAGCTATTGTCTTTTACTGATGAGTCAGTGCATTTTAATCTAATGGGGAATTTTTCAGTACAGCTAAACCAAAGGGCTCGAGTGGATGGAAAAAAAGAACACCATCAAGGAAACCTCTGCAGCTTGGCATCAAGCTTTGTTGACAGCCAAGGGCATCTTAATCAGAATATTTGGAAAATTCTACCTAGTGATAAATAAGGAGTTTGGAGAGTAATATCAACTGATGCTCATTAAGACATTCATTTTGCTCCTCACTGTTTGTAGAGCCCTGTTGCTGTCCAGCTATAGTGAAGGGAGTAGTGGTATTAGTGGAACTGACACTCTTCATTTCTGCTGTTTGTAACTTGTGAGATTTTCTCAAATAAAGCTGCTATTTCCGTTCTACCCAGATCTGTTTTTTGCTTCTCTCTGCCCTGAAATTCATGGCTCAGTGACTAGGAAGGGGGTTGCACAGCTCTAGGCAGGATTTCCTCTTTCAGAGGAAATCTACACTGTCTCTCTATGATTTGTTATGCTCTCCCGCACAGCCAACAAATTCCTAAAACCCCTGTAAGTGGTTTTGTGTGAGAAAGGGGGTGGTGCATGTTTATACCTTGAGATTTCTCAGGGAATTGGCACTGGTGGCATTGATGGCTTCCAGCGTGGTGAGGGGATCTGGCAGGGTGGAACTGATTAACTGTGAAAGAGGAAATCTGGGAGTATGAAAGAACTTGCATTTTGATCCCCTTATCACTCTGAACAGACTAATTGTGAAACTCAACCACTTCTGCTCAGGGATTTTGACCTGCAGTTGGAGAGGCTTATACCCAGGCTGAGCTAGTGCTGAAAACCTCTACATCCATCCCTGATGCCCTTTTAGGAACAGAGACATGCTAATTGCTGAGGGCTCCAATTCACATTCCCTCTCAGCTTCATCTGAAAGGCTCCTCAGCAGCCACAATTCACACACTGGCACATCAAGTTAAAGCGTCGCATTTTGGGGGTTTGTACTAAATACCCTGGACTGAAAGTTGTGGCAGCTGAAGATGCTGTTCTGGTGGGGATAAAACTCCCCATGGGGACACAGGAGGAGGCAGCACCCAGCTGGGGTGGAACTCTTCAAGCCCCTACAAGGGAACCAGCCCTGGGTAAATTCACCACAATGGTGAGTCAGAGCCCCACATCCAACCCCAGGTGCTCACTGAACTCACTGGGACTGAACATGGTGAAGTAAGAGTTGCTCATACTCACTGAGGAGCAGGTTATCTAATGGATAAAAGCTGGAATTGCTGGGCTTGGCTCCCTTTGGCATCACGGATCGAGCTGCTTTCAGGCAGGATGGGAAGGCACTGAAACTCTTCTGCTGAGAAGCAAATCCTGCTGCTGTCAGTGAGCTGTGGGTTCATATCCAGCTGAAGTTATGCTGATAAATTCACAGAATCATAGAATCACAGAATTGTTGGGGTTGGAAGGGGCCTTAAAGCTTATCCAGTTCCAATCCCCCTGCCATGTGTGGGAAACCTTCCACTAGACCAGGTTGTTTCAAGCCCCGTCCAGCCTGACCTTGAACGCTTCCAGGGATGGAGCATCCCTGGGAACTTCCTTTCTGTGCTGCTATGAAAAAGCACTGTTTTTTCACATTCACTATGTTTTTCCATTATCTTTGTTATAAAGAGGTCTTCAGGCTCTGTAACAGTCTTTGGTGGAAGGGGCAGGGATGAAAACCCTACAGACTCGAGGTGGAAAGCGAGGGGTCCGTGGTTAGGGCTGTGACACCATCACAGTGTAGTAGGGCCAGGACTTGATGACATTAAAGTGCCTTCCAGCACTGTGTTCCCAGAGGAGCCACAGAACAGTTCTGAGCAGAGTGTGGCCTCCTTTACTGTCAGACCTGGAAAGCAAGGCTTTCTCATGGAGCTGTTAATTGTAACGTTAGGGGATTTACTGTCTCACTTCACCTTGGGTATTTCCTGGCTGTCGGTTCATTTATGGTTCTAATCAATCTTGGGAAGAGGATTTGCTGTCAGAAACAGGAGTCTCTACGTGCCTTTCTTGTACTCAGCAGCAACAGGGTAACCGAGAGAGAAGTTTGTTTGCCTGCACTGTCAATACACATCTCTTTCTCTCCTTCCAAAGATCCATCCGGATTTTTCCTTTGAATAAGATCTTTCTTTCTCTTTGTTTCAATTTTGAAATCTTCAGAGAAGCTCGTTTTAAACACTGTACTGGCTCACACATATCCCTACACCCATTTTCCAATTTTCCTAATATTCCTCTGTCGGTGGCAAAAAAAAGATACAGAGAGAAAAAAATAGAGGGAGAATAGGTGGATTTTTTCAGTGTTCTCTTTTATCAGGGAGAATTTCTCTTTACTCAGACCTTGGCAAATCAAAGCGTTAAAGAAGCTCTGAAATATGTCAGCTTGCAGAGAATATCACCTCTTTTATTTTTTTGTTTTGCATTGATCTCTAGCAGCTTATTTTCTGGGGATGAACAATTAAGAGCTGCTTCTCCCCTATTCCCAGAGCTCCTGGGGCTGTCCTGAGCATTCATGGAGCGTGCTGGGATCAGGGATGGGATGTTGGCAGTCATTGTTACACCTGGAGTCTGATTTTCACCTGGCAAATAGTCAAGACAGCAACTCACTATAAAGCACTTTGAACTGGCCACAACAAGTGCAACCAGGATTAACATGATTCTCAAACAGCACGTTTGTTCTTCTGTTCTGAGTCATCTCATTTAAAAGGCCTTGAGTGGCCTCTAGCAGATGAAGAAGCCATGATTAGGTATATTCCATGATTGCACAACTGCCCATCTGCTCAGCTTTCTGCCCAATCCTGGTTGAGGGCTCCAAATCCCACACGGCTCCAAGGCTGGCCCTGTGATCATGAAGGTGCCCAACTGCCCTTGTTGATGGGTCACCCTGCAATGGAGGAAGGAACTCCTCAAGTGGAGAGTTTACAAAGTTTTCACACATATGGCCAGGCTAAATAACTCCAGTCTGGCATGATACAGCATAAACCAGCCATGAAACAAAGACCAGGACAGTTCTAAAATCCAATACTTTTCTCTCCAGGCCTTCAGAAGGAGTAGAAAAACACATCTGGGAAAGTAATTGTAGAATTTTTCTTTTCCTCCTTCTTCTTCCCTCCTTCTTTTAAACTTATACTACAAGTGAGCCAGAAATGTTGCTGAAGGGAAGGAGGGGAAAGGATCAGATTTGCACAATGGGCAGTTTCTGGGTAATGTTATAAAATGTGACCCTAATCCTGCTATCCTGTAAGAAACAGACACCGGGAAATCCCTTCTTGACCAGTGACCTGCAGATGAATGATGTGACTGAATGTGGAACTGGGGTTAGCTCTGTGTTCTTGACCTGCCTGCTGACTGTATTTTAGCCATTTCCAGACTCACTGGCAGCAAAATAATGTGAGGTGAGGTGCCCAGCACAGCCAGTTTCCTCCTAGCAACTCAGAGCAGCCCAGGAAGAGGCAGACCTAACTCAGGCAAAAGCACACCTTGGAGGCAAAGGCTCTATGAGCAGAGCACCCTATTAACCCCAAATGCTAGCAGTGTAACATGGCATCAGTGCCTTGCCTTGGTCTTTGAGAGCAATAGTCTCACCCTGGAAAGTGGCAAGGCAGGGGAGTTGCTGGATTTAACCATTTTATCCCTTCTGTCTCTGCAGATGATGTCCGATTGTTCGGCTTTGTCCGATTCACCACTGGCGATGCCATGAGCAAGAGAGTCAAGTTTGCCCTCATCACCTGGATTGGAGAGGATGTCAGTGGCCTGCAGAGAGCCAAAACTGGGACTGACAAGACTCTGGTCAAAGAAGTAGTACAGGTAACCTCATCCTTCTGCTCTCACCCGCCCGCTCTCGTCGCTGTCAGCTGTACAAACACCAGCAGGAGGGGAGAGAGGAGGAAGGACTGGATCATCCTTCCACTTAGTAGTTAATCCTTTAAAAAGAAGACAGTTTCCTATTGCCTGTCTTCCTACTAGGAAGGCTTAACATCTGCCCTTTGAGCACTCAGGCATAAAGAAGCACCTTTGAGCCTAAGGCAGTCTTAACTATTTCATGAGGAGGGAATATGTGCACTCCCCTCCTTGTCACCAGTAAGATGTTTCCCATCTCCTTCCTTGGTATGGAAATAATATAATATTGAATGACAGAGAGCAATATTAAGTTAAGAAGGTAAAATTAAACAGGAAAACCCACACCCTTGTTTAAACTTCCCTGGAGGCCTTTTGTCTCTGCACAGTGAACTCATGGACCTAATCAGCCAAAGTCTGAAGTCCCTATCAGTGCCAATTAACTAATGGCTCTTTAATAGCTAACTAGGTTTGAATAGTCTTCTGTTTGTCTTTGGGTGTAGCAGGGAAAAGAGAAATGTGCTCGGTCCAAGTGAGTGAGAACAAGCAACAGCCAGGGGAGAAGTGACCTGGGGAAAAGGCTGCACAGAACCATTGCTGAAACACTAACTGTAATGGAGGAGATGCTCATGTTTAACATGTTTCCTCTGAAGAAGTATTTAAAGCAAGATTAGCTCTTTGAACTAAACATAGAGCCAGTTCACCAGTGCCCGAGAAATGATCTTGCTTATGCACTTGGAGAATGGGCTGATGATTAAATTAATCTCCCCCAATAACTGAGCTCTTGCCAATGTAAAGAAATCTCCCAACAGAACACTGAAGGCTGAGAATGAAATCTCCCTCAAATGTTGGTGGTTTATGTGATACAGAAGATTATATTTAGAGAAGAAGCATGAAGAATGTAATACATTCCTATCCTTTCAGAAGATAAGCACTGGTGATAAATGTTTCAGATTGACAATGACGAAGAGGGGTCCAGTCCGAAAAGAAACTTCCAGAATGACACCTGAGAGATAGGAAAGCAAGTCTCTGTTCATGAGAAGCAGCTGAAACAGTGTAATTGTAGCTGAAGATGAAATTATAGAGTACTAATGAATGACTCTTACATGAGTCACTAAGCCCAAGTTTTTTTTTAAATCTGTTTAGACAATGTATTCCTGTTGAGTTGAATTGCATTCCTGAGCTCTGTGCTAAGATCTGTCCCTCAGGTCTGTTACATATAATTTGCAATTTCACTTGTTTCATCTTTGATTAGTAGTCTGTACGAGTTAATAATCTGGTGGAACATTAACCACTCTTGGCTTTTACTTAAAAGCTTTCATATTCCAATTAGTCTGTACTAAAAGATACAAAACCAATACAACTGGTGCTTAACACACTTTTACTGAGCAACCTTGTCCATAACCCACTGCAAAGGAGTTCTGAATGGCATGGCCATGGTGATCTCCTGGCCAGAAGAAATTATCTTGACAACTGTTTTGAATAGTTCTACATGTGCAACTGAATCCCTCTGAGTAGAGTGGGATAAAAGCAGAACTGTTTTCTTCTTTTTATGCAGATTGTCAAAATAAAAAAGGACAAAAAAGTCCAACTGAAATTTAGTGGAGGGAGTTTATCCCTGAGCTATTTCACACTTACTAATTCTCTTGACCTTCAGGTACATTCTCAGTCTTCCGGTTTTTACAGGGGTTATTTTATGGTGTGAGTTATTCATAGAAAAATGCAGTTGGTTTTTGCTGCGATGATAAAGTACAAATCTGAGTCAGTGTTGGTTCATCATTTGGAATAAGTAGTGCCCTAAAGTGGGAATATTTTCTTAACAAACCCTGAAGGGAATGTGGGCTGTTGCTGCAGTCTGACTCTCTGTGGGCCCCCTGTGTGCCATGGCTCTCCTTCCAAAGGAGGGTGGCACAAGAAGGCTTTTTATACAGCCTTGGTTTTGGGATCTACAGAAGGGATAGGCTGGGTCTCCAGAACAATTTTTGGAAGCCCTCAGTGAAACCTGAAGGGCTCTCTCTATCTTGTGATATTTGCCAAAGCAACTGTGGGTCTTTATTTAAGACTGAGGCTGCAGTTGAGGGGATTCCTGCTTTGTATCCTCTGCTGTGCTGTGGGTGCGTTGATGAGCTCTGGCTGAGCTCTGCTCAGAGCTGAGCAAACACCAATAAATGTTGTTCTTTACCAAGACACTCAAAGTGAAAGACAGTCAGTGCAAGCATCGCCTGCGAGCACAACCCACCGCAGCCCACGGCGGTGCCTCTGTGGGATAAAGAGTGTTCCCACACGGGGATTATTAACAGCCCCCTAGAAGCACCTGCCACACGGAAAACACAAGGGATATTAACTGGTGAAGAGTAGATTATGGGCTTCTGAACAAAAGGATGAACTATCACAAAGCAGGGAGAGGAGCTGGGCTGCCCTCGCTTTTGTGTTCCTCCCTTGGAAGGGGGAGCAGGTGCTGGGAAATCTCTAGGGAGGTGGCTGGGGAAGCAGTGCTGATAGCAAGTGCAGGAGGTTGCCAGAAAATCTCTCAGGAAGAAAGGACAATTGATTTTTAGCTGTAATAACTGTAAAATTACAGGGATGTATCTCATCTGGTGCAAATAGCCACAGTTCTGATCTGTACTAGCTGAGAATCAGCTCTTCTGGCTTATTTGGACCTATCCTTATTCCTTCTTTAATGTTATTGGAAAATGAGGTTTGCATTTATTGTATTTCTTTTGGACTGTAGAAAAATGCATTTAAGGAACATTCCGTAGCTTTTTTTTCTTTTCCACTGATATTTATTTTCCATCCTTTCTTCTTTAACTCAGCTGGAAATCTTGGATCAAGCCTGCAGTCTGGTCCAAGTAGTTCAGCTGAGAGCAGGTTAGAAGTAAGGCCAGGATGGAGAACGAGTATTTATCTGTATCTTCTTAAGAGTCTAGCTAAGAATTAATGTGTGGTGACTGCTGCTTAAATGGAGACATGGAGTAGGGTGATGCAGTATTCCATCTTTTATCCATTGAGCTTCTGTCCAGGCCAAGGACAAACCCAGGGGTGAGAGAAGTTGCACACAATATCCTGTGCTTTTCAGACTGTTGCTTAAGATGTTTGGGAGTTAATTTCTGAGGTACAGGCTAAACCTACATCTAGAACGATCTAAACAGCTGAGAGCCTCATGCAACAGTAAGTCAGGATGACTTCAACTCCAAGGCTGCATCTATTTGTCATCATTGACAGCAGTGTGTCTCACCTTGTGCAGATGTGCATGGAGAGCCACAGCATTTGTGTCCTCTGCACAGCTTCAGTTTGGTCACTGTGACACCAAGGTTGTACCAGCTGCCAGGAGAGACCCCCTCAATGGAAAGGCCTTGGGCATATATTCTACTTGGCTAAAAAGATCATCCAAAGCTGGTCTTGAACTCATGTTTTATGTCCCTGACATAAAGGTTCTGTCTTTATGTGCACAAGCTGTGGCTCATTTAACCTTAGCACAAATCCATCCAGGAGACTCTCTGTGCTCTGAGGGCTGTTGTTTTGACCTCTTTTATCCCAGAGGCCCAGGTGGAACAGGTCAGTCAGCTTAAACCCAGAAATCAAGGCTATTGTGAGCTGTTTGACATGGCTGGGAATGGCAGCCAGCACGGGGTTCAGCTCAGCCATAAAAATTCCTGCAAGGTGGAACCTGACAGTGGTGGGGTTTAAATACAGGAGCATCAAACCTTCCAGTGAAGGGCCCTGTTTATTCTGAGGAGAGGCAGAGGGATGATGTTCTTTGAGCAGGGACAAGCCCAGGCACAGGGATTGTGGGGCTGGGAGTGGCACCCAGTGCTGAAGTGGGATGGTTTGGATGTAAATGTTCAAGAACTGAAAACAGGACTTGGTTTCCCTCTGAGTGAACTTCCTCTCCATGAACTTGTTGCCCTTCATGACTGCATTTCCTACCAGGACATTTTAACCCTTCCTTAGGCAGCGTTGAGGTCTTTCTCCTGACAGGACTGAATCCTTGTCCTGCAAGGCTGTCTCAGCAAAGGGACTGCCCAACCTTTGCTAGTTTGTCTTATTTTCCATGGATTTTGACTCTTCACTGTTTTCATCAGCATTCCTTCCCCCACAAAGTCATATGCTCTATTATTTGCCTAAATCATATTCAGGGTAAAACAGCTCTGTTTCTGTGAGCAAATACTCATGGTATTTCATTCATTATTATTTTTGGTGAGGAATTTGCCTGGTTTTCATGATGTCAACAAGTCTACTGAGTTCTTGCTTTGGAGCTCATGTCCAGATCTTTTCTTGCTCACCTTTCCCTTGTCCTCTGGATTCCTCACTGCACTGATGCTGGTGCCTCATGAGGGTGGACCCACTTTTGGGGTCACTGTCCCTGGTCTTGGGGCGGATACAACACATAGAACTCCACATGTGTGCTTTAGGTTCCTCATGTCAATACAGAGGTCTAAACAGAAGGTGCTTTAATAGCTTTGTTAGAGGCAGTCAGGAAATCAAACTCACAGGGTAACAGCCACATCATGGTGGCTTTGAGAGTCTTTCTCATGAGGGTGAGTGAGATCCTGCTGGGAAAGCAAATGAAATTCTCCTTTTTGACTGTTTTTCCTGTTCTGGTTTACTGTAATGACCATACCAAATGGGTATGGATTTACAAGAACTACTAGTCTGAGTCTAGAGAAGGTGGTAACTTTTAAAGTAACTTTTTCAGGCCAGAATCAGCAGCTTCTCATCACCCCACGTCTGACACACAGCCCTGTGACTTTTCCAGTGGGATGCAGCACAGACAGGGAGAATTTGCAGATCAGCTGAAATGTAGTTTCCCATTGCTGAGAGATGTGTTTGCCAGAAGTTTGGGCTGGCTTCTCCCAGTGGCTGGAACCGGTCCATGTGAAAATTGGCAGGGAGTAAATGTGAAGGGAGGGTTTTTAGTGGTAGCTTGGAGCCTGAGGGCTGAGTGCAGGACCAGCTCTGGTGCAGCCCAAGCAGTGTGGGGCAGTGGTACTGTACTGCTGCAGGTGCTTGGCACTTCACAGCACTTCTTGCACTCAGAGAAGTTCTGCCAGGACTTATCTCTGCTGCAGCCACAGGACATGTCCTTTCTATCCCATGACCCCAGGTCTGGGATCACACCAGACTGGAAAAGAAACACAGGACATGCACTGAAAATAAGATGACCAGTGGATGGGACTCGTGATATTAAGCACAGTAGAACTGAGGATTCTGAATATCAAGCTACAAGCCCCAATGTAAATAATAATGTCAAGAAGTTGCTCTGGCACCATCCCCAGCTGCTGAGAACCCAAGTGTCTGTAGATGATACAAGGATTTTCCTTTTGGCTTCAGGCCTACCCATGCTGGGATTTATAAGAGCCTCTGCAGACCTATTTTGGTACAATATCTGCACCACACAGATTTTCCCTTGGGCACTTTAGGGAAATTTTATGGCCCATATGCTAAACATTCAGAGCTTGGAATAGGAATAAAATCTACTCCACCTTTTTTTTTCCCCCTTAGATTTGGCTGGAAGGGAAGGACTGAGCTTGCTGCACAAATTTCATGCTTTCCAGGGAGAGATTCAGGCTCACTTTTTGCAACCCAGCCTTGCATGGTTGGAGCCCTTTCAGTCTATAGAGTCTTGTAGAGGTTGACACAGGGGATTGGATTGCAAAATTGTGACCCTCTGCCATTCAGGCACAAAATGAAGCACATGCCCAGGTGTATTGAAGAACCATAAGCAAACCTTCCTCTGTTCAATGATTTGAGAGGCACAGCAGAGAGACTGTGGTCACTGTTGTGTTGTGAGAGTGATAAAGATAAATGGCGTCATTGTTTTTGTTATCTGTAGGCTGCTGGTGACTGGGGTGAATACAAAGGCAAGAATTCACTGCCAGAGCTTGCTGTGGTTGTAAAAAGCTTGGGGATGGGGGGAGGAGAAGAGAAAAGGAAGTGAAGGATGTAAAATGAAGACACATGTCAGCAAATCAAGGGCCCAAGCATCAGAGTGATGCACTGTGCCTTAGAAAGCTGTAACCCCTCTGGTTCTCCTGAAAGGCATTAGATACTGGTATGATGAAAAAAGAAGGAGCAGGGACTTTCCCCAGCCCAGTCTCTTAAGGGCGGAAAGAATATCTGGTGGCAGGGCAGCAATCTGGCTGAAGCGGGATCCTGTTGGCATTGCTTTGAGCCACTGGGAGCTGGGATTTCTCCCTGTGTCTTGCAGGAGCTGGTGTGCTGTGATCAGTTATTTATAATTACAGATGACAGTCAAACACCAAATACAGCCCATTGCCTGGCCTAGCCAACATCAGACTCAATTAAATCAGTTGGGAGTAGCTTTACATTCTGGCAGCTTCAGTGGGGACAAAAAAGAATGAACTCTGGATAAGATGGCCCTTGGCTGAAAAGTGCTGCTGTTGGTCATGGGTGCCCAGTCTCTGGACCTGAGAGCTACAGTCCCTGCTGTCCCCCTGCCCTGATGACACAAGAGGTAGGCCCAGCTGTCTCTAAAGTATTCACGTGCCTCCCTTCACCTCAGGATTTGCACCCTGAGCAGAAGCTCAACCCCAAAGAGCTCAGACAGTAAATTCAGAGTGATGAGGGAGGCTGTGGCTGGAGAAATGTCAAGTAGGATACTGAAATCAGAAGTTCCAGGCAGCAAACTCTCCAGAGCATCTTCTCCCCTGGGGGCCAGGCTTGAGGAGACACCATGGTGGGTAAGAGCTGGTGCAAAGAACCAAGGAGGACCCTAACAGAATGGAATAAAGCTAAGAGTTATTAATAGCAATGACCCAGATTGCGCTCTGAGGGTACAAATCTGGCACAAGAGGTGGCCCAGTCAGCTAAGAGGATATTTAAGAGTGGCTAGGAGCAGAACCCATCTGGCCACTGCTAGGGGGAAATTGCTCAATCCTTGCAAGGTGTCTTGGTGGTACTGATGTGAAATCGTGGCTCATGCCCACAGATCATCTCCCAAGAATCATCTGGATAAGTGTCTAGTTGAGAAGACATCTGAGTAATTGTAATTTCTTCGTGGCACACATAATTTAGTTCTCCTCTGTTCAGGCATGAACGCACTTGAAGTTTGAACTTCAGAATCAGCTGGATTCTGCAGAGTGGGCATTGAGGGAAACCCTCCCCTCTTTTATAAAATACACACACTTTTCTTGGAATCCCTCTTGGAAATGATTTTATGGGCCTGCCTCAGTTCTCACTAAAGTCAGGGCAAAGACTCGCATTGAACTCAGGTAGTCCTGGATAATCTTCCCGAGGTGAGGGAAATTTGTTAAACCTGGTAGCACATAGAAAAGGAATTGAAAAGGCTCAGCTCCAAACTCATGTAGGTAGCACACCTCAGTGAGCATCAAATCACTGAAAAAATCTTTGGTTTGGTCTTATCAAGAGCTGAGCTTTGCAGAGATCTCACCCAGGAGAACTTGGAAGTAGGACACTTGTGAGCATGACCAAATCTGATGGTTTGGGCAGTTTGCCTCTCTATTTCCCATCTCAAAAAAAAAAAAAAAAAAAAAAAAAGGATTTTTTCTTTTCTGTAAAAAGCAATGTCTTTCCCATTTTCCCTGAACTCTGCCAAGACGTGGAGGAGTGCCTGTAATGTTTGCCTGCCCCCACACCACAAAAGCCGACCACTGAGGCGCAGAGCAAATGGCTCTGTGAAGGGGTTGTTATTTCTGGGGACTCTGTGTGGCTGCTGATCAGCCAAGCAGAGCAGACAAGGCTCCCGCGGCTGCTCTGAGCTTCCTCCCCCCAGCAACTCTCCGGGAGCGAGGATTTCCTACAGTGTGAAACAGGATCAGCCGCAGCCCGGGAGACTGGCGTGGGGGAGGGAGCTGTTTTCCTCTCCCTTCCATTTCTTCCACCGCATGAAAGAGGTGCTGAGGCTCTTTCAAGCTGAATCCTCCTCCACCCCCTCCTTTACCCGGCTCTGATCCCAAACTGAGACCCTTGAGACGCTGCCAAATAAAGAACTCTCCCATGGTTTAGACTCTGAAGCCAATTAGAACCCCCCTCCACGGCTGTGCCAGGGCTGTCCCAGTGCCAGGGAGACCCGGACAAGATGAGTGCTGCTCTCTAAGAGCATCGTCTCATTCTCCCAGGCAGAGCCCACCACCCTTCTGGGCACCCACTGCCTAGGGAGCCAGGCATTGCAGCTTTCCTGAGGCATTGCAGCAGGGCTGTTGGGATTTTAATTCATATTTTTGGTCGAGTGCAAGGGATGCTTGTGTTTGTCACGCTGTGTAAAACCCCTGTGGGTTGGGGGAAGGGAAGCTCATGCAATGTTCTCAGTTGTGGTTAGGAAGGGAAGGAAAATGCTAAAGCAAGAAGCAAATAGCATGTTTGCTGAAATGTCTGTGCACACACATGGATGCCAGCCTTGCTGTGAGGCAGGAGGGACAGCCCCCTCAAGGGAACAAATCCCTGACTGAGGTGACACTGCCCTGACAAATGCCCTAAAGGCACCGTGGGATCCCATTCTGCTCCCAGAAAGGTTTTCTCTGTTCACAACCTCCCATCCCAGAGCTGCCCGGGGCTTGCCTGGCTCCCAGGAGCTGCAGAGAGCTCTCAAGCAGCGAGACAACTGCCCTGCAGTGCACAAGTGTATTCATAAAGGCTGTCCTCAAAGGTCACTTTGGATCATTAAACCACAGAGCATAGTGGAGCCCTTTAACAACAGCAGCAGCCTGTCTGGTACAGCGTCTTGGGTCTGGCCACAATGTGTGTTGGACAGTCGAGAGGAGGAGACAGTAAATCTATGGATTTACTTGCTCCTGCTACCATCTGTGTTGCTCAATCTTTAATTGAAGCATCCTCCCCTCAGTGGCAGGGTGTGACACCGTGGTGTACTCTGGCGCAGCACTGTTCTTTTTTTAGGAGAAGGGGTCCTAAAAAGGGCACAGAGAGGATTAGTGACTTGCCCAAGATTATGCTGAGGGTCAGTGGTGGTTAGGAGGTCAACAATTTTGAGTGTTTTACTTCACACACTGCTTAGGAAACTCGACCTAACCTGGCCTGTGCATTTATCACCTGGAAGAGCTGTTGCACAGGGCAGGATTGGGTCTTGCAGTTGATGACTGTAGAAGTAGACACATAAAATTTTTCCAGGTTAAGTCTTGGGTTTTCCCTTCACTAGTCCTCTGTCTCATCCCCAGCTTTCTACTTATCATCCCCACCACAGGAGATCAGGCCATGCAGCTCACACAGCCCTGGAAGCTGCATAACCCATCTTCATTCAGCTCTTTGGACAATTATCCCCCTTTTTTTAACAGGCTTTTTCTTTATCTCTTGCAGAACTTTGCCAAAGAATTTGTGATCAGTGACCACAAAGAGCTGGATGAGGATTACATCAAGAATGAGCTGAAGAAAGCAGGGGGGGCTAATTATGATGCACAGACTGAGTAAACACGTGAACCTCCTGGCACCATCACCTGGATCTCAAAAGGGAGGGGAAAGGCACAACAAACTAACACAACTGAGAGATGAGGCAACTGAAATCCCCAGCTTTCTGTGGCTGCACCTAAGAACTCCCTTCTTTCCATACAGTGGACTTTTATTTTTCATTCAGTCTCATTAAACATCCCTCTCTGGGCTTCTGTTTTTCTATTTTCCGCACTTTTTTTTTACTCATAACTCTGTCCATGTTCTTGCATCTGTGGAATTTAGGTTTGGTTCTGCTTTGGTCCTATTCAGCCCTGTGTTTGTAGAGGCTTGCCACTGTGTCCTTCTTCATGTCTGCGGGTTTTAGTTGGGCTCAACCTGGTCTCTGAGGGAAGAAAGTTTTGGGGGAGTTCTGAACATCAATTATTTTAATTTTTTAAAAAATTTGTTCTGACTGATATTCTTGGGAATAACATTTTTTTGCTGTTCTAGGCTCAGATCAGCTTGAGTTGACTTCCCTCAAACTTTGATTAAATCATCTAAGCTTGAATGTCCAGCTGAGAGATCTAACAGCTTAAACAACAAAGTGAACAAACATACAAATTCTTTGACTCCTAATAATGGGAATAAATTTGCCTTAAACATTGCTTGACAGTTGCTATGCTATGTGCTGCATCTCTACCCCTCCCTCTTAAAAATAAGATCCACCATGATCCGAAAGTGAGGGTTTTGTTGCTTTTTGGAGGTATCTTGGCACAGTAAACTGAGGGGCTTAGAAATGTCTGGACACTTGGTCACTATTTTGTGTACGTTGGTCTCTGGGTTTGTATTTGACTTTCCTAACGCTGGGGCTCAGGAGGTGAAACTGGAATGCATAGATTTCCTTTTTAAATGATGTCTGCAAAAATAGCAGCAGCTGAATCCTTCTCTGCCCATGTCCCCCCTGGTTATTTTGCAGTTAAACACAACATCCTCAGTTATTTGGGGCCTTTGGCAGTGTAACCATCCTGCAGCTGGGACCAAGAGATGGAGCAGGGCAGCTCCGTCCCAGTCAGGATGAAACATTCAACATCAGAGGCCCAGAGAGAACCTGGGCACAGTTTGGTACCAAACTGTTTATTTGGGGGCTTCTTTGTATGGCTTTTTTTTTTTTTCCATCAAAGGTTACTGTCCCCAGAATTATGTGTTGGAAGAAACTGTGGGGCTTGGGAGTCAGTGCTATAAACCCATTCCAGAAATAAATGTTTTTCAAGAACACTTCTCAGTGACTCTGTTGTTCTTTTACCTTCCCTGCAACAACAAGCCTATATTTAGGAGGTCTCTTAATCCCTGGTGTAAAGCTTTGAGCTCCTGCAATCTTGTGGCTATTAGGAGAATTAAACACTGGCTTAAATGTAAAATGATCCTGGTGCCTGCAGCCCTTGTCTGCTCATCTCCCCTCCCAGAGGCACAGGTGGTGACCACAGTGCATCTGACACACTTTTGGTTCAGCAGCTCTACATCTAAATTTCCAGAGCCAAAACACCAAGTGGGAATTGTAATTAGGTCAAAGAGAATTTCACACCCAGAGAAAATAAACGTAGAGAGGTCAGGAACAGATTTGGGAACAAGAACAACACATTCAGACTGAGGTTTTGCAGCTTCCTGCACAGGGTTACGTGAGGCATTACAATTCTGGACTGAACTTAATCAAACTTGTCCTGAAAGAAGGGAAATGGTTACTTTTTACAGGACTGACAGTAGGCAGAGGCACAACTAATGGGAAGGAGCCTTGCAGAGAGCTTGTGATGCTCTGAAGCTTTGCCTTACTGGTTCAGCGGTCACAATAAACTTTTATTTGACAGCTTGTGGCACAGAGACAACAATCTCAGCCTGGCCTTGAAGCCTGGCAGCACCATTGCAAGGAATTCATTGGCACCAGCTGTGGTGGGGGCTCAAGAAAGAGCTCAGCACAGGGGCAAAACAGCTCTCTTCGCCCTCAGAGGCATCTCAGCAAGACAAATGGAGCACTTGTGCTGCCTTTGGCAAGCTGGATCCAGGGATGGAGGGAGCTAAGCCATCACCCTGACCTCCCTGGTTGCTTTGCCATCCTTAGTCAGTTCTTACAACATGGAAGATCCCATATTCCCTCTTTGAACTGTCTGTATTGGCACATGGGGTCCCATTTGGGCCACAGGAATATCAAGCTTGCAGTCACTAGTACAGCAGTTGCACGAGGAAGAGAAGGAATTACTGATTTGTGGTAAGACATCAGGATAAATCCTTATGGGAGAAAGTAGCCTAATGAATGATAATAATAAGAGAGAATCAGTGGGGTTGGTTTTTTCCCAGCCTCAGTTTTATCTCCTCAGACAGGCTACCTAGTGATACCATCCTGCTGATGACATGAAGAACTTCCTGGGGGAAAATGGGGATGAGCTGTACAAGAGCATTGCTGCTGGTGTGTCTCTGGCCTCACTGGAGAGCAGTTGGGTCAGCTCTTGGATACCCACTGGGGAGGTCTTGTTTGTACAGTCCTGTTCCTCTGACAACTCTGCAACAGCCAAGTTAATCAAGTCCGTGCTTGCTGAACCCTCAGTCAAATAAAAGATTATCTTTGTCACAAAGAATGTTCTGGAAACACACTCAGCCCCAACCCCAGCCCAAGCTGATGAGTGCACATCTCAGGGGGCTGCCTAGGAGTGTTTGGGGCAATATGTGTTTCAAAAATTCAATGCTTCCCTCCCTCTATACTCCTCATTCTGGAGGAGGAATCTGAATTAGTCATTAAATGGCTTTGTTTCTAAAATGTTGGTTATAGTTCAGCATTACTGAATGGTCTTAATTTCCTTCAGGAGAGGGACATTATTGGTATTATGTCAAACCCTTATGTGTGTGATAGGAGCAGCTCAGCTAGTCCAGGAGCTCCACAAGCCTGGTGTAACTCCTGATCTGCTCTGCAGCTAAAACTCATCTCTGGGGCCTGCTCCCACTCCGCTGGAAAAGTATTTGTCCCACAGTGTTTGTAGGCGTTCTCCTCCCATGCTAATAAGTAAGAATGTAAGGAAAAAAATGGCAAAAATTGAGCAGAAGAAGGACTGGGACTTGAAGAGTAAAAGCGCATTTGTGGTGCATTTGGGATCCCACACTTGGCATATCTCGACACCACAACACAAACTGGAAATGGTCTCTCTCAGAGGTATCAGGGACTCTGCTATGGACTGTATTTTGTACCAGGAGTGGTGGAAACAAAGAAGGAATTAAGAATACCTATTTGTGCTGTAACCCTGCAAATCAGGAGTTCACAGTGTTTCAGGAACATTGGAATAACAGAATCATTAGGGTTGGAAAAGACCTCCAAGATCATCAAGTCCAGCCTTTGTCTGAACACTGCTTTGTTATCTAAACCATATCACTGAGTGGCACATCCAGTTTCTTGAACAGCCCCAGAGATGGTGAGTCCACCATTTCCCTGGGCAACCCCTGTAATGCTTGACAACCCTCTCAGTGAGGAAATTCTTCCTCAAAATTGTATTTTTACTGCATTAATATAAACCAGACTACACTGTTGTTCCTGGAGCACAATACCCCTGCTAAGGAAAGGGCCTTTCATCATAGAATTGGAGCAGAAACAGCAGCCCATGTGTTCCAGGGCCCCACAGCCCTGCTGGGGACTCAATGCACTCCTCGCCTTATCACAGCCACACTGATAACGCTCCATCCTGGGATTTATGCTAGTGACCATAGGAGACGTGCATTTCCTTTCTCATTTTAAATGAACTTTTTATACAGTCAGGTGCCCTGATTTGTGTCCATTTGGTGTTTTAAACCTGCTTTTGCCTCATCAGCCCTTTCCTCAGGCTCTGAAGACCTGCTGCTGCACAGAGGGCTGCGTTACAGGCGCCTGCCGTTCCCTCGTGTCGCGGCTCAGTGGCTGCTTTATATTTGGCGTTGCCAGAGGATTTTCTATCCCTCCCCATTACGAGTGCGTGGGGCAGAATCCACTTTTAGCAGGGACGGAGCAAAAGAGCCGGGAGAAATATCCTCCAAAACCTCCTTGATTAATAGAATCACGCAGCAGATGAGTTCATTTCAGGCGGCCCCGACTGGGGGACTTTTAAGCAGCGCAGGCAGATGGTGGGAAGGGAGGGAGTGAATGGGTGACTCCCCCCAGACACATTTAGGAGGCTGGAGAGGGAAAGGCTCGGTACCCAGGGGCAAAATCGTGCTTTGAGCGTGGAGACAGCCAGGCTGCCGTGAGTCAGAGCAGCCTGCAACACGTGAGCAGCAAATTCTCCCTCCCAGGAGTAAGCAGGGCTTTGGAGAATAGAAAATAGCTGAGCCAGGCAACGCCGGCAGCACGACCGGCCCCTGGAAACGCCGCGGGCTCTGCCCGGGTTTTTATAGAGGCTGGCCCGGGGAGAGTGTAATGCCAGAGTCTGTAATACCAGATTACCCCTGGCGATAAATAGGCTCTGCTGCGAGCACCCCCGGGGTGATCTAATCCCTCCAGCCGGAGTTGTGGCAGTTATTTAGCAACAAGGCACCGGAGCAGAGGGGTGCACAGAGGGGCAGAGGGGAGATACAAGATATTTTATGTGTTAGGGTACGAGAGCAGCTCAGATCAGTGCTGCACACGCAGCACAAACACGGACATTGTTCGGGCTGTAAACTCAGCTCCGGGCCTGACGAGCTCGTTTTCTTTCCCTGTTCCCAGTGGATGCTCTTCCACTCAGGGCTGGCACTGCCTCTCCTGCAGCCTGGGGCAGCTCGGGTGGGGCTGAGAGCAGGAACTGGGGGTATCCCCCAGGCTCCCCCAGGCTGCAACCACAAGCCTGGGGGACATATCTCTTATTAAACTATAAGTGAGACTTCCTCCACCCACAAGTCTCACATTTTTGGGACCTCTCTGGTCTATCATGGTGGCGATGTGTTAATGCAGCCCTAACCTGCCCAGGGAAGCTGTGGCTGCCCCATCACTGGAAGTGTCCAGGACCAGGTTGGTTCGGGCTTGGAGCAACCTGGGATAGTGGAAGGTGTCCCTGCCCATGGCAGGGGCTGGGACTAAATGAGCTTAAAGGTTCCTTCCAACCCAAACCAGCCTGTGATTCTGAGATCTCAGGCTTGGTTTTATGGCCCAGTGAGCCAAAACACCAGAGGTGGTTTAACTGCAGCCTGAAGGACTCCGTGTTGCTTGGTGGGAACAAGGGCAATAAATGACATGCACAGCCCACTCCAGCCTTAATCCCTGGAGTGGTACAGCCTTTCCTAGTGTGACTCACACCTATGCTGCCAATCCATCTGCCAAAAACATGGGACTTAAACTTTCACAGACATCTGTTTCTGGCCTGGAGTAGCTCACTTTGCTTTTCTTACAGTGACTGGTTGATTTGTGTGAGTTTATCTGGGCTGGGAAGCCAAGAGAAACCTTCCAAGATATTTCACCCTTCTCCCTCCCTCCCCTGTCCAAATGTCCAATAAAGTTTTTCATTAACCTTAAGACATCTTCAGAATGAGAGTGCATTTCCATGTAAATGCAGCTGAAGGGAACAAACAGCATCTGCTCTGCAAATATTAAAAGCGGGCAGTGGATGAATAGACTTATCTCCTTTATCATGATTAGCCACATTTTTGCCTTGTAATTTTGGCCTATCACTCAACAGAAACTGTAATCAGGATGTAATACATCCTATTGGCAAATTACAGCCATGCAGCTGTTGGAGGCAGCAGCTGAGCCCTTCAGCAATTTAAACCAGGTTTTATTACACCCAGGGCAAGGCTCCAATAAGTATATTAGTGACACGATTTAAAAATAATAAGAGTTGAATCTTGTCCCACTGAAGTTAATTCTGACGTTGGTTTTCATGGGAAGAAGTGTTTTGCCAAAATCAGAAATCAAACAGGTCTCAGGGGTGTCCTCAGAGGAGTCAGATTGTGAGAGCAAAGGAGCTGTGGTGAGATCACCCTAAGCAAGGTGTGAATGCTGCCTTTGCACAGGGATTTTTGGGTCACTACATGCCAAAAAAAGTTTTATGTGAGGGAACTTTTGTGAAATCTTGCTACAGAATATAGAGCTCAGAATGACTTAGAGCAGGCTGTGATAAAGTCTGAATTTTCAGCTCTCTTCCATCGCCAGTGTAACAACAAAGGGTGTGTTATCATAACAAAGAGCATTAAAATGTATTTTACTTAAGATTTCAATGTCTCAGTTTTGCCGAGTTCCAAACCAAAATGAAACTAAAAACTGTTACAATTTTCAAGAGCAAAAATCCCACAAAAGTCCCTAAAGTTTTATAGTAAAATTACTAGCATTTTTTTTTTCAGAATAAGAGCCACAACTCTATGTCATAAAATATATTAATGTCATAAAGTCACAAATTATTCTGTTATCCATAGGCTATTAAAAACACCCTGTAAGAACAGAGAGAAGCACTGTTCTTTTTTCCAGATGAAAAGTGACTCTTGTGTATTTTGCAGTGGAAGGGTTCCAGTGTCCTTATCTATGTGTCAATATTCACTATATGACCCAGACAAGCAGCTGTTTTCAATATCCATGGCTGTCACCAGGTTTCTTATTCTGTTTGAAAATGTTTTGACTTTTTTTTTCCCCAACACTTTTAGTTCAGGTGGAATTACAGGGCTGATGAAAAACATTTGAGACCGAATCACAAAACTACGTTTTAAGTCAGAAATAAGCACTTTCCTTCTCTTTTAAGCTGTTTTCTAGGAGGCATCTTACATCTGGCTATCTTCCTTCTAACATACAAGGATTCCTGGAGAATCCTTAAGCTTCCAGAATCACACTGGGTGAGGATGGATGCAATTATGGGGTGATTTGATAGAGAATCTCAACCATGATCTGTACAGAGCAGTAGGTATGTCTTACGTCAGAGCCGTAAATCAGAAAGGCTACAACATTTATTGTCTTTATCTCCCTTATTTAAAAGCTTGAACCTCTCAGATGAAACCATAAATCTGCTCCACGGCCCTCCTTGCACTGAGATTCTTAATATTCCAGTTCGTGTTTGTTTCTGAAAACTCTCTGCCAACATTTCATTTTCCTCTCATCCTGACACTTAATGCCTTAAGTGCTTGGAAAGATAAACAGTGGCTTTAAGCAGTACAATCTCATGATCAGTTTATCTGAGGATTATTACACAAGTGCACGGAGGAGTCGGTCATAAATTGAACACATTTTGCCCTGGCTGCTGATTTAATTGCGGTGAATGGGATGGCATATCCCAAGAATCACTGACCTGGGACATAGAGGAGATTCAACTAACAATATTATCCAATTAACAAAACCTACTGGGATGGGGCATCAGGCTGTAAACGGCAACCAGGCTGCCTGGTCTGCAGGGGAGGAGAGAAGGCGATGTTTTGCTGGAGGTTGAACTGGTGTCTCGTAGCTGAGCACAGCAGGACAGAACAAGAATCAGTGGCTAAAGGCTGACGACAGACAGATTGAAACAACAAAGTGTACATGAGCTTTTATAAGTGAAGGTGATTAACCTCTGGAAGAAACAAAACCATTGACTCAATTGACTCATTCACCGGGTCTTTTACTACACAAAGCAAGAGCTCTCTCTTTTGGAGTAGATGATTGAATGAAACACCAGTGATTGGGTTTAACAAATGAGAAATACGATTGTCTGCAGTGCACAGATGATTAGATTTGATCTTGTCTCTCTTCTGAACTTCAAGCATCTTCACTGTCTCAGGTGCAGTAACACAAGAACTGATTCAAAGTGTATTTTCACTGAGCTCAGATGCATTTGCAGTTGTGAGGCAAAAGTGAGCCAGCTCTACTCTGGACTGAGCAAACAACTGGAATGGAAATGTCTTAAAGTCTTAGAGGGATCCAAATTAAAAAGCCATCTCTCACAGCCATAAGGCTCTCAGCCTTAAATAAGGATACACAAGCTTTTGTTTGTTATAGTGCTCTTTTTCCTCTTCAGCCCCATTTTGAACAGATTAAGTTGTCTGAAGGAGGGTTTATGACTTATACCAAATTATGCTTTTAGTAGAGCCAGAAAAGCTGGAGTCTTGCAGTAGGAAAAGTATTTAAGAATTGATGTGGAATTAAATCAAACCAGCACAAGCTTATCCCCTTAAGTGTAAACCAGGCAAGAAACCAAGAAAGTTTGATTTTAGTGTACGCTGGACCGAAATTTAAAAAAGAGTCTGCAAGATGTTCTGGGAAAGAGCTGTGATAGAAATGTAAGGGCAGATTAAAAGAAGGTGTGGAACTGGTCACCGCCCCCCAGCTGCCAGCCCTGCCCTCCTGGCACACTCTGCCACCCCAGACAAACAGCTCAGAACCTGCTTGCAGATCACTGAGGTTTCCTCTCAACAGACTGATACATGAAAGTCTCTGAACAGGATAAACAGCAGGAGAACACAAAGCCTTCACTTAACACAGAGGGACAAAACAAAGCAGCCACTCCAAACAGCATCTGGGGTGGAGCTGGGTAGGGAGGTCCTGGTTACACTCTGGCTTTGGACACAATAAAATAGGACCTTTACTCAAGGCATGAGGGCACAATGCTCAAAAACCGAAGTACAAGCAGCGAAATGTTTGCTAAACTTTCTGTCTTTTCCATACAAGCCTTTAAACTGCTCCCAACAAGTCCATCTCTGTTTGCAGAATGAAGGAGAGTTACTTACCCATCCCGTAGGCAGCAGATGAGGGAAGGGGAGGAGGTTGCTCACTGGTTACTCTGCATAGCAAATCCTGTGGGAAATGATAACAATTAAGTCTTAAACTAAGATCAGAAGAGTCCAGTTAGGACAACTGTCAATTAATTATCGCCCTATTATTGCAAGTATCCCTAACATAAATGCACAGCTTTCAGTTCCACAAGGTTATTTTTTTGGTGAGTTTTAAAATCTGGTTAGTGGAGCAAGTCCCCATTCTGCATTCACCAGCCTGCAAACACTCCACACAGGCCAAAATTCTCCTGGGGTTTAGCGTTATTGGAAATGTAAATCACAACAACAAAACAGCTTTCACTGTAAACTTCCTTTCCAAGTTTCACTGTTCCCAAGGTTGCTCCCTGGTGACACTTCTGTGCCAGTCTGACATTTCTTTCCTTTATTTGGTTGCAACTTGTAAATCCAATCTGCAAGTGTGATCCAGCAATAATTATATTGTTCCTCTATGCTGGATATAGTATTCAAATTGAGCACAGCTCTGCATTTACAAGCAGGTTGTCAGAGTTACTACCCAGTTACAGGTCTGCTTAAATATATACAAATAATTCTTCTGAATTTTGCTACATTATTTACACCAACAGATGTCAAGGCAGGAACACACTTGAGTGGTTCCTGAAAACTGGTACTAATATCAGTTTGGGAATAGATTTTCCAAATGAAAAACACGTTAGAGGCGAGGATGTTTTCAAGGGAACTGGTTCTGGCATGCTGCACTTTGAAAATAAAGATATGCTTTTCTTTTTCCTAAAAGGATTCCATGAAATTCACACATATTTGAGGAGACAAAAGATCTTTTTGTTAGTGTGTGAAAATTGACCCATTGCTGGACCAAGAAATTCAAGCTAACAAACAAATCTGCAATGAGGACAGACCATTTGGGGACTTCTTTACTATGTAGGTTCTTGGGTCATTCATAGCAGTGATTTTTGAAATTCTTTGCTTTTGAAAGGTTCTTTGTGAGGGAAATGTGGTTTACATTGAATCAGAGATATGGGAGATGGAACAGGAACAGAGCACTTTTCATGCTACAAGCACTATGGACCAATATAAATCACAGATAGGCCTGAAACTCAGAACTGGGATCCACAGCCAGATTTGCCTTTCTACTCTATTTCAAGGAAGGGAGAAAGACACATCCATAGTTTACATTCAGAAATCATTGAACATTAAGAAGAGACAGAGATCTCCAGCTTCCTGGTGTATGAGATCAATTTGTGCATGAGACGGATTTGGGATAAACCTCCATGAAGCCTGACAATACCTGAGATATGAAGGTACTGAGGCTCTCCCAGAGACCTCCAGTATTTTCCAGGACAGAACTGGTGAACACTTATCTGTGTCCCCTCAGCTTCCCCGTGGCTGGACACCCTGTAGGTTGCTGCAGTGATTAACTAATGTACCTCCACAAATTCCCTTGTGCAAGTAAAACACAGCAACGTCTCCTCTCCTGGTATCATGTGATATAAACTCTGTTATCCCTTGATTGAAATTGTACCTCACTATCCTCTTCTACAGAACAACCACCTTTTCATTCTAGGCTTTCTGGTCCAGATTATGTTTCAACAGTTACAAATGTGGTGTGGTAAAAGCATCACCAAAGAAAATGGCTTATAAATAGTAATAGGATGTTGTGTTACCCTCTCACTCTTCCAGAGTGAAAGATGATGTTCATTTCAGCAATGAAGTGCCAAAGAAATTATAAACCCTTTTATTACAGGTCATCTGGTCATTCTCTCTGTTCCTGTTGATTAAGCAGAGAGGAAAAAAAGACTCAGAACTATGATTAGTTTTTATTGTGCATTCATAGTCTGATATTAGATTCAACTACATGAATTATTACTGAGTTACATCTGTTAAAGAACACTGGCCAGGTAAAATCAGCTTCTACTGGCTCCTGCTCAGCTGAAATCAATAAGCTTTTTGCCATCATTATTTATAGGCCCAGATACAGAGGTACTGCTGTAATATGCAAGGGTAAAAAATTTGGACAGGAAGACACATAGGACGTGTCTGTGCAAACTGAAACCAAAGCTTTTCAGCCTTGGGTGAGATTGTGTTCTTAATGAAGTACAAAAAGGAAGGGTAATTTGATTCAGAATCTTTCCTCTACCTCCCCTCACACTAGCAGGTACATTTGGTTTCCCCACAATAAATCAGTGGCACAGAGCACCGAGCAAACATCTGCGATGCCGCGAAGCTTCCCCACTGTGCTGGTTAAAAACAAGCTCAGATTAGTGCAGAGCACAGGGCCAGGTGTCCTGGACTAGTTTTCAAGCAGTGAGTGCTACAGAAAGGATGGGCATGCTGGGCATCTATTAAATCTAAATGGTGTTTCTCAGCAAGGTCACCAAGCCAAGATGTTCAGGTTGGTGGGCTCAGGAAGAAGCGATCACTAAAAGGGATGTATTACAGTGCTCTTTGACAGCTTCACCACTGCAGCACAGTTGTGTTTTTTACACCTTCCTTTCCCTGTGACAGTGTTATATTAACTTCAGGAGGTGCTTAATATTGGCAAAGGGTCATCTCCACTGGTGGGATTGCTCTAGTAGCTGTAATCTCCTCTGTGATGTAGTTCCTTGAAAAATAATCTATACAATGAGGCCATTTTTCAGGTTAACTAAAGAATGTAGGAGTGATGATTTTTTTTTCTTCAGCCATCAGTCCTGTGAGAAAAGCTTTAAAGAAGATCCATATTTTCTATATTTGTTGGCTACCCAGTGATAAAGGAGAGGACATACAGAGTTCCTGTAGTTCCTGTACACCTGTATCCCAGCGCACGAGAGGAAAGCGATGGCACAGATTGGATCACCTCTGTGTCCAGCTTTTATTTCCTTTGGTTCACCCACGGATCAGTGGAGAGAGGCAGCTGAATTCAGACGACACAGAACCTCTAAATTAACATTTAATTTTCTCTAACTTCAGTGCTTGTGATAATCTGTTTGGACATTGATACATTTAGGGATCAGTTAGTGATCCCCAAACTGCTGAAGACCCATATAAACCCCAAAGTTCTCAACATAGTTCATCAAAATGAAATGATCATTCCCCTCAGGAGCAATATGTAATTTTATCAGAGACTTGAATTATCTCCTCTCCCAAGTTCCAGATTAACCTTGAGCAATTAGGAGAAATGTCCTTAGTGGCCTTTACTCCATTTTTCTCTCCCTCCACCACACAAAACCAGTGAGAAAATGATACAGAGGAGGGATGGCAGCATCATCTGCACACCCACAGGTCATAGAATCAAACCAAACTACTCAAAGCACACCCTGTTCACATCACCACAGCAGACAAGGGCTGCCCTGGCACTCCAGCTGCCCAGCACACCCAGAGAGTTCTGCCAGCTCACCTTGAAGAGGTTCTAAGTGCCCAGACAAGGATTCAGTCATTGCTTTGACATAAATCTACAGCACCCTGGATTTTAAAGGGAAACTTCTACACTGCACTGGAGGGAGATTATGAGTACATAATCAGGAATTTGTCTCTAGGTATTTGTATCTGACACCCACAACCAATGTGTGTTCTCAATGGCAGACACAGCAATGGTTACATGTGAGCCAGTCTGACAAGGAATGAAATGGGTTCAGGAAAAAAAAAAATTAAGAACTGGCTCCAAAAGAATCACCAAAGATGATGAAGCAGAAGATGAAAGGAAAGTTGGTTTCAAAGATAAAATCTTCAGAAGCTTTTGGAAACAAAATTGAGTAGAGGAGACTATTTGGAGTTGACTAGAGTATTTTTAGTGAGCAAATTAATTCAATAGCCACAATTTTCTGTCTCCAACACTCCAGGACATTTCACATTAACATTTATGAACAGACATGTATTTTCTCCCTCATTGAAGCATTTTCCCACTTCTATTTTCAGAGCACTCTGGAGTGCTCAGATAACCCACCTCTGTAACTCAATCCCAGCAGGGCATTATTTAATAAGACTCTTTCTATGACAAAATTTTTCTACAAAGGTGGAAATTATGCAATACCCCACAGTCCTCTTCCAAAGAAGCAGAACAAGAGAAGTTAGGTGTGGAAAACCCCTTTTTGATGATTTCAGTCCCTTTCTCATTCCTGCAGGATAGAGGACTCCAGCCTATCAGCCCAACATGAGTGACAGAGGTGTGTGATGTACGATTGTGGCCATCACTGAGACTCATCTGGAGACCCCTGAATTTCCTTGCTCTGTTCCACACCATTGCCACTGACCCTGTAATGTCCTTGTACCTACTCAGATCTGTCTGAGAGTGATTTCAACTTATTTTAGGCCACAATAAGAGCTGTTCTCTTTGCATTCCTGCAGCTCTTAAAGGCAATAACAAGGCAAAGGAACTGAGGAATCTTTTGTCTGCTCCAGTTTAACAGAAAATCCTCTCTACTGGTGTATCCTCATGTGTCTAAATACACTTATATCTTGAGTGGGCCTGAGTGTAATATAATATCCCATTCTGGTAGGGATTTGCATTTTATTATGTACTCTAAAAAATTGTCCTTGTTCATAGAAGGCACTTTGGTAGTTGAGTTATTAATTTATTTGCCATCTTCATTTTATAATTGCTGAGAATGTTCTGTCCAGCCTTCAGAATCTTTTTTTTAAAGGTCAGGAAGGAACATTCTGACACCTTTGCTCAGCAGGCATTTCTGGCCCTTGAGTGATATGAGCATCCCACTTAAGTTGCTGTGTCCCTGTGGAAAGCCACCCAAGCTGGGCTCTCCTGAGAATTGGTTGTGCTGTCCTTTCTTCAGCTGTGTCTTACATCAAGGAGAGACATCAGTCTCCCATCAGATGAACAATCTGTGTCAGACAGGAAATCTTCAGGCTTTTCATGTCACTTCACAGGCAGGAAAATCAACAAAGTGAAAAATGTGCAAGGTGTCATGTACTGTCCAACAGCCCAAAGTGCCAGAAAACATGAACTGAAAGTCTTTCCAGTTTATTCATTAGTCCCTCTCTTTCTCCCCCATACACCCACAAGATAAGAGCATAATAGGACTTATATTCTATAGAATTTTGACTGTATTTCAAATAATGGAAGTTTTTAAAAACAGCCACAACTTCAGAAAATAATCATTGTTTAAAGAACTCATCACTGATGTGTCAAAATATGCACCAAGGTGGAACCTTTGATTAGCAGGGTGCTTAATGTGAGCAAGAGCCTTCCTCAGAGGTGCTGCCTTATGTTTGCCCAGTGGAAAGGGTGCTCCTTGCAGCTGCTGCACTTCCCAGCCCTGCAGATGATACCTTTATGAGTTTAATGAAAGTTGTGTCATAAGACACCCCAAACAATCTATTTTGGTTTTTTAGACTCCTTTTAAGTGCAATTGCAGCAACAGCATTTTGCATCAAGCCCCCAAGGAACCCTGCAAGTTGTTTGCCTTTTATGATGTGCTCTGGTCTCCCATTTCAACCAGTTAAAGATAATCTGAGGGCTTGGTCCTTCCCCAGCTTTTGCTGTGTCAGGCAGTCACCTCTCCTCATGCACTCAGGAAACCAACTTAGTTGTGACCTTGTCCTCAGACATCAGGCCCTGCCCTGGCTGCTGTTTTCCAGTTCCACCCAGTGCTAAAAAATCAGGGAAAAGGATGCTACGGGTCTGAAGGAAATGAAAAACCCAACATTTCACATCATCCACTTACTCAGAACCCAGAGCTATGGCAGAAGGGTGAGAGAGCCCCAGGATTCCAGTTTCCTGCTCATGATAGTGAGGCCAAGACATCTCCATGTCCCTGGAGTGATGTGCACTGCTGAGCTGCTGCTAAAGACTGGCTTCCTGAAGGATGTCAGTGAGGAGGGAGGGTAAAGATGGTGAGGGAGCACCAGGTGGGTAAAATACAAGAGCAATTAGAACTCAAAGATTTGCCAGTGTTGGACTGTCCATCACTTGGCCCCTTTGCCTTTTCGGGGCGATGAGGATCAGCCGGATTCCTTTCCAGATGATGCTTCACAGAACGAGTCAAAAAGCAAATCAACACAATGAGTTTCCTCATCACCACAACATCCTGCCTTCCCCAGCCCCGCTGTTCTTGCTGACTGACCTCCCGGGCATAAACATGGATTTGAATTCCAGGATGCCCAGACAGGAGAATCCCCCGAGCTTATCCTTTTCCAGCTCAAATTCCTGGCACAGCGCCAGAGGAGACTGTCACAAATTACAAAAAAGGAAATTCTGATCAAACCTAAAGGAGAAAAAATATGCTCTCAAAGAGGGTGGGGAAGGAGTGGAAGAGGGATCCAGAGAGGCTGTGGGATCACAATTCTTGTGGAATTTCAAAATTTGTGGGGACAAGATCCTCCACAGCCTGATCTGACTCAGAAATCAGCTCTGCTTTGAGCTTCTACCACAGGGCCTTCAGATGTCCCTTCTAACCTCAGTTTTTCTATAAGGCTGTAATTCCAAGTTTGCTTTGTTCCAAACTGAAAAAAAACCCCACAACACAAAAAGTTGTGATGCTTATAACAAAGCTTTTTTCACAACCAAACCCTTTTGTGTTGATTTTTATACACTATTTCTATTTGTATAAAGAGCTGTAGAGATTATGTCTTAGCAGTGACATTTCTTTTATTGTTAATTCTTCAGAGTAATAAATAACAAAAAAAAACCCCTCCACACAATTCAGTTTATCATTTTTTTTCTTCCCTGCTAAACTGAATCGACAGATTCCTGGGGAAGGTTTTAGTTTTGCAGAATCAGCATGTTCTACGGAATTTTTGTCCCATGGGAAAAATTTTATCTACCTGCATCCGGCAATTGTTCTATTTTTCACCTCGAAAAGACCTCAGTTTGATCAGTTCAGCTTTCCTATTCTGGTTTACATTTATTTCCAACAGGAAGACATATCTGTCAACAAACAAGTATTCTGCTGGTAATTGGAATCTAATCCAAGTCACAATTTCTTTTTCTAGCACATTGCAAGAATGGAAAAAGGACATTTTGGACAAATTAGAAGTATTAATATCAGTGTTTCACATGCTAGGCATTGTTGAATTGCCATGGCAATATCTCCATGGGGATTTCTAAAATACCAGTTCCTGGGTCCTGTCACAGGTCCACAGAGAAGAGATCAGCACCTGCCCTTCCCTTCCCCTTGGGAGGAAGCTGGAGACTGCTATAATGTGTTCCCTCATCTGAGGTCTTCCCTCCTCAGTTTTGGTTCTACATTCCCTAGTTCTTACAGAAACTCTTCAAAGTTCACTGTAATTCACTTTCAGTTTTCATTCAGCATGACAATTTCAATTATTCTACTTACTTTAGTAAAAAAGAAGATGACAAGAAATGGGGCAGCTCAGAATTTCTGAAGCTGTTGGCATTCACTGTAAACTTCCAAAAAATACTGAGGACCGAGACAGTGTAGAGAGACTTATAAAATACAGACACCCAAATTGAAATTTGCAGGCACCTGCAATGCCAAGGGCTACTTCCAAAGGTTCCAAAGAAAAGTAACCTTATTGTTAGTAGGCTTAAATTCACTATTCAGGGGCCACACATCTAATGGGAAACCTACAGCTCAACAAAGAGCTGGAAGCCTCTACATGGAGGAGATTTGCAGCTGAGTTTGGGAGTGGTGCCTGTGCCTCATTTCTGCCAAGGAGGATTTATTTCACACCAGTCAGTCCAGGAGGGGGTGAGATCCCATCACATCAGTGTGGGAGGAAGCTGGCTCAGGTTCTAAGCTGACCTGGTGCATGTTCCTTCCTTTCTCTGTCCCTCCCCAGCCTCTCTGAGTCTTGCCTTTGCAAATATAATTTCTTCAGGCCAGGGGCTGCATCTTGTTATGTATTTATGTAAGACTGGACACAACTCCTGAGTAGAGTCTTAACCACCCCAATGTTTCTGTAATCTTTCCTATCCACTTGTCTTGCTTAAAAAAGAAATAAATCCTGACTATGACTGTTTTACATGCCCAGGTGTCATTCTCTTTTCTTTTTCCTGCCTCTCTGACTCTGCTTTAGTGCCAGGAACCCATCCCTTCCAGGAGTTCTGCGATTTTTATGGACTCTAAGGAATTGAACTAGTGTCTTCTGCTACACAATTTAATTCTGTTTGCTTTTGGAAAGGTTTTATGATTATATTTTATGGCAACCTTGGCTCACAGCAGGACAAAACACCCTGTGTGCTCCAGAGGATCAGTGTTATGGGATGGGAAAGCCCCTTCTCTGGAGCTCTCCATGGGCTGCTGCAGTGGGAAAGGTCTGGAGCTGTGCTACACTGTGAGCTCTGCACATAAACTGTGCAAGGAAACAATGAGTATTATCAATAACAAATTAATTTCCCTTTCTTCCCTTTAACATCTACAAAGCCAAAACAGCTGTGCTGAAGGGTGAATAACACCACAGTTCAGGGGCGACTCTAGCCCTAAATATGTCAGTCAAAGCCTTCAGATTTGCCAGCATCCCTGTTCTCTCTCCTTTGGGAATGACCTGCAGTGCTACAACAAACTGCTTCAATTCTCTACAGCTCATGATGGACTGAGCTCACTGTGAAATGACTCTTTCTGGGAAACCTCTCCCTTGTTTACTGCAATTCCTTGTTTTCTGGAAGAGACTACAGGATTGTTCTGGCTATTGTGAATGTGACCTCAGATGTCTTAAGTGTTATTTCTATAGCTTGAGAGGATTTAGCAACATGGGCAAGGGACCACAAAAATGTTCCCTGTTAGTGTGAAATGTTCACCTGACACCTGTGTCATACAGTGAAGTTATTCCTTGAGTCAAAGTGTTCTAATGGATTTGGGAATAAAACTTGATGACACAAGGACATGCCTCACAGAGAAAAAGTATCCTGTTGAAATACTGAAGGTGAAGGCACAATGGCTTTGGGCCACACAAAAAAAATTCCAGAAAAACTCAAGCGAATTTGCAATGAGAGATCAATCTTGTTTCCCAAAAGGAGCTCAGTTTGGAACAGCTACCAATGAATCCCCAGGACTTGCTGAACTTCTTGCCGTGACAAAGAATTTAAACTATTCAGGCCTGACTTTGGTCATTTGCTACCAGTGCATGTTTGGCAGGAGCCAGCTGAGGGAATCTTCACGTGATGGACTGAGGAGGAATAATCTTCCATTCTAGCCACAGCTGGAATGTTTCATGGCTGCTTTCTCATTTGGTGATGTCTCACTGGACTCTTGGATCTTTCTGTGCTTAAGGAAGAATTCTTTGCAGTGAGTTGCCTGTACAGCTTTGCTGACTTCCCTGATGAAAGGACCAGGAGAAATGAGTACCCTGATGTTCTCCAAGTGCCTCTGCAAAAGCACTGCTGCTTTTTCCAAGCATCTTCCCAGGCTGCTGGATTGAGGCCCTGGTTCTATGATCATTAATAGCAGATCTCTGCACTGCTGATCTGCCAGAAATCCCTGTCTGATCCACATCCAACATCGGCACAGGATCTTACTTCTGGTGAAGTACCCAGACTGCAGAACACAACATTTTTGTTCACTTTCCCCTGCCTAGAAGAGGACAGGTAATTAAAATATTGGAGCAGTAGCTGCAGGAGATGTCTCATTAGGAGAGAGACTTCTGGTCCAACATAAACTTATCATTATTTTTTAATACATTTGAATAGGCATGTTTGCTTACTCTGGCTCAGTGCTCTGTGTGATGTGATTCTGTGTCATGACTCTTCTGAGCCTACACAAGGAGCCCTTAAGCTGGATTTATTGTTTTGTTGAATCATGACCTCGGGGATTTGCAAGAGAAATGAGCTGCAGCCAAGAGCCAGAGTTTCTGAAGCGTTTTACAAGTGGAACCTCGGTCATACTGAAGTCAACAGCAAAACTCTGTATTCCTTCTTGGAACAAACCCACTTCATTGCTGAAACATGAACTTCTTGTAGGAACATATGGACCAGGTTCAGTGTGGCTTGAATTTTTGGCCTGAATCTCCAAGGAGAGGAATATTCCTTCTCTCAGAATGATGGACAGCCCATCCCACCCTTCATCTGGGAAGGGGGCTGGAGCAGACTCACACCAGGATCCTGAGAATCCTAAACACTTTCCCACCCACCTCCTTCTCTGAAAAAGCCACTCTGCAGCGCTCCTGCCCCACTGCTGCAATTTATGTCCCCACAGTTACCCTGGTTCAAGCATTAGGTAGGAGACACTAAAGCAATCCTTGTTTTGGAGTTTAAGCCTCCTGTGTCTCTCAAAGGTGTCCTTCCAGCCAATCACTAAGCAGTCAGAGCTGGATAAAAGCCATTTCTCCCATGTCTCCCCCAGAATCTTTCCCAAGACATTTAGAAAGGCCCAAGATCCCTTCTACTGCAGAATGGAATATTTTGGAAGTGGAAATAGAATGTGACTTATATATAACTACAGGATGCAGAAAGCATCCCCATTGAGATCCAATCAAAGCTTTCCTTAATATACTGATTTCCTAACATACTTAGCAAATTTTCCATCACTAAGTTTTCAGAACCACTAAACCAGCTGAGTTCCTTTTTAATGTTACTTTGATTAAAATGTTAATTTTCTTTCAACCAATAAATGAGTCTAGCCAGAAAATAATTTGCATTAGTTGAGCATATGGGTTGACTCAAAGACAAGTTAATTACAGAATACAATGCAGAAAACCTTTGCCTACTTGAGAATGTTACAAAAATTAAAAATAAAATAGGTGTTATCTCTTTTTAAATTAAATTGCCTGTTACAGGGGATGGTACTTTATTTGACACGAAACAGAGCTTAGATGAAATGAGGAAGGAAAAGAGAAAATGAGACTGAGAAGACACTGGGAGAAAAAGAATTATACTAAGAATTAAAAAGACTGAAGGAGAGAATGAGTATTTTTTGCTGTATTCTTTAGAAGGGGGGACTGTGGTAACACTGAGAGACACAAGAAGGAAGAGAACAGGACTGAGCTGTGTCTACACTCTGCTGGGTTAAGGGAATTTCTGCTACAGTTGCTGCAACTGAGTCAGAGCTGGGCTCTGATTTATACCAAGAAAAGAAAGTTCTTAACCAAAACAATTCCTGCTCAGCTACCACAGACTACCCTGTCATTGTCCTTGGGAGCAGGACAAAACCAAGGCTACAGCCCAGACCAGGCTGAGTCTTGCTTTCAACATAGAATGTAGAACATATAATTTCAAAAACTAGCTTTAAACACTGGGATGATACAATTCTGCTCTCTGTGATTCCTTCCAGATTATGTGGATACTAATTACGGAAACAAATTTATCATAGGTGTAATTAATACATATGGTCATGAGTATAAGCACCTGTGTCATGCCAAAGGCCAGGGAGAGGCTCCACTGAAATTCAGAACAAGACCTTCTGGTCCCATTTCAGTCTGACAAGAGCCTCTTTGATAAGATCAGAGAAGCCTTTCTGCAGATTACAGCTCTGTATTCCAGTATGAGACCATCCAGAACTGGAAAATATTCCCCAGCTAGACTCCTCAGGTATGAAAATGTGGTTACCACCAAAGGAATTCAGCCAGAGAAGAAAAGATAAAGAATGCAAGATAATTTTTCCATAGCCATGTGTGCAGTGTGTGCCTCAGGGTCTCCCTCTTTCATTTCAGGGTACAATCCACCTGAAAAAAACTACAGGATCTGAAACACCTCTTGCATGAATTCAGATCAATATAATGAATACCAGGTTGTCATCTGTGTTTCCTAACATTGCTTGTACAGGATAGAATATCAGAGTTATAATTATGTTATCAGAAGCCTTGGCTATAGTGTGTCAGTTGGGTACCTGCACTTTGCTCTTGCTGAACTTTCCTCATTTCATTTATCCAGTGTCTGGAAAATGAACAGCACATGAGCCAAACACCAGTTCACATCTGATCTTCCTCCAAAAGCTGTTTGGCTTGATTCATTTTTGAATATCCCTTCAGCTGTGGTAATGACAGCTTTTCAGGGGCATTTCAGCATCCCTCATAAAAAGGGATTTAAGTCCCTGCTTCTCATAGTTCATCACTTTTATTGTCTGTGTGGCAGGTTTGGACACGCCTGGATCCTCTGCTTTGCTCTAAAGCACTATTTGATGATAAGTAAAACAAAAGAAAACCATTCCTACAAATATCTGGAGATTTATGGAGGTCGGGAAGCGCAGTGGACATTTTTTGTTACAGTGAATCAGCACATACTTTAGGGTCTAATCCCCACTCAGACTCAGCACTTTTAAGGCCTTTCTGAGGTACAGGCATTTCACACATTTGGATTGTCCCGTGTTTTGTAATGATGAGATGCAAGAGAACCCTTGAACACTAATTTCCACGTGTATTCGTGGCTGTAAAAGATTAATATATAATCCCATAACGCAAGTAATGGGCAACATCTGTAGATGCACTTGCCTACTTAAGCTCCACAAATCAGGAATGTCTTGATAATTAATTCTGTGGAAACAATAAACTGGTTCGGTGATGTCATTAAGGGCATAATTTAGTGTAATGAACTATCATTACAAGATAAAACCTGGCCTGGCTCCGAATTTGTTGCTGATTTGCACCTGAATCTAAGCTTCTCTTGTGTCTGCAGAGGCAAAGCAATATGTAGGTAAATGTTTGAGGCAGTTTGGGGAGATTTCTGTCAGGGAGAAGGACAGGTCTCTGCTCTGCACCAATGCATGGCCAAGAGGGCTTTTATTTGCCTCAGGTGCAGTGGCACTGAAGGACATGAGGGGCTTTCAAGAGGACCCTGGCCTGTCCCACAAGGGTAGAGGGAGACTTCAGGTGCACAAAGCTTGAGGAGCTGTGAGGGAAACTCATTATATTTTTTTTCAAAATCCAACTTATCGTTAAGGAATTCTGAACGCAAGTAAAATACCCAGAACACGTGGACTCTAACCTAAAGCAGAGAGGTTCCTCACCCAAACAGGGCTCAGGTGTTTAACAGCTGAGAGTTTACCTACTGAGAATTTATCCAAGAGCTGGTGACAGAGCAGGGCTCTGTCTGGGATGTGCTGGCCAGGCAGACACAAACCCAGCCCTGCCTCAACTGGTGCCAGTGTTCACTCCAGCATGTGGGATACTGGGGTGGATATGATGCCTGCCCTGTTTACATGTGGGATGCTGGGGTGGATATGATGCCTGCCCTGTTTACACATTCCCTTCACTTGTCACTGCTTTCCATTGCTTCGTTAGGAGACTTACAGAGTGCCTTTGGGACATTCTCATACCTGAGCAGTGCCAGAGAAAAGCAGTGCTGGGAGGGTCTTGTACAGCATCAAAGTCAGAGCAGAGCTGAGGGAACAGAGCACTTTAACCCTAATTTAACACATTATTCAATTCAAAAAGGACAGGGGAAAAACATCCTTGTGAAAGGGGACCATGATGAGTCTTTTTTTTTTCCTCAACCTGCCAAGAGTAAATTAGTATTCAGTGCTCTCTGAGGGAGGAATGCTTTTCTTGTGCTGCACCACTTCAAAAAATGGTTCTTCAGAAAGTGTTTCTCAGCACACAGGGAACAGCTGAAGGTCTTGAAAGAAAGGAGTGCATTCAAGCCAGTACTTGGCACTTGCAAAGATTTTGGCTTTCTATGACCCCAGTCCTCTTATAGCCCTACAACTACTATCCAAAAAGAAATATTTTCATCCAGCTGGCCTCCCCTGTGGCAAAATAAGCAGGATCTTTGTGAGAGGTACCATGTTAATTTACACACTGGGCACTTCTCTGGGATTTGGGCAGTCCCAGCTCTAATTTATTCCTTCCAGTGACATTTATCCCCAGCACAGTGACATTGGCAAGGGGCTGGAGGGAGAGAAGTTGTCTCTGCAGCTATTGCCAGTCCCACCATCCTGCTGGCAATAAAACCTTAGATAGATCCAAGTTCCAAGCTCATTTCCATTGCTTTGATTCAGCTTGACATCAGGTCTTTAATTTCTCTTAAACTTTGAGTTCTTTTACAAAATGAAATAATTTACTTATCTCTTACTGATCATTTCTTATGTTCCTTCCAGAGAAGATTCAGATAGTATCTGCAAGCACTTTGAAGATGTAAAAGTGCTTATTACTGTATTTAGAAAGTCAACAGAATCATAAAGTTATAAGGTAAAAATACTTAAAGAAAATATCCCAAACACCACTCCTGCCTCACCAAGACAGTTGGGTCCTTCTGACCCTGAATTATGGGCTACCACTTGTCACACTGACTGTCCAGGTGAGGACAAAAGGGACAGTGCCTAGTTCAGAATCTCAGTTTATTCCCAAAGACATCCACTGGGATCCAAAGGTTGCTTTTCCCTGAAGCAGAAAGGGAATTTTACATCACCAGTTTCTGGCCTTGCCTATGTAGGTAGACAGCTCTGGTTTCACAACTTAAATATCATGGGCTACAAACTACAGCCTGATTCAGGATCTGCTTCATATGTGGTTCATCTGTCCCTTCTGCCAGACTATTAATTGCTGGGAGTTAGGGTAGACTGCTGGCACTTGGAACTTCAATTTAATCTGTTAGTGCCTGGCAGTCAACACCCCCAGGGAATGGAAAGGAGGTGCAAGGTGGAGCCTCTCCAAATTTAGGTCAGGAAGAGTCATAAGGGACACAGAGCACCCAACAGATGGAGTTCCCTGTTCTCCAGCCTACAGTAATTGAAGAATTATTGTGCAATTAGCGACTAAATAATATAGAGCAGAAAATAGATTCAGGGTAGGTGTTAAAATTGGGGAGGGGATACTGAAAGTGTTGAAAAGGTCACTTGGTTGATGTCCTTTTGTCTCCTGGACACAATCTCAAGGGAAGGAATGTACTCTGGAATAGGGGTCTTGCCTTCACTCGGCAGTTTTTGCAGCCATGCCTTTGAGGGCTCCTGTAATGTGAATCCCCCATCCCCTGAACTGTACTGACCTCCCTGTGCATTTCAAAAACTTGCTTTCTCCTCCAAGGTCTCCTTCTTGGCTTTTTCAGAGCTTCTCTTCAGACTTGTCATCTCAGAAAGATTTCAGTCGAACCAACCAGAAAAAGAAGCCTCAGTTGGAATTGGTTTTCATTGCTCACAGGTTGCTTGGTGACCTTTCAGTGCAACTGTTAACCCTGGTCACTGTGACACTGCCATTCCCCCAAAGAGCAAGGAGGGATGAACAACTGAAGGGCCTCCAGCTGCAAAGATTCTCAGCTTCCACCTCTGTATTCAGTAAAACAACAAACCTTTAAGTTGAAGGACCTAGCAAGTACCAGGACCCTTTTCTAAACCTCAGAGAAGTGCAGAGAATACAGCAAAGGAACAGCAATGTCTGCAAAACTGAGATTCAGATTTTCTTGTACCTTCTTTACAGAGCTTTTCTAGGATATTAACTGCAGAGCTTTGTGCTTCTCTGACACTGAACCAAGCCTGCTCAGCTAACGCTTTTACAATTCAAAGGACCTATTTTATCTGATTTTTTTTTTACCACTTGAAATTAGGTTTTGAAACTGCTCTTACAAAGAGCCATCTGAACTGATAAGAGTGTGAAAAATTAGCTCAAGTGCCTATCAGAGAAACACCCTGTCAGCTGCTTCTGTGGAAGGAAGGACTGCACTGAGCCCAGAAGAGGAAGCACCAAGAGCTCTTTAGCCCCTTTTTTTGCATCTAAACAGGAAATTGTGTGAGCAGGGTTTAAGGAACAAAGTGGGGAGCTCTGAAGGCTGAACTCTGCTCAACCCCAGAGATGGTGGGACTGCGTCTGCACTTCAGCAGCAAAGAGGAATAGGCACAAAACATTGATCTTAAACAGAAGGATATGACTAGAAATTCAGCACCTTGTGTACATGCAAGAGAAGAAAAAAGAATAGAAAGTGTTGGTTTTATTTCTAGATTGGTGAGAGGGGAATAAGTTCTTTTAATGTGCTGTCTCTATGGTTACTGTGCAACAGGGCACTCACCACCTGTATTTGCTCACTGCTTTTTGCACTGCACAGGAAATACCTGTATCTCAGAGCATGCTGAGAACCTCTGTGGCCGAGTCTAACTTTTGGTGGCAAAGCAAATGACCTTGGGTAGCTCCAGAGTGACCAAGAAGTCTTCAGTCTGAAATCCTGACAGTTCTGTAATTGTCAGACAACTTTCTGAGGCTAAAGCACATTCCAGCACAAACGAAGTCTCACCACCTAAAAATGTAATTTTTACTGTGAGGTGAATTGAGGGAAACACTGAGTGATTTTGACTCTCCCTACACAGTGACCTACTCCAGGGTGGTGCTGTGAGGTTTAAGAGTGACAATCTTCCAGCTCATTGAAGATAAAAGGCTGGAGAAAAAGTGTGCTTGTGGTAATGATCATTATCATTAACCAGTTAATGATGTTGCAGTTCTGCAAATGGTGCTGTGAAAGTTTTCCCCTATACCACACTCATCAGTGGCTGCAACATCATGGGCTTTTGGCCATGTTTTTGTTATTTGCTTCATATCCACCTCCCATCAGAGATAGTCTCTGTTTCTCGGTTCCCCTCAAAAGCTGTTGCCTGTCCCAGGCTGCTCACGTTGTTTCAAGTCTGTGCTTACACAGAAAAAGGGGCTTTATGCAATATAAATCCTGGGAGACTGTAAATCTTCTATCTCTAAAGCTTCCCAAGACTGAAGCATGAAAGTAGCCCAACATACTAAAGTGGAAAGGAGTAAAAAATGATTATGCTAAGAAACACAGTGAGTTCAAGGCAGATTAATTTGCATGGGGGTTTCCTACTTTCCGTGTAAACACAAGGAAACAAAAAACAGTTAATCTGCTTAATTTACTCACATCCTGGAACCAGTAACAAAACCATTTTGGAAGCCAATTAAAAGTGATTGTATAATCTCTTCTTAATTCCTGTAACATCCCTGGAAAACACCACATTGAGCTCTGGTCTGAGTTCAGACGCTCCCAGAGTGGCTGCAACAACACAGCACAGTAGCATCAAGTCCTCTCCAAAATCCCAGGAGTGCTTTATTCAAGACACTAAGCTAAAGACTGCAATCATTCTTGTGCTTATCAGAACTGGTTTCAAGCACATAATGTCCTTATTTCAAGGAATCTGTGGCCTCAGCTGGCTCCAGCATTAGTAACTCACATTTTTACTGGTGACAGAGAGAAGTAAATGCAATTTTAAAAGATTTTAGGTCAAGTTCATCCATGTTTAATGCATGAGGGAATTGTTTGGCCCATTTTGTGCATCTCAATTTTGTTTGACTGCTTAAAACAGCAACTGTGCCTGTATCCAAGCAGAGAACAGGACTTACATAGTCAAACATATATAATTCATGGATTTTACTGCACTGATGAAAGTGCAGTGGCTTTGTGGCTGTGCCCTGACACAAACCAGCAAGGTTTTCCTGGGAGTGGCTGCAGCTCACTGTTACCCTGACAGGAGTGAGAGGGAATGGCAGCAGGGCTGGCTGCTGATGAGACCCAAATTTCTCCTGTTTCCTCCAGGCAGTGGCTTTGTGCTGTTTCCTGTTCCCTGTCCCAGGCCTTGTCCTTGCTACTCATGGCTCCATCCTCTACTCATTTCTTTCAGCCACTGACATTCCACCTTTCCCCTTTTTCATAATCTGCTGATACATCCTTTGGCAGCAGCTTTGTTTTTCCTCTCCAGTCACTCTCCTACTTCCTGCCCCATCCTTCTTCAGATCTGTGGGTTTGACCCTGATTTCCCTTCTGATCCCTTCCTACACACATTTCTTTGTTTCCTGTGCTTATCCCTGAAATGTTGGTCCCACTGTTTTCCTCTGCTTGGCTGACTGGTGAAGGGATCCTGTCCAGGAATGTGCCAGGAGCTCAGATCATATGAAAGACATGACAAAT
Organism: Chiroxiphia lanceolata; assembly: GCF_009829145.1. Classification (NCBI taxonomy): domain Eukaryota; kingdom Metazoa; phylum Chordata; class Aves; order Passeriformes; family Pipridae; genus Chiroxiphia; species Chiroxiphia lanceolata. The sequence goes on along the minus strand of NC_045649.1, from coordinate 6,198,225 downwards.
CCCAGCATGTGAAAGAGAGCGAGGCCCAAGCACCAGCTGAGGGATGAAAATTAGTAAAATGGTTTTGATAAAATCACAAACCAGATGGGTAACACAACAGTGAAGGTTAGTACTTGACACTCAGAGCAGACCGAAATCAAGATGTGGAAGAAAGTCTAGTAAATTTAACTCATGTTGATTCAGCTGAGGTCCCCAGGGTGATCCACTAGATCTGCTTTATCCTTTTACAGCTTCCTCAGGCTGTTACCTCATCTTGGAGCCTCCATTAAAGAAAAAAACACAACCAAACACACATACTTTTCCCCCTCAAAAAAAAAAAGCCCTAGCAGGGTTTATCTGCACATACACTTTAGTCTGTGCTCTGCATATTGGTCTGTGCTGAGCCTTCCTGGAGGAAATGTATTTCCAAGAACCACTGGTGTGTTTCAGGTACCAGCTGACCAGCTGGAATTGGGAAGAACAAGCTGGAAATGCTCAGCTGAAATTCTCATTACTGAGTGTTTGGCAGAATTATGAGCATTCATTCTCTGAAGCCTGTGATAAATGCCAAGAAAAGCTGAATTTCTACAACTGCCTATTAACATGCCTACAATGCCCACACCCCACAGCATGTATGCATGCCAAAATATCCCATTTAATTAACACATCTGATATATATCAGCAAAAATATTTTTCAGTAGATGCTGTAAACTGTAAATGAAATATGCTAATTCCTCTCCCACTTCATCCCTACAAAGGGATTTCTAAGTTCATAAACCTACCCCAGTGTCCCTTGGTCACGCTGTATTTCCAGTGAGACACAGTTAACTCAGATGAAACACAGAAAGCCTTTTAGAGTGCACAAACCAGCAATTGCTTATTTAGGATATCAGCCCAAGAATAGCATCCATTTGAAACACCAAGAGGAATTTAGGTCAGGAGAACATAATTATCCAAGTTGGAGCTTGTCCAGGTTACCTGGATTACTAGTGCTATAAAAAGCAGAATGGGACCATCAGTGAGCATAAGTGATTAGGAGCCATGATTAGCAAGGCTTTGAAAGATCCTGATGTGAATTAGTGTTTCATTCCAACCAACTTTTGGTAAGAGTTGTGCACCCTTTTCTTTAGAATCTCGCCTTTATGCCCTGGCATTCAGCTGCTGCTTTCTGGCTTGTCACAACAGTAAATGTGATTTATTTTTTCCTAGAATTTGAATGAAAAAAAAATTGCATATCATTAACATCTTTTGCATTATATAGATAATTCTATTTAAAAAAAAAAAAATCTAGAAAACTGATTACACATCTCTATGTTTTGGGTTCTGTGTGGTCTCAGCCCTGCAAGGGACCTCCAGATTGAACAGGATTAAGGGCTGTCCTTCCTATGAGCCCTAAATTGGTATCTCCAGCTCTAAACCTATTAGAAAGTCAATCAGTTCCCCCAAACCTACTGCAATGTGCATCTGTACAGCACAGTGTGCTTCCAAATGTAGGTTAAGAGGGTAAACTGGGTAGCAGCCTTTGCCTGGCAGGTGATTTGCTAGAACATCCTGGTGCACAGCTCGCTCTGTGCCGGTGCCAGCTCAGGGAGGCTGACCTGCTTCATTATCCCCTGTCACAAGCCAACACCACTTCTTGCCTTCCCTGAACTTCTTTCAAAGACATTAAAAATAACAATTTTCATTCCCAGAACAATAGCTCTTGCTAAAGAAAGCAGGGGCAGACTTGGGCATGCTGAAGGTTGAGTAATTCCTGACAGTTTTCCTTTCTATGCCCTGCCTGGCCCTTGCAGACCTATTTGCTGACTCATAAATCCCTCCATGTGGCAGACTTAAAAGACTTTATTATAAATACACTAATAATCTGAGCTGTCACTACTGCGAGCTGCTAAGCTTCTGCTTGGGGCACTGGCAATAATGAGTTCTTATATTCCTTTATTTTCCATGAGGGAGAGCTAAACTGAATGGATTTGGTATCAGACATCTGCCCTGTAGGATTCTACAGCTACTTATTCCCACTTCCACGTTCTGGGAAAGGGATGGATTGCCTTGGTTATTTTGATTGTGAACAAAGGGTGGGGAAAATAAAAAAGAAGATAATGCTCCCTCCTTTGTCTGTGTGAATTATGTTATTCAGCAGGAGCTGTTGCAGTTATTTATTCTGGAGGGCTGCTCCACACAAGGGCTGAGGGAGCACAGATCCATGACTCCACAGCATGGTAAAAAGCAGAGCAGTCATTTCTCCAGGCCTTTTAACAGGAGCAATGAGGACAGGACTGTACAAGGTTCTGGAGAGAGATCACGACTTCAGTTCAGGAAGGAGGCCGTGACTGGAGCTCTGCCACAAACAAGGGAAGGGGAAGTCATGCTGAGTCCCCAGCTAGCAAAATCATTACAAACTGTTCTATCTGCAAGGCTCTCTGCCCACCCCTCAGCGCCTTCCAGCTCCTCAGCTTCGGGCTGGCAGAGTAGAATAGCTCCCCCATTCATATTTTTATTCTGTGGTGCTAATCAAGTAGGTTAATTATATATATGCCAGGGTTGACATTGCCAGGAATCATGAAATTAGAACCACCTCCCACCCCCTCACACTCCCCTTCTGCTCAGACATGGAGTATTATTAATCCCCTAGCACCAAATCAGTTTAATTCTGTTCTTACAATCATGGCAAATGCATGTGCAAATTAGACTTTTGCCCCTAATTTGCATGTGCCCCTGAGTTTTGAACAGTCTGTCTTAGAAAAACAGGTCAAAATTCAATGAAAAAAAAAAACAAAACATTCTGCCACTACAAAAGACTGTTTCTATAAAACCTCTGCTTTCCTTGAGAACATGTTGAATTTCATGTGCTAGCACGAAAAAAAAAGCCCCCCCAAGCACAAAACACTTTGATGCGGTTAAATTATTCCACTTTGGCTTTATGCCCAGGAAATATTTTGGGGTTTGTACACATAGTTCTCTCATGCATTTCCATTGAGGAGCAATAGGATTGATACTGTAATGATGGCTAGATTGCTGTGCTCTGCAAACATTTGCTGTGGTGTCTGCTCGAGCCAGAGAGGGGGTAATCGCTCGTGAACTATTTCTGTGGGAGAGCCTTCCTGCTGCACCAGCCATTCCAGATGCACTGCAATTTATGCATTGCCAGAACTGTCACTGGACAGAATGCAGCTGCTCAGACCTAGCATCAAAGCAAAAGGAGCTCTTCCCACAGTGGGCACCAAGGGCACTGCTGGACCAACCTCACTATTCAACAAACACACTCATAAAACACAGTCATGTAAGACTGCACGACTAAATACTGAACGTTCTGCCTTTAAAGCTCAGTCAGATAATAACAATTTAATCCCTCACATCTCCTTTACTTTCCTTTTGCATTTAGCAATTCCTCAGATTGCTCCTACCCACTTTTGGCCATGCTGATGTGCTATTTCTGCTTGAAAATAAAATAGAAAAAAAAATGAAGGTTTCTCTTCACTGTATTAAGAGGCAATAAAAGCCAGATTTCTCTGAGAACTCACTGAGACATGTTTCTTAGGGAAAATTGAAACCAAAATGACTTTTCAGTTCTCTACTTCCCATTTCAACTGATCCAGAAACTCCCCCCACCCAAACAGCTGGTTCCCCTTTCAGGTAAAATGTGCAAGTACAAATGTGCTACTTTAAGTTGTGCACATCCCATCCATTTGTGTAAAATTTTAGCTGGACTTAGAAGGAGTTGTTTCAGCAAATGGTCAGAATCTGCCAAGAGAAATCAGGGAGACTTGTGTTCATACCTATAAAGGTCCTCCAGTCTCTGCCAGTTGATAATCCTGTGGCAAATTCTAGGCAGGGAGCAGAAGTGTGAACTGGGTAACCATGGAGCCATGGAGAACATCCAGTGTGACTCAGAGCAAATAAAGAAGTTTTTCCTCAGAAGCAGAGAAAATATCAGCTCTGTAGGAATTCCTGCTGTCCACCGGGGGCAAGGACAGAAAGGTCAGTGGGTAGAACAGAATTGCTTTTCACATTTCAGTTTGGGAGGGGAAGACAGCTCTGAAATGCATTCAGCATACAGAGAATAAAATATGAGAGATCCCCCCAAGCTTCTCTGCTCCGTTGGAATTCCCCAAATCTCCTGTTCGTCACAAAGATCATCCAGTGGACAGAGCTTTGTTTAAATGTGTTATGTGGATAAACAGAATAAGGATAGAGAAATTCAAGGTCCAATTATGCCACTGTAAACAGATATCTAAAATAGGACCAAGCAAGCAGCTGGAGGGACAAAACCATCCCAGTCCAAGAGGCAGCCAAATAAATTCCCATCCATGGAAGCTCCCTGAGCTCTTCTAAGCTTAGCTAGAGGAGTGCATGTAAATAATCAGCACTTACTTCTGTGATCAAGTTTGTAACATTTCAGAGGAGGATGTAAGGAATAGATGAGTCAATAATGTCCTACACTACTCCTCTAAGATTTTACAGAGCTCATCTCCCAGGGCCCTAAAATTCTGGCACACAGAAAACGCACCAAAGCTTTTCTGGCTGTAGTAAGGGACAGTCTCTCCAAACAGAGCAGTGCAAGACCAGCAGTTTCAGACCTCACCACACAGAGATGTTCTGGAGCTGAAAAGAGCCACTGGACTGGGTGGCTTCATTGCAAGAATCCTGCTGATCTGAGTCACTGGAAGACAGACACCTGATATTCCCACTGACTCCCAGAGCAGCTGTGTTTGCTCAGGCTCAGAAACCAGGGAACAAAGGGCTCCCAGTACACAAAGGGTCCATGATAAAGCTGCTATAGGCCCATCTGCTCAGAAGTGATTTCTGTGATGGTGAAAATAAGAAAGAGGGAGAGAAAGGGAGAAAAGCCCTTAAAGCTTGAGCCTTTTTGGGTTTTAGCATGAATCCTTTACAGTTTGTGATTGGGGTTGCCATAGCAATCCTGAGCCTTTCTGAACAAAGGTAGCTCTGAAGCCACGCACAAGTGGGCAGTGTTTGTGCCCTCCCTGGGTCTGCCCACACCCAGAGCAGCTCTGCTGGAGCTGCCTGGGCACCTCCACCTGCCTGCACCCCAATCTTTGGGGGAGGGTTGGTACAATTAGTTAGCACAAGTAAAATGTGCCTTTAAACACAAATTCTCATTTCAAAGCCGGTTCCCCAGGCTAAGCCACCTTCTGACTTTGGAGAGGGACAGGGGTTGCTGGGCACAGCCAGTCAGTAAAGCTGGGCCTTTAGAGCAGGTGTTCAGGGTCTGGCTGAGGAATCAGATAGCACAGTAAACCTGGATCTAAATCCTCACATGGTGAAAGCAATGAAAATTTGAAGTTATCTTTGGACAGCAGGACTGAATTTTGGATTGAGGGGCAATAACACTAAATTGACCCCTCCTCCTAGCCCACAGCGCACCAAAATTATTTCTGCAAGGTGCTGAGAACAACCTGCACCCATTTGCTCAATGAAGCACACTTGGAGTTCCAAAGGGGAGCTCAAGCTCCCAGGACACATAATCCTGCAGGCACTTTCTCTGAACTGATATACACAAGGAAGCTGTAGCTCTGCACTGTTAAAAAAGAAAAGAGATCCCATAGCAACTTTTATTCTGCAGCTTTCAAACGAACTTTTACAGCAGGGAGAAGAAGGGCACAGGAGGAAGGTATAAAACCACAGCCACAACACACCTCTCTCCAGGTTGTGTTTTGCTCACATTTCTTGGCTCCTGGTTCCATTGCTGTTTGCATGGGAGCTGAAGCCAACACTTCCACAAGTCTTTCTGATCACTAGAGAAGGCACCAGCAGCTGCAGTTCCAGCTCAGCACAGAAGAGAAGCAGCTCTATATTAAACCATTGGAAAACTTTGCAATATTGCTGGTTTGGGGGCATAAATTGGTTTCTGTTAATGGGCCAGAGTGGCAAATATATTGAATTGTTTCTTCTCAAATAGGGTTTTTTGTATCCTATTCAGACTGTGTTTTTAGACTGTGGGGGTTCTCAACTCAGTGCTATTTGGAGAGGTTTTCCAGGGAATGTATTTCTGAAGAACACCTGGGAATTTAGTGACACTGCAGTACTGGTAAGATATTGGGTAACAGAGCTGCAAGAACCAGCTACTAAGAATGATCTAGAACCATCTCTTTCATTGTGCCAGAATTATTTGACTTTAGAGGAGCTAAGTGAAGGAAAGGAGCAGGATCTATTGGATAAAAAACCCCAACTCACCAAATTTTCTTTAAAATGTAATTTTTCAGCCTAACCAGTTCCAGAGTTCAGGACACTCAATGAACAACTAGAGAGATGCACAAGTTGGCATTGCTGCTAAGAAAAAAAACACATTCCCAACTCCCTCTCTGGCCTTTGGCAAATCATTAAATCTTTGACCCATCACAAGTCATGACCGGCCTCACAGAGGGTGAAATCCTCAGCCCCTCTTCAGGCTTTGGTGCTTAATTTGGGTAAGAGCAACAGGACCTACTTTTGGGATTTAAGTGTTGAAGAGGCAAACTGTGGTTGCTGTGAAAACTCCGTGCAGCCAGGACTGGATTTTGTCTCTTTGTTCATCAAGCACAGAACATTTCCTGATGTGAGGAAGGGGAAAAAGTTCACCTCCAGTAGCCAAAACCACAGTAATCTTGCCTGAGAAGTCATCACAGCGTGACCACTCAGGAGAAGCTGCAAGAGAGCAAAGCTGAGCACCAGGGTTTCTCCTTGCACTTGAGGCAATGTCAGTCCTTTATGTGGATTGCAGAGTAGGTTTTTCTTCTGTATACTTTCATTCTTATTCTGGTACCACAGAGTTTACTCACTTTTGATTCAAAAGCCAATAGTCTGCGCTACTAAAAGTCCAGCTACAATAAGCACAGCTTTTTTAACTAAGCTCTTGCTTAAAGTTAACTCTGATTATAGTGCCTTTTTTTTTTTTTTTTTAAATAACTCCCTGGATTAAGTCTGTTCTGTGTTGCTGCATCTTCTGGGAGGGGAGTTACTGTGCACATAAGAATGCACAGCAGATGTTTAATGTAGAACCCAAAGTCAGCAAACTCCAGCTGAGCAATTTGCTGGGTGTTGTTGGGGCTGTGCTTGGCGCTGTGGTCATTCACTTGACTGAAGGAAAAAAAAAATCCACCTCTCCTGCGAGCCTTAACGAGGGACTCTCGTGCCTGCCAGCTGTCAGGATGGGAAAAGCAGGGTAATTGGAGCGATTAAAAGCTCACAAAGGCAACAGAGATGCTTCTCCATTTAAGGTGGAGTGAAACTGTCTGATAACAGCGTCGTGGCTGCTCTCCTAAAGGCTGCAAAATTCTATTAATCAGCCATCTTTGCACCAGTATTCTAAATTCTGTAATCTCATCCTGACTCAAGTTGGCACCTGCACAAGCACTTCCAGTAAATACTGGGGAATGGCAGCACAGAGGGATGTGCTACCCCCCAAGCTGTACTATGGAGCTGTGTTTCAAAGAGATCATACCCTTCGACATATTGTTACAACAGAGGCAATTTTAGCAGCTGATGTGAGGTGACACAGAAGGGCCTTTAGTTATTATTACAAGCAGTGGTCTGAGAAGGAGAAATTTCCACTTGTGTTTGGTAGGACTCAATAAGATCTCAGAGACAAGGATGCAGAACCTCAGTAGAAATCAGGACCACCCAAAGCAATGACATTACAGTTGATTTGAATTGACTGCAGCAGTGGGATTTTGCAAATTAATCTGCTGCTTTGGCCCTCAAAGTGTTGACCCAAACAGTGTGTGTGTGTGCAGGATATCTGAATGTTATTTAAGTTTTCTAGAAAATAGTTATATCTTTCCCAAGCATAAAGGAGACCTTGAGGAAAAACAAATAGTGCTGTCCTCTATCTCCAGATGCCTTCTCTCTGTGCACATTTCATGTTGGATAAAAATAGCTTTAAACCCTGGGTTAAGTAAGCTTCTTATATTTGAAAAACCTGTTTCAAGTGGACAAAGGAGGCACAACTGAGACACTATAAAAAGGTTTTTGGTTTCAGTGTCTGCAACTTGAAACACCATCCTGGTATCATTTTCTGTGTCCGAGAGGGAACTAACCAACATTGAGACACTGACTGCAAAGAGCAGAGTAAGCACAAACAGGAGGTGTGAGGAAACAGGGTGTGGGCTGTCTAGTTCTCCTTTCTGCATTTCTCTCTCAAGAACAGGATAAGTTCCTTTTCAGGGCTAACTGGAAGCTGTGTGAAAAGTTACTCACAGGGAAAAGATAAAAATCCATTCTGCAGATCTCAGCAGGACACCAGGAAAACATGGCAAAATTGCAAGTTGGTCAAGATCTTCACTGTAGAAGAATCACCTAATTTCAGGCCATTTCTGCAGCTAAATTGTCTTGCTAAATTTATTAATCAAGTGTCCAGAAACAAAAAAAGGGTGGAGAAAAAAGACTTAATCAAGATATTTAGAGACCTGATTTAATTGCCCAGTTGCACTGATCTGCTCCTAGCTGGCTACATTTCAAGAGAACTTGTTCACTTCAATATGCCTTAAGTTTCCCCTTAAACACCAAACATATCGAAAAGGAGAAGTCAGAAGGCTAATCATCATCTCTCAATTATCCACACTAAGATCACCTTGGAGGATTATGGCCCAACTCCTGAAAATTGATCTTTGCAGGATTAGGAGTTAAAGCATTATTATTTCTTATTATTGCTACTCCCCTAAGAATCCTTTTGACCAAAGGCAGAGTTTGAGGGAACTCCTGAGGCAGAAGCATGGTAGTCAGGTGATGGAGGGGACTCATAACTACCCTAGAACAAGCCATTCCCACATTTGAATCCGTGCATTTTGTGATGGAGACCAGATTAACAGTGAAATCTGTTGGATCCCTCACCACAGGGGATCATTGCCCTCAAACCAGGGTTTAGGAAACAGGCGTTTGTGACCTTTCAAGACAGTACTTCCTTTGAGGGACCAAGTCTGTGTGAGCATTACCAAAGAAATCCCAAGTTGGATCCATAATTCACCCAGCCCTGACTCAATGAACATCCCAGTGCAACAGTCCAACTGACAGTCCCTTACCAAATGTAAAGCAAAAGTCATCCCACAATAAATTCACATGATCCATTCCTGAGAAAAGATGCTCCCAGTCCCCACTCCCAGCACTACAAATCAGGTCACAGCCCAAAAGAGCAGGAAGTCAGAGGGAAATAAGTTGGGTGGACAGAGTTTACACGTGCTCTGCTCACAGAGATTGCTTCCTTAGAACTGCACCTTCCCACCAAACAACCCTTCCTAGGCTGATCTCAGGGTTGTGCTTCCCTTTTGTGAGTGACTGGCCTCTTGGCCACAGGGCAGCAGGTGTCAGAAAAGCTGCAGCATTTTTCCCCTGTTCAGAACAGAGACCCAGCATCACAAACATGATTCTATTTGTGACAGACCGGATTTCTGTGGCTAAACCACTTCACACCACATCACCAGCTTATGGTGACAATTCTCTTCTTCCTCATAGGTGCTCAGGAGGCCACAATGTGAACCTGTCAGGAGCCTGATCTGACTTTAAAATCAGGTGATTTTTAAGCTGAATCAGTTCCCTGATCACTTTCCTCTATAATAAATTCATTTGATAAAACTGAGGGCAGAACAAGAGCAGGAACAAGTAAAACTTGAAAGGAGAAACTAGAAGAATGCAATAACCCAGCATTACCATTGAATAAAGTAATTCAAGTAATAAAATCACATCACTGTGCCTTAGGCAGAATTAGGCACTAGTAGTGATGATGGGCAGTTCTGGAAAGCAGTTGTGCCCTCAGAAGGATTCAACTTGAGAACCCACACTTCAGAGTTACAGAATATCTTGAACCAGAACAAGGACATGCAGCTATTCTTTCTCCACATAACAACATTGAGAACATCTCAACATACATACATATAAAAAGCCCCTGAAAGAATATTTTTATATCCCAGCCTCACATTCAAGCTGTGTGTCAGTCCTGAAAACTGTCAGGTAAGCATTTCAGAGAGTTCTATGTGTGGGTTTGGTTTTTTTTTTTTAATTTCCTCTTTTTTTCCCCTAGAGAGTTTAATGAGGAAATATATTAGAAACCTTGGAAAAGGACAGACCTCCTATGCCTGTGCAATAATGAGTCATGGGCAGTGTCTGTCCATTTGTTAGTAGATGGAGAGGGATTTCTGCTCCTGTCATGCAGTCCAAGAGTAGATAAGGAATTAGGGCTAATTGAACCACATACCTGAACAAGCCAGAAGAAAGCAATGCAACACTCTCGAAACTGTAGATCTTTCTTGAATTGTCTCTTGGATTTTCCATAGGAGATTTTTCCAGGATGGAAGAATCCTTTGAAGAAATAGAACAGATGTGTGAGTTAATTTAAAAGCTCCCTTTTTGAAATAAAAGCCTGAATTCCTCACTCATTCTAGATGGAACAGCTGTTAGGGTGAAAACCATGACTCCAGTGTTTCAGTGTGTTGGTGTCTCCTAAGACAATGTGTTCCTGTTGTCCAGGCAGGCTGGAAATTGGTAAAGAGCAGGGAAGCTGCCTGGGCAGGGCTTTACAGGGCCTAAAACTGGAAGCATGGGAAGCACAACTTGCTCAAGAGAGAAAACTGAAGAGGGAAAAGCCCTAATTACTGTCTTAATTTATTTCAAATCAGACATATATTCATCCAGATTATAACAGCTTCGTAAAATAGGTGGGACAAGTCTCTTAGGTAGGACTCTGCCCTATGAAATGATATGAGCAAGTGAAGCCACACAGGCAGTGACAAGCTCCACCTTTACATGCCCATAAACATTAAAATACATTGTCTACTTGGGAAAACCAAAGAGTTTAAAGACACCTGTGTTAAGGGTGGGGAGGGGAAGAGGGAATTTACAATTGAAGCATGATTTTTGGGCTCACTGAAAGAGTTACTGGGTGAAACTTCGTGGGCTCTATTATGGAAAAGGCAGGTTAAAGTATTGTAATGATCTTACTGGCTTCAGAAAATGAACTGTGAACAAGGAAATGGACATCTGAATGAAGAGACAAAAAAAAGCACTAAAATTCAACCACTGTCACGTTCAAGGTAACACAGAGATAGTGGAGGCTGTGTTTCCACACACTACTCTGATACTTTCCCAAAAATAGAACAGTAGATTGTCTCCCTCAGACTAAACAAGACAGAGGAACTGAGTTGGACTGGAGCCATGCACAGCACAAAGATTATACTGGTGAGTGCCTTTTGTACCAGTTTCAAAACCCCAGTATAAGACAATGATTGCTCAATTTCTTTGGTAACTTCTCCCATGTTAACAGGTCTTTCATATAAGCTTTTAAACATTGTTTTCAGTGGGAATTTCACCTTCTAAAGCACATAGTTTTAGTAGGTGGTGTGTATGCTACAGCAATGAAAAGGCAGCAGAACAAAATGATAGGATGCAGAAAATTTAACACAGGAAAAATGTAGACTGAACATGAAATTCCTGGAAAAAGTATTTAACTGTTAAAAGCATTTAACATTTTAATCACCAACCTTCTTATTTATTTCTAGTGAATCACATAATGGGGAAAACACTTTGGCTTTTCCCTCCCCGCTAACAATGCAGGTGGTGGTTCTTAGCTTGGAAAATTCTCTCTCTGAACTTTTCTGCTCTCTGTTTACTCAAGTGTTCTACCAGAGATCATCAGAGTTAATTTCCAACCTGGATTTTCAGCTATAAATGTAGAACTAAGCACATACCAGGCATTAGGTAGCTCTACAAGTTACCCAAGTCAAGAACCCTAAATAGTGTGGTGTTTGAGGAACTGCCACATTGGTAGTTTATACATCCATGTCTCCTAATGAGCACAGTCTACCAGCAAACTGGGATTTATTCATTCCAGAAATTTATGAGTAATTTCTGACAACAAATCCATCTGAGGATTTCGTGGTTTGTCAGCAAACAAAGGAAGCGGCAGAATTTCTCGGATTAATTAATTTTAACATTGTTCACCAAAACTTCTTATATAATGAAGTAGGGAACAATTCTACATTGACAAACAGAACTGGCATAACAATCCAAAGAGATAGTTTTCATCTTTTGTTTCTATGAAATGTCAAAGACTAGAAACATTTGTGTTTGTGTCCTTCATCACCTTTAACACCACTGTGACCCAAGGCAGACTTAATATACAGCATATGATGAAATATTTACTGACATGGTATCACTTTTTTTCTAATAAAGCAAAAAGAGGCTCTTTCAAATATAAAGATAAATTACAACAAAACATCTCTAAAATCTTTAAAAGACATTATGAGAGATGAGTTTTCTGACAGAGCATTCCCCCCCCAGCACTTACCCCAGAGCCCACCCAAAGCCAATCAATCACTCCTCACCCTCATCATTTCCTTTTAAGCAATAGCTGGAAATAGCCCCATCTGCTTTGAAAATCAAAGAACAGCAGCTGGTGATCAGCCCTCTTTAGAGAAGCCTGTGAGACTTAAGTATATTGTCCTGAGCAACTCAGTGAAAATTAATTATAACCTAGCTGGAATTAATTAGGGGCTATCTTTATTTCATCTCCATTGTTGTGCACACAATTGTTTCACTACTCCTCACATGACTTGGTAATTACAGTAAGATGAAACCCCTTAAAATCAAATGTCCCGAATGGGCTTTGATTCCGATTTACAAGAGTGTGTTTGTGGAGGTGGGGGGAGAAGAATGCTGTTTGTTAAATACATAACAGATCTGCACACACACACACACACAAAAAGGTTTTTCAGCTCTTGTTATTGCTCAGTTGGGGCATCAAAACAGAGCAGTTCCTTCAGAACAGCATATTTCAGCAAATGCACATGAGAAAGGCAAACATAGCTGGCAGAACACAGGCCCATAACTATATGGGTGGTATAAATGTTCAGGACTTCAATGCAACTCAAATAATTCATATGGCTGAGGATTTGGTGTATCTGAAATTAATCCATGAACACAACAAAGAAAAAAGGAGGTTATATCTGTCTGATGCATAAACATACCCAGCTATAACAGCCTGCAGGAGTGTGTAGATATGCACTTAAAAGGTGTATATTTATTTTGCAGACACATGCCAATTGGGCAGCATGCTTTTTTATTTCTTATCTGCCAGTAGGAGTTAATGATAATCAGATGTTAAAATACTTTGCAGCTGGACATGAGAAAGATGTTGGCAGTTTGTCATTTGTAGTGAAAAGATGTCTTAAAGCTGGAGGATAATTCGGTCTTATATTCAGAAGTGGCTTTTTTGTTAATTAAAAAAGGAAACTAATGAGGAATAAGTTGTCTCTATAGAAGAGAAATTGTGATTGAATTCTGTTGTCAAATTCAGAAGATTTTAGATTCCTGAAGCTTTCCCCTTGTATTTGAAGGTGTAAGAAACTTCCTGAGATCTGTTACGTGGGAGGAACAAATAGTTTCATCTTGCACTGTGGGAGTGAGTTCTTATAGACACTTTAATACCAATCCAGACCAAATGGTTCTAATCAGCATTTCCACAACCTCCTATCAAAGCAGACAAGTGTTTGCAAGTGATGCAGAGGCTTCCCAGATGGATTTGAGAGACAGTTAAAAGGGAAGAGTCTCATCAGGACTGAAAAGAGACAGTGGAAGTTTTCTATTTGCTTCATAACTACTGCTCTCATTATTAAAATCTTTGATTGGAATACAGAAATCAGATTCTCTAGTTTGATAGTATAAAAACCATCTGAGAACAGCAAAATAAAAACCCCCAAGCTTTGCATTTAAGAGAGAAGAAAACCCACCCATCTATTTATAATCTATTGAAATGACTTCTCCCTTTAAGCATAAAAAAGCTAAATTGTTCTAAATAGCACATGGGCTTGTTAGAGGCTAAATGGAAGCTGAGCCTCCCATGGACACAAGTGCTTCCAGGGGTAATAAATAACATTTCCCTTGTTGTTACTGTCAAATGGATGCTTGGCACTCCTGGGAATTAAGCTCAGCTTAGTCTATAGCACAAAAGTGGAAGTGGAGCTGAATGATTAATTTATGTGGTGCCTGTTCCTAGGAAGACCCAAAGGTCCTAGATCATGGGGACACTATTTTTAGAGTGTGAAATCCTTTGAAATTACCCTGAGTTTGGGATGGATAATATAGGAGGAGCAGGGGGGTCCAGCCTCACTCTGCCTTGTCTTAATCGTGGTGGTTCGTGGCAGAATTTTTGCTTCATCAGTCCTGTGGCAATCTCAGGAGAAAGAAATGGCAAAGAAAAATGGTTCTCCTTGATAGCAGCTCTAAGTGCTCAGCTTTCTGCTTTCTGAAAAACACACATAGGAGCAACATCCTAAAAACCAACAGCATGAAAACAATCAGTTGTTTTCAGGACAGGTTATAGTCATAGGCTGAGGCGTTTGGTGGGAGCCCTTCCAGGCATCCTAGAGCAATCCCAAACTGTTCTCAGAGAAATCCAAGTTAAAATGAAGACTCTGTTGCCTCTGGTACTCCAGGAGAGACTTTCACATGGAGGTACAGAGTTACACCCAGTAGTGTGGCTTTGGGTACTGAAATGTTCCACTTATACAGGGCAAACACAAAATGTTCAGGAAAATTTTAAACTGAAGAAGTGCACAGCTCTCTTGTACCTGTCACAGATATGCAGGGGCAACTGATTGTAGCAGTAAATGCAATAAAATAAAGATTCATCACTTCCTTAGACCTAACAATCCTGTGACAATCTGACTTGATTTCAAAACATACAGATTTTCCCCCTTTTTATCCTCTGGACAACAATTACTGTTTACTGAATTGCTTCCCAGAAACACTGCAGTCAAATATTAAAACTACTGTAAGCAGAGAAAGGTCATCATGGACGTTATGTTCAGTAGAGCATGGAAAAACTTGATTAGTCTGAGTAAAATTAAATATGTGTGTTTCTAAAAACCATGCCTTCCCATTATTTGGTTTAATTAAAGGGAATTTTAGTCTAAACTGTCAATGAAAGCTTGTCCATAAGCTAGCAAAAAATCTGTGATTTATTTATATGTACAAAATCCTAATTATTTCACATGACATTGTTCAAAGGATCTTTCTGTGAGACCAGTCTCATTTTAATCTTAACAGCATAAGAAACTATTTACAGTTCTTCCTGTTCTAGAAGAGGATTTAAAAACCTTGTGTTCCAACCAGCCACACTGTAATTTCCAACATTTAATTAGAAAATAGATGAGATCACTTTATTTAAACTGGTACTTGAAGTAAGCAATTAAGTGCTTCACTTAATAGGAGTGTGTGCTGTAAATCTGGCCTTTCATTACATGTACAGTCCCTAACACAATAGGTTTCTAGTACCAGACAGAAGCTTGCAGGCATTGCTTAAATAAAAATATGCTATTTAGGAATATTGTGATGTATTTCCACTGCCTCTGGGGGACTTATCCTGATACAGCCTATTATGTGTCCTTATTACATAGAAGTAAGTATGCAATTAATTGGCAATCTGTAGTGGATTATGGAAACATTCCAGATGGATGGGGGTTTATCACAGTATTTTGCAGCAGTAGCTACTGTAATTTTCTCAGTTTGGGACACTGAATTTACAAGAATTCATTTCTTTGTCAGGTAGGTCTTCTGAGCAAGAATTTCCATTTCCTTTTACATCAGAAGCAAGATGCAGCACAAAGCACCCGTGAGATAACACAGGGTTGCTTCAGCAGACTGTGTTCAGACACAATGGGATGTGTGGGCTGTACCTCCCTTAAGAAATAAAAATGCAATCAATTGACTTGGTTAATATTTTGCTCTGTGGGAAAAACTCCATTAGACAGTCTGGAGCTCCATTAATCTGTGGCATTGTGTGAGCCGTGGCAGCCTAAGCAAGAGAAAGCCCTTCGTGGTTTGCCAACCCTCCTCAGCAGTTTGGGCTGAGGGGTGGTTGGTCACCTTTCCAGGCTTGCCTTCCACTGCCACTGGGGTTGGATAGTGCTGAAAAAACTGGGATGGCCTATCTGGAGCTGTCACAGGTGGCTCTCATGTCACTGGAGCCATGGGGAGGGAAAGCTCACCTGGAAGCTGAATCCAGACAACATCCAGGAGACCAACAGACCTTCGCAATGCATCACAGACCAGGGTGGGGGTTTGGAACACACCACTCTCTCTTTTTGTTCTTTAAGATATTCAAATAAGATGCTATTGTGCACAAACCTCATCTGTGTAGTCTTTTGCTTTAGGAAGACAGAAAATGTATGGAGAGCTCCTTCTGCCCTTGATTTTTACAGCCATTTTGAAACCCCAGAGCATGAGCTCCTGCTGTAGTGCAGTGTCTGTGCAGCAAACAGAGAGAGAGAGAGGCCATAGGAATAACCCTCCTGTTGTGTGACCCTTTGGGGCAAATCCATACATTTCCCTTTCTACAGTGGCAATAAGTCTCATTGTCCATTAGGCCGCCCAGGTTGTGTAGATAAAAAGTCCCCTTCACACAGCAGTCATGTTATGCTCTTATTCCATGGTCTCAAGATTTCTGTTTTCTCTCCTCAGCGTGAATTCACAATAAAGCTACTAAAATATGTGGATGAGAGTTATATTCTTGTTTGTCTGGGTATCCAGTTCCCTAAGAGTGAACAGCTTACAGCTTTTTCTATGCACTCAGCAAGTATCAGAATTCTTGTAAAGGTCTCTAAATGCATATTTTAATAGATCACAGTTCAGCCAAGTAACCCAATCCTCATGTGAACTTCATGCCCTGCTGTAGGAATTTTCACTTTAATGTAACTTAAGATATGCATCTGACTGCAAAATAAAGTATTTTCTTATTCTTCCAGCTATACCTAAGCCTTCCGATTCCCCCTCCTCTTTGGCTTTTTCAGACTGTTAATTGCCCCCTTTACATTTCCATCAACAGACCCCCCCACATCCAGTGAATCTCCAGATTGCTTTTGCCATGTGTTAGGATTAATAATTAATGAAGCCAGCTGATTGTTCCAATGACCCATTATCATGTCAGGGCAGAGATGAACTAGAGAGAAGACAGGATTCATTTCTGAACCTCCAATTTCAGCATCAAAGCTCAAAACCAAAACACCATCAGCAACAGAAATCTATTTCTCTCAAGGGATCTGTTTTGTTCTGAGAGGTGGTCAAAACAGCCTCCCAGCCTGGAAAGCAGATATTACCATGCTCAGGGCTTTTTAAACATAAACTATTGTGTTCTCCTCCACTATGTGGCATTTCTGTGGCATTTCTCAGGGCTTTTCTGACATTTAAGTCTCATCCGGGCATTTAATGATAATCGAGCAGAGAAAAAGAATGGGAAAGGGAAACACACATTAGCATGAAAGATTAAGGGAAATGAATATGTATAAGACACAGAAAAGATTAAAATGGTGGTATACAATGGGATGCCACAGAGCAGAGTGGGAGGGCTTCTGTTCATTAAGTGTTGATATAGTGGATTTAAATAAAATTGAATAAAATCCAATTTAAACACTAGAAAAAAAAGACTTGAATGATCAGCCTTGGAACAGAATGGATTTCTGTCCCTCAGAGGTCAGATCAATGCCTGGCCAACAGCAGCTGCAGATGGTCTGACAGCAGAAGCCTGCAAAAACAAAAACTTACAGGGCTAGATCAAGTCTGCTGGTTCTTTTTAACCCCTCTCTTTGCTGTTCCTCTAACATAAGGTTTATCTCTAGCACAAAAAAAGTATCTAGCACAGGTGTCTTAACAGAGTTGTTGTCTTATTAATTTTCATCATGTCTCACATTACGTTAGCCTCGCTGTGCATAATCCTAAGACAGTACTATTCAATTTTACAAGAATAATTGATACTTCAGCAAGCAGACAGTAAATTCTCCTGCTGAGAAAAAGCAAACAAACAAATAAATGACAGCTCGTAAATTTATTCGAAGTCATGGGCAAAGCTTTACTGGAGATAGCACTACACAGCTTATTATCAGCCTGCTGTTATTGTAGGGCTCCCTGCTTTGAGATTATTTAAGGATGACTAACTCATGTTACATTTATTTCCTCTAAACTTGCTCTGGGCTACATGAAAAGCAGGAATCAATTAACTATTTGGAGGAACTTTCAGGCAGTACTACAAACAACATTTAGGATTTCAACACAATACTCTCGTATTGTCCTCTCATGAAATGAGGACAAACCCAAACAAGTAAAAATTGCATTTTTTTTCCATTGTCCTGGGTTATAAATCCACTGAAGTGTTTTAAGTGTGAGAGCATCTTAGAGAAGGAAACATTGATATCTGAGAAGTTAACAGTACACGATGCAATTGCATGGGTTTCACTGTTTTCAGTTGTGTCTTCCTGCTTCACCACTCTTATAATTAACCTTTACAGAATGCAAGAGCTTTTTTAAGACTCATCCTACTGCCACAGGATCAGTACTTTTTCCAGCCAATGACTCACTTTTTAATCCTCTCCATGCCATGGCAGGGCAGAGAAGACAAGGGTGCTCATATTGTCTCTAGTTGGCTGCACAGCTGAAATTGTGCTGCTGTGACTTCATTGTCCCCAAGGGACTGGCTGTTAGGGCAGGATGGTTTAGTCATGACAGAAGGGAAAACCTGTGCTTATTTAAGGCAATCACTGAATCACTTTTGTGTTGTGCCTGATATTGATTCACTCTGAACTGTGCTTGGCTTTCAGTGATAATCTCATCCTACCATGAGATGTGTCAGGGGCTGCACAGGTGGGGACTGTGCTTTGTTTGGGGGTCACAGGCCAGCCCCTAATGTAAATTACTGGTAGGTTACAACAGTGTGGATAAAACATGCCTAAATGAGGTAATCTTGCCTTCTGTCTTAATGCAGAATACCTGACCTACACCTGAATCTTCTGCTCCAAAAGATGGGCTGGGAGGGAGCTCCAGCATTCAGATTAAACACTGGGAGCAATCCTGTACTAGTTTAAGGAACAGCTTTATCATGTTGCTCCCAGCCCAAATGCAAATGAGATTATAATGCCATGATGCAATGATACCTTAGACACTGTGGTTCCATAATATCTTTCACTCACAGAAAGTAAGAAAAACTCTATGACAAGCCAAGGAGAGATATTTCATCTGCAATCTCAGTGGATGGCACATTTGAAGGTACTTATTACCCAGAAGGATGTAGGTAAGTTGTGTTTCTTCTCTGTAGGAAAAAGGAACAAAGACCCTTTCCAGGGATTTTCTGAGGAGTTTGCAAAAACCACCTTTTTATCATTTTAGAACAGCAATTGCTAAACCACTTCAGCCATGGAGTACCTGCAGCTGTCTATCTTCATTTTTCCTGGAAATGTTAAAAGGGAAAAAACCCAATAGAAAGATCCTTGCAAAGCAGTTATGGATTATTTATGGTGCCTTTAGTACCCAGAGTCTCAAATGCACTGTTCCACATTGAAAGAATATGGTTTATCTGTGAATGATCTATCAAAGAGACAGTCCTGGCAGTCCAGTACTGTAGATGGGATGTACTGAGGGAAAAAATAGAGACAGTGAGAATGTATTTCAAATAATAAAGTGCATTCAGTACTAATTAATCTACAGAGTAACAATATGAACAGACTGGTGAGATCCTCTGGTTATTTTGCCATGTGCCAACACAGCGCTATTCAGGGCTACCAGATCAGTTTGTTAAATACCTGACAGGGGGGTACATGACTAAAATTTCCTGGGATTATATGTGCATTTGACTTTCTGTGTACAAAAAATCTGACTCAAGCCTGTGCTAGGTTTGTGGTGCCATTCTTCTCATGCATTTCTCACCTGTGTTTAAAAAAGCTGGCTGAAGTTTCTGGTTTCAGGTCTGCTCATTCTCCTTCAAGGCAACCATTTTGCTTGCCCATTGCACTGCTACTGGAAGGGGACAGAAACTCTTCCCACCCAAGATGAAGTAAGGGGAAGAAATAGCCTCAAATATCAAGCCTGTTGTCATGGAAACCAGAACCAGGATTTTCAAGGCCAAAATGGATGCATTTACAAATCAGAGATGAGGGAAATCCTACCCCTTTATAAGAATACATTAAATGGAAAATGTCTTTATTATAGGAAGTCAGATATATAGTAGCTCAACAAATGCTGCAGTGTAAAGCAGTATGTGAGTGATTTTTTTTCTATAATACAATATGATCTCATCAGAACCAATGGTTGGTGTGTTGGAGAGAAAGGCAGCAGTAGCCATAGAAACAGCCAGCTCTTCCCAAGTGGAATAAGGTATCGTGTAACACCCAGTTTTGGTGGTGGCCTCATGCTCCTGCCAGATTTGTGGCTGCTTTTGAGTGCAAAGTGGTTTTTTGATGCACCTCAAGCCACAGGAATCAGTTTTATTCTGTGCAACTCCTGCTTGGCAGGTACATCAGCTCTGAAAGGAGGTGCCTGAGGCAAGGGGGGTCCTTCTGCAGGATGGGAATAAAAGGTGGTTTCAGGGGAACTTGTAACAACGGTGCTGTTACTTTTCCTCCCTGTGTTGTTAGAAAGCATGTTGCTACAGCAGTTGAGAAAAATCAGGGCCATTACACCCTGCTCTTGTAGGATTTGTATGGAGAGATGTACAACTAACCTGCCTGAGGCCACAGAGCAAGACAAGAACAGACCTTGGGGAAAAAGAAAAAGAGAGGTTTTTATCATTTTTCACTCCCAACCAATCACACAGAGCATTTCATCACTTCACCTTCTTCTCCCCACCACCCTGAATCTCCCCTTCCCCACATCAGCTGCCAGCAGAGCCCAGTATATAGGCAGAGCTTGGTTTGGACTCTGATCTGTCACGTATCTCCTGTTTAGTGTTGGAAATCACTGCTTTAAACTGCAACTTGAGCCCTCTCTGGGGACACACTCTCTGAGTCACCTCCAGCAGCAGATGACTTACAGGCAGCCCTTCAAAGCTGTCACAGCTCTCTGCTATGATCTTGGTCTAACCGGTACCTTACTCAGGATAAAAGCATGTTATCCTCTTGCTTGTTTGTAATGCATAATTGGGCCCAAGCTGTAAAGAGCCAGTCTGACCTTTAACAGCTCATTGTGCTGTGGAGAATAGTTGGATTTGCAGTTTAAGACTATTTGTTCTTAATGATGGTTTCACTCTTATGAGATAAAGTACAACCTGAAAACAGAAAACAAAGAGAAAGCTGCTGCGTTTTGTTCTGGAGAGCAGCTGTGGGAGACACATCTGCCACACTTGTTTTGTGAAGGTACTGGACTTATCCCACACATGGGATAAACACTGAGATGGAAGCAATTTACTGCCCTAACTTCCTTCCACAGCTTATGGCTCTAGTAGGCAGCACACCTGGATCACACGGGAAGCTGTTGGATCACACAGAAAGCTGCTGGATCGCATAGGAAGCTGTTGGATCACATAAGAAACTGCTCCAAAACCTGGCTTTTATAGCCCAAAGTTTTGATTAAAAAAACCCTGCAACTGATTGGAGTAATTTGGTAATGCTGAGCAGTACAGGGACATGACTGCACACTATATATGGTATATATGCATATATATATACGCCCCTGGGAAAGGCATGAGGCAGGAACAGCTTCCTCACTCACACATATCCGGTGTCTCACCTTCTCACCTTTTCCCAGATACTTCTGGAGCAGAGATCCCAGCACTGAGCAGGCAGCAACAACTGGATGCTCCCACAATCTGCACTGGTTTGGGAAGTATTGCTTTGGGCAATAACCACCCTGTTGTGGGCACTTGTTTACTCCAGGTAAGCCAAAGACTTTGGACTCTGATAGACACACTCCACACCTGGACAGGAATATGGGGAGCAGTCAAAAAGATGAGCTATGGTGGAAAATAAACTGTGCAGCACAAAAAGATACAACCCAGCCCAGGTGGTGGGAAAAGGACCCGCACATAACAATTAAACCAGTGCAATGTCACTTTGCACAAACAGCTGAAATTGCAAGAAATTTATTAGTTTATTTAATGGCTCTTAAAATCAGGCCATGGTCATGTTTCCATCACTTATTTTCAAAACCTAAGAGTTTTCCAAACAACAGAGGACAAAACACTGGTTTCTTGTTACATGGTGGGTATAAATATTTTACACTGCCAAGAAACACAGTTGCCCTGCTGAAAAAGTCTTCCTTCACTAGTAACTGCAAGTCTGAGATTGTTCTAAAGGGTTCTCTCCCACTGTTTGGAGGAAGAGAAAGAGTCTACATGAGTTAAGGAGTTGAACAAGGGTGAAAATGAGCTCAGGAATGTTACCAAGATTTTCCCATCTCCCACTCAAACCCTGTTTTTGTTTGCCAGACACGGTGCTCTAAAATGGTTTGATTTTTTGCATTTTATTTCCACCCTGTTGTCTCTGCTGGCATCAACACTTCCAGGGTTTTGGGTTGATAGACCAAGCAGTCTGAGCACAAGGTCACAGCTGTGATAGCACACTGTGAGCTGATCTATGTTCATGTCCAGCTCAAAAAAACTGGGCCACAGTGCTACTGTGTGTAGTGTTGCCCACATTACAATTGAAATAGCTGAAATGCAGGCTGTTCTCTGAGAAAATGAGACCTTCTGTTTCCATCCACAGCAAAAGGATCCTCTGCTTTCCATCCTGCAGTACTATATATGGAAACAGCTCCAGTTATGCATCATCAGACTCTATGGAAAACTTCCTTATTAGAACAAATACTCTGAGCAAATTCTAAAATTCCTCCATGGAAAGCAGCCTTTAAAAAAAAAAACCAAAAACCCAACCAAAAAACCAAAGCCAACAAAAACCCAATCCTACAAAATTAAACTGAACCAACCAACCAACCAACCAAAAAAAGAAACAAACCCAAGGACTGTTGATGTTCAGTGAGAGACAGAATTCTACCATTTGACTCCTTTATTCAGTTACAGACTTGCTCTACTCCTCTGCAGTTTTCACTAAACACAGACTGCAAGCCTTTACAAACAATACAGAGGGTTAGGTAATGCAGTGAGTAATCTGGTCTGTTTAATTCAAACTAGGCCTGGGCTAAGCAGAAAATAAACAGAAATGGTTGTGTAGAGTTTCTGAGGATCACAGGTTGCATATTTTATGGAGAAGGCTCCCTTGACAAGGATTATTTACCTTGTTAAATTAGTTCTGGTTTATATGAAGATTATAGCAGATGGTTCCTTAAAGTGAAAGATCTCCTAACACCTGGGCCATAGGTCTTGTTATGAAATGGTTTATAAGAAATGTGTATCAAACTATATGAAAAGTGTGTTAAAATGGCCGACATAAACATCCCCAAATGTCATCCATTTATCATGGGATGCACCAGGAACCCTCTCTCTGTTTTGACAGGTACAGAGCAGCACAAACCTGGGGCATGTGAAGGCCTTACAGCTCCCCCTCATACAACCTGCAGGGGTGGAGAGGACTTTAGCTGTGAAGCCCAAATTCTCTGTGCCAAGTCAATCCCCCTCAGTCAGAAGTAGATGGATATTCTTCCAGTTTGATGCACAACTACATTTCTCAGTGGCATGAACAATGACAATTGCATGCACAGCAGGAGCAGCAATACAAACAGCTGTACTGCTTGTGCTGTATGCTGTGAACATCCGACCCAAAGGAGATCCTCTCATATTTCAGATGCCCAGCACTTCCTACATCCAGCAAGCTGCAAGAAAGCTGACTTGGAAAAGACATTGGAATCAGCTTTTTCTCTATGTAAATATCCTGTAAGAACCAAGTCAGTCCCAGTTCCTCATTTTTGATTGTTAAACTATATATGTACCTAGGCTAGCTGGTAATTTGCAGTGTTTTTTATGAAGGAAATATGCATAAGAAAAGCAAAATGTCTTCCTCCTAATTCTCCCAAAGTCAAAGAAAAAAAGTATCTCTTCTCCTCACTCCAGACAGCTTGTTTTTAACTTCTTGTTTTGTGGAGTCCAGAAGTCAGCATGGTCAACAGCTCATATCTTCAGTGATGCTCCAAGCCTAAGCCCTATAATATTTTTGCACATTAATTATCCCACCTTCTGACTATCTGATCTAGCTGTGTAATAATTCCACCTCCTCTTCCCATGTAACAGCCCTAATCACAGAATCATAGAGGATGGAAAGGATCCCTGGATCCAACCCTCACTCAAAATGCCACAGTATTTCAAGGAAGACAAAGCCAGGGCAGTCTAGGAGAGCTTTGTTTTCATATTCCCCCCTCACTATGGGTCATGCACTTCTTGCAGTCACCAGGATCTAGTCCACAGCCCAGAGCAATGTTTATGATCTATATGCACACAAGACATGCTACAATTTAGTTTAGTAAAGTCAGGCATTGCAGTTTCGCTGTAGATGTAGCAGCTGCATCTTGGCAACAACACATTTCCTCTGAGTTAATAGGCTATGACAGGAGGCTTTTATCCAATCTGTAACCACATTTTCTAAGATGCTGCATATTATAATCTCTACCCATAATCAAAGACTCATAGAAAGGTTTGGAGGGGACCATAAAGGTAATTTAATTCCAACCCCCAATAATCAGATGCATCTCTTCACTGCACTGTTTCTTTCTCCTTTTATAGATGGGAATTGGTTACTAGCAGGCAGAGGGTTTTCTAAAAGGAAGTACAAAGCCTTGCAAAACCCAGAACTTCCTTTGTGTCTGCCTAAGAACGCAGTTCTATGAGAGTCAGACCATTTCTTTTACCCAAATATGGCAATGCCACAGAACCCCAGAGGCAAATCAGGTAAGTAGCTGCAAAGGTAGAGCTGTCCCAGCAGCCAATTACAGGCAGAGCTGAACAACACGGATATAAAAGGACATGAGGGGGAAGGTTTGGACTATACCTTTTAAAGTCAAAAGAATTCTATGCTGAGGTCACACTAGAAGATGATCAGTGGGCTGGGCTTGCAACTAGTTTCATCAAATATCAATATTTTTGCAGGATTCCACATACTGTGACTGCAGATGGCTTGTAAAAATACATCATCTACATCAAAACAGGAAACACGGAGCCTAAATGGCCTTAAAAAGAGGTGCAATGACTTCTGTGTTCACTGGACTCCAAAACACACACAAAAGTCTTTTATAATTTAACTCCCCTGTTTTCAAGAGGTCGTTTGACCTCTTTTGCCAGGGCCAGAGTTCTGCAATATGATGTAACTGAAATGCTGAGTAATAACTGGGAAGTTAAAAGTATCAAATATGTTTCCTCCATGTGATTTACACTAGTCCTTATCTAGACTACAGCCTGCAAGAGAGTGTTGAAACCTAATGGCTTATTTTGAAGTATAGTCCCAACCTCCCCTTCCCAAAAGGTGAACATGTTCCCAAAATACCCTGCTGAAAAATGCCACTGATGTGGTCTCACCATTTTTTGGAGTTCTCTGATGTCTGTGGCTGAGAAGACTTGTGTTCTGCTCAATGTATGTGTGAATGTAGCTAATTATAAGCTCTTGGGAACAGAAATCCTGTCTCTCTGTCTGCACAGTCTTTGGCACAGCAGGGTCCCTTTCTCAGCAGGCCTTCAATAAGAACACAGTGCAAAGGTGAATCAGAATGATTCTCTGCATCACTGACAGAGAGGGTGACAACCTTAACACACATTTGCAAAACTGAGGAGCAGCAAAATTTCTCTCTTTTAACTCAAGATAGGAGAAAAAATAATTTTAAAGGAAATAAAAGATAATCTAGATAAAACAGAAGTGCTTGATATAAAGACACAGCTGCTCAGCTCATAATTTACAGTCCATTGTTACCTTGCAATAATTTCCTTTAACTGAAGGAGACTTACTTGAAATGAGAGACTTTACTGATATGAGAATTATTTGGAACTAAGGCCATTTAGATTTTCTGTAGTCTTGGCAAAGTAATAAAACCAAACATCTTCCTTTTATGCAAGTCAAAGGTACACAGTCTTTTAAATAAAACAGTTTGGGGTTTTGTGGGTTTGGTTTTTTCCCTCTGCAAACAAACACAAGTCTATCAGCAATTCACAAAATTAGCCACAATTGTTTTTAGAACCCTCTTGCATTTTCTTCCTCTTTTTTATACACCAGTATATTCCTGAATGTCCTTAAAAGGCATCTTAGTGTATTCTCTCCTTCTTACTGGCAGAAACAAAGCTGGAGACACTTGACTCGCTCTGCTGGGTATCTGAGAATATACATGAGGAAGTGGCTACTCATTTCAGGAGTTCTGTGAACTGTTGCCCTTATACACTCGGTTTTAACTTGATTTCATACACTCTTGGTGCAAAAAGGCGATGAGAGGGTATCAATTTGTGACCTGGAAATTCCCCCGCAGCAGGAGCATAATCTGAGTGATTTAGTGTGAGTACCTTGTGGCCTTAAGAGTTAGTTACCCTGCAGTTTACAGCCTACTGTCACAGGCAGTGACAAAACACCAGCCAGTAGCAGCAGGAAGCTCGGTTTAGATTGACAGACAAGGCAAATAAACCCACAGTTCACAGGGACTTGAACAAAAGAGGCTAAAGCAGAACCTGTCTTTGCAAAACTGGCTGCTTGGAGCTAAGGCAGGCCAGGTACCCTCTAGCAGCTTTCGGCTGCTTCTGCGCTCAGTAGTTGGAGAAAAAGGTCATCAAATCATCATATGTTTGTGAAGGTGATACTGGTCAGTCAGTCTTAGGGCAAGGTAGGTTAGACCAGAATCTCTAATCTTGTATTTCCAGACTGAAAGAGGTCCTCCAGACAGAGCTACAATATGAAACACAACCCTTCTAAATTAAAAATCACACAATTCTATGTGAAACACTATGTCCACAGAAATACTATCCTTTAAAAATAAATTAAAGAGAAAAAAAGTTAACCTGAATGCGAAAACTTTGTTTTTCTTGTAATGTATGTTTCATTTTTCTTCTTTGGCATCAAGTGGAAATTCATTAAAGCTGATAGAAATCATTCAACAGACTTTTCCCAGGACCTGTTTTTGTAGCCCAGGGAGGGACTTTCACCGAGAAACGAGTTTGGTCATCATGGTCATGTATTATGTTTGCAGAGTTAACGGGAAAGGGATGAAACAAATATCTTATTTAAGCTTTTAGTTCTATACAAATGCTGTCTGTAAACGTGGGAATCTAAGCACACTTTCAGCAGTGTCGAAGCCCTCAGTGCAGGCTCCACAGAGAACTTTCTAAACATGCGATGCCATCGTGTGGGCAATTAAGCCTCCAGCAGTTTCCAGATGAACTTCGCCGAATTTCATAGAATCCTAGAATGGTTTAGGTAGGAAGGGACCTTAAAATCATTTCGTCCCTGCCATGGGCAGGGCCACCTTCCACTAGCCCAGACTGTGCTCACATTACATGAACATCCCATTAATTCCCTCACTTTTACTTGCCATGTCCTCACCCTGCTGATACAAGCCGGGTAACTCCTGTGCCTCTAGTGGTGACTGTAACAAGTCGAAATCCGTATCCACTGGTTCAAACGTGGTCACCTTGGAATTCTGGTCAACGCGTTTCTAACTCTCATCTGGCAGCAAGAAGAATATTCTACATGTTTTTATGAAGTTTTGCATCCATGAAGATTAAAAAACAAAATCAAACCAAAATAAAACGGGTATTTTTAGAACTTATCTTTATAAATATTTTTACTCATTCTTGAAAGAGAATAAAACAGGGGGAGCTCTGCCATGGCTGGTACAGATAGAATTACAGAATGGTTTTGGTTGGGAGGGACCTTAAAGATCATCTTGTTCAAACACCCTGCCATGGGCAGGGCCACCCTCCACTAGACCAGGTTGCTCCAAGGCCCGTCCCACCTGGCCTTGAAAACTTCCAGGGATGGGGCATTAATACCTTCTATGGACAACACTTTTTTTTTTTTTATTTATTTTTCCTTCTTTTGCACATATAAAGGAACATAGAGGATTTCTATTGAAAGCACACTGATCAAACTATAATTAAAAGTTATATTCCAAAGCTTATAACCTGTTCCATTTGGTTGCAGGAACTCACACAGCACCAGCTTTGTGGGAATCTGCAGGTCTTCCCCCGGGCTGGAAGGAGGAGGAGTCTTCACAGTGAGCTTGGGCTGCGAGGAAACCAACTGGAGTCAGACAAAGCACAGTCGATTGAGGTGTCACTGCTATGAAGGCAAAGGCCTTGGTATGTTACAGGAGCCAAATCCTGTGGCTGAAAGTACAAGGAGAATGCTGCTGAGTAATGTAAGTGAGATACAAAATTGTTAACCTGAAAAAAAAGTGAATTCTGGGACTAGTTTTGTGACCACTGAAGTTTTAATTTTTCTCACAGGTATTCGCGTCTGACTGAAGTGCAGGGCTGATCTCTAAGCACAATCCCCATGACCTTGCATTAGTCCCTCAGCCCTTGTACAGCCTTTTTACCCCTCAGCCTCAGACAAGACTGATTTTGCCAGTCAGGAGATAGAAGTTTAACCTATTCATTGAGAAATTGTTGTGTTTTCCCTCTGCTCCCCATTGCCCTTGAAATCCACCAGCCCCTGACTGTTTACCTTGAAAATGAAACAGTGTGTGTGTGTTTGTTTGTGTGTGTGTGTGTTTGTTTGTGTGTGTGTGTGTGTGTTTGTGTGTGTGTGTGTGTGTTTGTGTGTGTTTTTTTGTGTGTGTGTGTGTACATTAAACACAGCCTTTTCCTTCCCAAAAGCCAAGAGCTGTTTCCAGCACAGATCAGGGCTGGCAGCACCTTCTGCCACAGATCTTCCGGGCATAATTTTTGGGATGGTTTTTAAAATGCCTCAGCACAGGCCATCCCGGCACCTCAGCTCTAATAGGGGCTGCTGGGGGTGTTCGCTCTGCCCCGGCTACAGCTCTGAATTTTTACTTTTATTTTTGAAAAACGTTTTAGGGCCAGAGCAGCTCAGGGAGAAGGGTCTCCTCAGGGAAAAGGGTCTCCTAAGGGAGCAGAGTTCCCTCAAAAAGGAGGGTCTCTGCAGGGTAAGGGGTCCCCTCAGGGACAAGAAACGCCTCAGGGAGGAGGATCCCCTCAAAGAGAAGGGTCACTCCAAAAAGGGCAAAGGGTCCCCTCAGGGCAAAGGGTCCCCTCAGGAGGAGGATTCCCTCAGAGAGAAGGGTCTTTCAGAGAGGAGGGTTCCCTCAAAAAGGAGGGTCCTCTCGAGGAGAAGGGTCCTCTCAGCAAAAAGGGTCTCTTTAGGAGAAAAGGTCCCTCCAGGGACAAGAAGAAACATCTCAGGAAGGAGGGTTCCTTCAGGTAGTCCCTCCAGGGACAAGAAGAAACATCTCAGGAAGGAGGGTTCCTTCAGGTAGAAGGGTCTCCTCAGAGAGGATTGGTCCCCTCAGGGAGAAGGGTCTCCCCGGGGAGAAAGGCTGTCTCAGGAAAGAGAGTTCTGTCAGGGAGATTTCCCTCAAAGAGGAGGGTTCCCTCAGGGAGGAGGATCCCCTGAAGGCGAAGGATGTCCTCAGGGAGAAGGGGCCGCCGCGGTCTCGCCGGTCTCCGGAGCTCTCAGGCCGCCTCCTCATCGCCCTGCGCAGCGGGCTGCGGCACCGCCCGCCTCTCCCCTCGGGCTCGCGGTGCCGAAAGCCCCGCTGTCCCCGTCCCTCCCTTCCCTGCCTTCCTCCATCCTTCCCGTCCGTCCCTCCCTCCCCGCCGCCTGAAGGGCGGCTCCATCGGCCGCGCTCCGCCCCGGCCGGGCGGGCTAAGGTGCCGGATGGCGCCGGGTTCCGTGTGACGGTCCCGGGGGCGGAGAGGGGCCGGGGAGCCCTGCCGGTAAGCGGGGAGGTCTGTCAGGGTGGGGGGCTCGCCTCAGGGCTACCTTGTGACCCGGGTGGGGTCGGACACACACACACATACATACACACACATATACACATGCCAGGGCTGCCCCGCCGGGCGGGGAGGGATGGGCTGAGCACAGCGGGAAATGAGCCTTTAAAGGACCCTCTTTCTCCAGCGGTTCGCTGCTTTAAATTAATCGTGTCGTCACGGTCACGGTGGTTTCCATTCACTCTTCGGGGTTTACCCCACGATCGAAATTCTCCTCGCAGGCAAAACAGGGCTTTAGGCCTGAAGGTGAGGCTGCCCGACCCGGCCTCTTGTGTGCGGTAAACAACGCAGCAGTTAGCAATAAAAATACTGCATTAGGCTCAACACTGTGTCCTTCTGGGGAGGCTGAAGGGCTGTGTGATGGCCTTGTCTGCAAAAAGAGATTCCCGTGGAACTGGGAATCACAAACCGAAAAAGAGGTGTCAGGAAGGACGTGGAAATTACAGAAAGAAAACTACAAAAGGATGTTTTATTCCACGTCTTACCTTCTTTATATTGTCACCCCAGACATGTGTCTACCCCAGACAGATGGGAAGGCCATTGGCAGTGGTGACTGTCTCTGTGGTCATGGTGGAATTTGGGATTTCAGGCCCTGCTGTGGCACTGTTAGGTCTGTGCTGTGCTGCTCCAGGGAGAAAGACAGAGCACATGGCCCAGACAACACTAAAAATTAAATCTCCATAGTGCAGGTGACTCCTGGGACAGTGAGAGAAATTGGAGTTGTACCATTAAATGTGTAAAACAAGCCAGCAAGGAAACCCCAAACCAACCCTCCCCTGCCAACCTTAATTCTGTGGGTACCAACTCTCACTGATTTGTTGACTTCACATGAACCTGTGTGTTTTTAATGGGTCTTGCGTTGTTCCTAAATGTTTTTGTTACTTTGTTTCAAAATATTTTTGTATTGTGTCCTTAGAAAAAAAACATTCTCGTCACTTTCAGAGGCTATTCCCTGACGGTGTTTTAGTGCCACATCATATTGGCAGACATAGCTTCGGTCCATTAATGCATCAGAATGATGTAGCATAATCTGTCATAAATAATCCATAATCAGGCTTTTTCCTTCATGTTAGGGCTGTATTGCAGCTGTTAGACTCATGGTCACTTTGTATAAGCTAATTTAACCATTAGATCATATTGGTTTTTCCATTTGATAGAGACTTGAATGATGTTTGCATTGGTGGATGGGGGTTTTTAGCAAAGAGCTGTCAGACTGTCAATTTTTAAAGCACAGTTACAGATGTTCTCCAAATTCATTAAGTCTCAGTGAATACAGAGACTAAACATTAGTTTTAATAATTTCCTGGAAGGGTAGTAGTTTGCTTTTCTTGTTAAACTTGCACTGGTATGTTAGTCAGTTTGATATGTCTTCCATGGTCCTTGTGATACCTTTCTGTGTTTAATTTTTTTTTTTTTAAATTCTTTTTCCTTTGCTTCAGGTTGAAAAGATGGGAAATGCAGAAAGCAATGCCTATCACAATCACCTTTCCAGATTTCTTCCTGAGGAGCAGACTGACATTGATGGAGTATTTGATACCTTATCGGGATCAAGTGGCTCAGCTGGAGGAAAAAATGCCAAAGCTACAAAGAAAACGATGACTCTGGCAGCACTACAGGCAAGACGATCTATTATTCATGATATAGCTGAGATGTAGTGAATCAATCAGAATTCCAGAAAGAAATTAAAGATGTGGCAGTAGTTGCTTTTAAAGGATTGCTCATCTCAATTGAATACTTAATGTTTTGGGCGGGATGGATTTTGACTTTCTCTTACAGTTTAACATGAGTAGTGAATTTCAGGCCTTTATTTATCTCTTACATTGCACTGTTGGGTCCATTTGCAGCTTTCCTGATTCTGAGGTAAATTGGGATGTATGGAAATGTTTTTACAGCAACCTGAAAAATGGGAATAACATTTTCCCCCCTGGAATCTATAGTGTGGGATTATTTACAGATTTTCTGGAGAAGCTGTCACAAAGTCAGTTTGTATTTGGTTATATCTGTCTCCCTCAGTGCTTCACCACCTCTAATCTCTTCACTTGCACTAAAAGGAGAGAATTCAATTTTGCCTGATTAAGCTGTGGTTCCCTGTTTTAGCTAATTAACATGCAATATGCTTCTGATTAACTTTGAATTAATTTTCTAATCAAGAAAAGAGAAAAATGATTTGCTGAAACGGTTGATAACTTCAGTTAGGCAGGAGCTAAGTGGCCAAATGAATGTAGTGGTAAAGTGCATTTTTATGTATGTTACACAGCTAATGGGATCAAATTAAACTCATTGGAAGCAGCAGGTTATTTTAAGGTATTTAGCAGTTCCTCTGCATACAGACCAGCTTTAGCCTTCTGCAGCCTGGCTGTTCATGAGCTGCCATTAGTTTGGAAACAGTGTTGCTGCTGCCCAGCTTTTCAGCACTGCTTTATCCAAGAACCTGTCCTTGGTGTCTCTTACCAGTTTGGGACCTGGAAGAAGTTGTTTCTAGCTTTACCTCTAGATCAGTGTGATGGTTGATGAACGTTTGTCTTTTCCCTTCCTGCCTTTTTGTTTGCCAGCTTACATTCAAATCTTGGAAGGCTGGCTGTAGGTGCCCAGTTCCTTGGTGCAGAGACAATGCCTGTGGCATTCCTGCCTCATAGGTGACTCTGTTCATGTCTGGGCTAGACTGAGATGTGGCAGGTTTGTTCTAGCAACAGTCTGGTGACACTGATGAGTCCCCAGGCATTGCCTCATGGACTCTGCTTAGGCTCATGCTTTGCTAGAAGGAAACTACACGGCTTCTGGGCCAGAGCAGGCTGCACTGCACAGCTTGGGAAGCAGGCAGAGCAGGAATCTCTAGATCCTTTCTTGAAGGACAAGGATTCTAAACTGTCAGAAGAGTGAGTCAGTTGGATGTTTATTAAAGGTTCCGTTTTTTACAGATCTCCTTTCTTTGCACCCCAGGTCTACTCTTTGGAAGAGCTAAAAGCAAAACGAGTGGTGGGCAGGATAAGGTAGGGAGTAGGTAGGTGATTCAGCAGTGTGAAGTAAAAAGCCCTTGAGTATAAGGTTTTAGTTGTGTTCCCTGCTGCTTCTCCCACTTCAGGCTCATGCAGCACTTTCAGAAAGCCTCTCAAAGACAGCTGTACCCCCTGTGCCCATCCTTCCCTCAATATGGAGCACTGATGTGAAGGACTGTGGCTGCTATTTCTGCTCCTGCTGAAATCAATGGGAATTCTACCACTGACGTCAGTGAAAGTAGGGTAGAGCTCGGGATATTGGATCTCTCTATGCCCAGCAACAGCCATTAGCATCAAATAGGAACAGCCCAGGTGGCTTCCAGAGGAGTGGTATTGAGCCAGCAAATCAGTAAATGGAGCTGGAATAGTGGTTTTGGCAGGTGCAGCTCCATTGATTTCAGCATAGTCCCCACTGGGCTACACCCCTGTGCAGAACAGTCAAGGCAGGTCCTCAACATGCTGTGCACAGTGAGGACACTCTGTAATCATGTCCTAGTGTGTGCATGTATTTGAGATGATTTATTTTTAAACCATGTAATTATCTTGAACACTGTGAAAGTTGAATCCAGAGTCAGATCTTCCCCGCAAAGCTGTGATGTGTGATGATGTGTATCAGATTTCAGTTCAAAGGGCCAGGCATGCCATTCAGATGAATAACTCCTGATCTCACCTGTCTTAACATCAGGGATGCCTTACAAAAATCAAGTGATCCCAACTTTGTTCCATGTTTCAGTTAGTTGATATGCAGAGGGAAATTCCTCAGGATTGTTTCTGCACGTGCACGTAGAGTTAAACACATTGTCTTGAGGCCAAAACTGAGATATGGCAAACACTTCACCTTCTCTTTGTTTTTAAATATTTGTGAGCTCCACTGTCAAAAGCAGACATGAAACACGATTTTGAATATTTGACTGGCAAAATTGTAAACCTTTGCAACAGAGTTATCATGTAGAAACACTTTGCTAAAATCCTGTTAAGACTTTACAGTGTTGTTTTTCTGAAGTCCAGTATCAGTATCAACCTGAATCAGTAAATAATCACTATAAAAATAAAGATTTTTTATTTTTTCTCTTGGAAAACCAGTTCTTTGAGGAAAGTTTGTTGCTCGTAGTAGATGCTACATCTCAGCACAGGTTACCTGGAATACATTAGTTACTCTTCACTTATAAAATGTGCTCTCTGCTGTTTCCCTCAGGCACATACACGGGAGGCACTGCCAGAGCAAATGACTGTTCGGTTGTACAATGGGATGAAAAGCATTGACCTGCCTGGGAAATCATCTGGGCTGAGTGAACAGATTGCTAAGGAGCAGTTTGTAATTTTTATGTCAGACCTCTTAAAAGGGAATGCAGATGAGAAGATTGCCATAATAATGAGAATGATCTCCAAGGCAGAAGGGCCCGTGAAGGGCAAACAAATCCAAGAGGTAAACGGGGCAGTTAAAATGTGTGTTGGGGGGACAGTAAGAGAGCAGGGCTGTATTTAAGAACCAGCAAGGGTTGTGATGTGACTGATGCTTCTGGAAATTGAGCAAAGTACTTGTTAGAGCTCTAGTTGCAGGAGAGTTGTGGGAATCAAATATAGCTTGCAAGGTGAAAGAGTGGGATCTCGCAGAACAGTCATTCACCAGCAGCTCGTACCACTGCAAAACTTGGTCCTCCACTCCCTCTTTCATGCCATATTTTATGGAGTAACATGTCCAAAATATGGAAAAAGGCTTCTTTTCAAGACCTATGACACCGAAATAGCATTTCTATAGCTCCTGACTTGTCATGGCAAGAGAAGTTTCTGCCTTGGGATTACAGCATCAATTCTGTTTGACTTTATTTTCAGGCAGCCCTTTGAAGCTCTTGGCCATTTCCTCTGAGAAATACCAAAATGGTGATGTTTTAATCTTTTCAGTTCACAGAGGATCTGATCATGTCTCTAGTCCATGTACTGAGCTACAGGAAGGAACTGAAAGGTTGGACTTTGGAGAATACTCGGGATTCTGCCAGTGGAATAAAGGCTTTGGCTTCTCAGCTGCTCTCAGAGTTGAAGCTTGCAGGTAAACACCCTTGGTGTAGCAGATCTCAGCGTTCCTGTAATCACTGATCTCATGGTATGGGAATTCTATTTATTTTACCTTACCAACTTTCTCCCCTAAATTCAGGAGAGCTTTGGGTTGAAGTCCCCAGTTAGGTGGACATGCAAAACTATTTGTGGTGGAACATGTCTCTTTTACAAACACCTGGCTTGCAGATGATGGGCATTTAGATGCATGGGCATCTAAGTATTACTTATTTGAATATATTTATCATGTACTTATGACCACATGTCCTTTTACAAAGCGTAGGTCTGTCTTTGCACTGTTGTAATAACAGATTTTGCTGTCTTGCAAAGAACATCCCCTCAGTTGTAGCCAGGAGCCCGTGTTTATAAATTACAACAGCCCAGCCAATGAATGTCACAGGTAGATCTCAGTTCTGTGGTTGCATTTGCTTATTGTAGTTGACACTTTACTGTCATGGCTCCTTTCATGTGTGGTTTCCTGTCCATTAAAATAATGAAGTATTGTGTTTACACTTAAAAATCCGCTGATTATTTTCCAGACTGGGAAACTTACTCCTGTTTCTATATGTCTTATTATTTAGATGGGACAAAACCTGTGGGTCCTCAGCTGCTGGAGACAAGTTTTGATCCGAGTGTCATTGAGGACTGGGTGTACAGAGTTCCTCAGGTCTCAGTTTTCCTCAGTGTGGTGATCAGGCAGGGCCTCCGCGTTCTCCATTCTCTCCCAGACCAAACCAACGACATCCTCAACCTGGTTCCCCGCTGCAAAGGCATGAAAGGAAGAGGACTTGTCAGCCTCTTTGACATCCCATCCATCATATACATCAACTCCCACCTGCCTGCAGAGCTACAGCACAAGTGGCGGCTTTTGTTCTCTTCCAGGCTCCACGGGGAAAGCTTTTCACAGTTGTGTGGGCACATAGTGAACAAAGGGCCTTGCATAGTGATCCTGAAGGACTTGGATGGTTTTCTCTTTGGTGGGTTTGCATCTCACTCCTGGGAGGTGAAGCCACAGTTTCAAGGTAAAACTCACTTTTTTTTTTCGTAACCCATGGTTCTGGTAAACATTCCATGTTCTGTGCAGGTATAAGAATGGATACTTAATATCCACTTCATGGGTACTGTCACTTTACTTTCATGACATACAGTGTTTCTTACACTTCCCAAGTGTATTTTTCTGTGGCAAAAATAACATTAATTTTCAAAAAAAGCACAACACATGCGGAGTTATTCTTAGCATGGCAGTCAGGCATGTTACAGATTAATATTTATAATTTGCTGTTTGATAAGACCTTTAAAATTGCAGGACTTATTGATCTTGGAGCAAATTTTCAGGGAAATTTATCAAGCCCTGTAGCTGCATAGGTTGAAAAGTAAATGAAAATTAAGGAAGTACAGCATAGATTATTAGAGATTGAATAATTTGTCCACAGGATGGCAGTGTTCCATCAGGAACATCTGAGCCAAATGCCAGGTTGAGCCTCCTGTTGTCAGTTGTGCACTGTCTGTCTTTGTTTTCCCTCTAAAATCCAGCAGCCAAAGAGTTCTTTGGAAAAGCTAAACTTTTTGTTCCCTTGAAACCTCAGTGGAGAAGAGAAGGTTTTTTCCATAACTCTTTGGAAAGAACTTTTGTGATAGATTTTTGAAAAAACAATTATGGGCTCTGGATAATCTGTCCTGTTGGGAATCCTCGCTTTGGCTACATCAGAAACTCACTTCCTATACTTAATTAGTATTTGATAATTACCACTTCAGTCAGTTAATATAGTGTTATGTTATGTTGATTACACAATTTCCTTGTGTTTTTTCCTGATAGAATAGCACGTACAGTGTGTTAGTCAAGCACAGCACAGGTCCCTCTGAGTACAAACTGGACATAATGAAAGTTGTGCTCCAAGTCATTGACTCTGAACTGATCTATGTATCAATGTAGTCAGAACCAAGGGTGTCTGCACTCCCATCAGTTTGTGCAGATCTGGCAGCTGGCCAGTTTTAGATGACAGAAGGCAGCCTGTGGTAGGTGTGCCCTCATACAGTGACATAATGTCCTAGTCATGCCTCTGACTGCCCTTGATCACAGCTTGTAATTGCATCAATGTCTGTGACTCTGCACAGAGTTACCCCAGAGTAAACAACAGGTCTAGATCTTGCTGAGAGATAGCTCCTGGCTTTCTGAGATGGCAGCTGCTGTCTTAGTAGTGAATAGTTGAAGCTATTCAGCTTCATTTCTTCCATTAATTTTTCTATCCTATTTGTAGACAAGTTATTACGTGACCAGTTGTCTGACTTCAGGTGCTTTTCCATTTACAGGTGACAACAGATGCTTTCTGTTTTCTGTTTTCCCCTCTCTTGCTGTGTACACATACACAGGGTACAATGACCACTTCATGTATTTGAACAGTGGCCAACAGACTATGCCAAATGGACTTGTAAGTATTCAGAAATGACAATTTGGAGATTGGATTTGTGGCTTGTGTTTGGAAGACTTTTTTTGCTTTTTTTTTTTTCTGTTTCTGAGAGCAGATTTATTTCACTTTTTGTTCTCTGAGGAAGTTTGCATCCCTTGTGGCCCACTTTTAGTAGGAGATTTTTTCTTTTT
This sequence comes from Chiroxiphia lanceolata, assembly GCF_009829145.1. Classification (NCBI taxonomy): domain Eukaryota; kingdom Metazoa; phylum Chordata; class Aves; order Passeriformes; family Pipridae; genus Chiroxiphia; species Chiroxiphia lanceolata. The sequence goes on along the minus strand of NC_045649.1, from coordinate 6,160,982 downwards.
TTTGTGTTAAAGCATCAGTGTAAAGTGTGAGCTATGAATGATGATGGAGAACTGCTTACAGCACTGATAGAGCCCATCCTTTTCTTTACAGTTAATATGTATATTGAAGTACTGAATCAACTAAGATGGAATTTATTTGTGTGTGACCCAAGCAGGTGGGCTTTATGTAGGTTAAATTTCTGGAGGTTCTGGGAAGAAACCTTTTTGCCAAGCTTGGTTATCACAGAAGTCCTTCTAGGTGTCCTCCCTGGAAGAATTGACTGCACATATCCACACCACTGGAGCAGCACAAAATAGCTGATCTGTGTAACTGAGGATCCTTCCCCTGGCTGCTCTCACTGCCACACTAACTGCTTTTTAAATGATGGAAGAGAAAGCCCAACAGAATTAGAGTGCAAACACTGCAAGTAGCTGCTGCTGCTGCTGTGTCATTACAGTGGCAGAAGCTTCTCTTACTCAAATTCACAAATGAGCTCTCCAGCTGCAGAGGAGATTCCACAGAGCTACCACACACCACCTGTTTTGAAGCTGCTTTGCAGTTTTGCAGCATTATGTACCCTAACTTTGGGAATTGCAGCAGGGTGGAATAAATTTGCTCCAAAGAAAGTGAACAACATCAAGTTACGTTATTTGTTTCTGTAGATGCTTTTCTAAATGGAAAAGAGGCAGCAAACCAGGGCACTGCCACCCTGTTTGAAATGGGACTGTTAGTCAATAAACAAAAGCCAGGAGCTAAATTTCTGGTACAACTCACAGATACTGGTATTCTGTGAAGTGTAGAGGGAGGGCAGTATCACTCAAGTAAATTCTTGTCTGTCTTCAGGAATGCGAGATGTGGGTACAGAAGCCCAGGTTCACTCAGAATCCCCTGTTTTTTAACCTCCCCATAGAAGTGTGGCACAAACACTGAGCACAGCAATTTATTCTCTAGGCTTCCTGACTTTCCCAGTCTGTTCTGCCTGTGCAGCCAGTGTTTAATGTGCTGCTTTGGTTGACAGGGTATGGGTGGACAGCATGGATACTTCGGGCTCTGGATAGACAGTGACTATGGGAAGGGACACAGCAAAGCCAAACCTCGATGTACCACCTACAACAGCCCCCAGCTGTCAGCCAAAGAGGATTTCACACTGGATGCCATGGAAGTCTGGGCAGTGGGAGATGTCCCTGAAAGCGTGGTAGGTGAACCTGTGAAATGGTGTCCTGGTTGGAACAGAACATGCAAAACCCACAGCTGCAGTTTTCTCATTAAACTCTCTCTCTCTGTTGTAATTAATAATATTTTCTGTAACTGGCCCTGTGGTGCCATGTATTTTGTAGCAAAATAGTAGTGGAATTATGGAGGTTGCCAACAAGAAAGACCTTCAGGAGCCAAGAGGTGATAGAGTCAGAAGAGCAGTACTTTATTCTGAATTTCCAAAGGCGTTTCCAATATTGAGGAATGGTCTCGAGGAGGAACCTCCTTGGAGGGGTTCAGTAAAACCCAGTGTTTATAAAACAGAAAGCAAGCACTGGAAACTCTCAAGTAAAGCCCAATCTGTAGTTCAGGAACAGACCCAAAAGATTTCTTTATCAGTAGCTTTAACTTTACTGTTGTTTTACAATAAGTTTATGTGATTCGATTGATGCCAGTCTTTCTGCACTCGGTTTATTTCTGGGAATGAGCAGGAGCCCTCTTTCTGCTCTCCTCTCTCCCTGTAATTTATTCTCATATTAAACTGTCTGGTCTGTACAGCTTGATGTTGGTTGTTTTTTTTTCAAATTTTTACTTCTTTTCGTGCTAAATTCGTGGGCCTTGACTTCACTTGACAAAGAGCTCTAAATAGAAACAGAACAAACTGTTTACAGAAAATGTCAAATTGTAATTGAATCTCTTCTTTAAAAAAACCCTTACTTCTGCACTTCAGACTAAGGTGAGGTTAAGCAGGATGTTCTGGTTGGCTTGTAACCTGAATAAACTTGAAATAGTTCACTGTCATCTTAGGAGAAGTTTATGGCTATTTTGTATAACTGCAGCTATAAAAATAATTTGATGTATCCCAGTGAATCTTAAATACCTTACTTGGAAAGTGTGTCTGCTCCATTGTGCCAAGCTTGCAAACCAGATCACTTATGGACTTTTTTTGAGTGTGTCTCTTTCCTGTAGCCTGATATTGACATTTTAAATTGAGTATATTTTATTTTCTTTTGCAGACAAAAGGTAAGAAGAGTATCCTGGATGTGGATCCTGAGGCTCAGGCCCTGTTGGAAATGGCTGGAAAAAGTCGTCACAGCGAAGGTCTCCGGGAACCCATTGAAGAGGATGAGGATGATGAGAACTAAAGGAATCACAGTCAAATGAAAACCCCTTTATTTTTATTTGCTTCCAAGTGTTAATGTTCCTTGGACAGCATATTTTTTCCTCTTTTCTTTTTTTCCCCTTAAATTTACCTAATTATCTGGGACAGAGCTTAAGCTTCGTACTTATGTAATATTTAGGTCTAATACAATATTCTGCCTGAAGGGTTTTCTTTGGGGAGGACAGAAAAAATAACTTGGGACACAATCATTAGACATGTCTGAGTCCTAGCTGAATATGAATTTGCTTGCATTCCCCATAGATCATGTCTGAAAACTAAATTAAAAGCAGCAGAAGATATCGACAGTATGGTTTACTGACTTGGATAATTGATATGTATATTTTTATATATATATAAAAAGACTGTCCAAGACACTGATTAAGGCTTTTATACCTCAACTGCAAATATTTATTTGCATGCAATGAAATTAGTCAGTGAATTTGCAAATTGTAATGATGTCTTACATTGGTAAACAGAGAACAGTCCACATGATTCCATATGAAGGGTGCTATTAATTTGCATTGCTTCGGTTAAAGCATTAAATTTGACATTTTCTAAGTTGTTTTTTTAGCAACTTAGAAAGCAAGTGACTCCATATGGGCTGTAAGATGTCCAGAATATTCATATACAGCAACAAGGTTTATAATACGACACTATAGTTCAGTGCATCTCACTTCAGCTGTTTCTGCAGAAGTTTGTCTGTTGTTTTTTAAACTTAGTAAAACAGAATCATTGGAATCATTCAGCCATATTTTTCCTAAAAATGGGCAATACTTTCAGCAGAAATTCTCCAGGGAAGGTAACTCCTTTTGTAGCCTCACTTGAGACTGGACCAAAAAGGAAGCCAGTTAATTGGGAATAGGATCTGCAGATACCTTGTAAAAGAAATAAAAATCAGGGTTATGTAAAATGTTTAAAGAAGATTGCTGTACACTTTATTTCCACATAATTAATCATTACTGCATTATGGAAAAAAATACCTGCAGTTGGTTGGGCGTTTTTGCTCTCTTTTGTGACTGTTCTCCAGTCAGCACCAGTTTTGTCAGGTCTCTTGTACTCAGGGCTTTTTCTACTTGAATTTATTCCCATCTGTCAGTAATTAGTTTGACCTCGCTAATTGTACGTGTAATTAACTTGTCAAAAATAACCCTAATTTTTACCAGGGAGTGTAATTTCTAACTCAGCAAATAGTGTTTGGTTATTGATGATTGCCAGTCTTTCTCTTCCTGAGGAAAAGGACTGTATCCAATCCTCTTTGTCCTGGCATGACTTTGTCTTCTGTGCAGCTTGGAGCAAAAAATGTACCAGAATTCTGCAATTCCTGATCTCGTGGCCTTCCTTCAAATTCTTTCCCTTAGTGTTTTCTTGTGTGTGGTCTTTTTTTTTCCCCCACCTGTTGTTTTTCATAGGGAGCCAAATTTGAATATTCTGAATAATCTACACTTGTGCCTTAATGTAGGTTCCATTCTTTTAGATTTTGTTAAGCCAAGTGAACTAAACAAAGTGAACTTAGCCTTGAAAGGAGAGCACGAGGAAATCACTCCAGCCAGACATCCTAGAACTCAACTGTGCATTTTGTACACTACCTGAACTAATGACTGGGGCATATATGCTGTTTGTTCCAGTACAGAGTGTGCTGTGGAAGGCCCGAACTAATGTCCTTTTATCCTGTTTTTGCTTAAATAAAAACCTGAAAGTCTCCCAAGTTTGTTAACACATAGAAAAAAATGTAAGAAGCAAAACAATTGCACTGATACTTTTGTATAATTTTCTTCTCTGTATATATTAATAAGAATGTTAAATAGTACAATGTAGGGAGTGCTGTATAGACAGCAAGTCAGTACATGAAGCTCTGTGTAGGTGTGGTGGTACCAGCTTTTGTTTGAACATTCTCAAACTCCCCCCATAAGTCTCAGAGATCTTTTCCACTTAGGCACTGGGTACTCCAAGTGGATGGCATACAGGAATGAGGCAGCTGAATTTCTGCAGTTACCCATAAAATAAGCAGCTAGACTTTTTTTTCCTTCCATTAGAAGGCAGAGACTTGTCTTTGAGAACTGAAACTCTTTACGAGGGTTTTAAAAAAAATGGTGAGCAGGCTGTGTCCGGGGAGGGTGAGTTTCACAAAGCTACTCTTCACCATAAGTATTTCAGTGGCCAAGTTGTCTTTGATTTATAATAAGTATCAGGATAGCTGTTTCTTTTCAGACTACAAATCCAAAATGTAATCCTCTTTAAACATCATGTTGTGACAATCAGCATAGCATTGTGACCTCTGAAAGTGTAGTTTTTTGACAAGTTTGTGTCTGAGACTCTTCACTTTGAAGTGAGGGTGTTAAGCTGGGTCAAGAAGAAAACCAACACTGTGGCACTTTAGCAAATGTCTCAGTGAAGCATTATTTACTAGGACAGTACTGATCCAACCAGCAGGTGGGATTGTTCAAAATTGTTCTTTAAATGTAAAAGATGGGCTCAGGAGAGACTCAACTTTTTTTTCCCCCCAAACCTAATGATTAAGCACTCTGGGCTTTCTGCTCATGCACCTAAAACATCCAGAAGGTGTTTGTCAGCAGTGGGCTTAGCTGTGACCTAAATATCTCAGTCCTTTTTGTGCAGCTCTTGATCCAATTGCAAAGCTCAACATCCCAGCTCTGTATGTGACTCATTTTTATTCTCAGATGCTTGTGAAAGCAATTCCCTTCCCCATTAAATCCATGCACTGCTGTGCTTTGGATAACATCACCCTTCCAGTTTGCTCCTCTTAGTCACACAGGTACCAAAAAAGACAGTTGAGGGTTGGCACTTCAGCTCTCTACTCTGACATCTCCCCCCAGTTTCCTTGAAAGGCTTGCTGAATCAAGGCTGGCTATCTGGAAATCTAGAAACACTACAGATTGACTAGAGGAAAAGAAGTGCTAATGAAGGCAGGTCTTTTCCAGTCTTCTAATTTAATGTAAAAGGACAGGTCTAAATCAAGTCTCACACAGATACTTGTCAATAACATTTAAAAATGTAGATTTTATTAATAAAAATGACTTTGATTTAAATAAATAAAATTTCAGTTTATGCACAATACATTTTTCTGTACAGGTGTGAAACTCTTATTTTGTCTGGAACTATCACAGCCTTCTTGACATATGTTATAAAAATATACCTGCTCTTGGTTTGAAACAGGAGCTGCTGCAGAGGTTTCTGTTGAACAGCTCAGGTGGGGCGTGTAGAGGAGACTGTTGGTACAGGTGCACGTGGGTATCTTCAGGAAGGATGTGTGGCAGCAGAAAGAGATGCATTTGGATTATCCAGCATCACAGCTCTGTTCCAAGTGTGTTTTGGAGGAGGTCTGAGTCAGGTGTGACGTCCCTTTGTGTGCCCCGGGCGGCAGCAGCGTCGTTCACACAGTTTGACGAGCTCGGACACCACGAACACGGAGGAAGCCAGTCCAGTGAGGAACAGCAGGTCTGGGGGAGGAAACAGAGTGCAAGGGAGCTCAACTGGGCAAGAATCCCAGGGCAGGGCCTTCCTGCAGCTGGCATTTGTGCTGGTGTAACCCATGGGTGCAGGGCCTTGCTGTGCCTTTGCTCGCTGGAGAATTATGGAAACCACCATGATGGACAAGGAAGGGATCTGTACCTGGGTCCACTCAGAGGGTGGAAACCTCTGCATTAATAATTTGGGACAATTGACCACTGCTTATGACAACAGGCCTGATGTGGATGCAACACAGTGTGGTAGGGTGGAGTTTGCTGATTCAAATGGTGAAACCTGCATTGCATTTCAGCTGGGAAACAGTCACCCTGCACTTTCTGAAGGGAGTGCGCAAGGATCCAAGATAGATTTATGGACAGAAACATCAGAACTCATGGAAGATCTTGGCATGTCTCCATTTACTTGCAATTATGTGCAGTAAATTAAAATTCAAAACCTAGGCTGGGATAATATAATTAAATATTACTACTATTTGTGTATAATTATGTATAAATATAAAGGTATAGGAGCTGTTGATTGATTTCCCCTACAGAGATGTGTTGGGAGGTAACATGAAACAAACTGGGAACGGCATCTGCTTTTTAAAGTAGATTAAATGAAAGAAAAACCAAACCATTATTTATTTTGCAACTTACCTAACACTCCTAAATTCTCTGTCTGGAAGATCTTCTGTAGTGGAGGGATGTATATAACAGCCAACTGTCCCAAAAATGATCCAAGCACGGAATACAGGAACATGCGGTTCCGAAAAAAGCCAATTTCAAGTATCAACTTTGTCTAGAGAAGTGGGGGGGGGGGGAGGGAAGAGAAATGTGAATCTCTGCTGGAACATAATATCACAATGTTTCTTTACATGCAAACTCCCTTTTTGGAGTTACATAAACACTAACTTAGGCAGAATTACATAGTTGAAAGTAGTTGCAGTTGAACTGTGATGGATAACTTTATATAAATAAAAAGTTGATAAAAATCACAGCGCTTTAAATGACATTAAAAAAACCCCTTACTATGCAAACTGCTGGTATTCTAATGTTTATATTTGTGATTTGAGACAAGAAATTATTGCTGACAGAGCAATCTCACCTGAGAGCGACATGTCAGGGCATTGAAGAGGTCAAAAAACACAAAACAGGTAAAAGTCATCGTTGTGGTTCGAGGAGTTATACCACCTTTTGGATTCTGGAAGCACGTTTAAAATTCAGGGCTTAGTTAAGCCTTACAAAAAGATGTCAATTCAGTAGGTGAATTAAATGTTCCCTGTAATGATCCCAGTTATATCAAAGACTAATAAAACAAAGGAGTCAATTGAGTTCTAGCTATTATAGGTAGCATTAATTTCTCTCTACTGATTTTTGAGATTATGATCTTATCAACCATGTTTTAAATTCTTAAAGTGATGTGGAATTGAGTAAAGGACATTCTAAATTAAATTACCTAAACTGTTAAAGTAACAGTCACTATTTACCAACAGCAACCCATAGCAATTGGCATTTTCTACCTACATGGAAAGGTAGAAGTGGAAAGTCCCTTAAAGCATCGATACCACAGCAAGTAAGAGTTTTCCTATTGTGGTTAGGAAGCTCCAAATTAGAGGCAACACAGGAAGGCAGAAGCAGAGCTATGAGCTGATCCTGGTTTCTTAACCCTCTGCCTGCACTGATCCTTCCCCACACGATACATCCCTGAAAGTCCTTTGCATGTCCTTGAGAAACTGCCCTTCCCTTCATTTTCCACTTGATGAAAACAGGATCCGATTGCAGATTTTCCTCACCTCCTTCCAGAAGACAAAGAGGGTTCCACTGATGATAATGAGAGCTGACATGAAGATTTTCAGGATCAGTGATTTGCTGAGTATGGTGTCTGTGATACACCGGGGGGGCTGTTTGATGGTGTCCCTGTCAACAGGTTCAACTCCCAAGCTGCCTCCAAGAGAAGCAGAGGGATGTGTTTGGTTAATGCAGGGCATCCCAAAAAGGTACTGCTGATACACCAGGATGGAACTGGAGGAGGCAGTTCTTTGGAATACAGCAGGAGTATTCTGGCAGGGTGACATAAGGCCCCAAATTTGTCTGTGACACCAACACCAAAGGTCTCTTTTGCATATGGAGCTGCTAAAATGACACATTAGACCATCATATCATCTCCCTGTGCCAGAGGGAGAGCTAACTCTGAGAGTGTGGCCAACATCTCTTCCATATTGTGGAAGCAGTAGTGGTAATTGGTTGTAGTTGTAATTAGCAGTTGAATGAGGTTCTTAAGTGTTGTGATTTTGGGGCATACGCCCCCACATGTACCCAGTATTCCCTTCCCAGTCTATGAGCAGGTGATGTTGATGATGATAGGATAACAGACCATGCCTAGCCAAAAAATGACATAGCTAAGTGTTTCTACCATGAAACAGTAACACATAAATGTGAAGTAAATGCTTTTGGAGAGACCAGGAGGGAACAAAAGCACAATTTGTCTTATCTAACCACCAAATAATTAGTGCACTGATGAGGAATCAGAGCCAAGAATGTTTTGCTCATGTGACTCTTCCATACCTCTGGGCTGGAGGCCCATCCATGATGATGTTGATCCATAAGATCTGCATAGCATTGAGTGGATTTGGTAGGTTGAGCACTGTTGACAGAGTAACTAGGCTCAAAGCTGAGATACTCCTGCAAAGCACAGAAGGACATTATTCTGCAGGGACTCTCCCAGAAGGTGCTTTCACTGGAAGTGAAGCAAATAGGAACTTACGTGCTCAGTTGGAACCGGACAAAGTTTTTTATGTTGTAAAATATTCCCTTTCCCTCTTCTATTGCATTCCTGGAAGAGAGGAGAGTTTATTAAGTAAAGAGCACTCACACTGTTTTACACTGAGCTCCCTGTGACACTCCAAACACAAGTTGTCTTCTCTAGCCCTTATTTCAGTTGAAATTCAGAGTACAGCTCAGGATGAGGTTGTCAATGCAGCTTCTCACTTACAGTCACTTTATCAGAACTAGAAGATCTGTAAACATGGGTAACGTGGCCAGGTTTTGGTTCATGAAGCAGGCCTAGGATCTATTTATATCCTCACTGAACCCTGCCCACTCTCTCTGTTGTTAAGAACCAACAGAGCATTGCAAATTATGTTTTTCCTTTGAGCTTCCTGGATGAGGAAGTGAGCAAGTGAGAATCATAGAATCATAAAGGTTGGAAAAGACCTCCAAGATTGTTGAGCCCAACTTTCGGCCAAAAAAGTTCTGATCTACCCAGACTTCTGGGTAGGTGCTCTCAGACCCCCAGTTAGCTACAGCAACGAGAAACCAGAGCTTCAGGTGAAAGGGGGCTTTGTCACCACCACTTGTGTATGCAACTGAAAATGAGCCGGACCCACACTGGGTATCTCCACGTACATGTCCTGCATCTTGCCTTGTTCCCAGGGCTAGTTACACAACAATGGATGCTGCAATGGATGGCCAGAAAGTACCTGGAGTAAGAAAGTGCCTGCTGGTAAGAAAGTGGCTAAACCTACATTACTTTTGAGAAGTCATCGTCCACGAGGATCATGTTGGCAGCCTCTTTGCTCACGTCCGTGCCGGCCTGTCCCATCGCGATCCCGATATCCGCGGATTTCAGGGCCACGGCATCGTTTACACCGTCTCCTGTCATGGCCACCACAGCACCAGCCCTCTGCAAAGCCTGTGGGAGAGGAGAGGTGGCAGGTCTGTAGGCAGAAGGTAAGTCCTGTAGGCAATCACAGGGTTTGCAATAACGTCGAGAGAGCAGAAGTGCTGTGTGACTCTGAGGGTAAACCAGGCTCAGCAGCCACTGAGGACAAAACTCAGACCAAGAACTAAGAGACTGGATTTTCAGGAGTATAGAGCATCTCATAACTCCAGCAGAAGTTAGAAGAGGGGAGTCAAGTCCTCAGAAATCATTCTTCTGATATTAAGTTTGCTAATAGCTCTCTAGTGTCTTTCAAATGCACAGGCCACACTTGCAAGAGAAATCATAGAATATCCTGAGTTGGAAAGGAACCTCAAGGATCATCAAGTTTCCCTCCATATCTAAAACATTCAGTGTAAATAGTACCAAGGCTCTAGCTGAGTTTTGACAGTCCTTTAGTTTGAGCTGATCCTGCCATGGAAGACCAGGTCATCTAGAGAACTCTGGCTCCCCCTCCCCCTTGTTTTTGTGAGACATGCAAAGGATTTGAAAGGCTTTTAGTACCTTTATTATTTTTAGTTTATGCTTTGGACTTGTTCTGAAAAAAATGGAAACCTGAAACAACAGAAAACAAACAAAATACAATTAATCTTGTATTGGATGGAAGCTATTGGGAATAAGCCTTGTTTATGTAATCAAAACCATTACATTTTGGACAGTGGATGACAGCTCTGCCTCTTCCAGTTGGTCCAGCTCTTCCCCAGACATAGCTTTCAGCTTCCCGTTGCAGAGACCAATATTCTGTCCTGCAAAGAAAAGCCTAAAATGAGGTCTGCCCATCAGCTCTGGAAAAAACCAACTCTTTCCTGACTTAGAGAAAGTAACAGACACAGCAATTAAAGAATTTACTGGGAAATGTGTCTGAACCTGGGGCACCTGACAGGACACACAGCTCTGGGACTGGGCCAGTCATCCTGTGCTGACTCAATGGGAATTATGGAAGTAATATTGTACCCAGAACTGGAGCTGGTGCTAAATCTGTCACTCTGTGCTCTGCTACTTGCTCTGTGCATTTCTAATGGCAAAATGAAAAAAGTATGAAGAGCTGAGATACTCACACTCTGAACATTAGTGGATTTTATAATCCCAGCAATGCCATCTGTGTCTTTTGAGGGTCTTACACTGAGATTTTGCCATTTCTGGTGCTAAAATAGTGGAATTAACTCGCTGGAATTTGGCTCATAGTTTGTAGATGCTCTATTACTGCATTTAAGTTTTGATTCAATGGAAAAGTAAGAGCTCAGTGACTTCTAAAACCTCTATTGCACACACAGAAAGGATGATAAAGTTGGTTATTAAGTGATGTAACATTTGACTGATCTGACAGACATACTATAGGTCCCCAGGGAAGAAGCAAAGTTTGGTACCTATAGCCACAGCTGTTTCCAGGGCATCTCCAGTTATCATCTTCACTGACACACCAGACTCAAAAAGGACTTGAACAGCTTCCCTCACTCCAGCCCTCGGGGGATCAATTATTCCAACCAGACCTAAAAATGTTAGTTTGCCAAGTTCTGGACCTGAAGCCAAAGCAAGTACTAGAAACAGAGGGGGGGGGGAAAGATGACAAGAGCAAATTATTAATAATGTATTTCCATACATCAAAAGGAACATTTAGAGGAGATATGAAATTGCCAGTTTTCCAGTAGAAAAAGTCATTAAAACCGGAACTTTAGTCATTACAATCAGATCTTGGATAGACACAAAAATTCAGTCCAATTAAATAATAGTTCATCTGAATCAGAGCATTTCTGTTTGACATGTTTCTCTTAGGATTTATGTCCTTCTCATTTTAAACTGTCTGCCACATCTTCCCCAAACACAGATGGATGAAATTGGGACAGTGCAGTGTTAGGCCAGACACTATTAAACTGCTAAGTTAAACAATAGCACTTACACTTTTTTTATTTTAATCTAAAAATGTGAAATGTAAATTCAGTTAAACCAGTGAGACTCCCATCACGTAAACATCAAGGCTCTGAACATTTTGTTTCTGTTCCCGGTGCATATCCATATCATTCAATCATCAAATCACTCAAGGATATTTTGCCAGGGGTTCGTGTCAGTGTTGCTTTGATGATGGAATTATAAGCTGCAGCAGCTGCCTGAGCTAATCACTTCCCTTCAGAGCAGTAATTTGCTGTCACCACAAGGGCAGATGATTTGGAGATTGTAAAGCAAGCACTGTACACGAGTTACTAACCACAAGACACGGGGCTGGAGAATATGTACATTAACTGTACCAGCTTCCAGATCCTGCTGCCAAGACTTGTTCTCATCTACTTACAACCTGGGAACACGCACAGGAGACGGTGTCTTTGTTACTGTGTGAAAGTCTAAGATATTTCTGAAGGGATGTTTCTAGTGGTGAAGGAGATGACACGTGCACAAAACCTTCTGTGGGCTGTGCACTGACATGCAGCCGGGATCAAAAGGAGATTATTAGATTTGGTTCTAGTGAAGAATTGAAATGAACTTCAAATGAAAATCTCAGCACCCAAATCCACGTTTGGAATCCCTTTCAAAGGGGCTTTTTGTTGTTTTTGAGGCAGTTTCTCCAAAAGCAAACCTTGGCAGAGTAGTGCTCTGAGGGGGCCCAGCACAAAGCTTTTCAGTGCATCGTTCAGACTGTATGCCAGGCAATCACAACACTCCATGGAAGAAAAACATTCACCTTTCCAGTGCTTATTTCAGCTCCTTTCAAGCTCACTAATTTAAACCCAGCAAAAAACCAGATCAACCAGCAGACCTAAGACATGGCCTTCAGCAAACTCTCACAAGGGTTGCAAAGGGATCATGCAAGTGATGTTAAGAATCAGTGAATTTAAGCTGAAAGAGATTTAGATGGGATATTAGGAAGAAATTCTTCCCTGTGAGGGTGGGGAGGCCCTGGCACAGGTTGCCCAGGGAAGCTGTGGCTGCCCCATCCCTGGAAATGTTCAAGGCCAGGTTGGACAGGGCTTAGAGCAACCTGGTCTAGTGGAAGGTGTCCCTGCCCATGGCAGGGGGTGGAATGAGATGAGATTTAAGTTCCTTTCCAACCTAAACCATGCTGTGAATCTGTGATGACTGAGCCTCTGTCCACCCTAACTAAAACAGAGCAGGAAAGTACTAGGGCATGATAACCCATAAACTTAAGACTGACCTCGAAGTCCTGAGGAGCCCATTCGCTTCTCTTCCTGCTGGTAGGCAGCTTTCTGCTGGGGGGTGAGTGACAGTGAGATGCCACCACTGTTGTACAGAGTGCAGTACTGAATAACTTCTTCAAATGCTCCTTTCATAAAGTAAATATCTTCCTGGTCCTTTAAAGCAAGGAGATAACACACTTTATATTAAAAAAAAGAACTTCTTTTTTTTTTAAGAAAAGGATCTTTTGTTTCCTCTTTTACCTGTTTCATGAGATGCCCAGGAACTTGCATTATGTATAAGATGGGATATTTTTGTTCTGGCCATTTTTCATGTTCAGCCATCAGAGACAGAATTGTAATGAAAAGGTTGGTGAGTTTTTAACCTCACCAGTACAGTATCAGCTAAAATGAACTCCTTGACCCAGTAAGGTGTAAAGGGCCAACCTTTTTCTCCCAAACACCATATCTCTCTTTGCCTGTCAGTTATCTCTGAAAAGCTTTTGTTTTCCTGCTCAAACCAGTGTATGGAAAGTATTCTCTCCTCCCATTCAAACACAGCTTTACAAGGTAAAATTACACCCAAGTTGGGAGTTTGGAGGTTTGTTCAGTTTTCTCCCGACATAGTTAACTCCTGAAAACATTATTTGCTGAAGAGATACCATTTCATGCCCATTGTTGAGGTGCACAATTAGAAACATGAAACCAACCACCACCACTGTTTGCTTTACCTGATTTTTCAGTGTGCATTTCACAGCCATCCACTTCTGTTCAGAGCTAAATGGAATTTCCTTCTTTCTTACATAAATGTCTTTTATGTCAGCTAATTCCATCTGAAATAAGGTAAAATAAAAAGAACACTGTAATGCAGAACACTGCCAAAGTTTGTGTATACATATATATTTATATATATACATATTAAAAGGGTTGACTGTTGACCACGTCCTTCCAGGCTGTCAGATACCACAAAAATTCATATTTCAAATATGAGAGAAAAATTCATAATTCAAATCCAACTTTTCCTTTTGGTGCCTCATGTGGAATAAATTAAACTGGAGTTCAAAGCTTGATTCCTATTAAGTTTTGAGAGAACAAGGGAGCTGTTCTGCCTTTTTGGTGGGGCTTTGGGTCAAAGGAGGCTCAAGTCCACTCCCTAAACCTACAGCAAAGCAATGAGCTGGGTAGATTTCTTCCAGTCCAAGCTCAGGCTCCCCCACTTTGGTTATTTCCCAACGACTCTAGTTGGAATAAAAAGGGAAATTGCAAATAACTGAATGGTAGATTGTAACTGTGGTTTCAAATTATTTCCTGATGAGTTGAACTCAAAAAGCAATTCACCAAACTGAAAAATTAAAAAGAGAAATGGAAGAGACAACCTCCCACATATTCTGCTATTGCTTGACCACTGAATGCCAGAGCAGGAGGGAGGGTTTAATTCAGCATTTAGGGAAGTGAAATATGGTTTAAAAAAAAAGAAATTAAAAAAAAAAATCATGATTTTGCTGTTAGTTGTGAGCTTTAAAAATAGGAGGCAAGATCAGATGCTAGGAGGTGCATCATTTCATGGGGTACCTTCTGTGCTTTACAGCCCAGCTGAGCTCTGAAGCCACAGGCTGTGTTATGCTGATTAGGTGATACCTTGAGGTATTTTACAGCCTCTGCCTATGAGCAGGAATGCAACATCCATAAAAAAATCTTCTTTAACATAACCATGACTAGAAAAAAAGTAAAAGCTGCCAGATGACTCAAAATGAGGGTGAGCCTCTGCCTTGCTTTCCAATCTGGCCTGTTCTTGCTCATGTTGCACTCTTGTCTTCCTCCTGAACTCTTAATTGGCACATGCAGAAAATATTGAAAAGGCTGTCCAGTCTAACCCTGAAATAAATCCATTCCACAGCCTAACTGCATGATTAACCAAACAAAACAATTATTGTTGTTAGTGCAGAAGCTCAGGGAAGCTGTTTGCCCACGACAAAAAGGTTGACTGGGAGAAGTGTGCATATATGACCTTGGGAAGAAGAGATAAGGAAATATTAAAACCAGTCTCTGTGGAATTTAAAGCAGTCTGAATGCTGCTGCCAGACCTAACAATTCCAGCTTTTTTTTTTTTTAATTTATTTTTTAAATTTCTGGAAAATTTTAAACCATAAGAATGTTACCTTCATTGCCAGGGCAATGAGAGCTCCTTCTGTGGGTTGTCCTATCACACTGTTTTTCCTGATAACAGCATTATTGACCACACAGCCAGCCTGGAGAAAGGGACAGGTTTACATGGTTTATTTTTTTAATTACTAAATTCATAGCTTTTCCATTTCTTTAAATGAAATAATGAAAGACTGGAGAATGAAAGCAGCCACATCCCAAAAGATTGGTGAAAAGATACCCCACAGCAGCATTTCTTGAGATCAGTTCTTGTTCTTTCTACACCCCCTTACTCCATAGGATACAGCAACGAAAGCTTAGTCTCTCCCCTACTATTGATTCTAATGTGCAGTGTGGATAAGATACAACACAATCTCCATATGAGATTTCAGCTCATCATTTCACCACCCAAACACTCATTTTTGTCTACAGTTGAATGTTCAAAATTTTATTTAATGCTGACACAGGATGCAGAGATCATCACAATACATTTATAAATTGACTATGTGGCTAAAGTCTAGAGTCTGTCCACACTTAAAACCTGAACATGGTAAAATGAATCAGTCTCTCCTCTGACAGAATTGTGGTTTTATCCAAAATATCATTGACTCTTGAAGCTGATGACTCTGGTCTCTCCCTGAATGTCTTATGATCTCTCCCTTTCACCCATAAGCTTCAGGTACCACATCACACTCAGCATCTCTCCATGAGAATGTTTTAGCAGGACAGCTCATTTTGGAGTTACAAAAGCTGTTTGGTTTGTTTTTGTTTTTTTTTTTTTTTCCACATTAATTACCTGAAGAGATTAGTGCAACTGAAAACTGAATTTAACTAGGGTAAGCTGGTTCATAGGTTACACTTACCTCCACTAGCTTCCCAATGGAGATGTTGGAAAATTCTTTAAGGATCTCCTTTGTTGGCAGAAGATAAACATTTCCTTCTCCATTGTAGCCCACCCCGCTGACCTGAGGGAGGGAGAGACAGGCAGGACATGTTTCCCTGTGTCAGACAGGACTGTTCTGCAAATTTCTAACTGTGAAGGAGTTCTGGGATTCTTTTTCTGCCTCAAGCTTATAGGAAAGGCTGCAGACAGTGACAGTATAATATAACAGCTGTATAGGAACAAAAAGAATCAACTTGTCTTATACAGAACTTCTTCACCGTGATTTCAGGAGTCTCCTGCAGCTCAGGTGAGAAATCCAGCCCTTTGGCAGCAGTGGGTTCACTGGTTGTGTCCAAGCCCTGCCCTCACTTTTCACACAGGTAAACAAACCAAGTAGAAGGATTAAGCCACATCTTCCTACAGAAGATGGACCGACGAGGGTGAGTGGCAGGTTTCAGTATTCACAATAATTACAGAGAACAGCAGGTTATGTCAACGAGCAGGTTATATCAACTGTGGTATCTGAGCAGTTTCTGTACCCTGGGCCCCACCTCTGCCTCTCTCCAGTGCTGCAAAAATCCCTTTTTTTAATGGGACTGGTGACGTGCAACAAACTGCTTGGTTTGGGGCTGACCAGCCTCCCTCATTTGGGTCTAAATGAACTAAAGGCAAAAGAGATCTGCTGAATTTCAACAGTAAAGCTTGAATCACTGTCCCATGCCCACCTCTGCCTGGAAGCCATCCGAGGTCACCAGCCGAGTCACCGTCATCTCGTTGGCCGTCAGGGTGCCTGTCTTATCTGAGCAGATGACATTGCAGCAACCTGAAGCAGGAAAGTTCTTAATCAGAACTGATAAATAATGCAGCCCAACAACGAGATTCAGAAGAGGGAGGACAAGTTTCCCTGATGTTATTTAAACTGCACCAGTGAGGAAAGGGAGAAGAGACCAGGAAATGGATGAGTCTCCTGACAAGGTGTGTAAGGGAAGGATTTGAGTGCACATCAGGGCAGTGGGCACATAATTTGGGTGTGAGATGGGGTAGAAGACATCTGAAGAGGGCCACATTGTCTCGAGCATCATAGGGTGGGCAGTCAGAGGGCCTTGATCCCCAGAGAGCTGGTCAGTGTTTCTGAGTTGCAATATCACACAACAGAACAGTTGCTACATTTCAAAAAGACAGCTCAAATTCCCACTGCCATGTGCTTCCTCAGAGGGGCCATTTGACCCTTGCTTCCCTAAATCAGGAAAACAGCCCTTTCCTGCCTCACCAAAGGACTGTGAGAGCAGATGGGTTAAAGGCTGTTACAAAAAGTACTTAAAGATCCACAGCTGAGAGAAGAAGCTGCCCCTTTGCTCTGCTTTGTGCCAATCCTGCTTCAGTAAAGCACATTTTTCCAGGGCCCATTTACAAAATTCAGCAAAGGAGTGGATTATCAGAGACACCACATTCCAGAGGGTTTCCACTTCCAAGAAGGGGAAAAAAATCACTTTAACACAAAAAAAAAAAAAAAAAAAAAAAAAAGAATCAGACTCCAGCTCCCTTCTGAGTCTGAATATCTTCCCTGACTCTGGAGATGCCCACAGTGCTTGGGCACAGACCCCATGAGCACGATGAGCTCCAGGTAAGAGCCTGGGGAGAATAAAGCAGATTGAGCTGCAATTAAATTAATGGCAGTTTCGAAGGATTAGCAGAGAGCAAACCCACCACTTCCAATACTACATATTCAGTTACTGACAATTGGAGGAGAAGGATTATTTCTCTCCTTTTCAGAAGTTTAGGAGACATGGCACTCTCAGTGTGTGGGTGAGCACAGGTTTGGCCACCTGGCACTGGCAGTTCTGCCTCCTTGGGCACAACCCTACCAGAATGGAATTCCTCATGAGGGAAAAGCCATTTCAGATGTTCTGGGTCAGGGCAGACACAATAAAATAAGGGTGATAAGACTCCTTAACTGCAGAACAAACAAGGGCAGTTCAAACAATAGCAGGGTTTCCAGAGAAGACAGGGTTTAACTGAAGGATCGGGTTGTGCAGCAGATATCTGGGACTTTGCACAGACCAGGCTTGGCATTGCTGTGAGTTTAATGAGGGTTCTAAACAGACACCACAGTGTCTCCTCCTCTATTTCCCTGCTACACTGACCCAGGCATGCAGCCACCTGGGAGGAGGGGCCCATTTGAAGATAAGGGGAGATGGAAGAAAGATTTCATTCTGGTTCACTCTGCTCTGATGTTCTGAGGATGGGTAGGATGCCTTCTCAAGGTCTCTCTGTCCCTGCTCTCCATGACTTTTTGGATATCAGGGATATGGTCACCCAGGCTGCAGAAGGAGATATTTAATTGTGCTGCCAGGCTTGACTTGAGGCTGGAGGTTTTCAGCCAGACACTGAAGAAGTGGACAGGATGGACTTGAAGGATGATCCCAGAGCGTGGAGAGGAGGGAAAAACCAAGCTTTTAACCCAAGCAGGGCATGTATGTCTGTTCCCTGTGGACCCTGGCTTGGATTGCATCATTCCAAGCACCTGCCTGTGTTCATACCACTAAAATGAGGGAAAAGGGTGAGAAACACAGGGTAGAACATATTTAATTGAGTGGGTTGCTCTGTCCCAGTAAGCATATTCCAAATTTATGTTTTTAATCAAACCAAGGCTCACAGGGCCAGCCCATGGCTCAGATTTTGGAGTCTGGGAGGTGACTGAGCTGCATGGCCCCTTGGCAGCCTTACCTAAGGTTTCTACTATGGGCAGCTTCTTCACAATGACCTTTTTCTTGGCCATCCGGAGAACTCCCAGCACCAGGGTGACTGTGACCACGATGGGAAGGCCCTCAGGAATGGCAGCCACGGCCAGGCTGGGGACACCAGAGACACAACAGCTTCAGCAAGGGGTCAAACAACAAATACTGACCAAAATGTGCCACAGGGACATTTCCATGGCATGAATTTTTCTGAGTGTCTGCCTGAGAGGACCACTGGGACTCCTGGCTCACTGTAAGTACAAAACCAGGATATTTGTCCAACCCTTCAACCTTTTTCTGGATGACTTTTGACAGAGTAATTATTTTTCTTCTTTACATTGCCAGAGAGCATTCATTTCTGGCTAAGCAGGGATTTAGTGGTTGGATTTCATTTCGTTTATTTAACTTTCTGAGGATGGAAGTTGAATATTCCTTGGCATCACGGCTCACACATTAGCTACTGGCTCCTGGCCACATGCAGCCCCTCATCTCCTCTCTTACCCACTATGGAGGGGCAGGACCAGCTCCCCAGATCACTCCAATTGGTGCAATATCAAACTCAAAACCTTCCACATCTGATATGTTGGAAAAATCCAGCCACAGTCTGCATGTTCAATATTAGATATTCCTTGGGAAAGTCCGAATGGTTTTAGGTCTGTGCAAAATATAATCAAGGAGGGCTTTCAAAACCATAGGCTGCTCTCCAAAACTCAGGATTAACCACTTTTCTTTGCCACCACATGCCCTGGCAGACAGGGAAGTGGCACTGAGCCATTTTGGCTTCTCTGTTGTCCCCTCATCCTGGGTTTTGTTTTAATTTCCATAGAAGAGTTTTTTAAGAATTGATTTTAGAGCCATGACAACCCCCAGTAAGATGGTTTATGGGCACTACTGAAATGTAGTAACATGGTTTATGATGTTTGATTAAGAGGCTGTGCATGCTCTTTTATGCTGCACAAATTGTTCATTCATATCTTTAGACGTAAGTCCAGTAAGAACAGCAAAGAGTAATATTTGCTGTTGCTACACTCCCACTTAAATTCACAGTACAGATAGGAAAGGGCATTCCCAGCGTGATGAGGTAGAGATGCTAGTGAAGATTTTCAAAATGCCAATTTCCAAAATTAAATAAACCCTCAATCTTTTGTTCTCTTAAACTCTATTTAAAGTTCACATTAATGTCACCAGTGCAAGAGCAACACGTACTTAGGAAGGGTCTTACTCAGGTTCTCTTTTGTGAAATGTCCATTGTTTTGAATGAGGAATTCCTTGGGATGTGTTTCATTAGAAACCAAGGAGAAAGGTGCTCTCCAGCCCTCACCTGACTCCAATGGTGAACATGCTGAGGAGATGCTTCCCTTGCAACCACCCAATGAGCATTATCAGACCTGGGGGGGAAAACAATCCCATTAAAAAAAAACTTAAAGAAATTAATAAATCTCTAACCTTCCTTAGCTGTTGTTTTAGAACTAAAAGTGCAATAGACACTCAAATGTCTCCTTCAGAGTTGTCTCCTCTTAAACCCCCAAAGTCCAGGTAACCCACATTAACAAGGACTTCTAGGAAAGCAGCCCTGGAGCACAGAGGGATTCCACAGCCAGCTGTGCCAGTACCAGCATTGTGTCCCACTCACCAATTATGCCAAAGGAGAACAGGCTGAGCTGCTTCCCCAGTCTGTCCATGTTTTTCTGGAGAGGTGTCTTGGGAGTCTGGAAAAATCAGAGAATATCCGGTTTTCTTTGCTTGTTATGTGGGATCAGAAGATCCTTGTCAGCCCAGAACAACTGATCCACACAGTCCTGCTTATCCTTTCCATGGTCCCCACAGTTACCCAGTGCTTACCCCACCCACATCCCAACAGGGTCTGTTGGGCATAGACCATCCAGCAGGGAGTGAGTCTGCCTCAGTGCACTCAAGACAGGCAAAAAAAGTGGGAGAAGAGATGAATTAATCACATTAGTTTTCAGCTGGGGAGACAAGGTAGAGACAGACCAATCTGGAAAGGTCCTTAGTGATTGAGTCTAGGACTGGATAATTTGTGTGCAAAGCCTCTGGGACAGGGATAAAAAGTCTGAACCCCATCCCTATGGTCTGTGCTCTCGTCTCCAGGCTAGGGTCAGCCTGTCTGTGACCTGGTAGACCTGAGCAGACCCTTCTCCTCCACTGAGCCAGCTCAGAGAAAGTTTCAGGCCAAGGAAGGTACCAGACCTGAGCTCCTGTTCTGCAGCAGTGCTTTGCAGAGACCTGCAGAGCATCACAGCAGAACAGAAAAGTGGCTGCTTCTGCTTTCCTGTGATTTCTTGTGTTAATGGATCAAGAGTTAATTAGTTTCTAGACCCTCATCTGTGTTAGTTCAGAAATCTGACTGGTGAGATCTTGACATGTGTAGAAGTTAAAGTTTTTTATACCTCCTGGAAAATACTTATGTGAAATAAAAAAAAAGAAACCACAAGTTTTAGGTGACATTGGATACAAGTTACATATCACGAGTCTGGATTTAGAAGCCTAACTCCTGCTAATAACCTTCTCTTTCAGATACAGCACTTTTGGTGTCCCTCAGTAACACAGGCATTTTGTAGCAGCAACAGAACTGAACCCAGAGCATTAACTCTTGGGACTGCTCCTGCTCACAAACTGTCATCCAGGACCTCCAGCATTTCCACAGACACAGACTGTGTTACCTCTTCAGCTCTCATCATTTTGAACACCTCGCCAAACTGGGAACTTTCACCTGTGCCAATAACTACGCCCTGAAAAAAAGGAAAAAAAAAAAAAAAAAAGAGATGGAGATGAAAAAAAATCTAGAGACTCATAGAATCCCAAAATGGTTTGGGTTGGAAGGGACCTTAAATCTCATCTCATTCCAAGCCCTGCCATGGGCAGGGACACCTTCCACTATCCCAGGTTACTTCAAGCCCCATCCAATCTGGCCTTGCACACTTCCAGGGATGGGGCAGCCACAGCTTCTCTAGGCAACCTGTGCCAGGGCCTCACCACCCTCACAGTAAATAATCTTAATATCTAATCTAAACCTGCCATCTGTCAGCTCAAAGTCATTCCCCTTTGTGCTATCACTCCATGCCCACACCAAAAGAATCTATAACTAAAGCCAAGGAAAGGATAGATGAGGTCAGGACTCACTTTTCCCTTCCCGTACTGCACCAGGGTCCCCATGAAAACAACATTGCTCAGTGTGGTTATGTCTCCAGCTTCCAGCAACACAGTGTCAGTCTTGTTGCAAGGCTCAGCTTCTCCAGTAAAACTGGATTCATCCACCAGCAGATCTGTAACCTAATTAAAGAGACATGTTTCTGGCATGGTTAGGACAAGGAATTTCCAAATCAGGCTCTTCCAGAGCTGTATTTACCTCTATCAGCCTGAGGTCTGCAGGAACCCTGTCTCCAACAGACAGGTAGATGATATCTCCAGGCACCAGCTCTCGTGCTAGAAGATGCTGCAGTTTCCCTTCCCTTAGGCTACATCAGATAAATGGAAAAAGAAGAAAGCAAACCAGGCTTTGAGGTTTTTATTCCTCCTGCAGGCTTGGGAATGTGACTGGCAGGAAAACAAGAAGCCTTACGCCGAAGAACTTCCAATGTAAATAAGAACATAAAATCCTCATAATGATGAGAAGAGGATTATGTTCAGTTTAGACTCAGTTTTAACTTATAAACAAATGGGCAGGTTATGGATGATTTACATTTCAGCAATAAGTGGATTATACAGTATTTAGACAGTAGATAGGAGTGACAAGAGGGTGTGCTTTCATGCTCTAAATAATGAAATGCAGAGTCTTTAACCTAAAAGGAAGCTTTTTAAAGCTACAATTAGCCCTGTCATTCCACTGTTGCATCCAAAGTACAGCCTTCCAAACAGTCAGATGCTTATGGTGTCATATCATAAATAAATAAAGAACCAACAGTGGGGTTTGTAAGCTCCAAACCAGGGTGAACTTTGGACTAGAGGAAAACCCCACACCTCTTTGGCAGGGCCAGGCTTCCCTGAGTCTCAACGCTTATTTATGTTGGCCTTGACAAAACTGGCTTGTGGAGACTTAAATAGGAAGAACTTTTCCTGTAATTTAAGGCACTGATAGCAAACATCAAAGCCCTCAGGGCAGCAGGATCTCACACACCCTGTGGCTGCCCCAGGGGCTGTGGAACTGCTGTGCTCCCGTGTGCCCAACCGGTGTGTACAGAAACAGGCAGCGAGGAACCCCAGCCCACGTGCACCTCCACTCCTGTGCTGGTTTGTGCCAATCTTTTAGGGGTAAAACTACCCTAAAGTCCCCCAAAAATACACAGGTGAGGTTTTCCCTGCCCAGGGAATCAGTGACACACAGGAGGCTGCGGGGATCTTTTTGCAGGGTGTGGAGTGGGACATTTCTGCGACCTTCCTGTCTCTGAGCTTTTATTCAAATACAGGGTGCCTACTTTAATTATTTCCTCCCCTTTTCCTGTGACTTGCAGCTGCACCCACACACGGTGCCATCCCTCCAAAGGACCAGGGTCTCATCATGTCCACAACAAGCCGAAGGAATTTTCTTCACCTGGTGGTTCTGCCCTCCTACCCCCATCCCTGCCAAACCCCTGCAGCGGGAATGTCTCACCAGTTGCACTCGGGGGGCACCAGCTTGTTGAGTTCTTCCAGAGATTTTTCCGAGCGATATTCCTTTTAAAGGAGAAAGGAGAAGAAAGCCAGGAGTTACAGGAGAGGGCTCGCTCCTAACAGCCACAGCCATGGAATTGAGCTCTGGATAACCTACCTGGATGAAGGCCACGGTGACCACGATGAGCACGGCCTGTGAACAACGAGGAGTTACGGGTGTGGACACACCAGCTCAGGGAGCCATGTGCAGAAGTTAAAGTTTTTTAACTTTAACATCCCAAAGGTTGGGGTGCAGGAGAGGTCCCACCTACCATGGTGATGCTCGCTGCATCCTCGTATTCCTTTGTGATGACACTCACCAGAGCTGAGGCCAGCAGCAGGAGGATGAGGGGGCTTTTGAACTGAATAAAACAAGAACAAGTGGCAATATGAAATTAAATACGGAGCTGCTGAAGCTGAGCTGGTGCAGAGCTCAGCAGGAAGGATTCAGGTGTGGTTTTGCTGCAGGGACCCTCCTTGCTCATGCAGCAGCATTGCTCTGCCCAGACAGGGGGTGCAGCACCCACAGACAGGCATCTGCAAATCCCAATCCTGTACAGGGTGCTTTGGGGACCAGCAGGACAAGACTCACACCAAAAGGCAAAAGTTTCCTCACTTTTTCCCTCTTTGCACAGACAGTGCTCCCCTTTGCAGGCACACAGCACAGGCCTGACTCCAAAAGCTCCTTGGATGCACAATAAGTACACTCAAAGACTTTATTGTCTTTTTAGAATATGAAACCAAAAATCCTCTTTCTTTTTTTTTTTTTTCATTTTTTTCATTTTTTTCTTTAATTAATCTGCTCAGCTCCTCATTGGACCACGGCTGTGGGAGTCAGGTATTCACCTTTTCACTTCTAAACATGGATTTTAAGGTCCATTTTCCTACCTGAGAACATTACATCTCTGTTGAGATAATGTGGGAATTGTTGGAAAGGAATTAAGTAGATAAACTGCCTGTTTGGAGTAACAGATGTGTGGAGATGCTCAGTAGGAAAGCCAGGGTTTAAATGTATTCCCTGCTGAAACCAAAGGTGAAAATCCCTCCACTTCTCTTTAGAAAACTGGGGCAAAGGGGATGTTTACAAAAAATAGCAGCTGTAAAAAGACACAGCAAGTGTCTGCTGAGGGATGATGCTCAAGTGCAGGGTATGAATGGAGTGGGACTGCAGCAGCTCCTCCAGAGACACCAACAGGTTGCGGGAGGCTCAGAGATGCCCCAAAGAATTCCTTTGGTGTCCCTGTAAGAGAAACTGCTTGCTAAGGTTGAGCAGAAAAAACCAGCATCTCACTTGAAGAGACGTAGAGATGATTACCAAGAGCTTAAAGAATAGCAATCATATAGAAAAAAAGTGATAAATCATGAAATAAAACTGAAGTCTTTCAAAGCAACTCAAATCTTTGTGATTCGACTAAGCAAGAGTAAAATCAGTCAAATTACTGGCTGAAAATAAAAAATAAAACCAAACAAAACCAGACTCTTCTTCAGTGAAAAGCTCTAAAAGAGAGGTGAAAGATGCTTTAAATAGTTATGAGAAATAGTTAATAAAAGCAAAACTCAAGGATAACTCAGCTGAGGGAAGACAAGATTGCGAATTCCACCTTCTACCTGGTTTTTTGGGGAAGCTGACATGAAATCATGGATCTTCACAGTTTCCTGGCACCATGTGTGAATGATTCTGTCACTGACGTATCACTGATATCACTGACACTGCCCTGGGCTCCACAGCTGCCCCTTCACTGCAGGTTTAGGTCTTTCCCTCACTGTGGCAGCCAAAATCAGAGCAGCTTTCAGCTGCTACTGGTTCTCCTCAAAGCTTTCATGATTTTATCACTTGCCTTAAAGGGAATAAATATGCTCCAGCAATCAGGGCACTGATCTTGATTTTTGATACAGCTTTTGATTTGTGGGCTGCATGGAGATAAAAAGGTTTATTTCTACTAGAAGATGTTATCTTCACACTCTGCATCAGGACCTCACAATGGTTTTCCCAGGGAACAGACAGTTTCTGTGTCCAGGGCACAGCCTGTCCCAAGGCTAAACCTCTGGAAGTAGAAACTCTGAATAGTTCAATGTAGAGACACTCTCAGCCAGGGGACTTTACCAGGAAATGAGAATCTGTGCAGTAATTCCCTTACCTGGTCCAGATATTTCTTCCATATCGGCTCCTTCTTCTCTACTGAAAATTCATTCCAGCCGTGTTTTAACCTGCGCTGGAGCACGGAAAACTCAGACAGTCCAGTCTGTAAATCAACCTAGAGGGAAAAAAATCCCAAACCCAACTCAAATATTATATATTGTTACGAAAAACTTATTTAGGTGAGGTTATGTTAAACTCCTGTAAGCAGGCTGGGCAAGACGTTCATGGCTCAGTTCCTCACAAAAAAATAAATCTGCCCACTCTTCTTCTCTTTAGTTATTTATTTTTGTTAAACTATAAAACTTTATGATCAACCATTAGAGAAAACCTTAAAGTAAGCACAAGTTAATTAAAAAAAAAAAAAAAATGCATTTCCATAAGGGAGAAACCCAAGAGTAGATAACAAATTAGAAATCTAAAACAGTAAAGGAAAGAATCAATTTCTGATTTTACTGTATATTTAAAGAAAAACATTAAAATAAAAATACTCTGACAAAATTCAAAGAGAACAAAATGAGAAGGAACAAGAGCTATTTTGTCTGGGTTTAAAAAAACCCCTGAGGTCAGAAACCACAATATAGCCAAGCATTATAACTTTCCCTGGCCATTTCCTCCTTGAATCCCGGTGTCTGAGCCCTGCAGCCTGTGCTGGGGCCCCTCCTCAGCCTCAGCCCCTGCCAGGGCTCCGTTTTCCAGGCTAGACAAGGGAATTCTTTCACCCACAGAGCAGTTCACTTCAGTGAAACCCTTCCCTGAGACAAACAAAGTCCAAATTCCCAATGCTGACCCTCGAGCCCATCCACGGCAAGGATTCACACCACGTAAATGCAGAGGAATTGGGCACTCCACGAGTTTGCATGAGAATTATTAAGACCTGTTTTGCTGTTCAGCCCCTTCCCACAGGCAGATCCCACCACCTGCACCCCATGTTGGCAAAGACCCACACAAATCCTTACGTTCAGAGCTCTTGCCAAGTCTTCCTTGTGGCATTTACAGGCATCTTTCGGGGGCACAACTTCCACCTCCTTCTCCTGCTCAATTATTGTCAGCTCACACTCGTCAAGGGGCTGAATAAACAAGACAAAGCAATCGTTAGGTGAGAGCAGAACAAATGAAAGCATTTCAGTACCTCTTTGCTCCTTCCCTTGATCCCACTCCCTCCCCTCCCCTTGAATAGATGTGCAGCTTCAATTAGCTACAACACTTCCCAAATCACAGCTTTATACCATCCACTAATTAATCCTGATTACAGCCTCCAAGCCAGGTGTCATTCTTGTAGTGGAAGAAAGACCATCAGGAGCTGAGTAGCCAAAAAGAGAAGCTGCTGATGAGAAAAGTGTGTCAGGCTGTGCTGTTTGAGGTGTCCTGTCCCACATGAGTATTTTTCCATCTCAGTGTCTCACAAGCCCACTGCACACTCAGAGTAAGGAAAAAACCCTTTCCCCTTGTTAGAGACATAATAAATGAACTGAAAATGTGAGCTAGGAAAATCTCTGAGCCAGCAGATAGAGCAAAATCTCCTCTCCCAAATGCAAGGCTGTTTTGCTCCACCACTGATTGCACAGATGCTTCCAAGCAGGATAAATCTTCTTGCTCCATCCAGGCAGCCCAAGGTCTCAGCACTCCAATCTCTTTTTCCTTTCAAGATCCCTCATTTTCTTATAAAAAAATGCACTTTCCAAAGCAGCAGCATTCCCTGAAATCTCAGCCCATGACAGAGGCGATGTGACCACTACTGCAGGGTAAGTGCAGAGAGGGAGAAATCTCACCCTTCCCAAGGGACAGCAATTCTGTTCCCACTTACCTTCATTCATGAAGCACCAGAGCGTGTGTTCATTAAGAAAGGGATCCCCAGGGATCGTGGTGCTCAGCCCTGGCAGGAATTTGTCACCTCTCCCTGCTGCCAGCACCCAGGGGTGTTTGCTGTGGGATTCATCCAGGTCTGGCTTATCTGCAGCTGAGCAAGCCTTGGAGGATTTCAGGGGTGTCTGCAGCAGTATTTGGGTAATTAGTCCTCCTGAACATTCAGGAGCTTTCTAGGAACATCCAGTGCTTTACAATGTAAGATAAATGCAGGAAATCAGAAATGCAGAAAAATCTCCTTGGCTGTTTGCTCCCATTGGGATGCGGAGTTGACTTCAGTCTCTTGGCTTCTGGAGAGCTCATAGCAGGTGAGTAAGGAGCATCTCTAAGCCCTGCTCCTTGAAGAGGCTTTAGCCACATCCATCTGTTGCAGCCCCCCTTTTTTGGCCATTTCCTGACCCACAGTTCAGCTGCCAACACGTGGGACACCCACCTGCTCCCAGCAGAAAAGCACAGGGGTCTGCCCTGACCCCTTGGACTGGGCAGGGCTCATTTAAAAGCCATTTTGCCCCAAGAACACCCTGCCTTCCCCAAACCCCACCAACTGGCTCAAGATCTCCAAGGGTTTTCCTGCTCTCATGATTCCCTCATGCTGGTGACCACATTTTGCCCAAAGAAGCTGCAGTATCGGTCCCCTTTTTTGAGCCATACCAGCACTGGACATCACCCTTATTTCAACATCTCCTTAACAGGCATCTCTAGAAGGGGCAAAAAAAAAGTCCTTCTGCATTTAAGACTGATGATTTCTATCCCTATTTGTGTGTTCTGGTTGTGTAAATTCATCAGTCTCCTGCAACTTTGCTGACATCCAGACAACTGCAAGCCTGAGAGCCACCCATGTGCCTAAGGAGATGGAAGGACTTGGTGGGAAGAAAATCCAGAGCTGTCACGGATAGACACATCCCTGCATTCATTACCATCCTAATTAATGTGGCTTCTACAGGCTCCTCTGTGTTGCAGGTGACACACTCAGATATCAAGGTATAGACTTGCCTTGAAGGAGTTTAAATTTTAATTGAAGCAGCTGGGGGGCAGGAAGAGACCTGGGTGTGAGGATGACATGCCTGCAGTCCCCAGAGCCAGCAAGGC
Organism: Chiroxiphia lanceolata; assembly: GCF_009829145.1. Taxonomy (NCBI): domain Eukaryota; kingdom Metazoa; phylum Chordata; class Aves; order Passeriformes; family Pipridae; genus Chiroxiphia; species Chiroxiphia lanceolata. The sequence continues at coordinate 6,132,837 of NC_045649.1, read as the reverse complement.
AATCAGGGCCCAGCTCTATTACTAATATTTACCTTCAAAAAAGCGTGGAGGAAATAAATGACAAAAGCCATGGATGTGCCCAAGCTGTGTGTGATTTCATTCAAAATGTTGACAGCTCCCTGCTCCCGACAGCCAGGGGCTGTGGGGAAAGGAACAGCTTTATTGGGATGAGTCCACGTGCAGTGGTTGGCTTACACCTGGGATCTTCCCACTGGATGAACAGCCCCAGTGATGCAAAGGTCAGAAAAGCAGCAGTAAGACCTCATCTCACTCCTCCTCTGCAACATTCTGCCAGTGCAGAGCCCCTTTTCACATCCCACCCCATGGATGTTGGGCACCAGGCAGTGTCCTGAGCAAACCTCTTCATAAACAAACCTCTCCTTGAGCATCACTTGCTTTTCTATTTACATTGCAAAGCAGATGTGGGTTATCCACATTATCCATTTACTTTTATAACCTTTATCCTTTAGGCACAAGAGTGCACAACTCCACACAGTAGGGCAGGAAGAAGTAACAAGAAGCTAATTATCAGTTTATCTATTGCTTTGCAAGGTCAGGAAATACTGGAGACTGTAAAGAGCAGCTGGTGGGGGCCAGGAGCCACCTTGGAGGTACCTGCACATCCCTCATCCTGAAACAATCCATCAATTGTCACACTGAGCAGCCCATGTGGGAGAAAGAGAGCATAGGACTCTCTGCAGAGCACACAGTCCTTTTTGTGTACTCTGGCAAACAGCCCAAAAGATCAGTTCTCGGGATTTTTCCCCCACCTCTGCCTTTACTGAGACTTTGCATATTCTTTTCCCAAGTCTGAGATTGCTTTGGACCAGTTAATGTACTGTAATCCAGACTGGGCTGGGTTATTTAGTCTACAAGGAACCCTTTAACTTTATCCTTGGAGAACATAAACTTCATCCTTACCAAAGATGCAATAAATAAATCAAATCATCCCCTCCAAAGCCCTTTACATGGCTGGGTTTTTTTTCTGGACAGGAGAGGTAAAATTCCTCTGTCTCAGGGGTGTAGGAATAATTCAGAATCCAACCCAGACCAACCCTCAGCCCTGCAAAGGAGGGGTTGCCTTGCTGGGTTTCCCTATCCAAGCTCCCAACCCTTTCCCACCCACCACCATGGTTTCAGCTCCTCTCACAGAGAGTTTCTCACTCCCCTGTTAAATGTCTGTCCCAGAATTCCAACATTTTTTACATGAAACAAAGCATTTGGTCTCCCTGGTTGCAGATATAAACTTCAAAATGGTCCCTTTGATTGTTCAAAAAGCGAAGGGTTTTCCAGAAAAGCTGATTTAAAACAATTCCCTGGATTTTAAGTTGGCCCCAGGGCTACTGACTCAGGCTGGGTGGGCAGTGCCCAAATCTCAGACAAATAGCCCCCAGCTGCACATCCCACTCACCCTCTCTGCCCTCTTGCTCCTACTCAAACATGCATTTCCCCTTCCCCCCAAAAAAAAATTTAAATAAAATAAAATCTTCTGGCTCCCTTTAATGCAAAGCAAAGTCCCTTGAGCTGAAAGAAGCATTTCCATCCCTGCAGGAAAACCCAGTTGCTGCAGCTCCACAGCCAACAGTGATATCAGTCAAGGAGCCTCCTCACTCACCCAAGCCAGTCCCACTCAGGTTAAAAAGAAAACCAAAATCCAGGAGTTTAAGGCAACTTCCTATAGAAGGTCTCTTGGGAGGGAGGGGCTGTAGCCCTCAGCCCAAAAACCTTTGGGAGCTGGAGAGAAGAATTTAACTCCTCACCTGCTGGAAGCTTTTCAGTTGTGAGGAATTGGGCTTGACACTTCTAAGAGACTGAAAACACACTCGTGTGTGTAAGGGAAGGCCCTGTTAAGAGGCAAACCCATACTCTTCTTTTCCTCACCTGGAAGCAAAGCTGCACTGTTTAGTTTAATTTAGGGCATACAAAAAAAAAATAAGTACCTGTATGACAATAAATCTATTCTGATAAGGATGATCTGCATATCCTGGAGGATACAGAGCCTGTGAAAGTCTCCAGGAGATAAATGTTCCCTGATGTGAAACTTGGAATGGAAAAAAGCCTCGACACAAACTGAGATACCAATTTGGTCCTGGGGGTAGGACAGGGCTGGGAAGTACCTGTACTCCATCTCATGGCTAATGAATCCTGAGTGGATCAAGTGTTGTGGGGGAAAGGATTGAAAGGGTGAGGAGAAACAAAACAACTGCAAAGGAAAAGTCCTGGCAGCTCTGAAGAAACTCTGAAGAAGATCTTATTGCATTAAAATCTACTACAAGATGTGCCTGGGGTAGGAGGCAGCTCCTTCTGAAGCAGGGACTGTACTCACCAGGCTTCCTGGGGCTACAGGGGTGACCCTGGTACATGGTCAGAGGGAAAAGGTGATGTAAAGAAGCAGTACACAGGCTTTTCTCTCACCTTCACACTCACACACACACACAGGTACTTGTGACTGTGCATGTGCACACCCCCTCCACATACACGTTGGGATGCTCAGAAGAAAAATCTTTGGTTTTTCCTCAGATTTCTGCAGGAAAACACACAATTTGTGTAAACTGCAAATTGTCCCCACAAAAATGTCCCTGATTCTGAATGAGGCACTGCAGAAATGGAGATGGAACCACACACAGCAGTCTGGACACAGGCTGTGCCTGTGCTTTGATGTGCAGGGTCAGTGTCCTGCCAACTCCAGGTGACACCATCCCCAGAGCCCCTGAACTGACCATCACCTCACAGTGACCAGCACTGGCTCTGTCCCTTCACAGCCCAGTTCATGCATTTATCCAGGCCAGAATCCTACCAGATCACCTGGACTCCCATCCATCTTTAAGGCCCAGCACAACCCTTGGACCAAAATATTTAAGTGCTCTGCAAGTATTTTCAAGTAAAGAAGCAAAATACCATTGAGTAGGGAAAATGTGAGTCATTTACTGGCCTAAATCATAAACTGAGAATAAGTTCCTTATTTATCAAGTTCCTATTTTCGTTTCACACTGCTGCCTGCTCCCTATATTGTACCAAAACTCAGGTTTTCTCCCTGTCCTGTTATGCACACCTTGCCCTCTGCACGGACCAGAGAGTGCCTGTGCACTCTCAAGAGGGGTTTAGATTTGGAAGTAAATACGTGTCATTATTTATTTTGTCACAGCAGAAATGGTGCAGCCAAGGAACAAGCCAGAATAATTGCCAGTGGCCTCTTGCCTACGTATGATCAGAAATCTCAGCTTCCCATCAAACCAGGGTACAGATATTCTCTGTGACCTCATCAAGATGATCTTTTCCTGGGATTTTGGGCTCTTTGTGAGCAATGTAGAGTAATATCTCCTAACCCACTCTGTGGTGCACAGGGTAAGAGTTCAATGTCTTATTTTCTTCTCCCTGTAACACTCACCAACCCCCACACTGGACAGACGAGACTCAGAAGAGAGCAGGGGATTAGCTGAAATGTCATCTGAGAAAAGGCCTCAGTCAGACAGTAAGAAAAAGCACAGGAATATCTCCATGAGTGTGGATGGTGCTTGTTGGGATGGGAGTAAGGGCTTAACACCACGTGCTGAAGGAATTGGACAAGTGGGGTTCATATGAGAGAGCACCCAACCAATCTGTCATGTGGGAGAAAAAAAATAGAACTTGGGCCATGGAAAACCCTCTGCTGAGCAAACAGTCACATAATCCCAGACCTGAAAATTTTGAGATGAAAAAATGAGGAGAACAGCAAATGTGTCACCCAAACCACCACTTTTTGGTCCATCTGCACCAAGGAGAGGTAGTGAGAGCAGGGAGGGGACATCAGTGCTCTACACCAGCATCTTTGGAGGAAAAGAAAGTATCACTTCCAAATGGACTCTGCAGGTCTGAGCCAAAGCTGTTCTTGGCCATTCATTACCAGCATTGACTGCAGCAACAGCACGGCTCTAGGGTCACAGCCCAAGGAATCACAGCCCCTCCACCACTGACCAGGGGACCCCCAAGGACATGGTTTTGAGCCTTGCTCTTCATTTCCCCTCTGCTGGGGCAGTGCTGGCACGTTGTGCCCACACTCCAGAGCTCGCACAGCACCCATGGCCACACGGCGTGTGCTCTCCCACACATTTCCTTAATTTTGAGCCTCCTCAGTACAGAGAACAATGTTCCTGGGCAGGAATCAGGCCTGAGCTTTATGTCCTGAGAGTATTGCATAAAAGCAAGGCTCCCCATTGCTCCCCACTGCCTGGTAAACAACATTAATCTCACCCCTCCTTGCACAGGGAGTGACTCGGCTGCTCAGGAGGGGAGAGTGCAGTGGTAGCAATATCGAGTTACCGGTGGGACGAAGGAAACAAAGTCGACAAAATTAACCCCAATTACACAAACTGTTTCAGCAGGTCCAGGCAAGAGGCACAGGCAATCCTCACCTCCTCTTCCGGCTCTCCGCTTCCAAGGGGCTGATACTTCTGCACGAAGCGGAGAAACGACCTTTTCTGGAAGAGTTTGGTGAAAATCCCTTCTCCCATCTTCTCTGCGCCGCAGTGGGAAGTGCCCCAGGGCCACCGGGATGGGGCCACGGGCTGCTGGAAGTGCTGGCTCCAATTCCCCCGTGAGCTCAGGGCTGGAGTTACCTGCAGGGAGAGGCACCTTCACCTGCCGCCAAGTCACGCCTTCAGCCGGCGGTGCCGGAGGAGGCTGCACGCCCTCAGAGCCACGGCAGGGTGCTGCCCATAAAACCCTGCTGGGGGAGCCTGGCTGTGTTTGACGCCGTGCCTGGGACACGAGTGAGCTCGATATGTGTGTGTGTGTGACAGCACCTGAAGAGCAGGTTGAGGTTTTCCTCCGCCCTCTGGAAGATTGTTGCGGGAGGAGCGTCGGCGGTGCCACATCCCGGGCAGCAGATAGGGAAGGTGTTTTGCCAAGGCTGCTGTGTGCAGAGGTAGGACAGGTTACACACACTGCCCAGCCTGTTTGCAAACTTCCAGGCTGGGGTAATCCTCACGAAATGCTCCAGTCAGCAGAAGGCCGGTATTTATAAGTATTTGCATCAGGGACAGGGCACGAATGTGTGATGTGGGAATTTGTGATGACCATTTATAAAACCACAGTGTTTTATTTGTGCTTTCATGGTGGATCGCAAGATCTAAAGTTGGACTACAGTGTCAGGAGCTGGACTTTGATGATTCCTCTGGGTCCATTCCAACTCAGGATAGTCTGTGGTTCTATCATTCCGTGATTGATAAAGTTCACCAGTTACATCATTTCCAAAGATTTACGACTGCCTGTCAGGGAGCATCATGCTCTGGTTGGCACCATGAGAACTACATCCTCCCCCAGGCATCATGACTGTGGGATTCACTTACACTTAAATTGTCTCTGAGGTGTAAACTATGAGATTAAGATACTCCTTTGACAGTAAAAACCGCATCAAGGGAATAGATGTCATTCCCGGCAGGAGGAAAATAGACGTGCAATTTCCTGCAGGAGAATAGTTTTCTCCAAGGAGATCCAGATGACAGCTTCACAGCCCTGGAGCAGGTGGTGATACGTAGATCATGAGGAGGCCAAGACCCCAGATTCTCACCTGTGTGACAGCCCACTGTACCCAAAACCTGGCCAACTTCCCCCAAACCGGTGTTTTCCCCTGGAGAATTTCAGCGCTGCTTATTTGCATCTCCCAGCTCCAGCAAAAGCTGATGAGCCCCGTGGGACACTCCCCTGGCACGATGCAGCTACAGAGAGCACCCTGTGGAGGGAGGGGCTCCTTCCCAGACTGAGGAGAAAACAAAGGGATTGGGAAACACCCTGCAAAGAGCCGTGTTCTCGTAAAACACAGCTGGTGCTTCCCAAATCCCTCGGCTCCCTGTTGAGAAACGCTTTCGCAAGGATCCAAACTGGATGAGTCAGGCAGATGAAGGAAGTTCCTACATCGTTTCAACAGCCCTCCTTCCCATGGGAAAGGATCCAGGGGACAATGCTGGGCTCTGTTTTTTTGGGAATCTCACATCCAGGCCCTTCCCAGGGTTTAGGTAAGGTGCTTAGCTGGGACTTGGAGCAGCCCAGGGGTACACAGGGATTTGGATATTATGGAAATGTGAGGGAATTAGGAGGTGAAACCCCTCTGAGCTCATTTATGCTTTCACACTGATCCCCCTTCTGCAGCTGTTCCAAGGGTCTGGAGCATGGCCAGCTGGCCCTGCTGTGCTCCTGACAAGGCACAGCAGCACTGCCTGCCTGGGAACACTTTCTCCTGCTCATCCAAGTGTGTCTGCAGCAGCCATAGCTTGGGGATCACTCCAAATCCTCGTGTCTCTGCAAGAAAGGTGATGAAAAATATCTTTAAAGGCAGGTAGAAAAAAACTTTCCCTTAGGTTTAGTTCTTGCTTTTCTCATCCCAAATCCTCACCCATCATCCCCGAAGCTGCTGCCCAGGAGGAGCCTGGACATCCTGGGGCTCTGCTGTGCACGGTGAGCCCGTGGCCTGGGCATCCCCAGTGTGGCTCTCATTAGCCAAGTGCTGCTGACACTGCTGCTAACTGAGCATCAGCCTGGTGCTTTCCTTATTTAACTTCATCTCCTTGGCAAAAAAATGGCTGCTCATGGACACAAACACAAAATCCAGAATCCACATAATGTGGACACAGCCAAGGTGCCACATCCCGGGTCAGGGAGGGGGAGCGATGCAGTGAGTGGTATAACAGAAATGCCAAAACAAACAGGGCATGGAAAAGGAGAAACACGAGTTGATGAGCACCATAATGCACCACAATCATCAGTGCTTTTTGGGCTCAGGACCACAGCCCCTCTCTGTCATCTTTATCTTCCTTCGGTTCTGTAACATGAAATTACATTTCAGCACCAGTGAAATGGAATAAACGCAGAAAGAAAATGTTGCTCTTGATGTTTGCCGCTCTGTGAAATTGCTGAATGGACTCAAGTTTCATTTTCTTGCTGCTTTTGATTTCTGCCTGTTAAGAAATCTAATGAAAAATTCATGTGTTTTGCTATGTCATGGTTCAGATAATGCTAGAAAGAAACTGAATCAAGACTATTATGTAAAGAAAACAACACTTAAACACGTTATATTTCTTCACTCTGGTATAAGACATCATTTTCACACTATAAAAGCATAACACACAGCCCAACGACAGTGCCCTTATAATAGTTCCTATTTAATTGGATAATAAAGCTCCAGTTCTTATATGGGAAACCTTTATATTTTTTTTTTTTCTAAATAAAAAATATCCGTTATGAAGACATACACAGCAAAGGAGCTGTGCTCCTGAGATTGAGACCAAAAGGATGCTGCTTGTGAGGTCGGGGTGCTGCTTCCAGTTCAAAACTCCCAGATCCTTCATCTGCTTCCCTGCCTGAACAGGGGCTTGTCACACTCTTGTTCCTCTTGTGCCACCTTGAGGGAAAAAAAGTCTGCTGCATGGGTAGAATTGAGTTTGCTGCTACCCAAAAATCCAGATACTTCACTTTCAGGTTGGGGTTTTCCTGGGCCCCCAGGCAGAACATCCCCTGCTCCTGGTTATAAATGCAAAGAACAGAGTTTTGGGCTGTGGTTCCTTTCCATCTTGTCAACGTTACTGATAAAGGCTGAGTGAAATCCTTAGGTCTGTCCCTAGGTGTGGAATGGGGAAGGAAGAATTTAAGTAAAGCTCTTGCTTTCTTTTCCACTGCTTAAATTGGGACACTCACCTGGTGGGTGGCTTAGACTGGGTGAAATGAGCCCCACCATCCACATCTCCATCTGGGACATGCTCTAAAGGTCTTTTTTGTTTTGCGTGGCTTCTCCCGTGGTTCTTGCTGTTCTGTCTGTGTAGAAAGGTAACAAGAAGGAGAAAATAATGGGAAGAAATAGGATTTACCTCTGCAGGCTCACCAGCAAAAAGTGGATTTTATTGTCTACCTTTAAAGGATCCTAAATGATGCTGTAAATCCTTTTGCCACAGGCAGACAACCAAGGCTCACCCAACCCCAACTCCAGAGAGAAATCCAGCCTGTGTAGGCAGTGTGAGGTGGGAGAAGAAAACAACCCCCTGTATGTACAAATCCCTGCTGTGTCACATCACTCTCCAAAGATTTTTTATGGGTTGTCTTCACCTCGTGGGCTTCTTCACTGCTCATCAACCCATGGAACAGCTTCCTAAAGGTAACCAGAACACTCCTGCTCCACAGAGCTTTATGGAGCCCTAAACCAGGCAGTCAGAAATAGAGCAATTTTTATATTATTCTGATTATTATGGTTATAATTCTAGACTTCTTGAAGATCTACTATGTTGATCCTTCTGTTGATTCCAGTAGTTGGTTTCTTGGATGCACCGACAGCTCTTCAGTGTCAGCTGCAGATGCTGCCTTAGGTCACACTGTTTTTTTCCACAAAGACCATTACCCAGCTACAGCAACAGGAACTATATTTGCTTGCATTGACATGGAAACAAGCTGAAATTAAAACATGATTTTATGGTGTTCACCAAACAGATCCTTCTCTTGAAAGCCGAGGTACTTGGTCCATGTCACACTTGCAGGAGACGGGAGTTATGTACACACACCCTGTAATCTCCCCTTCCAAACAGTCTCTGTGAGCACTGCCATGAAAAATCCAATTGGTCCCAGCTTCCCTGATGGAGTGAAGAGGTACCCTGACACCTAATGCTGGCTGGCATCTTCTCAATCCCCCCGGAACACCTTTCCAAAGCACTGACTCCCCGTTATCACCCCCATTGGATAAATTACAGGCAGTTTCTCTCCCTGATACAGTTTCAGGGCAGCAGGGAGGCAATGCAGAAGGACTCCTGCCCACTCCTGACAAGCAGGTTGAGCAAGACTGATGTGGGTGGAGCAGGTGGGATGGTGGAGTCTTGCCTGCTCCTTGGAAACGCAGAGCTCAGCAGCCCAACCTCTCTCCTCTGCCAGCTCCGTGTCCTGCAGTGGGCAGAGTCCATCCCTGCCCTTCAGCTTGGTTTGCTTTTCCACCCTTCCAGCCAACCTTGGCCTCCTGCAAAGCTGCCTGAGGAGCTGCTTGTGTGGCCCAAACCACCTGAGCTGGCAGCTGAGACCCAGCCAGCAGCGACCAACAGCACTGAACCAACAAGGACAGTGCCTGGTGAGACAGAAGGGTCACCTTCTCCTTGGGGCATCATCTCCAGCCTCTTTACAGTCTTGTCCATCCTCTTTGGCAGTAGGCATGCAGGTGACAAGAGCTGAGTGTCTGACCCACAAAGGTGGCCCCTCTGAGAGGGGACAGGGCTGGTGGGTGTGTTTTGGGGGTCTGTCCCCTCTCTTCCAGTGGACAGAAGGACTTCTGTCTCCTTGCGCCTCTGCTATCTGAGCCTCCTCCAACAACTAAAATATAAAATATTTGTCCATTTTTTCATCATTTGAAGCTCAGTGTATGCCAAGAAGACCCAAGTGAAACCAGGCAGGGTTGAAAAATAGACTGGTCACTTTTTATTGAGCACCGAAGCGGCAGAGCCGGGACACGTCTGAGCACGGGGGGGGGCACAAACCAGGGAGGAGCTGCCTGGGGCTGCCCAGATCCCCAAGGATCAGGGGGGCCGTGGGCATTGCTAGCACACAGTGACACCTGGGAAGTTTATTATAGCACCAAACACGCTGTAAAGTGTACATGGAAATGTTAAAACCAAGCTACAACGGTGATTTCCTACTGTGCTGCACGAGACTGATTTAACTGCTGTTAAAACATTTGTCTTTGGAGAGAAGACAAGCTGAGGACAACCCACTTGGTCTGTGTTTTCATTTCAGTGTGTGATGGATGTCAGTGTTGAAAACACGGCACTTGGACAAGTCTCTTCTGTGGCTTTTGTTGCTGAGGTTGACAATTAATAACTTGAATCAAAATGAAAAAAAACAACCAAGAATTGTAGCACCACGAGGAAGGGTGATGGCTTTGATAACACCCAGTAAACAGAAATTCACCAACAAATTACTGATTTGTCAATTTTCTCTTTTTAAAAATCCCTTTTGCAAGCAGAAAACACCTGCACCATCCCACCTAGGTGGTCAGGAATGTGCTTCTGAAGCTACAAAAACCCAGACACTGAAGTGACTGTGTCCACTCAAATTAAGCATATTTTTGGCCGCTTTGAAAGACTAGGTTGAGATTTGAAGTTTTAATCTTTGAAATTTGTTAATGCTCAACACAGGCTTTTTCAACTAGATCCTCATAAGGATCTAGTGAATTAGATTTAGAATTTAGACATTGAATTTTTTAGTTTAAAATAGAACAATTTGATATTTCGTCTTTGGGGCTTAGCAGTGATGACTGAAGGGCTTTACCCATTTAATCAGAATTTGATTTTTTCCTGAAAAAATGCTGAACAAAATCAATCCATTTCACTGAGCAACACTGAGGAGCAAGGCTGTAGTAAGATAAATAGCAAGTTTCTGGCCTAAATTGAGATTGGAACTGTCAAGTGTGGACGGGGCCCTGAGCAACCTGATCTAGTGGGTGGCATCCCTGTCCATGACAGGGGGATGGAACTAAATGAGCTTTAAGCTCCCTCCCAGCCCAAACCATTCCATCATTCTATAGTTCTATGACTGCTCTTTTTGAGCAGGAATTAAGATATACACGAAGTTGTATTTGATAAAATTCTAGAAATACCTCTGTCTGAATATTGTGTTGCATTTAACCTCTAACACCTTAAAAAAGGCTCAAAGAAGTGAATGGAGATCAACAAAGGAAGATATTTAGGAAAATGTGAAGCCCTTCAGCTGTTCCTGTGGTCTGTAAAGCACTGAGGGCTGTGCCTGTTCATGATAGGAAACAGAAGAGCAACTTGGCATCTTCCATCTCTCCAGCTGCAAATGTTACATGCAAAGTGTTTTATAGGAATCTTGGCTTTGGCTTAAACTACTTTGTGAGTAGAAAAAAAAAAACTCCTGCGTTTTGTGAGTGGAGGCAGGCACTTGCATTTGTGATTTGGGTATTTGTACACACTGCTACTGCTCTGCAAATTAAAATGCTAATTTCATGCACGCAGATGGGGACATGTAAAAAACGAGGGAGGAAACGTGGCTTCTTCTGCCCAGCAATTCTGGCAGATTTGTCACAATAAATGCAAATGTCCCTTTAGAACTGCCACAGAACAGGAAAATATTAATAGAAAAATGTGTTTTCCATTTTGCAGTGCTAAACAGCTAAAAGAAGCTGTAAGGCCCAAATACAAATAACTTGATCTTAAGGATTTATGGAAGTCAACATAAAGGTACAGGACTTCTAAGGAGCAGTGACCCATCTGCCAGACAATCCTTTTCATCACACAAATTTATCCTGAATTTGCTTTTCTAGTCCATTCAACAAATAATCCAGACTTCAGCCCTTTTACTGAGGTTTTGCAGGTACAAAACCACAGACTTTGTGACTATTATCTGTGCTGGCTAAAAACAGCAACTTACAAAGCCTGGCACACACATGTGGCTGCTTAGATATTGTAGAAAGAAATCTGTTCTGTTATTAGCTCTTGATCTGCAGCTTACCAGACTGAGAAGCTAAAGGAAGGTAACTTAAAAAAAACCAAAAAAACCCAACTGTTTTTACTCCTGGCTCAGACTTCCTCAGATTCTTAAGACTTCAAGTTTAGGTTTGTAGAGTGGATGTCAAACCTGGTAAAACATAGATATAAATAGGAAAAGAAGAAACTTGCAGGTTTCTCTGAATTTTAAGCTTATAAAAAGGCTTATTTAAAGCAGTTATTGAAAAGAGGCAAGCAATGGATTTGATCCAGAGAGCCTCCCTAGTCTTACCTATTTTAATGCAACTTAGATATGATAATTAGGTAAAAATCTGATGTCACTTCATTGTTTTAAAACTGAGTTTCGTTCATGGTCATGAAATCTGAATTGGTGACACAACAAGCACATAAAGGGTAAGCTCTGTGCCAGCAGCCTGACAACGGCACTGTGGCTTACAGGGATCCCTTGGAGGCATTTACATTCCATTTGGAGAAGGGCAGCTGATAAAAACAATGTGGTTTCCTTCAGGGGATCACATTTCTCCCCCTCCTGATAGGTTAAAATTTAGACTCATCCTGTTCCTTGAAGTCTTTTATCCGTGATGGGCAGATGTGCTCGTGGAGATTTGGGACCAGAGTTCTTCCAAAACACAAAACTGCTGGGTAAAGCATTCCTTGACAGAGGGGTCCAGCTGGGTGAAAATCAAACAAAGAAAAAAAAAGGAGGAATTAAAATATTTATCCATCCTGGGATGTTTGCACAGAACTTGTCCTTAAGTAGCTGAGTAATCTTAACAGCCAGCCTGATGTGGGTACAGTGGGACACACTGAGCTGCTTTGTTTTCATAACTCCCAGTTAAGCTCAAGTTAGTTTTAAAGTGAAGCTGAAAGTGTTTAGAAAACCATCTTGGGGCACAACCTTTGGTATAATAAGTATTTTCATTCTTTCCTAATTCAAGCCTGATAAGATGGTTGGAGCTTTTGCTGTCGGCTTGGCTCTGGCCAGATAAATGTACCTTTACTCACATGAGTGGGTCACACTGCTCGACCCAACTGTTCACACACATGAAACTACCCCTCAAAATCACCTCTGTGCTGAAGTATTTTTAAGACTGACCCTTATTGGAGTCAGTCCAGAATAAACAGGTTTTTGGTTTGTCCTGAAGGAGCAGTTACGCCTACATCAGAAGAAGTCCTTAAACAGAAAGTTTAAAGACTTAGGACCCACATTTTGTAGCATTTTTTTTTCATCCTGAAAGTCACTCCATCCTCTAAACACCCACAAAGCAAAGGTTCTTCAAAGAAATGGGTTGCATCCTGTGAAATGAGAATGTTTCATGGAGCTGAGATGTGCACATGTACAGAGTTTTAAGGTGCTGAACTTACACCAGAATTTTGATGAGAGGTGATTTCACCCTCAAACAACCATTTCATTAAATAATTTCATACCAAGCACCAACTATTTCCACCCAGCTCCCCCTTTATTCACAGGACACTTACCCAGGCACACCTTGGATTAGCCCAAATGCTTCTGCTGGTTTTTCACATAGCCAACCACATTGTTGGAATTGCTCCCTGTAAAGGAAATACCAGCGAAATAAGATTTTAAGTTAGTCTTTGTCAAATGTTTCCTCAAGATCCTCTCAGCAGTACAGTTCTATTGGTCTCATTATTTAGCAGTTCTCTTGGAGAGCTGTGAGTGTCCACACTGGAATAGAGGAAGGGAAATCCTTTCCTAGTTTTATCAGCCAAACGTGGCTGTTTGTAAATCTTATCATGCCAAAGGTGTTCTCTAGTTACACCTGAATGTCACTTCCAATCTGATGTGACTGTCAGCAGAAAGCAGGAGCTTTGAAGCCATGAGGAAAGAGATCACCTGGAAGATGCTCCTGCTTTCTTTGGGACACAGATCCATCAATTTGTGAGAGGGACCTGGCACCCCTTATGGCTGCAGGTCACACCAAGGGACTGATTCACTGGGCTCACTCATCTCTTGTCACACACCACGATGCAGGACAGTGGCTAAAGTTTTTGACAAGAGTTCTGTGTTCAGCTGTACAGAGTCCTGGGCCATGAGCAAAGCTCCAAAAATATACTTAAAAATAACAAAACATTATTGGATTGTGTGTTTCCCACCCCCTGGGTGGGAAGCCCTGGCAAGAGGCTGCACCATTTAACACATTCTGTCACAGCTGGAGATTCTGATTCTCCAGAATCCACACCTTGGTCCCTGCAGATCTTAAGATTCTTCTGCCCAAGGCAGAGAGAGTTGAGGTTAAAGAATCTCTTTTTGCTGCATGCAAACTTTCATTTCATAAATAGCAGATTCCTTGTAAGCATTGCAAGACCTATTAAGCTTTATAATAGCAAACATTTCATGCCAGCAGCTTACCAAAATATTCCTTGTAATACTTATGCCTCAGGTTGTGTCCATCTGAAAAAGAAGGTACATAATGAAAATATACCCAGTCAGCCTTCATTCTTTGTGTTAAACTCTGGCCTTTTATGTACAGCACAGAGAAACTGTAGATATGGAAATATAACCTCACAATGAGGACAGTAAAAGGTCTCTGTAGCTGGAGTAGTGTGACCTCTATAAACTCTTATAAAACTGTTTAGATTGTTGAGCTATGTGGATACAGCTCACTTACCACAGGAGTGGGAATTGCTGGCCACTTGCATGTTATAATATTTTTGGTAGCTACAAGTCAAGGAATCACAGACTTTCCCAAAAGAAATAAAATTTGGGTAACATTTCAGGCCATGTATTAGCATTTTACATAATTCAAGTTCCAGCTAGGTTGTCCTGTTTGCCATTTGTATAATTATTTAAGCTCTTAGAAATCCTTCATGTCTAGGGTACCTGTAGTTCTATATTATATTGGTTACTATGGATGTTAATAAAGGAGAAGTTATAAAAGAAATGGTCAAAACTCTTGCTCTGTTATGGAATCAGCTCAAAGATCTGATTTGATACTTCCCCTGTTTTTGCAGTGAAAAAAAGGCAAAACTGGTGCCTCCAGTGTCTACACTGAGGTGACTTGTAGCCCATTGCAGACACATGTTCTACTCTTCACTGAAGTTACACATACCCAGATGTGTTTTGAGCTTTCCTGGAAAATCCCTTGGCCTATGTAAGTTCCTCTATTGTGCAAACGTGTCAGGAGACTAAAGGGAATAATATTTTGGACACAGAAAGCAAAATCAGAAGTCAAAACTGGAATTTGAAACTCATATTTCTGACTTAAGTGCGCAGTAATACATAAATATTTCTGGATTTTGTGCTGTGCAGTAATGGCACCTGCAGATCACTACTTGCTCTCCTCACGCAATGCCAGAGGACACTTGGTGTCCTGGTGTCCTGCTCCCTTCCTTTCTTGTTCTGTCATGCAAACATCAGTGTGCACTGAAGAGAGGGAGGGAGATTTCCAGCCCACTGACCTGGGTTTCCACGGAGTTTGATGCACTGGCCCCTGTTTGGGATGCCCTCGGCCGTGTTACCCGGGTTGATGATGTGGCACTCGTAGCCCGTGGGGCAGTGCAGGGGCTCATCCCCATCCTCGGTGGTGCTGCAGGCCTCGGCTGCAAGAGAAGCCTGCAGGTCACAAACCAGGGCTTTAACACCCACGGGCAACCAAAATGTGCCAACACAGCCCCTCCTTCTGCACCTCCTGCCAGGCAGGACCTCAGACTCCTTCCATGCTGGAGTACCATGGAGCTGACACCTCCGAGGAATCCTGTCAGGGCAGGTGATCCAGTTCACACCTTGCACCAAAGCTGACGTGTATCCTGACACAGGGAGTGCAGGTCAGCCCCATTACCTGCAACAACAGCCTCCCACAGCCTGTTGGGCAGGGTCTGTGCGAGGCTGGAGGGTGCTGGAGAACACCCACCACTGCCCACCCTGCTCCCACTCAATGCAGCTATTCCCTCCAAGCAGGGATGAGTCTGTTCCAACCAGGCTTTGGGCTGGATGAGGGATTAGGAAAACGTGACCAGGAAGCTGGCAGTGTGCTGCTCTATGCTCCACACCCATTACCTGGGGAATCTAAACCTCAGGTGTGACTCATGGGGTAAGGCAGTGCCACCCCCTGTCCCAAACCCAGGCTTTAATCTCCCTGACCCTGGATATCCAGCAAGTGCAGAGCAGAATGGGAAAGTAAAGCAGGGCCCAGGCAGTGTTTGTGGCCATTAAATGTACAGACTATGCAAGGACACTCCACCCTTTCATTTGCAGGGTTTTAATTTCAAGGGCCTCTGCTGTAATTCTCATGCTGTGACTGATGGCTCTTATTTCCCTAATTACCCCCTGAAGCTGAGATGAAGGTGTTAAGATAAGAACAAATAATATAAGCATGACAAGGATGGATGAGGAGGAACCTATTTTATCTTATTTCTAGCAGTGCTCCAATGAGCTGGAGGCAGAATTTTCTCTTCAAGAATGAGGAGTTTCCATAATAGATGAGAGTCAAGGCTCGGTGAGTCTGATACCATCTGTGTAAAACCAAAGAGGGTAATTTATTGGCACTACCTGTGTCTGACTAAAGTTGATCAAAAGCTGGAATACCTTTTTCATGAAAAAATCAGGAATTTCAGGTATTCGTACATATGGGAATGACTCATAGAAGAAAATCTCTCTTCCCACTACTGCACTCTGTTTCAACTTGAGGGATTGAGAAAACATTAATTAAAAGACCTTTCCCTATGAAATTAACCTGAGAAACCCAATCTCATTAGCAGCCCCCAAGCTTGGATGCTCCAGCTCCATGTCAGCTTGACACAACTCTACAGCAGTTTGCCAGAGCTCCTGTTCAAAGCAGCCTCCAGATCCAGGAGCCCCAGCCCAAGGCATCTGTGTGATGAGGCCACTCTGGATTAAAGGATCTCCTAACCCGAGTGCACCCACAGCCTACCAGGAAGCTGGCAGAAAATGATGACAAAGCCCTTTTCTAAAAGAAAGATATATTTCTAATTATTTGAAGAATGGGTACAAGTCTACTTCCCTGGAGCATTCCTAATGCTCTGATGGATAATCCATATCCATAAAAAGAATTTATTTACTGCACCAGAAACCAGCCCCCAGCACCACACAGTGTTATTCCTACGGAAACACCAGACAAATTCCAGCAGCTCTAGCAGACCAGCATCCCTGGAAAGCCCCGTGCACAAGGAATATCTTGTCCAGTGCCTTTGCAGAATTACTGATATCACAGAGAAGACAGTGAAAGGTACTGTACCTTGTAAGACTTCCTCTGGGCCATCCAAAAGCCACCCATTTCCTCCCAGCCAGCGGGGTTTGGGCTGCACCAACCAGTCTAAGACTGTGGAAGACAGAAACAAGAAACCACAGAGTTGAGATGGAGCAGACATGGGGCACAGGGTTATGGAAAAGTCATGGATTTCCTCTAAGAGCCTGTGATGAAGCTACCAGGCTCCTGTAGGATGGATTTGCTTTTGACTTATATTCATGCTCTTGTTGTCCCAGGAGACAACAGTGGCAGGAGAGACAAGGATGTTTTCCAGGGCCACAAGAGCCTGGTATCACGGAGGCTAAAACAGCTGTTGCTTCCCATCCTCCATTCCCAAGGCAAGGGGAATGATGAGATGGCTGCCCCACTGCCGTGAGCACTAATTCAGATTGGAATTCCTTATTTTCCTGAATAGAATCACAGAATCAACTAGGTTGGAAAAGACCTCTGAGATCATCAAGTCCAACGTTTGACCCAACACCACCTTGTCAACTAGACCATGGCAGTAAGTGCCACATCCAGTCTCTTCTTAAGTACTTCCAGGGGTGGTGACTCCACCATCTCCCTGGGCAGCCCATTCCAAGAATATAGAAAACACAGAATTATAGAATTGTTTGGGTTGGAAAGGACCTCAAAGATCATCTAATTCCAAACCCCTGCCACAGGCAGGGACACATCCCACTAGACCATGTTGCTCCAAGCACCACCCAGCCTGGCCTTGAACACTTCCAGGGATGGGGAATGGAATATGTCATGCCAGGAAAAGAACTGGCCATGAGTGACTTCTACAATCTGAGCTGGTGGAAATTTTGCAACACCAGCTGGTCTTAGGTGATTTTTTGACTCATCAATCACTCAGAAATCAGAAGCGTGGAACTGAAGCTTCATCCTCAGCTCTCACCCAAACCAGGCCTCCCTCCCAACACCCAACACACTTAGGGATGACCACCATCAGTTCTGCATGTTTCTCTTTCAGTTTGTTCAGGGGCCTGATGCCTAAAAAGCTAGAAAATAACTCTCTAAAACTCCTTTGAGTATTAGAAAGCAAAAAGCACTCATTTATTTACAGCACATGGGGGGCATAAGAATCATTTCCAAAGTACATCCCTGAATCACAGAAGTTCTAAAGTTTTTATATTGTAATATCTAGACATTACATCAACTGTTACACCCACTTCCCAAACCACCCCTCCTACACTATCACCTTCACCCCACCCCTGACATGCCTACCGAATTTGAGTCAGTGGTCCTAAAGCGACCACCCCTTTATCTTTGTCTTCCTTGTCATCTCTGTCCTCCTTGGAACAGCTTTGAGGCCTCTGGATAGTTTTGATTACTTATATCAAGTGGTGTGACTCTGTCACGGCTCTTTCTTACACACTTCTACAGACAAGCAGCTCTCCACCTTCCTGAAACCTTCTGCCCATTGAAATCCCTGACGAGGAACATCAAACAGCACTTTCAGAAATCTTGCGCCGCGGTTGCTCGGCGAGCTAAAATTGCCAAGGAGCTGCACCAAAACCTTACACAACACGGATTTTTAAGGCATCAGGCGCCGCTCTACCTGGTGGGGGCTGCACAGACTCCAGGCAGGCGTAGATGCAGCCGTTGTAGCAGCAGCGTTTGTGCCGCTCGCACTCGGAGTCGGAGCGGCAGCTCGGCACCTCGCAGGCCCGCTCGGGGAGGGTCTGCGGCGGGGGGGGACAGCGGTCGTTCTTCTGGTAGTGGGAACTGTGAGAATGAAGAGGGTACTCATAATCCTTGCAAAGAGAAGAAAAGGAAATCAGGTTTGGCATGAGGGCGGACACCGAACATCCCCGTCAGCTGTGAGGCCTAAAAGCCGGAAAATAGCTCTCTAAGGCTCTTTCTGGGTATTGGAAAGCAAACAGCGCTCGTTTATTGCGGCAGGAATGTTTTCCAAAGTGTGCATGCTGAACTACATAGTTGCTACAACTTTATACTGTCATCTAATTACAATATTTGGACACTATCTCATCTGTTACACCCACTTCCAAAACTGTCCATCCCATCATCCCACCCTTAGACACGCCTCCCGAATTTGAGGCAGTGGTCCCAAGAACCCCTTATCTTCATCTTCCTCATCTTGTTCCTTTGTCTTTGGCACAGTATCATGCCTTCTGGAATGGTTTCAAGGTTTCTAAGTAGCTCTAGACTGGTTATATCAGGTGTTATGTCTGTTTCTCAGCATATTTTACAGGAAGAAAACTTCGTCTCGTTAAAACCCCTTGTTTGTTGAAATTCTTAACAAAGAATGCCAAACAGCACTTCCAGAAATCCTGCACAAAGGTACCTAACAAGCTAAAAGTACTAACAAGCTATACTAAAATCTTATATAATATAGATTTTAAGGCGTCAGCTGAAGCACGGGAAAGATTTTCAAAGTGGTTTTTCAAGTATTTGCTAGAGAGGGGAATTAACCACTTGGTTCCTCCAGCTATCTGCAGCACTCTGCTTTGGAAACACCAAACCACTAAATTATTGTGTGGAACTCATTTTGTAATTAAGATCATTGCAATGAAAATTAGGAGGTTAAAAATAAATCCTTAAAAGTCTTTTAGGCTTGTCTGGGAAACAGAAAGAAAGACTCCAGGTGTCCTCATGATGAGGACACAAAACTCTTTGATAGCAAAGCAGTGGAAGTGATGGCACTGAATTGTTTTGGGGTTACGTTTACAAATGGGACATGGAACAAATATCCCTGGCAGCATCTATCTCCTCAATGGGCTCCTTGTACCTTCATCACCTTCTTCTGGACCAGAATTGATAGGGTAGCCTTTCAAGCTTATCTACTGTGGGACTCTGGTTGTTAAATTAGAGACCATTTCTAAAACATGAGGTGCTCTGTGTGATATCTGTGGGGATGAGGCTTAATCCCAAAGAAAATGAGGCTGTGTAGGACTGCAGCAGAAAGGAGCTGAGCTGCTCATTGCACACCAAAGGGACAAGGGAGATTTAAAGTGGATTAACAGACACAGGTTTTTACCAGAAACATTACAAGAAGCACCACTCAAATATTATTCACGCTGGTGACATTTCAGCAAGGAGCCAAGTCTGTCTGATGGAGAGATGAATCACCCTGGCCCACTCCTTTCTCACCTGTGGCTCAACCTCTCATCTCTGGGCTCAAGCTCAGCTCCCCAGGGCAGGATAAAGTACTCAGGGCAACTAGATTTGTTAACAACCATTAATAAGCACTAATAAAGTCAAAATGTGGATTCTGGATTTGCACCTTTGAAAGAGACCAGCATCAAGCCAGAGGCACAAAGTGAGCACTGCCATACCCTCATGAGCAGGCTGTGAGTTTAAGAGTTTTATATATATATATATATATATATATATACACACACACATATATATATATACTTGGCCTAATCACTGTTATGTTAAGAAATGAGTGATGAGCAACTGGGGTTGTTATTCCAAGAAATAAAGTGATGCAACTGTCCCTGAGGTTTCTCTAGGAAATTTCACCATCAGGCTGTGGAGAAATCTGAGCTCAGACTAACACCCCTCTGTATTTACTTGCTGCTCCATCCTCAGTGCTGAAACCTCCCAATGGCTCCTTTGGAGCACGTGGGCCTTTGGAAAATAGCATATTCCCATATATATTCTCCAAAAAACTGTCCTAGGAGAGGCCCCAGCAGGCCTGGGGATTGATCTGGTCCACGGGGGCTCTGCTGTGTGTCCAAGCACCAATTAATGATTCATAATGGTGAAAACAAGATCTTCTTCACTCCCTTGGGATAGTCTAATGTAGAGAATGTGTGTGTGTCTGTGTGTGAGAGACAGAGAATTCCTAATATTTCCATGACTGACAGCCTCCTGCCCTGTTCCCAACATCAATAAACAATTTTCTAAGCTTTTTTCTTAGTTGTTTCATAGAAACATTAAGGTTGGAAAAGACTTGTAAGATTGTCAAGTCCAGCTGTTTCCATTCAGTCACCAAGAAGCTGCTCAAAAGCCCTTCTGAGAGGTGCTTTCCCCTGGAACTGATAGGCTGTTTGAACCACAAAATAGATTTTAAAAAAAAAAATTTCCTAATTTTGATGGTGTTTTCCATGCTGAAGGTGCAAGGTCTCACATGATTCCATTCCTGAAAAGCTGCAAACACTCCAGCTTTGAAATAACATGTCTTTGAATGGAAGATATTGAAAATACACCTTTTTTTTTTTTTTTTTTTTGGTGTTGTTGGATTTTGAATAGAGAAAATGCTCAGACCAAGTGCAATTTTGGGATATAAGGGAACAGTAAATCTGTGCAGTTCCAAACATTGAACAGGTTTCTGTGTTGGAGGAACTGTTCATCCTGGAGGGTCACAGTTTACTATTTTATTTGAAAGGTCAGCTGTAGATGTAAATGTGACCAAAATAGTACTGGCAAATAATGGGCACATGAAAAAAAACCTCAAACAATTACTGCAGTTGATTCACAGATGATTCAGAAACCAAAAAGCCAAAATTGCAATGAACAGCTGACTCCATGAATGAAATTTCCGTTTGGGAACAATATAACAGCTCCAGCCAAATAACTTTGGACCTCCTGACCTCCCTGCCCATTTTCTCTGATCACCTATTGCTCAGAACCCATTTCTTTAAAAACCTCGTGGGCAAAAGAATATTTTGCACATTTAATCTAATAAAATCAATACCCCTGGTTTATGTGTGCATAAGCCATCCCAAAGGAAAACAGGATTCCCTCACTCCCAAAATAACCTGGTTAAGGATATCTCCAGGTTTGGGTCACAAGGTTTTTTAAAAGCTCTCCAGGATTCACAGTTTGGCTCTGAGCAGAGCCAGATTTATTATTTTTGTAGACTGTGACAGCAATAAAAATTTCTTCCTTTACAAATATTTTTCAATGCAGGAGGCAAATTGCAGTTTCCCAGGAAGACTTATTAAATCATTTTAATGATAATATCCAGAAATGAAGTAAGGGGAAATGTTCAGAGTTCAGCTGAGGAAATCTGAAGGTCAGCAAAGATGAGGAAAAACCTCAATGGAATCACAATTTGCCTCCAAAAAATCCCAGATCTGTTCTATTATTTGTGCCTGAAACAGGTCCCTGAGCTTATGTCAAAGCACAGTTCTCTGTTAATTCATATTCTGCATGGACACCCCCGAGACAACATGTGGGCTTTATTTCAGCCTCCCATCACCAGGTCTGTCCCTGGCAGGTATTCCCAAACACTGGCCATAAACCACCTTTCCTCTGGAAAAAAATACACAGCCAGGAGGAATTTAGAATCCTCCAGTATTTCTATTAAAGACCTGGAAAATCACAGATCACTGGTGATCAAAGTTGCAAATATCAGACTGAAGGCAGGTTAAATAATCTGAAGGATAAGACCAAAGCAGCAGGAATAATATTCTCCTGCTACTGACTCTGGATTAGTCATTTTGGTGCTGGTGTTTGCAGCTGGAAAATTGTTGCAAAGTTAAAGAAGATGCACAATAGTGACTAAAGGACTGGAAAGCAGGGAATTTTGTGCAAGACTTATGTGCCTGCAGGTCCCAAAGGGGAGGCTGAGGCTGCTCTGCTCATAGGTTGCTCTGAGGATACGTGGGACAGAAATCTCCCAGGAGGTGTGCTAACCTCAGTGTTGATTTATGACAGCTAGCTGGAGGGTAAATAAATTGTTGGGAGAGCATTACCAGCAGCTGTGAAGAATTCTTCATTTCTGGAAAACTTTAAAAGAAGGTTGGAAATTTTTCTCAAACACTTGATGCAGTTGACAACGGAATAAAATCCAGACCGGTCCAGTTTTTCCCAGTGGACATGTGGGTGCCTTGATAATGAATTGAAGCCCACTCTGAGGTAGCTCCCTCCCTCTGTCCTTTGGGAACAGCCTATGGACTGTGTGGGGGCTGCAGAACAGCAGCTGCAAATCACTAAACTTGACAAGTGTCCCTCTGGCTGTAAAATACATGGATTAGCTAAAACCTGGAAGCCCAGATCCTAAAAGCTGGAAGCCCAGCCCTCCCTCTCTTCCTCCATCCCACTGTGACTGCCAGGTTTTACTTCTCACTGATGTCCCTCTTTCTTCCTTCCATTCCCACTTGACCCCTCCTTGCCAACCAACAGCCTTGCCAGGCACCTGATGAAATTCTCCTGGCCAGCTCCTCCTCATCACACCTGCTCCTCATTCTGCATCCAACATTTTTGTGATACATTCCTCCTGCTGTAGACTCAGACATCTTGGACTCAGACAACAAAACTCTCCCTGCCTCTCCCTGCCTCCTCCCCTCAGGCCTGTGTCCTTCTAGGGGTCCCACGGGGGTGTCTGTGGCCCATCTCCCATATGGCTCCATGTTGCTGAAAGCACCTCCATCTGTTATTCCCTCTATCCAAGTGACTCACAAATCAGCTCTTCCACCTCCAGCCTCTGATTCTCTAACTGCAGGGAACACACAGCATTTGGTAGGACAGAAAGCATCTCTCTGAGAAAGCAGAGGGGCTGCCAACACATGCTCTTGGTGGGTAAGAGGATGGAGACCAGACACCTCCCTCCTTACAAGGATTTGAGCAGAAGGGGGAAAAAAAAAACCCCAACATTTTCTGTTTTCCCTAGACAAATGTCCTGTCAATATAAGCAATTCTAGCTAAGCTTGCCAGATCAGTAGCACCTGGATTCATGTCTGCCAGGAAAAACAGTCCTTTGAAGAACTGCAGGTTGAAAGAGGAGTATATATCCTGAGGGGAGCAGGCTTTACCCTCTACAGGGCTCCTTATCTAAAGATCAACATGTAAATTCCTGTCCTACTCTTGTACTATCTCTCTGGGTCATTTACTCCTTAGTTCCTATTGAATTTGAGCTTCACATCAAAATATGGCAGAAGAACATACGAATTAATACACTTTCCAGTGAATAATTTTGCAGGAAACACAGCTCTCCCCAGCACCATATTTCAATTAAAGTGCCAACCAGATGATACTCTGTCTCCAAGGGTGGATACAATGAAGATAATTTCTTGCCAAATACTGAGGTGCCTTTCAAATATTAACACCATGTTTTCTGCAATATTTCAAGGAATCAAGAGAGTATTTCAGTTCATTCATCAGGGGTGTCACACTTCTGAGTCAGCAATTGCACAAACCAAATGTAGCCATCCCCAAACATCATTCGAGAAGTCATGGGCATGAAAACATCCTTTTTAAATTAAAAGCTGCGGAAAACTGATGGAGAAATCCACATGTGACACCAAGATGCTGTTTATGCACATGCAATGATCTGGAAGATGCAATCAGACCTGACTGGCTGGGGCTTCCACTGCAGTGATACAAGGGGCAGAAGCCTTGGGTCAGTTCTGGCTTAGAAGGGGAATTTAGTGGGTTAAATAAAAATTTCAGATTCTTTTTCCCCCTTTGTATACAGCAGGTCTTGAAAGTCAAACTGTTAAACAATTTTTTTTCATTTTTTATTTTTTCTTTATTTTTTTTAATTTCAATTTTCCCCATGGCCATTTCTAAACAGCCTTTTGGCCCAGACACACCAGAACAAGACCCAGAACCACCATTGCCTCTTCTTACAGTAACTCGTTGCTGCTTCAATCCCAAATCCAGCACTGTTGCTCCAAGTACCACTGCAGATTTGGAAGCTCAGAATCCCACTAAGTCTGCCAAAAGTGGGCAGGGACAGATGGTGCCGCTGAGTGTCTGCCAGGCTGTGGGCAGCAGAGGGGAGCTCTGCTCCCTCTGAACGTGCCAGGCAAGGCACAGCCACGGGAGTGGATTTCTCAGACCATCTCCCTACACCCTTTAAGGTGGTGGGCATGGAGGTCTCTGTGCTCCAATATTTACAAAACCGTGGGCAATGCCACCATCCCTATACTCACATTATCACTGGGAGCTGGAGACATTTACCCAAAATTACCCCAAAAGGCAGTGGAGCACCTGGGCAGGGAACACTCCTCCCTGCTCTAAGCAATAAATCATATTATCTTCTTTCCACTAAATCTATCCCCAGACACGCAGGTTTTGCATCCCCCTTCTCCCCAGCCACGCTTCCCTTGCTGCCCTGGAAAGTTTTTTTGGAAAAGCGGTGACGATGCCACAGCAGTGCCCTCTCCCTGCTCCCAGCGTGCTTCCCAAGCTTCCCACCGCAGCAGCTAGGTGGCAAAAGTTCCGTCCAGCCTGGCAAACTTAATGATTCCCTTTTATGAAGAGCCAGCCTGCGGATCCAAACACTCCTTATTCAAAAACGATGTACACATGTAAGGAAAACTCCCCTTTCACGGGGAGCACACCCGGCTCCCCCTAAATGCCCCCAGCCTTACTCACATCGTATTTCTCCGTCATTTTCAGATGCAGAGCGCGCTTCCAGAGGGTCCTTGCACCGCCCGAATCCGGCAGCAAAACTAAGACACACAGGGCTGCAGCGAAGACCTTCTTACAGAAATGCATCTCTGGTAGCACCCCGGAACGCATCTTCCCAAGGAGAGATCCACCAAGGAGCCCGGCTCTCGGGATCCAGGCGGTTCGGAGTCTTGGCAAGGAGGGAGGGAGCCGGGGAGGGAGGAGAGCGAGGGCTGAGCGTTGCCGAGAGCCGCTTTTCCCTGCGCAGCTTCTGGGAAGAGAAAAAAAAAAAAAAATAAAAAAAAAAATAAAAAGGAGCCCACAGGCAGAAGTCAGGAGCTGCTGTTGAACTTCTTTAAGTTAGATCAGGTTCTCGGCTCACATGTTCACACAAAGCACATGCTCTTCTTGAATGATAGATGGGAAGATTACTTGGAAAGATTATTTTTAGACCTTTGTTCCCGACATCTGGCATCCTCAGAGAGCCCCATTCAAAGCCAAAGTGTGGGATCAGATGACAGCTGCCGCAGGGGGAAATAAAGGTCTTGGAGGGGTGGGCTCGGCAGCTTTTAGCAAACAGCTCACCCAAACTTGCCGAGGGACTGGGCTCTCCTTTTGTGTGCTTCCCACTGTGCCCCGAGCCGTGGGTTTGCATCATGTTTTGACAAAGTGATAACTTCATCTGGAGATGGCTGGAAGGAAATGACTTAAAGACATGATAAACGTGCTTTAAGGGGCTTTAATTAGACCAACTTGACGTTAGTGCTCTGCGAATGGTTTTGAAGAAGGGGAAGATGTGGCCACCGTGAAAAAACAAATCCATGTGCATGGGTGGGGAACAGGGAAGGAAGGTGGTTTAGAAATGACATGGCCAAATAGAAAGCAAGGAAGGGGACGTGAGTCAGGCTGTGCCTGACAATGGGAGAGACGGAAGGAGTGGACGTGGGGTTTCAGATAACTCCACGGACATTGAGGCACCCACGTGTCTGAAGGACAAGAATGGACCCATGAAGTCAGGCTGGAAGCATCCCAGCATCCTGCCTGGGCCAGAGGCAGAGGCAGGTGCTGAAGAGAAAGTATGAGAACAAGGCAACTGTTACTCCCATGTGTGCATGTATATACCTTTATATGTAAACTTTCAGGAGGGTTGTTCAGGTCTTGCTGAGCCAAATGTGGGGGCTGTCTATTTTATAGTTCCCTCTGAATTTCTCCTCCAGCAGCTTGTCCAGCCTCTGTCTGAATGAAGGAAGAAATGGAACCACAAAGCCAGTGGAGATACAGGCACCAGGCCCTGCTTGCCTTCAGCTTATTCTGATGCAGCCCTGCTGAGTAGAGTGGAGGCTTGCTGGATGCATTGGATTTATTTTACATTTACTCTGAAATGGTTCTGCAGAGAACTGTTACACCCTGTGGACAAACACAAAAAAAATCTCCCAATTCTTCCATATACCTGAAAGCAGTGGCAAGTCACTTTGATCCCAGGTGTCAACAGCTGCATGTAAGTGGTAGCCAAAGGATTTCATCTCCCAGTTTGCCAGAATATGGTGTTGGGAACCTGGAAAGAGAGTGAAGTGTGGTTTGAAAAGCTCTGCATTTAAGGGAATGTGTTTGGTTTATTTAGAGTTCAGGTGTTTACAGGGTTTCCAGCAGCACCTGTGCTTTGGGAGAGTTCTGCCCATATCTCTGCACTATAAAAAGCTTATTAGCAACAAAACCTGTTCAACTCATGCCAGGGAATCTAGTTAGGAAGTAAAGCCAAGCAGGGTTTACTGCTGAGTGGGGAAAGTAGAGGGGTGGGGAAAGAGAATGAAGAGTTAAACTGAGGAGAGTCATCTCCTTCACAGCTGCAGCAGCACAGGGAGGCCCCAATGGGACAGCAGAACAGGTACCTCACCTCTGCATGGCCTGTGGATGCCCTGAGTCCTGATGGCAAGTGTCTGAGAGGAGATCCCTATGGAGATACAATGACTCTATATTGCTCCGTGTCTGTGTAGTCTTCATCACTGCTTGATCCTTGGGTTGCTCCTGCAATAACATGTCAGTTGTTCCTTAAGGTCTGAGCAGGGTTTTGGGGAACTGGTAGGATTTGAGGTGACCCCATGGAACAGTTGTTTCAGGCATAGAAGGGGACAGGGAGTGTGCATTTGGGCTGGAGAGCCTTTTGTGCCACAGAGGCTTTGTGACCCTCCACCGGGGTGCTGAGATTCCCTCAGCAGAAAGCACAGCTCCAGGTCCCTGTCACCTGCTTTGTACCATCCTGCCAGTTCTCCTCTCTGCCAGAGCTGTAGTCACATTTAGAACAGTATTTATCCAAGTTTTCCTTTAGGCAGGTCACTTCCCTCAGGCTGTCTTCTCTTTGGTCTTCTCAGAGGTCAGCCTATGGCAAAGTGACTCCTTAGTGGCTGAAGAGTGACCATGGGATGAAGACAGAGCTCAGCACCTGCAGGGCACTGTCATCTCCACCTAAATCTCATCCAAAACCCATTTGAAATCAGCGGATGTGACAGAATTAGTGAAAGGCACACCCACAGAACTTCAGTACATCCAGAGAAGAATATATCACTGCCATAAGACTTCAACCTGTGACTTTGGTTTTTGTTGCTCAGAGAACTTTGTCTGACACAACAGGATGCCTCCAATTCCTTTTAAAAACCAATTTCTCCTGTTTTTTGCAATATTAATACCTGTACTTCGATAAAGCACCTCTCAGGCACAGCCAGGAGCTCCCACCCATGTCCTAAGTCCTGTGCTGGAAGGTGACAAATTACATGGCTGTTTGCACAGAATAAACAAGATTTTTCCTTAGAGTATTCCTACTTAACTTATGTCTTTGTGCTGATATTTCACTTGTCTGAGCTCCTGCTGGAACCAAAACCTGTGTGAAACAGCTGTTCACGATAAATCTCCCTAATTTAATTTCATTTTTTGATGTTTAATATACTTGAAATCTGGACTTGGAGCAACTAATTCTAAAGATTAATAGCTACTTCAGACACCATTTACTGGCTTTTCTCTTGGCAGATATACAGCTTTGACATTTATCTGGGAAAAACCAGGGTCTGTGCCTTACAGTTCATGGGTTGTACACCAAAGCAGTGAGAATTCTGCAGGACCAAAACTCAACAGCTGGTCATGGTCTTCACATAAAAGTGAAAGTTGATGTTATGACACTTATAACACTATAACTCCTCCTGCACACAACTATTTCATCTTACCAAAGCACTACATGCAATGCCTGGGCTGGATTATCCCTACCAACAGCTGGGGAAACTTAGGCACAGAGTGAGTGATCTGCTGAAATTAGACCTTCTTCCATCTGCACAACCAAACTGGAAGGGTTGTACCAGCCCAGCCTGGGCCAGGGCTCTGTGCTTCCATGCTCTGCACTCCTATTCAGTAGGGAATTCTTTGTGCCACCTATTTCCATTCCTCACATCCTTCTACCTCCAGTCTGCCTTGGGAACTAGGCAAGGGGGTTTCCATTTTTTTATAGGATTAAGAAAAACTTTCTTAGCACTATTGGAAAGAATATATTTCTCACCTTTTTCTGGGTAGTCCTCTTGGCAGTCCCTGGCAGGGCTGTGTTGTCACAGGACAACTGCAGGACAGCTTTAGCCCATTCGTATCCACATTGTCCTCCCATTTTGAGCCCACTGAACACCTGAAACAAAAGGGAATTCAGTTCCCTCAGCTGTGGAGGTGCCTTTCTCCCATCAAAGGGCAGTTCATGTCTTACCAAGTTCACTTTTGAATAGCTCATTCTGACAAAAAGAAGAGAAGCAGCTTTGACTTTCTGAAGAATTTCTTGTCTACCAAAGCAATTCTCAGCAGGTTTATTGCTCCAACTATTTGCATAAAGCATTCTTAGCAGCTTATGAAGAAATTATAGGCATCAGCCACAAATTCTTACAAGTACAGCCACTGGCAATAATTAGAAATTTAAAATTTACTGGTAAGCTGTTTTTTGAGATGTGTTACTTCAGATGCTGGGTATGCAATGATGTATGATGACTTAAAAGCAATTATTGCAAGGAAGAGAAAAAAAATTAACTGCCAAGTGCAAAGCCACACCTGAGCAGCACATCTGGCCAGGTGCAAAACCTGTGTGAACCAAGCAGTCAGCAAATTTCCTGTCAGTGAAAGTTTACAGTGTGCTTGGTTGTGTTCATTCATAATAAGATGGTATTTTTCTATGTGCTTGTCCAGGGAACCCACAGAACATCACTAAGTCCAGATTTCTCTGCTTCAAGATTCGTGCTGCAGCTCCTGACACCAAATTCCCCCCGCCTTCAAGGATTTTGAGTGAGATTGCTTCATACATCATCACTGAGCAAGGAGTCATCCTCTGGGCATGAATCTCTGTGAACTCCCATTCCACAAGTGGTTTCAATAAGGCAAATCCTGCAGTAACATAAATTGCTGTCAGATGACAGTGCAAGAAAACAGGAGAGATTTGAGCATCTCCCCGGGACCTGTGAAACCCTCAGCATCATTTGTTACAGAGAGGAAGATGTATCTGAATGAAAGGACAGGCATTTTATCAGGCTACAGCAATAAAATCGTTTTTTTGGGACCAGGACTCATGCTGCCTGATTAGAATGATTAAAATAATGTTTCTTAAAAATGTTCTCAGGGAGGTTCTGAGTGAAAGTCACGGAGCGTTTTGTACAGCCAAGGAAAAATGTCTTTCTCTAGCCAAAACCAAGGTGGGTCAGCCTAAGTCAAGACTTCCCCTTTCCCAGAGGAAAGATCTGACTTTTAAGGAAAGATTGTGTCAAAGAGAGAGTTTCTTCAGAGCACTCCACTCCAGCAGCACGAGGTGACTCATTTTAGCTGAATATAATCACAGCACCTTCATGCCAGGGGTTGCTGCAATTCTTTATTCAGGGGCTGTTTCCTTGCCAGCTCTGTACAGGTTCTGCTGCCAAAGGGCAATGGTTTTCTGGGGGTTAAGCAGGTTAGGAACTGTTGATATTATCTGATCCAGTGGGAAGGAAAGGTTGCTTTGCCTCCCCCCACCTCCTGCCTGGGAGGTCCTGCCTGATGTACCATTTGGGAATGGGGTTTGTGTGGCCTGGAAGAGACCTACAGTTTTGTGCTGGGATCAGTAAAGGGTGACAGAGCACTTCCCAGGGCTTCTTGTGGATCAGGAGAACAACTCCCCTGATCACAGTGACTAAAAAACAATCTAATGCTCCTCCCTGCTCCTCTGGCTGCCTCATGAAGGCTCAGCCCTGGGGGCTCACCTGCCAGACTTCCACTCACTTTTAGGAAATCAGGAAAAAAACCCAAACAAGTAAATCCAGAGAGGTTTTGTTGTGAATATAAGCAAATAAAGAATCACAGCCCTGATTCAGCTTCCCTCAGCTAACCATGCCATTAAATCATGACAACCTGCCACATGAAATCCAGGGAAACCTCTAGGAAGCGCTGGGCTCCCCAGCAATGATGGATAGCATCACTTGTACCTGTGTGGTGACCCCTCCAACCTTTGCTTTGGGTAAGATATCCTAAAGCAGCAGTACTATAATTGCTACTTTTTAACTTGCCTAATCCAGTAGATTGGAATTGTTCCCTGCATGGACTATTGGGAAAAGGAGTCCCTTATGTGCCCAGCCAGATGGGTGAATCTGATAATAAACATATAAAGAACCTGCAGCATCTCTTGAAAGGTGACAATGAACACAGATAATACATCCCTTCACACAGGGGGTTATTTTATGGCCAGCTCTACAGGAAGACACCAAATCTGGGGTTTCAGTATGGACTCATTCCTTCCCTGAGCAAGGAAAACTGTGCCAGATGTTTGCTACCAGCGAACTCCACTGGGAATTTATAGAATGAAGTAAAAGATCAAAAGCAATTCAAAACACAGACAGGTGATTCTCTTTAAGCACCTGGCCTCAAGCCCTTGAAAAGCCTGGCAGAGGTCAGTGTTAAGTGGCCCCTGACCATTTGGAAAGGCCTGTAAAGAAGAATATAAAGTGGCTCTACTTTTAACCAGCTTTATTGGATATCAGGTATAAATTAAACAGATGAATGTAATTAGGGAAGCGCTCGCACGAGCTCTGCATCCCACTAACAGAGTTACCAGGAAGTCTTCGACTGCGTGATCAAAACATCCTATTAAGGGGTAGAATGGTTCCCAGCCTGGGGGAGAGGCTCTCCTGTGCGTGCAGCCGTGCCTCTGCTGCGCTGCCGGGTGCCCTGGGGACACCACTGTGAATCCCAAACAATTCCTCTGGGTGGGACTGCCAGGGCTCTGGTTCCTGCCCACACCCTCCCTTGTGCCGCTTCCCTCTGGGGCATTGTTGTCCCAAAGTCTTTTGTCTCCAAAGAGGCTTCTGTGAGCAGTTGGTGTCCACTCAGAGAGGCAGGAGAGGAGGTCGGAGGGGCTGGGGGTGGGGTAGGGATCCTTTCCCTCAGTCCAGTGGGAATTGCTCCATGTTTTGGGTGGGGGGTGAGATGTTCTGTGAAGTTCTCACACTGTGACTGCTGAGAGAATCCAGTGACAGACTGGAAACCTCAGAGAAATCTCCCTGGAGGTCAGATTTCACCCTAAAATGAAGGATATGGGAAGTTAGTCTCTCTGTGGATTCACAGGGACTTTATAGCCTTTACCGTGTTCTGCACAGCAGCCAGGCTGATTCCCTGAGTCAGGGTCTTGGGGACCACAGCCTTAAAATAGCTGAACTGTGCTCCAGGGGCCCCCAAGGAGTGTAGGACATGGGATATCTTGCTTGGACCATGGCAAAGCACAAGTCAGAGCCAGGGACCATGTAGTCGTATCAGAATGGACACCAATAAAACCAGTTAAAAGGCACGTGCCTTTACAAATTCCCAATTTTACATGACACTGAAACAGGGGTTATTTGGTGGCTGATTCCCTGCACTGACCCACAAAGAATTGGCCAGGGTCAGGCAGTTTGGTTTTGGGGCTGGACCTCTCCGAGCTGGAGCTCTGCCTGCCTGTAGCCCCAGAGACAGATGGTTTCCCATAAAAAAAGTATCCTGGCTACATCCAGAAATAGCAAATTCATAGATCAAGTGCCTGTCAGTGGCACCTGCAAACACTGCACAAGGCAGATGAAGGGCCAGATGTGTATCAGCACCGTGCTTGCGTAGGATTTCCTTTAGGAAACCTTTCACCTCCGCATCCCACATCCTATTACAAGTGAACTCCTTTCACTCTGCTGCTCTGAGGCCGTGAGCCCTCTGGCAAGGACACCAAGTGATATCCCAGGCCCAGCCACGAGGGAAATGTCTTTAGAGCTCTGAAGTAACTCCAGCTGCTTCCGTGAGCTCCGAGGATGTCAGCGCTCTCCGGAATAGCTGCTGACGTGCACCTTGAGCTGTGCTTCCACCACAGCACAGCCTCAGCCCCTGCAGGGACTTGGCTGGGCAAGGAGCATCCCTGAAGCTCATACAGGGATTTTAGGACTTGCAGTCAGTAATGTTGCCCCAGAATTTCTTAAAAGATGTCCGAGGATTTTGGAGCCCGAGTCGCATTTGCTGTATCACCCCATTGCTCTTAACGAGTTTGCTATGGGAAGGTAGATAGTTTTTCTTGTCTTCTCTTATCCAAGGTGGAGGGTTAAACAAGCCATAGAAAATCCCACTTGCCTTTGACCTCTTGATAAAAGTCTTATCTACAGCTGGTTGAAGATAGACAGCAATAAGCAGACTTGTTGCAGATTGGGCTTATCTGGAAGTGTTCCCTTTTAAGTCCTTCAGCAGAGTGTCTGGATGTCAGTACCTGTGTTTCCATCACCTGCCTGGTCTGAAGAGGACACACAGGCTCTCTTGTCTCCAAAATCTCTACTAAGTGGGCTGGATCTCATTCCCCACTGTCTCCTGGTGCCCAGACAGAGCTCAGACTCTGGCTTCCATCCTTGCATTGTTTTGAAACTTCTCTTGGCTTGGGCATAAATATGATTAGATACCATTTCAAAATAGGAAATCAAGAGATGCAAAACTGGGATTACAAGGAAAAAAATTCCTGCAAGAAAGTTCCCCAAACTGCTTCCTGACATGCACATGTGCCTCTGGGCAGACAGACAGCTTCTGCAAGGTTTGGTGTGGCAGGAAAACACAAGAGAGCTCAGGTAATGTCCTTTTCTGATGTGTGTACCCCTAATTAAGAGGAGGCAGCTTATGGCTTCTATCTTGGCCAATTTCATTCCTCAGGTCAGCAAGGGACTTGTTTTAGCAGTCAGACATAGCTTCATTTTTTGAAGGCACTGGGAGAAGTATAATAGAAGGGGTTTCCTCCCCTTGTGTCTCTGTGTGAGGTCCTGAACAGCAGAGGTTTAGTATTCCAGCTGAACTCCTTCTGAATCCTTCATCAGGCTGGGAGAGACACATGGAAAATTTCCACCTTTTATCTGAGCACAGAAATTCCCATCTGAATAGTGTCTCTTTAACAGGAAGGTTTTTGTCCTCCAGCGAGCCACTCATTTTTCGGGTGACAGTAACTTGCATTTTGCCGCAGATGTTGCCTATTACAGTGTTTCCCATTCCTGACATAAAGGGGATCTTGTAGGTCCTCTGGACAAGCTGTGCTTCAGCCATAAGCAGTGCTTTGCATTCTCTGTCGTGTTCCACTCCTGTGCAGCTGCACAAAACCATTTGGACAATCAGGGAGAGAGGAGAACAGAAAAGCTTGGGGACATATGGGAGAAGAAGAGCATGAGAAACAGGGACAGCTCTGCCACAAAGTCAATGGTTTGAATTTTGTGCAGGGACTCAAGCAATTGAGTCAATTCTGCTTGAGTAGAAGAGGTTGGGTGTTGTTAGCTAAGCACAGAGTAAAAGCTCTCTAAACACCCTGTGAGCACCAGGCGGAGATTAAAAGCAGCACTAAATCCAGACTGTATTGCAGACCTGGGTGCTGAGGTCCTACAGAGGACGGTCACACCTCTAACTCTCCTGGGAGTACACTCCCAGCTCAGCAGGACACAGCTGCTTGTGCCATTCCCCATGGGAACTTTATATGCTGGAAAATGTTTATTTCAGTTTTGGATCAATGTTCTTGTTAAATATTGTGTATTATATAATGGAGATATATAATGTTATGTTTATGTTATATAAAGATAAATCTTTTTATATATCTACATAGTTCTATATGTTTACATATGCACAAACTTAAATCTCTAGCATGTTTCTTGTTTGTTCATGACCCTCTAGCCTGTCCCCTCAAAAAGTGATGGAACCACATCATAGAACCACAGACTGGTTTGGGTTGGAAGATATCCTAAAGGTTATTCTACCCCCTGCCATGGGCAGGGACACTTTTCACTATCCCAGGTTGTTCCAGGCCCTGTCCAACCTGGCCTTGGACACTTGCAGGGATGGGGCAGCCACAGCTTCTCTGGGCAACCTGTGCCAAGGCCTCACCACCATCACAGGGAAGAATTTCTTTTTAATATCTAATCTAATTCTCAAATCTCTCTACTGGTTATGTTATAGCTCTTCCTAATACAGGCTACTTAATACCTGCAGAGCAGGCATAGGGCTTGCCAGTGTTTGAGTTCAGACTTACACTCAAGTTTTGCACCACTTGGCCACTTTTTTTGCTTCTTCAGGGTTCATTTATCTGAATTTTTCAATGCCCAGCAATTCTGGACATGTTCCAATGCAAATCATTTCTACAGAAGAAGTAGTTGTAGATTTTGTCCAGCTTGAATCATGGCAACCTAAGGCTTCTGTGACTTGTATCTAATTAGTGGGAGTAGGAGAACATTCTGAAAGTATCCTAGAGACCTTTGAGCACACAAATCCCATGGGCCATTCTTTTAGCATGTTTTCACAGTATGGGATAAACATTTGCAGCTGATTTGGCAGAAGTTCCAGGTGTCCTTCCAAGCCTACCTGTCTTTCAAAGTCATTAACCTGTTCTTGAGTGTAACCAGCCCCAAGAAATCACTGTTTTCTGCCTAATCTTCCTGAAGTAGGTCCATTATTTCATCATCCATGTTTTCTGCATTCTGAGAGCGTTAAGGAAAGAGGAGGAAGTGAATAGCTGAATATTTAATAGTTTCTCACAATATCTCTCTGTCTTCTCTTTAAAGTCTTGAATTTGATTTTTTCTTCCAACTTGCATCCAGCAAGCTCTTTGGCAAGAGAAAGCTCAGATGAGGCTTGATTCCTTAATTACATTATTGGCAGACTGTGGCATTCCTTTGTTACTTTCTTGATCTAATTCCCCCAAAGAACTGCAAAAAGGAGAATGGTGGATTAATTTAATCATAGCTTCTTGTGTGGTTAAATACCAACTCCTTTACTGTCCACCCATAGGTTTGGGTGCTCTGAGCTCCATCTCTTCCACCCAGGGTGAAAGGCTTTTCCCCTGTACATTTTTTTCCCTTCAGACTTTACATCAAAGGAGTGATGCAGACTAAAGTCCATGTGTTGGGAATAAGTGGAGACTCAGTAGCTGGAGCAGAGGATCCAGAGCATTTCTTATTCCATCAAGTCCTTCAGGGACAAAATGACAAGGCCAATTTAGCTGATGGCTGAATGGCACCTCCCACAGCTCCTTGGAGCAGCTACGGGCACGGGAAGGGTCCTTGTAAGAAGGACGCCAAAATGTCAAAAGTCAGTGTCAGAGCAATGAGTTTGCTTGAGGTTTTTGGGGCACTGAGCCCCACATCCCTACTTTGCTGAGCTCATATGCCTGTGTAGAGAGAAAATCCTTCTCATGCCAAGGTAATGGAGACAAATGCTGTATGACCTCTTTTTATGTGGAGCTTCATGTCTGCAGAGCTGGCAGTTATTACAAACTTTCTGTCTCTATTAACTCAACACTTCTGCCAAAGAAACCCAGGACATGCTGTTTGCAGCAGGGCAGATTTACTTTTCTGTGCTGACTTAAACAGCTGTTTCAGGCTGTGAGTGAAAAGTTATGGCATTTACAGCTGAGGTTTTCCAGGCTCTTCACTGAAATGTAATCGTGGAAGTGTGAGTTGTGTCTCTTCGTCTCTGGATCCGTGTCCCTCAGATGTGAGGCCTGCCTTTGTCTCAAGGGATGAAATCATGCTTGTCCCAAATTAGCTTTGGAGGAAACCCACCTAGTCCCATCTAGTTCCAACTCCTCTAGCTCTTTCTTTTGGAAGCTTATTGCCAACCGTAAATCTGAGGTAGCCTTTGCAAATCAAAGTAGCATTTAATTGGAACATGAGGGTCTGGAGGGTGACAGTTAGCACTCCCTTCATAGCTATTGATTGGATGAATTCCAATCACTGGACCACTGGATAGTCCTGCTTCTAGGAACTTCAAGGCAGCTCTCTCCCTCCTTCAAGAATCTTCACAGCAATTCCTTGAGCAGAGGAATTCTCATTCTCCATAGTCAACTCTGTGTCAGTGTTGAAAAATCAAGTTGCAAAACTGGGCTGGAGTAGGTTCTTCCCAACTAATTCCTTAGGATTCTTTGCTGAGCTGCCTCAAGGAGAAGTCTTCTTTGGGGCTTTGGTCTGGAATTCCCATACAGGTAGTTTTTCACACTGCTGTTATTAACCTAAGCTGGCATATTTAAACATCTCAATGATTAGCTTACATACAATAATTGTGAAATAGTACAAAGTACAAAATACTACCTTATTCAAAGAACTATCAAGGAAAACATCTTTAAAGATCATTTGAATGTATAGAAGGAAACTCAAGAGAGAATAAAGACTAATAAACCAGCAGTCTATGCTATAGGAAGGCACCATTATATCCAGGAGAAAACACTGGAATTTAGGTCAGAAATTCCATAACTTACATGCAGGTCACACATGACCTGGCACAGCAGCCCAGCTCCTACAGTTTTCTCCTCTCTCTTAGGAAGAAAACATGCTGCTCTCCCCCCTCTCTACCAACTGAGATCTATAATTGCATGTTACAGAGTCTGATCCCGATTTTTTTTGTAAGTAATTGTTTGCTAAGAGATCAGAAGAGATAATAACTGAGAATATAAGCAAATCCCTTCACGTGAATAATTGCATGATCAGCCTGTTAGTGGGGGTCACAGTCAGAAACTTCCAGGCAGCTGCTGGGACAAATGCAAAGTCTCAGGAATGCATAAGCAAAGGCATTAGACACAATACATCTACTGGAGCAGCCATTCATTAAACAAAGCAGCTCCTGGAAACATGGAAAAACATGTTCAATGCAGGAATAACTAATGGCTGTTCCCCCCCAAAGGGAAGTAGTTGTTGTAAATTGTCAATACTCATAAAGTGACAGCCTGAAGACATATACTTTAGGTGGTAATACTAATTCTTAACAAAAATATTTTGGCAGGTATATCACAAACCCAAATGACAATAAATTTCATCAGTTTTCAGATTTTCTGAAAAAAACCCCAAAAAAACCTCTATGGAATTCCACTCTGTTTGTCTGGAATGGGAATTTCAAATCAAAAAGCTGAGAGTGAACTGACCCGTGTCATCCAGAAGCATTTCAGCCTGTTTCACCTTCTTCTCATTATATGCTGCTCAGAGGGGTTTATAATTCCATACTCTGTGCAGAACAGATGTAGAGAATAATTTGTGGTTTCTCTGAAACATGATCAGCATATTTTTAATTGAGGGCTTTGCAAATGAGTTCCTTCCATAGTGGAGGTTTGGGGCCACCGGGAAAAGAGAGACTTGCTGATCAGAGGAGGGTGAGTGCCCTGGTGCAAGCCCAGAAGCCAAGGGGTTACTGCCAGAACCATGGAGACATGGAAAGGGCCCTGAGGAGCCTCACCAAGCCCGTAGATCCACAAGGAATCTTGGCCTTAGCCCTGCATATCTCGGGACATGAGTAATGTCTGTGCTGCTGCTGCTGCTCTGGTCTAACGAATGCCAGGCTAACTGGCTAGATCATTACCTTCCTACTATGGGACTGATCCCACTCCCTCTGGAGCCAGCTGGAGCCTTTCCAGGGGGTGGATCAGCCCCATTCCTTCAGCTGTTTGTCCTTGTAGGGCGCATGGGTCCTCCTCCCACCGCGCCGGGAGGCACCGGGAGCCCGAGGTCGGGACATGAGGGCAAATCCTGGAATCCACAGCTATTCCTCAGAGGAGATGGAACTCCTATTTAAGGAAAGGAAAAAAAAAAACCACAACAACTGAGGGATGGTTTTATGACTAAGTCTGGAATGAGGCAAGGAAAAATAATGTGAACAGTTCAAGCCAAAGAAGATGGGTTTTATGTTTCAGTCAGCCTGGACCTTGAGAATTAAGGGGTGGCACTGCCAAGGTACACCCCAATATGTGTCCCTGGGAAAAGGCTTTATCTGCTGACACCGCAAGGAGGAGTGTAATATTGGGGAGGTCCCACTGCAGAGCAAGATTTTGGAGTTTCAGCTACTGTAAAAAAATGAGCACAATGATGGTCCCCACCCCAAAACACAATTAAGACTTAGAATTGCAATTATCCTGCGTTCCTCAGTCTGTAAGTTTTGACCTTTGGTGGGGTCAGGGACGGGTAGAAAAGGCACAGTGAAAGGGTAGGAACGTGGTGATAGTTGACAGCAGAGCAGTGTTGACAGCAGATGAGTGTTTCCAAGAGGCAGGGATGAGTAGGGGTTGTGTTTACAGGCTCTGAGGGCTCCTCTGGGTCAGGGCACTCTGAAATGTAATACAATCCCACCCCTGGATGGGGAATCCCACCCTGGATAGGGAATAAGGGTTTACAGAGTATGAGTGAAATTCTAGTTTTAAAAAACCAACCTTCATCAAAGGGCTCTACGTCAATCCATCTGTGCTCGGCCTCCCTCTTCATGCATGGGGAATATTTTGGGATTGTTTCCCATTTATAACTGGCTGCCCCTGCTGTTTGGATCTATGTTGTAGAAAACAACAGAGAAAAGCAAAACCCTGACCCTATAAAATAGGAATGTGGGGAGCATAAAGTCAGAAAACTGACAACAGGTAGAGAAGAAACTGAAATTATTTCTAATTCATTTTCTTTAAATGACAAGATTTCAAGGTATGTCCCTCCTCCTTTAAATTTCCCACTTACTGGCTGATCCTCAGCTACAACAAACTGCTCTGGGACCATTGTGTTTTAGGATGAAATCCTATTCCCATTGCAAGTGGAATTGATTCTCATAGCACAGGGATATCTGCTGAAATCTGTGGGTTTCACACTCTGCAGGGAGGCAAATATTGGCCTCAGACACAGTTTTCATTGAGGATTTTATGGAAAGAAACATGCCAGTTGTTCAAAGGCTGCATTAAAAAATGCTGATTCTGCAGCATTTTTAATTTGGAGGCAAATTTAAGGTAATACTTACCCTTTCCCCATGTCAGAATCAGCAATATGAAAAAAAATTGACAAAAGGTTTCTTATTAAAACCTGAGAAGTGAGGTCAGAGGGTTAAGGAGCTCTTGGAAACAGAAATCCTTAAGATGCATGTCTGGTTGTTTTTGTCTGAATGGGAAAGTTGCTTTGTTTGAGCCTTTTAAGTGACAGGGTTTGCAGAACAGAGGCAACATCTGCTGATGAAGATGAAGAAAATCCCCAGGTCTGAGAATGAAAATGGAACTGAGACTCCACTTCAGGGTGAAGGAGACAGCATGTGTCTTTTTTCGTGGAGGAACTCACCCCTAGGGTGGAGTCAAATGCTCGACCCCAAAATGCAAAAATAAAGATGCTATTTTTTAAAAAAAACTGAAAATATTAGAACCACACATAAAGATGCAGATTCATGTGGATTTCTTGGTGAGGAGGTGTGGCAGTATCTCTGCTGATACTCAGCACAAACCTCTGATGGGCCATTCCTTGTCAGTGCCAACGTGTGCAGGGAACTGTAGTGAGAGTGGTTCAAAATATGGAGGAGGGGGAGAAAATCCCTTCCCTGCCTCCACACAGTGATCTGATTAGCTACAGGACTTTACCTCCTGCACTCTGTCCTTTTCCCAAAACTTTGCTTTTTCCTTCTGCTTTCTGGTCACTTTTTCTCCTCTCCCTTGGAAGAAAACCCCAGCTTTCTTATTTCTACCTTCACAGCTCCTGGGCTGAGTGGATTGCTGATGGATCAGGATAGACAAGGACACGTCAGTTGGGAGAACTTTAAAGGCAAGAGTCTCTTGGATGCTGATTTTGCAAAGACAAGACAGTGATATGGAGCCCGTGCACCAAACTCCTATCCAGAGAGAGGAAAAAATTTAGAGGCTGCATCCTTTAAAGAATGATCCAATCTTCATTCCTCTTGGATTACAAGTTAAAACATCTTCTGAGAAAAAAAACCATAATTTTTTCTTATTTTCCCTAAGATTTGTTGTGTAGCAGTATAATAGGAGTATAATTACCTTAAATCAGACATAGTCCATGGAGGAAATAGATGCTGATTCCTTTTAGAGATTAGACAACCTTGCAGCTGGCCCAATAGGAACAGAGTAGGAAGCAGGCAATATATCTCATAAGCATCAAGCAAATTAGAACATTGCTCAGGAAATAAGTAGATCTTGTAACTGATAGCAAACAGTGGTAGGTAATTTTTTTTTTGTTTGTTTTAAATGCAGGCTATAGCAAGAGTTCATTCATTTTGAAGTTGTCAGCCTCTGTAACCACCATGTTTTGACCTGTTGCACCTTCTAGGTCTGCTTAGGGGTTTGAAAGAGGAGAAAAGAGGGGTTTCCTCGAAACTACATTCAGCACTTCCATAGCACATCCACCAGCAGCTTTCTTTGCACTTGCCATTTTATTTCTGAGTTCAGGATTTTTCCAGAGCAGCTGATTCTCACTCGCATGGAGTTCAAAGCCCAAGTACCTGGGGGCTGCTCCCCAGCCTGGATGAGCCCCAAAAGAAGCATTTTTGCTTTCAGAGCTGACTGTCTGCCCTAAGACCAACTTAGAGAGGTGGGAACCTCAAGGCATCCTCCTGGAGAGATTTTCCGGTTCATTAAAGCCTTGCTACATTAATGGCCTGTGCGTGATTTCAGAGCCTGGTGTGCCGAGCTCCTGCGGTTCGTGCCTGGAGCTTGTTAGTGTAATTTTCTAAAGATTAGCAGGCATTGATTCCACTGGGAAGCCTTGGGGAAATGCCCCTAATCCCTCCTGGCTGCTGCAGCACTGGCTGCCGGCGGAGGGGCCTGCTGGGCCCTCACTGCTGCCGGGGATGTGACTCTCAGGGAAAGTTTTCACTTTATAAAACTTCATCAATTGCAATGGAGAACCATTAGCTAATGCTGGCTTCACTGAGGCAGACGCTTCATTTTTATCTTCCCATGTTGTCTAAGCCCTGGAGGCCTCCCACAAAATATAGATACAGACTCAATTCTGGCTTCGGTTTCACTGTCGTAACTCCTGTTATCCTCAGCAAGCTCAGACAGGTATGTTATAGATGGAATCTTACCTGCTGGAAGGACATCATATATATTTTCACCCGGAAGAGTTGTGTGTGTGTATGTGAATTATTACACAGTGGAGAAAGAAATCTAACCAGAATAATTCCTAGACAAAAAAATAATTTCCTAGACGAAAGGTGGAAAGTACTAAAATGA
The DNA here is from genome assembly GCF_009829145.1 of Chiroxiphia lanceolata. NCBI lineage: Eukaryota > Metazoa > Chordata > Aves > Passeriformes > Pipridae > Chiroxiphia > Chiroxiphia lanceolata. Next base: position 6,091,354 of record NC_045649.1, on the reverse strand, counting down.
AGCAGAGGATGTAATTCAATTTTCTGGTTACAAAACAGAACATTCTTGGTAGCATTAATGAATGAATACTGAGTTCTGGGCCAGTGTTTACAAATCAAATCTCACAGTACACAGGTGGGAAGGGACAATAAAAAGTCTAATTTTAAATTAAGGCCACCAAAGGAGGACCCTGGAAGCTGGCTTGTATTTTGAAAAACTCCTTACCAATTCTGCGTGAGCCATGGACTTAGGGATGTGAATACTGCTTTCAGTACCCTGTTTTGAATGCAGAATGATTGTCACTGATTTTCAGTTTTACTCTATGTACAGACAAGCAGAGCCTTACCCTGGGGAACGTATTATCAGTTGTACGTCAGCAATTGCCTAAACAAGGAAACAGTGAAACTTAGAAAGAGAACAGCAAAGTGCCTAAAGAAAGACAAGTTGTCTGGGTAGTCCAGACATTGTTTTCTTATCTTTAGCTAAGCTGGGGAAGTAGATTTGTTGGTCTTGACAAGAAAGCCCTTTGTACATTGTGGGAGCAGGAGACCCTGGGGGACGAGAACAATGGGCTTCTTTTGACACTGGGATTGATTACCTTCAGGAAGTGCATTGCTCAGTGATTGAATTCCAGTATTGCTTTTTCAGATCATCTAATTATATTACAGACTCTATCATAGTCCTTTAAATGGTCACAATCTCTTTTACCGCAGTAAAGAAATAACCACAGCTTAAAAATTGGTATTTTTTAATGGGCTTTGCAGCCAGCTGCTGACAGCACAGACAACTGCAGGGATGTGTTGCAACAACCATGGTGTGCCCCTCCAATTCCTCTGCTTCAGAGCTGCCTAAATCCTGTTGGTAGGAGCCTGTGGGAGTGAGAGAGCTTCGAGCTGTTCCCCGTCATTCCCAACCAGCAGGGAAATGACTGCTGATAGACAAGAATGAAAAATGGGGCAGTGTTAGGTACCTGTTGCATGGGCAGTTGCATTGGATTTGGGGACATTTGTGTCCATTCAGAGTTGGAGAAGACATAACTGGCATAAGACTTCTGGTAGTGAGGCCACATGTACCAGCAGCTGCTTTACAAACCAATCCAAACTATTCTGAATCTGCCAACAAAACACCAGCCTCACTGCTCCCCCTCACAAACCAATATCTTGCAAAGTCCAGGCTTCTTTCTTAAACAATCAGATTTAGAAAAGTTTTCCATTTCCCTTTCTCTCACAGTATTTATTTTTGGGCAGATGCCAGCTTGCCCCATAGCTGTGGCACTCACAGGAGACCTTGAATAGGGGCATCCTGCATTGCTCAAGGACTGCCCTCAAACTTGCATGTTGCACAAACAGGCCCCTCTGAAGAATGAAGTTGATTCATGGCTGTTTGCTTACAAACTTTAAAATCACAACAGTAATTTATGGGAGATTTCCCTTTCCTGTCACCAGTGCTAGACCTGGAGGAAAGCTCTGGGCTGCTTACTTTGGTTTTGTGCACACAGCCCTTCTATGCTGAGTTACCAAGGACGTTTCCCTGCACAGATGCTGGTTTTTTGTGCTGCAAGTGATGAATTCCAGAGATCACAAAAGCTAGAAAACTGTCAGCAAAGAGCCTGTGGCTCAGGGAAAGGAAAGGCAGCTGCTGGGAGCACCTCTCCCTGCGGGGCCCCTGCCATGACCTCCACCTCTGGCAGGGAATCAGTGAGAAAGAATGGTATTCCAGGGCATGAGCTGGCTCCCATGTGGAGGTCAGTGAGAGCAATGACAGGGATGTTTGGGGAGCAGGAGGACTCCCAGAGATTTAAAGGTTTGTGAATAAAGACTGTGGGAGTGGTTTACAAAAGATGCTTTACTAAAAAGAGAACTCAAATGGCCAGAAATTCCTCCCCACCGTTGTTACTTTGATATCATAGCAAGTCACAATCTAACTGAATTAATTTTTTTCTGATTTTGTGCAAAAAATGTTTGTGCCTTTTCCAGCCTGAAGGGCTGCCCAGTTCTGTGAGAGGACACGGGATCCATGTGTAAATCATTCTTCCTCTCCAGCTGACCTCTTGCTATGGTGGATTAAAATCTTCTTTTTATTTACAAACATCAGCTTACTGAACAAGCTGCTGAGGGCTGCCATTGTTGATTGATGCTAAGGTCACTTGAAACATCAAAGCAAAGGCTGTTTTTATGAGGAAGGACTGGGAAAACTTGGTAACCTGCCTCTCTTCCTTTCCAGCCATGTGCAGCAGCAATGATTCCATCCTTGAGTGTATTTTAGAAGTACAGGCTGCAACTTTTGTGGGCTGAAGATTAAATACCAAGTGTGGTTTTGATGGCAGCAAGCACAAATCTCCCAATTCCTCAGAGCTGCAAGTGCCATTTACCTCTGAGCAGTGAATAAATACGGCAGTGCAGATGCAGGGGATGAGGAGGGGGTGAGACCTGGGGTTTGGAGCACCCGGCTGGGATCGATGTTGGAGGCACTGCTTTAGCATCATCCACTGGGCTGTCTCACCCCAGCAATTAAAGTCACTGGCACAAGAAGTCAAAATGGCTTTATCAGTAGCATCAAAATGATATAAAATCCCTGCTCATTCCTAATTTTATGTTAGCAGAGAGATCCCTTTATCCCCTCAGCCCCAGGATCTAAATCAAAGATGTCCCTTTGAGATTATCTCTGTCAGCTTTTTGAAGTTGCAGATCCCACAAATAACACCAGCCATGAATTTCTCCCATCACTTTAGATTTCCCTCAGTCCCATTTAAATAAAAAAGTGGTTTGTTGCTTTTAATTTAATTTTGCTTTTCTTATTATTATTTTATTTCCTGTCAGGTTGAAAAGATTAATAGGAGCAATTCATTTTTCAGACAAAGTATTTCATTGAACTTCCCTAGTCAAGAATTGGGACGTTTGTAATAGATTTCAGGTTCACACAAGCAACTGCTCTCTATTATTTTTTGCAAAAAACCTCAAATAAATATGCAAATTAAAGGTATCAGTAGCTTAGAATCTCACCAGAAACCATAAGCTTGCAGCTTATTCCAAGGAAATATATTTTGGAAAAACTTTCAGCTTTTGAGGAGGCTTCAAGGTGGTACAAAAGGAGAGGAAAACTAAGCCCAGTTTCCTCTTGCTCCTACTACTTTCATAATATTTTACCTTGACATTTGTAATTTACCAGATAAATGATTTGCACCAAAATTGGAATATTTCCGTCGGTGAGAGAGGATGTGCACCATCCAGAACACTTTTGAGGGTTGTTCCTCCTGTGTTTGGCTCCTGACCTCAGAAGACTATTTTCCACTGTGAATGACACTCAAATATAGCTCACAGGAGATGTCGGGCTAAATATAGCAACCTAAAAAAGGCATTTTTATAGCAAAATACCAAGATATTAATTTCCCCAGGCATGACAGACTTTCAGCTTTGTTTGGCAATCAAGAAAAAGTGAAAACACTGCATTTCTGCTGTTACTTAGGGGAGAGAGCTGAGGTTAGAGTTGGGTCGAAGCCCTTACCTCTGTTAAAAGTTGTTTTTGTGGTAAAGCTGCTTCCTGGAACCCCAGGGTAGGTGTTAGACCCCCAAAATGGACCTTCCCCAATTAGTGTTGGGAAAAGCAGATTGCTTTGCTTGCGAGCACAAGTCCCACGTCACTTCAACCCTCGGTAACATCTTCCCTCAGGTCCTTGGACTTTCCTCCACCTCAGGTCCCTCTCTTGGGTACAAACCTTCCTTTGAACTTAGGCTCAGGCATGGGAAGAGCAAATGAACCTGTAACTTCATGGAGCCAAAGAGGGGATACTTTGCCACACACAGTTTCTTATAACTTTCTGAAACACTCTGAGTTACGTCCTTGGCTTTTCTTTTAAACTAATGTCCAACCTGAGGTCTTTATGTCTCCATCACACACCAAACATCAAAGGGCCTCCACTTTGTGTAGCCTTTTTTCACTTTCCTAAAGCAGTCTTCCCAAGAAACCCAAACTACAAGCTCTGAGAATTCCAGTAATCTTCAGGTGAAGGTCACTGGTAAGTGTATAAAAGCAGAGGATTTTGGTTGCACGAGGCTTTGAGCACCTTAAATGAGTAAGTCCCCTCGAAGGAGAGCTCATGTGCTTAAACTTCCAGATGGGCTGTAGGGTTTTGCTGCTTTGGGATCTTGGACCACAAAGCACACAAAGGAGATCTGTCAGGCTTCTGATGAACCACAAGGGCAAATTTAATCTGCTTAGAAATGTGCAGCTGACTTGATACAGATTTTCTGGTGCACAGATCAAAGCGAGCGCTGTGCACTGGGCTGGCCTGTGTGAAATAGATGTAGAAAAATGGGAAAAATATGAGAAAACTATGAGTGGGCCTTAAATCTGCAATTTTGTTAAAGACACTCTACCTGTTCTCAAGGCAAGTAGCGAGGAGAGGGGAATACAGAAATTTTCTTGCTGTTTGTGATGGCTTCAAACCAACCCCCAAAACTGCTACAACCACTGGCCTGAGTAGTTTGCTGTGAACTTCTTTCACCTCCTTGGGGAAAATGGGTTCTTTGAGCCTCCTGGGAGAAATGGTCAGGCAGAAATGATTCCAGACTGGAGAGGATGGGATGGCTTTTGTATTCACAACATCTATGTGTTTTATACGGCATAGGACAATCCAAAGGGCTTAGGGAATTAGGTGACAAGTCCTGTGGCTCTCTGAGGTTGTTGTTGAAATTAAAGAGGAAATATAAAGCTGGCTTTGTCATAAACCAGGACTCTGTAGCTTTCCCTAGACAGGACCTTGACAGCAATCAATAACTAGAAAAATGAAGCCAACTGTTGGCAGCAGGATTTAATATCTCTTTGATATGGTACTTGATTTTATTTCTGTGCCTGGCTGTCATCTTCTGGGACAAGATCTGGGAGGAGTGAAGCAAAATCCGACTTTTGTTGTGCTTCCACAGTAAGAGCAAGTTTGTTTTGCAACTTGAGGTGAGACTGTGCGCTCCACAGCATAACTGCTCAGTCCTCAGTTTGTCCCCCATCCCCAAATTCTTGAATTCCTCTCAGAGGTTAAACATAGCTCTGCTTTGACCTGGAAAACAAGATATGTCCAACGGATTTTTAAGGATTAACTTTTCCAAGGTGCATTATTTAACTCATTACTCCAGTGCTCAGCTGAACTGTCAGATTTGGTCTTTGTTGTGACACTTGGAATAATCTCCAATTAGACACAACATATTCTGCTGGGAAACCAGACAGAAATCAGGTAGCACCCAGTGCTGAAGCTAAATGGGCAGACTGAGCAAAACACATTCTCAGGGGTTCCCTACCACTGTGCATGACCAGACATGAGCAGATTTGCTGGGGGCCATGAGATGTGGGCCAGTAGTGAAGGGTGGGTGTCAAATTCTTGACCCTCTTGCACCAAAATTTGAGGAGACCCCAAGCAAATTCCTCAGCTTTGTGAAAGACTCTCTGAGGGACAAACACTGGCAGTGCCCAGAGTTCTGCCGCTCCCTGGAAAACAGCTGCCTCCTCTGGAAGAGTCACAGCAATCCCCACTGCTGGATGGCAACAAATGGCACAGAAGCGTCTGTGTGTTCAAGGCAAAACAAGATCTGAGGGGCAGCAGCTCCTCTGCACAGAAATGATACCAGGAGTTGTTCTGGCTGCCAAGGGGCTCCAAAGGGTGCTCGTGTGTGCAGGGAGGGATGCTGCATTCCCGACTGGAGTTGTGCAGGACCTTTAATGGGACAATCCCCATTTAATCCCAGACTCCGCTGTCATTCTCAGGTGACCAGTTCAGACTGCTTATTCTGAGACTTTCAGAACTTCATACTACAGGTTTCTTTTTTGCTGTAATTTTGTATTCAGCCCTCACATGAAATGTCACTGCAGGAATAAGTAGCAGATCGCTTCCCCTGGAGCACTGGGCAATCCCAGCTCTCCTCCCACACAGCCCTGCAGCATGCTGAGGGCTCTTCCCATGGCACAAGTGAGCAACAGAGCAAGTAAGCAAACACTTGTACAACATCTGCTACTGGAATTACAAGACCTTTTCCTCTGACTAGCTTTAAACATGAGCCATCACCTTAAAACTAGTGTTATTTCCTAATCTCAAAGAAGTGCTGCTACTGCAGGCACTAATATTAATCAATGCCACTAGTCCTAATCAGTGTTGGCAACAGCTTTATCTGGAATTCAGAAAGGTGATAAACAGATATTTTCATGTTTTGTTTACAAACTCTCCTCTCTTCCCCTCAGGAAAATGTATGTTTAGTAAATACCTCTGATGACATGAGCAGGTTTTATTGTTTCAGTTAAATGAATGTCATAGACTTAATTAGTTACACATTTCCCGAACAGGAAATGAGAAGCCATTAGAACTACTGCATTAAAATACCCCTCAGCTACTGCTTCTTTGCAGATGATTTCAATTTTGTCTGCCTTCCCCTGTGAGTGGTTTCACCAGAGATGCTCAGGGAGCAGCACAGGATGAACTTTGCAAGAGGGAAGTGCTGTCCTGACATGTGTGCCCACAACTGGAGCAGGAGTCCTGCACCTTTCCCATCCTCACCCCTTCCCTTATACCTAGGGAATAGTCCTTTGGCCTGTTGGGATCAGCTGTTCTGGCTGTGTCCCTTCCCAGCTCGATGTGCCCCCACCAGTCTCCGCATTGCTGGGGTGGGGTGAGGAGCAGAAGAGGCCTTGGCTCTGTGTGAGCCCTGCTCAGCAGCAACTAAAACATCCCAGAATTATCAACTGTCTGCAGCACGAATCCAGAACACAGCCCTAAACTAGAAGCTATGAGGAAAATTAATGCTATCCCAGTTCAAACCAGCACACTTAAACTCCCTGACTCACTCTGATCTTCTGTCTCCAGAAGGAAACCCACACCTATTTCCATACCATCCATCCTCTGGACATACCTGTGTAAGTTCAGCCCTTTGGTGTTACCTGTCACCTACAGCTCAACAGGTAACATTGAACCTTTCCCTTTACAGAATTGTCTCCATAACAGGAACAAGCAAAGAACTAGAGAAAGTTCAAAGAGGATGAGCAGACAGACAGGGGTTTAGTTTGCTCGAGTTCCCAGCAATATGCTCAGAGGATAATGAGTATGATGTACTGCTCATTTCAGTTCAGGGCCGTGTTCAAATAAGCTGAGCCATTTAATTAATGAATATACTTAAAACAAGGAATAGAGGGATAAAAATCACTGAGAGGTGCAATTATTTTGACAGATGCTGCAAGTAAGGTCCTGTAATTCCTCATGGAAGGATTGTGCTGAGCTAATTGCAATGCAGTAATTCTGCAAACAGGCCCTTTTGGGGGGCTCTTTTGCCTTGGGTGGAACTGGTCCTTCACTGGGACTTTATTTAGAGACTTCTGAGGCCTCATCAAAAGCTGAGAAGTACTGTTTTTATAATATAATATATGAAATGAGGCAAGAATAGTCATTGCAGTTTGGATTAGTGAGCTGAGACAGGATTTTAGCACCTATCCTTGAGCTCCTGCTTGTATTGCTGTTGAACACATGAATGGCACATCCAGACAGGCACAAGCATGGTCTGCACCATCCCAGGGTGGAGGGTGCTGGAGCACCTTCATGGTGTCAAAATCTGAAAAACGACCAAGGGCAAGGGCTTGTGAACCTTTTAGTCAAAGGTGATCCCTGAAATTCTTTAACTCTGCCCCTGCGGACCAAGAGCAGCACATCTGGAGAATCAAACTCCTCCTCAAAACAATTATCTGTGATTTATGTCATCTCTAGCTTTTAATCCTCTCCATAAATCAAAACACATAGCTTTCTCTTTTTTTTCAGAGTACCCTAAGCAGTCACACAATATTCACTCCCTGAGACCTACCTGCTCTGAGATTCTCACTTTAAACTTAGAGCCAGGCTTGCTTTGTGCAAGCTTAAACCACAAACTTCTGCAGTGGGGGCCTAGAAGTCAGGGCTCAGACTTTCTTGAGAAATTTGCCATTTGAGGATGGATCTAGACAGAAGTGCTCGTTTTGACTGAGGTCTGATTTTGTTTGGAAATTAAATCTATTTACAAAAGCTCTTTGCAGCTTAACAGCTCTGGGTAAATCTCCTGTAACCCAACAAGGCATTATCACTTCTGTTTGAGAAAGCACTGAAAGCTGAAAACTCACATTTTCTAATTTCAGGATTTTGTTTGCTTTCTGATTTGATAGCATCCTATCTTTTCTGATGCTTCATTTCTTCCATTTCCAGTTACGACTGACTCTTCCATTACTTCAGGACTATCAAATATTGCAAAAGATGAATTACAAGGAAATAGATGTTTGGTACTTTTTTAATGCTACTCAGCAGTAACAATCTGAAAAGCATTCTAAAGACTCTAAAACCTACTCAGAAAAAGAAATAACATTCATTTAATTTATTTTAGTGATGCTGTTAGTGTCATCCTCAAATGTCACACAGCATTTTCTCTTCTTTTAAAGGCAATTGAGGATCTGACTGCAATACTGTTTGCCATTTTGCCACAACTGTTGATTTAACTTGAGACGATGAGTGTTTTTATTGTGTAGAAAATGTCACAACAGAAACAGCCTGGCTACAGAGTAACAAGGATCCTCCACCTTCTGAAAGCATGGCAGGGCTCTGCAAACTGGAACTGGCCTGGGGGCTCAGACCCGCTCTGGAGTTAGACTGGGAGACGCCTTTGCTGAGACATTTAAGAGTGTCCTTTGTCACTTTTTAAGAATGCAACTGCCCCAATCAGATGACATAGTTTTTTAAACAAAGATACTGCAATGCCCAAAGTACTGCAATGCTCATGCATAAGATGCTCTCTTGACAGGAGGAGGAAGATGTGGAGTCTTTGCTGATTGAATACACTTGTCCATGCAGTGATTTGTCAAATATCTGAATGTGCAAGCTGTGATCAGGGAGCTGAGAACCCCTGCTTTGACAGGGTAATTGATAATAAAGTGTCATGATGTGGAAACTGGGTCTGTAACCACGACTCAGCTCTCCAGGCTGGTCCCTGTTTTCCTGCAATACTTGTTGGTGTAGCCACTGTGAGTTACCTGTGACAGCACTCATTAATGCCAGCTAAGAGCTTTACACTGCCTTTCCCATCCCACTGACAGCTCCTGACTCAGATTTGTCTCCATGGGCATAAACTGCACCTTCCACAGCAGAAAATGGGACAGGCGGAAGGCAAAGGTCTGTTTTATTACTTTTCATCACATACTGGTTCTTCTAAATGTATAACCTCATATTGATGTACACTGAATATCCATCGGAGAACAGAAGACACTACAAGGACTTTAGGAGACCTGTTAACATCAGCTGGATACATGAATTTCTCCCAGAAACCCGGATGGCCTCCCTATGCTAAAAGAAACACCTCTCCATATTTCAAAGGTAACCTGAAGCAGTGCAGCTACTGCATTAACACAATATCATTAAAAACTACTTAGGAGAAATTTCCACAACAGTCATTACCCTTCCCCAGGAACAGTCACACCACAGGAGAAATAAAAGGACTGTTCTTCCGATGACTGTTCAGTGATGGTCCACAATTGAGTGTTTCAAATTTCGTCACGCTAAGCAATCTTTCTTCAGGGATATAGAGTCAGTGCAAATGAAAAGGAATTATTGAACAGGCTTGTAATTAGCCAAACTAAGCACTACAGGTTAAGGGCACATATATTCCCTCAAATGACGACGTTAGGACTCAATTAGATTTAAAGCATACTCAGAAAAAAATCATGATGTACATTAAACACAGGAAAAGCACTCCAGAAAGAGGTTGTATGAAACAAAATATTTACTTAGTCTTAGGGGAACCTGCTGGTGGGAGATGTCTGACTTGCAGCATTACCAAGGAAATAACCTCTTACAGTCTCCTTGGAGCTCATGGGGACTTTCAAAGAATATTTTGCAAGTTAGTCCTAGCCCAGCACATCTGCTCTTCAGACTAATTCTCCTCTGTTTCTCCCAGGTTCCTTCATTTTCTTGCACAGCCAGCAAGGAGACTCTGCCTGAGACCTTCATCCCAGAGTACAACATGGGAGCAGCTCGTAGGGACACATTGAAACCAGCACACCAAACCCCAAAGGCAGCAGACATGCTGTGGTGCCATGACAGAGATCTAATCACATCCTTTTCCATCCACAATTAACCTTACAGGTGAAACAAGAAGGTATCAAGTACAAAAGTGCTGCTGAAAGACAAAGCTAGAAAAGTCTCCTTCATTGCAGAGCTACTGTGAGCAAAGAGGAAAAGCAAGAAACCAAATTTGAGACCCTTTCTATGTGCCCTGTTAGCCTGACACATCTCTGAGCTGTTACAAACACAAAATCCAGTTTACACCAACAGACAGGCACCTGGGCACACACTTTTTAACCCACACTGCAGATTCAAAGCAAAGTTTTAGCAGATTAGGGGAGAGAGAAATAAAAAGAAGTGAAAAATTTGTTGCTGTAGAAGCTGAGCATTTAAAGCACTTCTGTTCGAGACAGTGTGGAAATAAACAACTTCTTGTAGACACTGCCCTCATGCTGCCTTTTAATTGAACTACATAGATCAAGGAGTGCCACAGGGAAGAGAAAAACAAAGCAGCGAGGAATTTAAATGAGTTTTAGGGAGGAATTAGGAAAGTCACAATCAAGCCAGGACACAGCTGTAAATATCACTGATCTGAGTACAATGACAGGGTGGATTTTCACTGCTGGCAGCAGCTCTTACAGATGCTTGTGCAGATCATCCCCCTCAAGCCAGACCCCACATGCTTTACTCCTTTCTCCTGTGTGTTATGGATGTTATTATGGATCCCTCCTGCATGAACCCCCACATCTGTATGTGTGGATAACACCTACACGTGGAACAGACAGGATTGCCCTGGGTGTCTGGCTGTCACATGAACACCTGAGTCCTTCTGATTTGGGACTGGTAATTCTTCTAGACCCAAATACACATTCTTAAAAGACTCTGTCTGTGGGGTCCCAGGAAAAAAATCATTTGGTTATACACAGGCACCTCTCAGCATTTTACCCACGATGAATGACCTAAAACCCAAATAACCTCTTTACTTGCCCAGTGCCACAAAGCCTGAGCTCTAACTGAAGACCCCAGGTGATTCCAGATAATAAATAATTACTATCATCATCTTCTGCATAAGACCAAAACCCAAAAAGCAACACTTGAGTGCCACTGAAGTCAATGGGAGTTTTGCCAGAAACTTCAAGCTGGCAGGATTTCACCCAACCTTTCTTTCACATTAGATTTAATTAGTGGTCAGTAATGAGGCACTCTTAAAATTCTCCACATCTGGGGAAAGAGAAACATGATTAGATTAGAGTGTACAGTTATAATTCACAAATAGGATTGTTAGAACTAGTTTTCCTCTGCTTTTTTTCTCCTTCTTTGCCAGGAATAACACAATTAAACTCAGCGTCTCCACACATAATTGACTCAGGAATGACTGAAGTAAGGAGGTGGTGAAGAAACCTGCTGCAGACTCCTGACATGGAGGCCTGATTTAGGGGTCTCATTTCAGATTGGAGGGAAGTCTGATTAATTCACATGTGGTCCTGCATAGAAGAGTACAAATTAACCACAAGTCACCCAAGAACATGGCTTCAGATGGAAAATAAATCAAGAGGAAATTAGTCAAAAAGTAAACTACCTCTTCCATCAGGTTAATGAACACAGACCATTTTTCTTGCCAAGAGTTTCCTCAGCTGAATCAAATGAGGCTGTGTTCAGAAAAGCTCAGCTGTGAGTGCACCAGAAAAGCATCTCTGGTCTGGAGGCAGGACCCATGAAAAGCACCACGGTGGTGACACACACTGTGCAGTGCCCTGTCACACCACTGCCTACTCAGGCCAAGTCATGGCCTGGCTGAGCCCTGGTAGAAAGTTGAGATTTCTATTCATTTATCAGACCACTGAGTTCCCGTTTGGTTTGCTGGGTCTGCCAGACCTCTCCTCTGAGGACCTCCAGGGATTACAAACCAAAGAGAGGACAGCACCCAATTTACCTTCTGACACCCAACTGTGATGAAAATGTACAAATACACACCCAGAAGGAGCTGTTATATTGGAGCTACAGCAGGGGCTGTTCCACAAAAGGGATTCTGGTGAGAATCCACTCAGTGGTCCAAGGATTGGGGAGGAATAAATAACAGCAGAGTGGAGTGGCACAGCTGGTACAAAAGATGGCCATGGGTAAGCTCGACAAGAAGGTTGCACACATTCAAAGCAGACAGAAAATGGGGTGATGAGCAGAGCAAATTCAGAGATCCAGCATGGAAGTTTGATGGTTCTTGGGAAAAGAAACCTAAACAAAACAAGTTTGTTTGTATTTGAGAATTCCATAGGAAGCTGTTCCTTTGATTTCCTAAGCAAACATTTTCTTGGTCATATCAAACTTTTCTAATATTCCACAGGGTCAACAGAAAACAAAGACTGGAAGCTGAGCTCAACATAATGCTGTGGCATAAACCCAAAGTCAGGCACGAGCTGTAATAATGGCTGGAAATATGGATTTTATTTCCATTTGCTTTCCTAAGTGCTCCCTGGTTTTCATTAACATTTGGAAGAAATCATGCCAACTCCAAACCGATTAGGAGGGGAAGGCAGTAAATGTAGCATGGATTATGGGATCACTGTCTGGATTAAGCTGGCCAGAGAATAGCCACAACCTTCACTTTCACAAAGCACAATAGTTTCCACTCATGAATGCAAATGACTGGACACCATAGTTACAGCTACATTATTATATCCAGCTCTTTATTTTCTCTTTCACTTCCCAGAGGATTACTCCATTTGCTTGGAATAATAAGCAATAAAAATGAGCGGGCTGTAAAACCCAGTGATCTGGATGGATTTACCCCAACCTGCTTCAAACATGATTCATGGTCACAGTGATGACAGACCATGGCCAGAAGTCTGCTGCAGTCCCAGGAAGGGCAGACATAGAATTCCACACTCACAGGATGAAGAAGGATGATTGTATGGTTGGTACTCCTCAGTTAAAATTCACATTTTAGATTTTTCCTGCCCTTCAAACATCCTTTGCTATACTTGGGGGGTGTGGAAACATGGTATTTGTTTCACTACGCAGCCCAGAAGTGTTGAGTTTCTAACCTGCCTTTGCTCAGTTAACACCAAAATGAGCAATTACATTCAGCATAACTCTCAGCTCAAATGTCATAAATAGCCTGCCCTGGAGGGATCACATTTTCATCCTCATCAATGTATAATTGTGCATATCCACCAATGTCACATCCACAGGAAAAAAAGTCAACCTTGCATTTTACACACAATCCCAGATGCTAAAGAGAACTTCTGGCACTGTTGGCCACTTAACACAACTGAGCTCCCACACAATTTACATAAGTCTGTTACTGGCATCAGCTGGAATCTCATAAAACCACAGAAAAGTGGTTGACCTTGCATAAGCCTTTCTGTGCCTTGGAAGTGCTTATCAGGAGCCAGTTTGCAACGAAAAAACTCACTTCTCCAAAATGCTTCTGGAAATATGTGACCTTCAGAAAACAAGGTGATACTTCAGGCTATAAGACTCATGAGCAACAGTTATTCCAATATTTCCTGTTGTTTCTAGAAAGAGGAACTCTGGTACACAGCCTTCCTGGAATTCTCAACTGCAATGGCAAATCTGGGAACTTGATTCTTAGATACACCACAAATCACCTCAAATCCTTCAGGGCAAACAGAAACAGACTTCTGAGATAGTTCCCCATATATAAATAAAAGTTTGTTCATGTATAAACCCAATACATATTCATAAACCTCAATGCATTCATTGGGGGAATGTTGAATATATCACCTGTGTTACAATCAAGAGCCTGGTGCATCCCAAGGAGCTGCACATATAACTTTACTGGTCTGACAATATTATATTGTAGAATTGTGCTCTGTCACTCTCTGGCTGAGCTGTGTCATCCTGAGGGAGAGAATCTCTGCAGAGCCTATTTCTCTTCCAAGCAGAGGAACAGAGCAGTTAAGGATTAAGTGCTGCTGGCCTTTTCTCAGGCTCCAGGTCTGAGAACAAAGATGTTTCCCTCCAGCAGCAGGGTAGGGAGTCTAAAACTTGAACAATTGCATCTTTTTTCCTGGAGACTTTTTCACTGCAGTGTAAGAGCTTGCCTCTCTTTCCAATTATTTTAACTCCTCGGAGAGCAATCACCTCTTCTAATGGAAGTGATGCCAAAACTCCTGGGAGCACCAACATGGCCCAAAAGAATATAAATCCTTCTCCCACTTTCTCTCTTAATCTCCACTAAATCCCCTTACATTATGCTGAATTAGATAACAGGGGGGGCATTAATATTTCCTCAGATAAGAAATAAACTGCCCTCAGTTAAACATCCCCTATTATTTATATCCATGTGAGCAATGACCATGATTTAGGGGATACTGAATTCCCTGGGTTTTTTTGTTTTGGGTTGTTTTTTTTGTTTTTCTTTTGAAATATGGTTGCATGTTTTAAAAAAAACTTGTGAAGCTGGGGACGGAAGTTATTAAATGGGAAAAGCCTGATGGAACAAAGCTGATCCAGAACATGGATTGAGGAATATTATGTAACTATAAAATGTTTCCCAAAAGCAAGTGAATAGTGCCCTGAATCTGTGGACATGACATCACCATCTCCTAAGAACTTAATTCCCACAGATCCATTGTATCTTATTATTATTTACAGGGAAAGCACTGAGTGAGATTGTCTCCAAAGCACACACTGTGTGCAGCCATTAGGCTTAGGAAGTGCTGCTGCCTGTCAGGGCTTCAATAACTGGGTTTATGGGCTTCTCTTTTATTATCTGTGCTGCCAAGATGTGGATCCTCATTGAATCCACCCACTTCTGCAAAGGGGGAATTGACTGTCGGAGATGGGAAGGCTTTTCTGAGCAACACTCACCTCTCAGGAGAGAGTTTCTCATCCAAAGTGGAAAAGGATCTTTAAATATTTTGTCCAAGCAGCAGATGGAAACATCAAAAACCTAATTAGAAAAGTACATTTATTTGAGCTGACAGGTTAATCTGAACTGTAACTGTGGATGACAAAGCCCCAGGCAAAACAAAATTCATGTGGTAATTCAGCAGGAGCTGTTGATTAAAGAATTACCAAATAACCCCCCTGAATCTGCATTTCTGAAGTCCAGCACTGATTGCCCAGCAGTTAACTTAATGGCCAGCTGAAAGCTCAGTGCTCAAATGATTCAACAGAATATTCCATTTTCCATCAGCAAACACATAAACCAGGAGTTATGAGAAATCCTTTATACCTATTTGGAATTAGCAGGATCTGGGCAAGCTACCTGTAATGACTTATTTGATGAATGAACTTTCCCCCCTTGGCAGAGAGCACGTGTCGTAATTTTTCTGAATGTGCTTATTATTTTAAATTGTTTGCTCTATCATTGTCTCAGCAAATGAAGGGAAATGGATTGTCAGGAAATAAATACCTGAGGTCATTGAATCTGCATGTTTAGTCACAAAAGGGCATGATTTTCTATCATGAAATCTATTCTTCCCCTGACATATTTGTAAAGTGTTTTCTTGCAAAACAGAACACTTCTGCAAATAAGCATAAAGAAAGAACAGTGACAGGCAAAAGAAGGGGTTCCCACCCAGACCATTGCATACTTTTATTTCTGTTCAGTTACCCACAACACTGAGAGTCCTGCTGACATGTTTAATTTCAAACTCTGAATTACACCCACTACTCTCAGTCCATCCCACGTATCCAGGCCGGTTTTTCGCCCCCAGCATCCTCACTGTCAAAGAAATGAACCTTCAAACTCCCTGTTACCCTGCAAATTCAGTAAACTCAATATAAATCCAGCTGTAAAGATTTCACAGCATCGTGTTAATAATTTCTATCTCCAGCGTTTAAGCCACACAAATCTCTGATTCTGTGCCCGGCCCTGGCTCTGCACACCCCGTGCAGGGGAGCCCAGTGTCACACGGGCACAGGGAAGGTGTCTTTCCTCCTCCCAAATGTTGCCCTCTCCCCTCCCTGGCCATCAATCGATGGTTTGCCCTAGCCCTGGAGGAGGCTTTTGTGTGGGTAAGTGAAGAAATAGCCTGACAGACTGCTCCCCGTGTCTAATCCTGCAAATCAGGACCAATAATCATCTTAACTCTTCAGCAGATCTATTTTTAATGAGTGCCACCCCCTTGCTGACTTTGGGCTCCCGATTCCAGATGTGAAGCCATTGGCTGCTGGCTAATACTTGACTTTCACTGGGACTGCATAATCCCTCGGGATTATTCAGTGAGATTCCCTCTTCTTTTTACATAACCAAGGGGACCTTTCTTATTTATCATCAGAATCGAGTGGTTTTTAAATTCAGGCCAGAAAAGCTGTTCTCTAAACAGCCCTGCTGTACACTGATATTTATTTATAAATGCAATACACTGAACTCAGATAATTAGGCTCCTAATTTTCAGCTTTTCAGAAATTTTTACAATTAAATCTCAAATAATATTTTTTTTTCACTATATTCAAATTTTCCTTGGGGGGAAAAAAAGACAACCAGATTTTACTCCAAGCCCAAACCTTATATAACTCTTCAGGATATGATTCATACTATAATTGCATTTTGAAAGACACACACATAGACATTGATGTTGTCTGCCAGCATATCAATTTTCTCTGAAACACATAAACTCTCACTGCCTTCCTTTGACTGAAGGAAGAAATCTGTCAGTGTTTTTAAAGTTCAATATGAAATACCTCCGTTGTGACAAGAACTGAGTGGGAAGATTTTTTCCTGTTCCCTGAAGAACTGTAAGATTTTGGAAATGTTTCATGTTGTGCATCAGGACAATCCGTCAACACTTTCCAAATTCTCCAGGGAGAGAAATTCAGATTTCTTGTCATAAGTTCTGTGCAGCCAAAAAGTTTCTTCCCTATAATCTGGTAACATTTTGTTCCCATTTGAAGCATTACATTTTTGAGATATCTAAAATATTTAAAGGAGAGATTATTGCCTTCTAAAACCCCAACGATTTTCTTATTTTGATAATGATTTTAAAAATCATTAAAAAATAAGAAATTCCTTTAAAATTTTGTCATTTACCAAGGGCAAAATCCAATTGATTTCAGGAAAGAATTCCTCAGGGTGACTATTTCTTTAAGAATCAGCAGGTTTGTGGACCCAGTTACCTGTACTATAATGTCTTAATTAAAATGGTCCATTTGAACAGGAGCCAGGGAGAATTCCTACACCTTGGCATTGTGTTACCAGGGCAGTACCCAGGGGAGCACAGGGAGCAGTGGAGGGCAGCTGGCTCTGCTGTCTGGTTACTGAAGCACTCATATGTTTCCACCCAAGGATTCTGCAAATATTAAATATTCCTCATGGAATAATTCCTCAGGAAAATCTTTCTATATGATTTTATTTTATGCAAATTTAGAGAGACAAAAATTGTCTTCATTTTGACTGTAACGATTTTGTCTTTACCTGTTACTCTTTAAGACCTCAATGTAAAAACAATTTGGGTTTTTGCTTTGCAATTACTTTAAAAGGAAGTATTTATTTTAAACAGCCATTGAATGTAGTCAGAGGTGTAAGAACCAAGGGATCTCAAACAGGAGCACTAATGAAATATGTATGTCTGGATTTGACTTTTGTAGTTGAAAACAGAAACATTTCTGTGATTTCTTGACTGCACCTGTACTACATCTTCCCATCACCCCTTCCTTCCTGTCACATATTCCTGCCCGCTCTGTCCTGCCAAGTGTCTCTGCAGTGCCCTGCACACCAGCCACAGGGAGCCTGACAGTGTCCTGCCCAGCCAGAGTTGCTGTGAAAGATTTAGAACTCAACTGGTGGGTTCCCTCAGTAGCCAGGACACACAGACAGACAGGGGGCTGCACAAACTGGTTTCCAAGGCAACCAGAAAATCCCCAAAAAATGCAATCTCGCTGGATGAAAATATTTAATTCAGTGATTTAACGACTTCCTCTAGGTTTAACTTGGTCTTAATGACAATTTTTTAAAATTTTGACTCCTTGAGTAGAACAAGCCCCTCATTTTACTTTTATCCACATTTTTAAAACTACATCACAATTAGTTCATAGGACTTGGGCAAAAACACAGGACCGGAGATGAACTTTTGATCTCTTGGCCTTCCAGATCAAAATTGATTAATTTAAATATTTTTTTATATATACATTCTATGACTTTGTTTGAGGGTTCAGACTTTGCCATTATCATGTTTTTAAGGCTGTAAAGGGATATCAAACCTACGGCCCGGAGGCACCAGGTACCACAGAGCTAAATCCAGTGGGACTGTTCTGTGTCCTTGGCTGTGCCTCCATGACAGAGCTGGAGAGCTCTTTAACTTGTGCTTTTTGAAAAAAAAAACAACAACTGGTTAATTCTGAAAGGTCAAGCTTTGCGCTTCATGTCATTTGACCAAAGGCTGGAACAAAAAATTCAGAGATGCAGCAAGAGGGGATGGTTTGCAAGCAGTGCCTGCTTAGCCAGGCTGTCTTGGGAAGAGCTGGAAGCAAACACCACACCTTGTTATGGTGCTGTGTGAACCAGCTATCACACACAATATCCTTTGTTACTTTAGCACAAACCCTAATGGGCTGAATCACTACATTGTTGTAATCTGATTTAAAATGAGAAGTAGCCATAAACATCTGCTCCATCACCACCCAGTTTGGCTTTACTGAACTCCTGGGTGTATTGCAGTGAAGGAGCCACCATCTGCTGCTGAGGTCTTGCCCTTTCCATCTTCTGTGCCTCTACTAACAACCTCCAGAAAGCAAGAAAATCCAGAGAATGACTCAGAGGTAGATCAGGACTGAGACCAGAGCTCAGTGGAAGTTGTCACACAGTAGGTCAGAACATCCAGGAGTCACTCACAGCTACCCACAAACTCCCACACAAATAAATGAGTGTACTTGGAGAAGCTCTGGCTGTGGAGCCATCCCACAAACATCTGTGCTATTTGCCACACTCCCTCCTCCAAAGGACCATGAGGACATGGGTCATATTTGGAGGAAGGTAATTGAGTCACCTGAACAAACAGGGGGATGAGAGAACACTGACTGAGAACCTGTACTATGAAATAGGAATAAAACCAACCTCAGTTCTCTATGTATCAGTATGTTTATGTCATCTGGTTTATTTTTCTACAGTGAAAGACACACTATGAGATCCATTAGCAGCTTTTTCTGGCTGCTTCCAGCTGTACTGTTAAAAATATAATGGATTTGGAGAATGTATAATATTTCCCAACCTTACCAGTTAGGCTCTGACCCAGTGCACCTCCCGGGTAGCAACACAGACCAGTCTGGGGGTTATGGAAGACCCTTCATCTTAACCAGCCAAAGATTTCCCCTGTGTTTCAGTTCAGCCTCAAACATTCATTCTGGATCCCGGTATTTTCATTTTCTATCAACTTTTGTCAATAATAGACCTCAAAAAGTAAATAGGGGCATTAAACTGTAAAAAAGAAAAACAACCCAGAGAAAATCCTTGCCAAATTGTCTTCCAGAAACACCCTGTTGCCTATGCACTGAGTTAAAAATCAAACACATGCAAGATAGAAATAGAGAGAAAGGAATGAGTCTCTTGCCTTCACTGTTTGGCTTTTCATATATTGGCTGTGTTTTGCAAAATATTATTATTCAACCCCCCCCAGCAATATTTCTCTCTCACAGAGCTCAGGGCCTTGGGATTTCAGCAGCCGGTTCTCACACAGTTGTTTCAGCCTTAAAATCTCTCTGCTAAGTAAATGTACTTAATCCAGTGACAGATTGGGCTCTTACTGTGTAGACAGAAGAAATAATCAAGTACAGGACAGAAAATCCCAGACACCCATATGATTTTACTGCCAGAGAAACCAGACGGTTTCTTAAATTACAGAGAACATGTCAACAAATAGCAATAACGTGGTGAACTATGGCCCAGCATGGCCTGATCCCTGTTCTAACACAGGGCTTGGCTTGTCCAGCTCAGCTCTAATCTTTCAGCTTTGTGGCCAGGCAGGAAGGAAATGCAAAGCTGGCACAAGCCTAGTAAAAAAATGTTTGGGGTAGCAGAGATATGTTTCATCTCTATTTCGTCTCTCACTGTGCGTTTCTTTGGTGGTTAAGTGGGATCAGTAGTGGAAGGAAGGCTTTTTCCTTTCTAGTTTTTCAGAGGCTGGTTCTTTTCTAAAACAAGGTCTGTTTGAGTGTGTCACAGCTCTCTGACCTGGGGCACTCATGGTAGCACATCCATAGCACAGGCAAGGCCAGAAGGACCATGGGGAAAAGCTGCTACAGCATCTTGGTACCAAACTCACTCTTCCTTCCCACTGTGGAAGTCCTGAAAATGGGACTCAGCTCCCTGCTAGGTACTTTTCTCTTGTTTACAGTGAAACCCAGACCACAAGGTTTATATATTTCAAATCAGAAATCCTCCCTGTGTTAGTTAGCACGAGCTCCCAAACCCTACATCTGTCTCATGTAGATGATTAAATACAGTAAAAGGAAATTCAATCTCCTTCTCAGAAGCAGGGGTCACCCCCAGAGAGGCTGCCTCTCCTCCCAGTCATGCCACAAGAGGAGAACTGAAGCTGATCTCAGCTGATCCATGATGAGTTCCAAGACTGTGAAGTCTCAGCTTTGCTAAAAGAGGTAACAAAGCTCTCCAGAGCTTAATGAAGCCAAAACTCACCCCAGTTCACTGTTTTCCAAGTTGAAGGCTATTCCATTTGTCCATGTAGAGACAGTTTCCCCCAGATAGATCTCTCCTTTGTTTCTATCCCTCTTTTCTAATGATTTTTTAATAATTTTAAATTGGTTTATTTAGCACAATTACACAGAACTACCTTTTCAGCTAAGAAATAGCAAATATTTTAATGGATTTTGTCTCCTTTGTCATGTTTTTCATTCCCTGATGAGCAGTACCTTGCTCGGTGCCTTAGGGAAAAAAATGTTGCAGACAGGTTTCTGCATCCCTCAGACACTTTCAGCCTTCTTTCTTCTCTTCCCCTCACTTTTCTCTATCCCATGTGATTTATTTTTCCTCCTCCTCTTCTCATTTTATTCTGTTTCCTTTGATTTTTTGTCTTCTTTATCTCCTTTGTCTTGAGCTGCAGGTGCCCTGCAACACCTCCAGCTGCTTTTGCTTTTCAAATCCCCACAGCTGCAGCCAAGAAACAAGCAGGAGGGATGGGAATCCTGCAGTCTTGTGCTGGGAAGCAAGAAGGAAACCAGGAGCCAGAGGTGGACAATCTGTGAGGGACAGGAGCCCCGAGAAACACACTGTGAGTGGAACTGGAAACAAAGCTAAAAATTACAACCAGAGAGACCGAGGGGGCTGAGGGTGAAAAGTTCCATTTCATTTCCCTGCCTTCTGGATTCCTCACTCCCTTAGGTCCTTTCAAATTGAGTTGAATCTTTGTGATCCTCAGACAGGCAACGTTCACACTGACTTGTTATTAAGCATCGTGCTCTCACACCTCCTGAAGATGCATCAGGCCCTCGTTCCAAAAGGAATTATTCCAAACTGACACACCAGATGGACACATGGATCTCCACAGAAGTTCATTCCAGCACCAGTCCTCTGGTTTTTTTGAGACAACCCCAGTAATGAAAATAAATGCCTGGGGCCTGACAGAAAGCAGGCGTTTGATTGCATTAACAGCCAGTTCTGCAACCAAAAGTGATAACAAATTAAATAGCCATCTGAGATGTTCAGTAATAAACCCAGGGATGCTGGCACAAACTGCCATCTCTGTCTTGCTCACAGTCTCCAAAGATCCAGTCTCCAAAGGCACTGAGCACCTTCACCCAGATCCAGCAAAGCATGTGAGTGAGTGAGGGGTTGGTATCAGCAGCAAAGCCCAAGGAACAACTCATATAATGAACACTAAGCCTGTGTTTAACTACTTTGCTACATTAAAGGCAGAAAATCCAATTGAACATTTAATATATATATGAATTTTATATATATATGAATTTGATACATAGGAACAAGCACGTCCTTAAGTAAGTGACGAGTGACTTCCAATTTGCACTGTTAGGAATAATGTCCTGCAGCAGGTACACACAGTTTGTATTACTTTACAACAGCTAATATTTAAACCTGAAGCAATAAAATTATGGCAATTCAGACAAAAGATTGGAAGTGAATTTCTAACCTGACTACTTTAGCAGCTCCCCACAAGTGATGTTTCTCCTAAAGGGTGATTTTGTCTTTCTGAGGTTCACAAGCTCCCGTGTAAATGTTTGCTCTGCACAGAAAAGTGGTTGAAGAAATATCAGTTCTGACACATAAAATCCCATTACTTGAGATCTCACAACTTACTATCCACGTGCTCAAGGTGCTTTTACCAAGGGAGGGAGCTTAGTGTGAAAATGTTTCAGCTAAAATCATGCTGCTAAATGAAGAAAAAGCAGAAATCACCAGAAAAAAGCAGAAATAAACTACCCACCCAGCCTGTGAGTAGTATTTTCTTTGTACAGGTTTCACAGCAGATTAAAGCAAGGAGCCAAGTCTTTTCAATTTAATTTTCTACTCCTGGGTGCTTTCTCCTCTTTCATTAAATTTCAGGTCCAGCAAGTTGGTGGTTCTAAGAGTTTTAGCCCACATTAAATAAAAAATATTAATAAAAAAATAAATTCAACACTAAGACTTCACGGTTGTAATGAAAAGATTAAAATTGCAATCCAAATATAACTTTCAGAACCAAGGAGGAGGTACAAGTAAGAGAATATCTTCATTTTTTTATAAACAAGTGATAATTTACGAAGATTAATTTGTGATTTAGTGGCTGGTGTTGGCAATGCTGTTGTTAAGCACCTGCTCCATCCATATGAAAACCTGTTGTCTTGTTTGATTTGCTCACTTAAATTTAAGCACATGAACAAACACAAGAGCTGCTGGCAGGAAATTTCCCAGCAAGACTGAACTTGAAGGTAATTGATCTCCAAACTTCTCCAACAAAATTCCCTGCTCTCTTTGCTTACATGGTCAAAATGAAACAAACGCTGCATCAGGAAGAAAAACACTTGTAGATGATTTTGATGATTTCAAGCACCGAAGAGGGAATTACAAGCAACTTCCAGTAGTTTCAATACTGAAAAAAAACCATTCTTTATGTTGTTATAGCATTCATTCCACTTTTAAAATCAAGGGTTGTGCAGGGTAAATGCCTTGGGAGAGCACAAGACATACCAGGGATAACAATTTTGTCCATAAGTGCCCGTGGCAGATGCTCCATTCCCCAGGAAGCCGAGGTGGGACAAGGGACCGTGCTGATGGCTCATTGCCTGAGTGCCTGTGTGTGCTCCTGCAACACACTGTGTTTATTGAGGCTGCAATTAATGGGGAGTTATTAGTCATCTCCCCGCTCTGCCCACTCCTGCCATCTGACTTTGCAGCTCATCAAGGGCCCTCTCTCTGCTCTGCCTCCAGATGAAGCCCTCGATGGCTGTTGAGGGCTGTGTTTTGCAGTGATTCCTCACAGCTGCTGCTCCTTCTCTCCTCACCAAGGAAGAACTTCTCCTCTTCACTGCGAGCAGATATTTCCATGTTTGCAAACATCCATGTGTGTTCCAGCCAAGGAGCAGCTGATCCCAGGGGACTTGTGCAGGGGAGGGCTGGCAGCTGTGTCATCGTGTCATGCAATCTTCTTTTAGGTCCTGGGATGGGCCAAAGTCCCCTTGGCTCTCTGATAAACCCACACGAAATACAGAACTGTCTTATACAGCAGAACATCTTTGGGATCCCACTGTACAAGTTAACAATGTAATGATAAAAATTATTTATAGTGTTTCCATTATAAGGACTTTCACAATATGACCCATTGTCTCTACATAACCCAGTTTGATTTTACTAACTTTCTGCACACCACATCAGCCTCTTGACTGTTACTTCTGTTACTTCCCCGTGTGCTTTATGGTATCATTAAGAAAACAAACTAGTAAGGCCCACTGACTGATGTCACCCCCTCTGCTTTGTTTCATTTCCCTAGAACTAAAAATAATGTCTGATTTCTTTGAAATGTTGAGAAGATCCCTTGAGGTACATTATGGGACATGAGTTTTCTTTGTTATAAAAAAAAGCCCCTAGTGACTGTGCACACAGACACATGACCCAGGTAATGCTCTGCTCTGCTCTTTGCCCCTCTACTCTGCTCTGGTGAGACCCCACCTGCAGTGCTGCTTCCAGCTCTGGAGTCCCCAGCACTGGAAGGACATGGAGCTGTTGGAGCGAGTCCAGAGGAGGCACCAAGATGAACAAAGGGATGGAGCAGCTCTGCTGTGGGGAAAGGCTGGGAGAAATTGGATTGTTCAGCCTGGAGAGGAGAAGGCTGTGGGGTGACCTGATTATGGCTTTCCAGTACCTGAAGGGAGCCCACAAAAAAGATGGAAAGAGACTTTGGACAAGGGCTTGGAGTGACAGGACAAAGGAGGATGGCTTCAAACTGACAAAGAGTAGGTTTAAATTGGATATTGGGAAGAAATCCTTCCCTGTGAGGGTGGTGAGGCCCTGGCACAGGTTGCCCAGAGAAGCTGTGGCTGCCCCATCCCTGGAAGTGTCCAAGGCCAGGTTGGATAGGACTTGGAGCAACCTGGGCTAGTGGAAGGTGTCCCTGCCCATGGCAGGGGGTGGACTGAGATGAGCTTTAAGGTCCCTTCCAACCCAAACCATTCTGTGATTCTGTGAATACTGGTCCTGCAACTTCTCATGATCTCAGCACAACTTAATTTTTTTTCTACGCTGTGCATTTAATTTTTTTAATAGATGGCCACCAGTTCCAGATGTCTCTAAAAATTAGAGCATCTGAGTAATCCAGTACTCCCAAGTACCAGTTCTGTGCAAGTAGAACAGATGGCCAGTCCCACAGCCTTGGACGTACATTCTCCTGACGTGTGAGATGGAAACTGCAGTGCAGGAAAAAAAGAAGGTATTGGGCTTTTTATTGGTTTTATCAGGTGACTGACATTTTGCTGGAAGCCAGGCTATTTCTGGCTGCCAGGTGTGCTGCTGCTCACACCAAAATTGGAGATGAAGTTGTGGAAAGACATGAAAACTGTCATGATGCAGCAGACAAACAGAGGATGAAAGTCACTGGTCCAGACAGATTGTGACAGAATCCCATATTTCTAATTTAATATTGAAGGACATGTCTATCATCACTGGCAATGAGTGGACACACTCTGCTCCATAACAAAATAACCAATTATTATACCAATTCTCTAAAAAGCAGTGGGATTATACAAGTAGAAATGAATGATAGCAAATATACAAAGAGCTATTATGGTCTTCTTGCATCTCAATGTATAGGTAAAAAGCCATAGATAGATATTCATATAAAGAAATAAAACCTAGCCAGGCAAAGAGTTGTCAAGATTTCAGTACCTTGGCTCCTCTCATTAAATACAGGCCTAGAGCCAAATTTTCTCCTAACTTTCATATGTTTGAAATAAAAATGACAGAAAAATAAATTCAGCCCTGCCTTAGTTTTGTGATTTAGCAGCTCTGACCCGTAGCAGGTTTTTCACAAAACCTTTCAACATCTCCGCAGAAAGAAAACCTAAAATTGTGGCTGTGCTGGTCTATTCCATGGCTGTTTAGAAATGTCTCTATTTCCAAGAGAGTTCTAAATTCTCTGATATATTACTCAAAGCACACACATCTGGATAATTTACATATCCTAAACATTCCAATCTGGTATGTCAGTCCAATTTCCTTAAATAATATAACAGAAGCAAAACGTGTGTTAATTCACCTTGGTGCAGAGTGACACCTACACAAGTTCTTTGCACAAACTCTGGTTCCTAATTTCTGAAGTCTTCTGCTGGTTAACTAATATTCACTCTAAAAACTGTATACTTTAAATGGAAAGCTTTAGACATTAAGTTCCTCTGCTATAATTCTGGACAGGAGGACTTCCTACAGTACTGCACTAAAGTTGTGTTAACACATGAATGAATGAATGTTGCTTTATGTTGTCTCCCACACATGATATTTGGCAGCAATGTGCAGGTTCATTTCCCTGAGGTTGGGAAAGTGAGAGGTAAGAGCACCCCTGAGAGTGCTTCACGTTACAGTCACAACACACGTTCTCAATAGGATCAGGGTCACTTAATTTTACAAAGATCATTTACAATCCAGGCACTTTTCCTGTGTTCAGAAACCATTCCCTCTCTTGCAGACCACAAGAACACATTAAGCAAGGCAGCCCCTGCTTTGCAGCCTCAGCAGATTTCTGGGTTGCCTGAACTGTTGTAAACATTGTGCAAATTCCTTGAGGGTCTGATCCTTTCCTCAGCTGGTACCAGAATTTCCATTATTCCTGACAGTGCAGGATAAAGCTCTAATTTTTTGTTTGAGGGCTCCCAGTCTGACTGCTATGGAGGGGCTGCACAACACCACGGGTTCCCATCTTTGCCATCCAAACCATTTTGGTACCTGTAGCCCAGGGGCGTAAAGAATATTATAGAGTGTCTCTTGAAACAAGCAGAGAGCAATAAAGGTGATGGGAGAGCTGGAAAACATTACTTACAAGGAAAGGATGAAACTGGGCGTGTTTAGTCCAGGCACCAGAAGAAGTTATAAAGCCCTAAACTACACGGGATGATTTTCCCGACTGCTCTGCTCTTTGCAGTTCTCCACATCCACTGGGCAAGCCTTGAAGGGCAGGAGGGAGTTTGAAAAGTGGAAGAATGCAGCAACTGCTTGTTACTCTCTTCCTAAAGAGAGTTCAGCACTGGCAGCCCAGGAATGGATCAAATTGTGGTCAGGGGACCTTCTCAACAATCCATTATGACAAGAGAGGGAATGAACATCAAGGGGATCAACTTAGACAAGTACCTGTCAGAAATGGGACAAAAGTAGTTTAATCTTGCTTTGGGATCAGGTGTATGTGGCCTCTAGAAATTATTTCCATCCCTATTTTTTATTACTCTGTCTCAAGTACAGCTGGAAGATTTCTGCAGTCCCTCTGGGCACAGGTGACTCTGTGACTTCTCAAAGGCAACAGTATTTCTCCCAAGGAGAGTCTCACCCAGCAACAGGGTTGTGTTAACTCTTCCCATGTTCCTCAAGGAAACAATTAATGTGAAGTGCAGCTTTAAGTACCTCCTCCCTTGATTTCTTAACAAAAATGGTTGTGATAAACTGTCAGGTACGCAGAGGTCTGTGGGACAGTCTAAAAGCAAAATGCTTTACAATTAAACTTATCTCCTACTTACTCGAACCCAAAAATAATTTTCAGTCCCACTGATGTTTATAAACCCCAACAGTCCACTGTCCTCCATCCTAAAGAAAACAACCATAACACATGCACGTGTTTCCCAGCATGTGTGTTTTTGTCAGTGTGTAACTTATGATCTGGGCACTTGCCAGACTGCTGGCATTTCAAAATTTATCCCATTCCCCCTGTTCTGTCCCTCT
Organism: Chiroxiphia lanceolata; assembly: GCF_009829145.1. NCBI lineage: Eukaryota > Metazoa > Chordata > Aves > Passeriformes > Pipridae > Chiroxiphia > Chiroxiphia lanceolata. The sequence continues at coordinate 6,063,995 of NC_045649.1, read as the reverse complement.
GAGGTACCCACATTAGGCTGAAATGATAATCTCTTATGGTATTTATTTTAGAAAGACATCCAAAGAAGGAGAAGAAAAAAGAAACTATAATTTTTTTTAATTTGGAACTCATCTCTGGAGCAGAAAAGTACTTCTGATCTACCTACTGGTTTTTTTTCTCTTTTACTATTTCATTACTTAATCTTGATACAATATATGAATAGACACAACAAAATCCAATGGGAGATTTAGAGCAGTGAGAAAACTAATCACTGAGCAAACTCTCAGTGAGGGGAGGGAATTCTTTGGGTGGTCACAAGCTGTTGACACAAGACCAGTGGGATCAGGTTTGTGACCTTGTTACACAGATCAGAACAGATGCTATAAACCTCCTGGGTTATAAAACACTTTCTGGTGTTTATGTACACACTGAGGGATAGAGAAGGTGTGTCACAATTGTGTTAACAGAACAAGGTGGAGTTTCTCAGCTGGTCTTTCAGAACAGAGAGTTAATAAAGACAGCAAAATGGATGCTTGGAGTATTCCCGAAGCTGGGAGACACTCTGTGCTCTAAGCACCTAAATTCTAGCATGCTATAAGAATACCATGTGCTGAGAGGAGAAATGCTGGCTAAATCCTTCATCCAAAACACACAGCAAGTGTTGCCTGTGGATACACTGAACTGCAAAGGAGTTCCTGGGCACCCTTCTTATTCCTCCTCATAGGAATAAATGCTCTGCTATTTAACTGTGACAGGGAACTGTCAGAGGAACGTGTCAGACAAGGGAAAGGTAAGGAGGAGGTTTTTTTTCTCCTTAATGAGCTCTCTGTTGTCAGTGTCAGATGTACAGGAAACCAAGCTGGAGGTCATCTCCACACACAATATGGGTCACCAGGAGTCAGCAAGTAACCCGAGGACAGCTCCCTGTCCTGAAAACAGGCTGCAACTGGGCAGCTTTAGTGCTTAACTGCACTCACTGGATGCCTTGTTCCCTACTTACATAGCTAGAGTTTGCTTGTACACGTGCTTTTCTTTTTTCCTTTACAGGTATCTTATTAAGCAGACAATAGTGGTCAAAAATATGAACCCTTCCCCCAATTTCAAGCAAAAATTAGGACTAAGGAATCAAACATCCTTAAGTTATTACACAGGCTGAGTATTACAGCTATCACATATGTGTACTGCAGTGCTGCTCAGAACTCTGGATTCAGAGCAGAAAATGGGTTTTATTGTGACACCTACTGTAAAGGGGAGATGAGAGTGGTGCCAGTTTGCTGAATTTGCCAGAGAGAATAATTTAATTAATTCATTTCTGCTCACTATCCTCCCAAGGAACAAGAGGCAGGACTAGAGGAAATGGCCTTAAGTTGAGCCAGGGGAGGTTTAGATTTGATATTAGGAAAAACTTCTTCACAAAAGGGGTTGTCTAGCATTGGAAGAGGCTACCCAGGGCAGTGGTGGAGTCAAAATCCCTGGAATAGTTCAAAAAACATGGATATGGCACCTGAGGACATGGTTTCATAGTGAACAAGGTGTTGGTGCTGGGTTAGTGGTTGGACTTGATCTTGGAGGTCTTTTCCAACCTTAACAATTCCATGATTCTATGATTCTACTGTCCCTGAGCAGCATCAGAGATCTCTGAGCACTACAAATCAAAATAAATGCACCAATAAAGTTTGTTTCTTCTTTGAACACCTGGAAAACCCCACTTAAAAGGCTGACAGCTTGACTATTATCCCCCCTTGGAACACCAGCCTGTCCCTGAAGTGTCTCATTATTGTAGTTCTTCTTGGATTAAATCACAGCTTTAGGTAAGCAGAGATTTTTTTAGTGGTCTACATAGCAATTAACTTGCTTCTCGCCTTTAAAATGATAATATGCCAGATGACCTTTTTAAAAATTTATTATTAAATAAAGAAGTTACTGAATTTATTGGAAATTTAAAACATGTGACCAGTTTCTCCTGAGTCTTAAAGAGAGACAGCAACGAAAGCTACGTAATATAACCCACTGAGAATCCTTCGAAATTTCTCAAAATGTTTTTTGTTCTGTTCAGTGCTGGATAATTCAGGGTCCTGGAGGTGCTGGCTCACACCTCCTGTGACCACAAGGTGCTCAGAGCATCCTCACAGAGATCTCTGACAAGGATGGAGCAAGAGGAGCACACCAAAAAGCCTCTCTTTAACTTATTAAAGCCCTTGGCTGCTGCTGACTGTGGAGGGACTGAATGATCTCCTACACACTTTGAGCACAGGTGAAAAAGAACAAGAACACAAGTTCAAAGTGAGGCTTTGCCTGGCCAAAAAACCCACCCAAGAAGCACCACAAAACCACCTCCACTTTCCCAGTGGGCTCGAAGTCAGTAACAGGTTCCCATTGTTGTTACTGGGTGTACTATTTACAAAATAAAAACCACATATACACATTCACAAATGTGACACAGACTTTGTCACATAATCTTAGACACTAAGACTTGCATGACCAAAACTGCTTGCAGTTAAACAAACATCACCTAATAGTATAATCTCTAAAATGTGACTATTTTGCTAAGCAAGTCAGTAGCTGCTGGGCTCAGGCTCATGACAGTCTGAGAGATGGGCAGAAGTACGTGTTCCTTTTCTTTCTTTTCAGACACAAATATAATCCTGAAGATATTGAAATATTCATGATACTAAATATTTAAATCCTTCTACCCTGCCTGCCTGGATACTTCTACATTCACCTTCCCCCCAAAAAAAAGAAAGAAAAAAAGAGAGTTCTAACAAACTGAGAACAGAAATAGAGGGAAACAGATAAAACTATATGTTCACAAACATAAGTGAGTGTTTGAGAAATAACAGCTTTAGTTGAATGTTGAAAATAAATTCCCAGTGAAACAAAGATGAGTAGATTACAAAGGTGCAACAATAAGAAATTCCCTTTCTCACCATACAGTGGCACACAGAGAACTAAGGGTCAGGCTCTGCTCAGTTTGAAGACCTCAAGGGTCAGATGTAAAATTTATATCCAGATTTGATTCTAGGGCTCTTCAACCTTCAGGGTCATACAGTCAGATGCTGGGGCCTGTTGTGCTTTTTATTAACAACACTTTTCTTTCTTGGTACATCCCAATGTGGGGATGGAAGGCATTAGTTAAACTCAGGGATGGGTAATGGGTCAAACCCAGCTGGGTTTGACTACAGGGCAGACTTATGGGAAGCAGAAAGGTACAGATCTTCAGGAAGGTGGTTTTCCCTTTTTGTTTTAAACAACTTATTCACAGAAACTAGGGAGGGGAAGGAAAGGGGAGAGACAAAGCTTTAAAAACTGTTACTGCTGGAGAACCCAGATGTAGAAAACTCTCCCTGATGGGCATTTCCAGGCCAGGGACTGGCCATCCCCATGTCTCAAGAGCAGCTTCAAACCAGAATTCCAATAACTTGCAGGGTTTCAGGTGAGGGAGGACCTGCTTATGAAGGGAACTGCCCCTCTCTCAACAAAGAAGGATGTTCTCAAGTCTTTCTGGGCTGACCTAGGAGCACATTATGAAATACATTTTAAGAACCACTAGATTGAATCCAAAATGACCTCTTCACTTTAAATAGTTATTTACTGAGACACCCAGGTCTCCTCTCACACTGGAGTTTTCTTGTCAGCCTTTATGTTTCCCAGAAATACGTGAGCCAGAATTATCCACAAATCCACAAAAAAATGTTGACATCGGTATGCTGAATATGGAAAACACATGAGCAAACATCTTCCAGATATGTTATTAAAACTAAAGTAATTAAGTTTATCCAACGCTACAAACATAAAGACTCAAAAAAACCCCAAACAAATAAAAGGCTTGTTGAACCTTGGCAATTTTACTCTTAAATGTAAAATTTAAATTTAAAACAAATGGAGCATTTCTTTCATTTCCAGCCATGTGAGTGATGCTGAATTTATATGTAGGTCACATTTAAGGTACTTTGCTTCAATACTAGGCCTTTAAATACAAGTTTTTGTTCCTTATTTCTTTCTTGCATTCTCTTTTCTACAATTTTGGGGTATATGAGGTACTTTAATCCTTTGGCTCTTCAAGGTTTTATTCACCTTGATACAACTACAACCACAGCACCAGGTCACTACTACAATACCAAAAATTTACACGGTTACTCATTATGCTGTGATCAGCAACAAGAATTCAGAGCTTGTAGGGAAAAATTAATCAAGAGCAAACCAATTTCCAGAATGACTCCCAAATAGGGTTCTTAGAATCTGAAATCACTGGGAGCAAATTGCCCCAAGTTCTGAAATTCCTGAGATAATTTTGTTTTTCAGGATTTTACATGGACATGATATATGGAGAGTAAAAGGGGGGGAGAAGCCCTGTTACACAACCCCTTTTCCTCACGTTTCCCTTGACAAAATGCTTAATATGAGCACAATCTGCCAGTGTCACCCACATGACAGAGCTCTGCATCTGTGTGGCCATATGAGGGCTTAATCTGCCTGTTTCATAAGATAATTACTGAAAGAGGCACCAATATGAGCCATAATCACAGTGGCTGGGGCTTTGCTAACACCTCTAAACTGGTCAAGTTCACACACCAGTTTGCACAGAACTTTGAACTCTTCATTGAACATGGAAGTTGGAAGGACAGGATTAGGACTGAGCTTGAAATTTGCTGCTTGTGAGCTCTGAGTCCACAGCCATTACAACCCTTTGGGATGTTTGTCTCAGACAAACTGCTGTAAATAATCCATCAGCCAGTTAAAGAGCTTCCCCCTGATTTCTCTGGTTAATAGAAGAGCATAAATTCTCTCAAAATAATTGCATCAAAATAGAAAATAATGTGGGGCGTGTTAAATCTCTTTCGAGGAAATTCTAACACTGAAATGTTCTACAGAAAATGGTTCCTTGAAGTTTGCAAATCAGTCCTGCAGAAATGTTAAAGAGAAAAGTCCCCATTCCTGCCTAGTGAAAGTGCAAACATTTCTTAAAGGAACCAGAGCAGTGATTTTGCCCCCTGCATTTCTCAAAATCAGGTGTGATGGATTATTCATCATTTGTGACACACCTATATCCTATAGTAGGTGTGCATATATATATATATATTTATTTACACACACAAATATGTTTAATACAAGTAATAGGAATTAAGAAAATGAAGTTATATAGTAGAGGTAAACAAAAATTCATATAAGACGTGCCTGAAAGGGATCTATACAAAAATGGTAGCGAGGAAATGTTCTTTATATATCATCTCCTGCATTTGCTCTGCATATGATATAAATATGAGTTTTTGTCAAATTCTTCACTCAGTTAAAAATTGATCTTTGCCAGTGTGGGAAAAATACTTTAACTCCTCATGAAATGCTTATTTCCACATGTCCCTTGGCTGTATTTTGTGCCAGCTATTGAGCTGCTCTCCTGCAGAGCGAGCGGCCGTGATCCGACACCCGGTGATGCCCCGATGGGGTGAAGGAAGCCCCATCCTCGGGTTTCAGTGTTGTCAGGGGGCACAAAGACAGGCAGGAGGGATGTGAGGGTGAGGCAAAGAGCAGGATCATCTGCTGGGCAAACAACACCAGCCAGGTGATTCCAAACCAAACACGACACCGCTGAAGACAGGGGCTCTTTGATGACAGACTCCTAAACCTCCTCTCCTGGGATGTCTCTTTCCATGACTCAGTCGTTGGTTTTAATGATGGTCTCTCGCTGCTTGTGATCCAAGAGAAGGCCTTAATCAAACCACTGTTGCCTGATTAAACCCCTCATAAGATATCTGACAGCAGCAGAACTGTGTATGAAAGGGAGGGTAAACAGCCTTTGGGAAGAGAGGTGTTTTTCTTCATTAAATGTCAGACGAGAAAAGTTCCAAAAACTGAGCAAAACCAATACTTGCCAGTGGAGAAAACTCTCCCTGTCACTCCAGCTCTGCTGATTCCAAACAGAAATGGCAAATGCACAGAATAAGATGTTTTAACAAGGGTTTGAGGGAACCTCACCTTTCTGGCCCCTTCTCCAGCAGTTTGCCAAAGGAAGGAGGGCTCTCTCCTGCCAGAGGAGATCCCATCCAAGGCATAACCCGGGGGGGATAACTGCTGTGGCTCAGTGGCTGAGTGCTTCCCAAATGCTTTGGAAACCTTCCCACTTGGTTCTTGTGGGATAACTCACTGGATTAGGTCATTTTAGGAGCCCAGTTTTCCTCCTCTGAAAGAGTGGGGCATCTGTCATGGATCAAAATGACCCAGAATCAACCTTAATAACAGATAATAAGAAACAACTTAAAACCAACAAGATTAGCAGCAGTGGAGCCAGACTGAAAATGATGAAGTGATGAAAAATATTAAGATTGACAGAACTATCCTCTTTCATTCATAAATGTGATGATTCCATTTGTGTTGTAATAACATTATTTTGCACAAGCGAATGGTTTAAAAAAAGGACACTGAATAGACACTTAAATCAAGATGTGTCAATGCAATAAAAGCATTTCAAAATCCCTGGCCTGATTTTCTACTCACTCAAATCTCTCTTTGCTTGTGTAATCCCATGCAATGTAATAGCTTTGTTCTTTAGGGGATAAAATCAGATGCAGAAAAGAAATTGCAACTGGAAATGATTCCAAAAAGTCACAAAATAACTTACTCCCCTGTGCAATGTGTCAAAGTGGGAGAAATCACGTGTCTATATTTTTGTCTGGGTAAGAAGACAAATGAATAGACAAAAATTAAGTTAATCAGTATTAAACAACACCACCTGAAATGCTCCTAGATAGATGTGATAGATGTGATCAAGAAATTAATATCTAAAAAACAGAAATATCCAAACAAAAACTCTTTGAAGGCTGAGTATTTTTGAATATGTGTCGCCATTTTACCTCCAGTGTGGACCAGACATTCCAGACTCTGCAACTTCAAATACACAAGAGGACTTATTCCTTACTCATTCAGGTTGTAAAACATTAGTGTCCCTTAAAAAACTAAATTCTAAATGCCAGGATATCAAAAGCACTGCAAGTTCATTCACAGGTTAAACACAGAAGGATTAAAATTAGGCTTCCTTTAACCCACCCAACAGGACAAATGAACAGCATAGCACAGAGCTGCCTTAAAAAGATGAAACTATGGGAATAGTCTCATGTATTCTCCAAGTGAATTTATCCACAAATTAATTTGGCTTTTTTCCCCCCTCTTGTCTTTAGCTGAAACGAATGCTATGAAGAATAGTGATAAAATCACTTTCCTGTCAATTATGTATTAAACTGTGAGGCAACTAACTGAGATTATTTTTTCTGCATCAAAATGATCAAAAAATATAAAAAGAAAATGTTAATAATAATAAGCCAACTGGCATATTTTGAGGCCCTCTCATGAATACAGCATCTTAAATGGGTTAGTCATGAGACTGTGTTTTTGAAGAATCTACATTCACACCAAGAGATGATATAACTCTTAGTAAAAGCAAAAAGATGAAAGGTTCTATTTTTGTTTGTAAGCCAGCCTAAACAAACTGAACTGTAGTGAAGTATATCTGGAGAAAAGAAGGAAAACATTTGCTGATGTTGTGACACAGTCACCACATCCTCGTCCTGTGAGGGGCACAGTGAAGGACAACCTTGGGCTCAGGAGCATGCAGGGCAGTGGGGTGGGTGAGATGGTCACAAGGACTTTACTGTGCCACAGCACTGAAAGGGCCATTAGGAGCTCAGCATTCTGTGTGCTTGGGATCAGTAATTAAAAACCAGGTTTTTAAAATTAGAGTTTAATAGAAATACCAGGATATGAGAGTGTTTGTGTGACCAGATTGCATCTCCAGCCAGAAGAGTTTACCCCTTATAAAAAAATTCACTCCAGGTTCCATATACTGGCACATAAAATAAAATCACTTATTGAACAAACAGTAAGTGTTGCAGGTAATTTTTATTAGAGCTGTAAATGTAATGAAATTAAAATCTTTTTAAAACGAGGTATTTTGAATATTTTATAAAGTCGTGTAGCTTCTGACTATAAATCAGCAGTCTGCTCCTACTCTAAAGACACCCCAGGAGAGAAACGTGGTGGGAATCTAGCAGGACAAAGCTTCAGAAAAGCAAAGAATTACCAGTGGAATTTCTTATGAAAGGATGAAGTTCAAACACATCACCATTAGCCAGCTAAATCCATTGTAAATAGCTTCTGGAAGGAGCTGCAATTTAAAGGACTCATTATTTAAGGTGGGTTAATATCAGCCAAAGACTTTTACTGCCTGAAGCGAATTCAAAGTGAAGATATGACTGATAGTAACACTTGTTCTTACAGACTTCTCTGCACACCACCTACAGCTCAGCATTACTTCACCAGAGTCTGAAACCATTTGCTTTGGCCTTGGCCTGGAAACAGATGGTCCTTCCTTTTCTCTAACAACTGCTGACAGATTTGGCTTGTCATGTCCATATGAACATTTTATACTCACAGTTACAGGACAGAATCCAGCAGGATCGAAACGAACAGAACAATCCTGGGATGGAGGCAAACAGGATTTGGCCCTTTAATTATATGTATCAGGCACTTGGCCAATTAGTGACAATTATGGGAATTCACTTGAGAGTCTCTCGGTGAAACCGAAGACCCAATTTTGCCTTAAAAACGGGAAATATTTTCATATAATACAAACCCACAGAGCTGACTTAGTCTGTTGCATGTACTTCAAGGGTGAGCTTTCTGAAACAACAACCATCTGTTTGTCCTGTGTTTGTACTAAACAAGAGGGTGTTCAAGTCTATTCCTTGGACTCTTCAGCTCTGCTGCAACACCACTAATGACCAAGTAATAGAAAAAACAATCTTGTCTCAGACATCAGGGAGTCAGCATTGATTTCTAGAGAATATTCATGTAAGAAAATATTGGGTTTTGCTGGAAATCATGGAGCCATAACACAGCAAAAACATCATGGAAAGTCCATGGCAAGGGAGATGTATTACAGAGGTGGTTGTATCCCAATTCCCTGAAACACTTAGTCTGAGCTGGAATATAAATTATGAGCTAATATCACTTCACATGAAAACAATAATGCTTCTGTAATAGCATAATAATTAAGAGCACTACCAGAATGTGAATCTGGAATGTACTAGTCCTTCCAAAGCCCTGCAGCCAGCAAAAATATGTTGGAGTACAAAGCTTCATAAAGCTGTGCCTTAAAATTAAGATCTCATCCTAAAACCACGAAAACATTATGCCACTTCTTATTTTTCTAATCAGCTTTAGTTCTTTCCTTCTTCTTTCATCAGTAATGAAGAACTTATAGTCCAAGCTATGCCCTCCATGCCCTTGGGTCCCTCTCAACTCTCGTTCGTCACTGAACTCTGCCTGAACTTTGTGATCAATTCTGTTGACAAGGCAGAAATGGGAAGAGGATTTAGCTGCTTTTCTGCTGGCAGGATTGCTTCCCCAAAGCTGGAGGAGAGCAGCATCCTCAGTACCTGCCTCTTAGTTCAAGTAGGGAGTTGGAAGTGCTGAGTAAAGCAGCAAAGTACAATTTTTTCCTTAGTCATTGTTCAGAGTAGACTCTGTGTTCAAGTGATGCCCTCTGATAATCTTGTGTTTAGATCACATCACCTCAAGTGCTCTCTCTGGTTTTATCTACTGATGCACTTACAGGTGAGAGAAGTAGGCATCTGCATTGATTTTACAATGTTTTGCAGAAAAAGAGGAGAGTGCCAGTAGTAATACACTGCACTGTCACCTAATGAATGAAAAGATGCACTGTATTGCCTGGTTCCACCCCCATGGGCTGATACATTGAGGTGACTCCTGAGAAGGAAACAGGCTGGTCAGAGTTCCTCTGGAAAGGCCAGTTACTACAGAAATAGTACAAAATGGCAGCATGAACAAACCCCAGCAGCAACCAGAGTGTGGAGGGTTGTGGAAAGTCATTCAATGTGTGATTAACAGCCAGGGTTTCTTGAAGGACTCCACCAAGAACGATATCAGGGAAAGCTCACTGATACTTCTGCTGCCTGTGTGACTTGAGGAGCTTATGACAATTTGGGTCATTTAATTCTAATCAAAATCTTTTCCTATTTTTAATCCCTTCAGCAGATTAAATATTGCTAGAAGAAAAATCAACACCCACACAGAAAGCCTGGGCTCGGCCGTTGAGTGTAGTTGTCTCCTGGAGGTCATTAAGGTTGAAAGACAGGCCCTCTTGGCCAGTTCTGTACCCAGTAGGGAAGGACAAGCAACAGGAGAAAATCAGCCTTTTGGAGATCTCTGTCACCCTCTAAGTAGTTTCTTGTTCTCTGCTATCGAAATAAATAATAAATGAATAAAATTCAGATTAGTCTCCTTCGTTCAGTGAGATGGAGCTGCGCCAAGTGCTGCCATTTACTGAAGTCCTTCTACATCACTGTTAAAAAGGAAAGTTCTAAACAGTGACATCTTGGAGGCAGAATTTGTTCTGGGCACAGACTGTGATCAAAATGTATGCACTAATGTAAAATTACCAGGGACTTGGGGTTTCTGCAGCCCATGTCTAAGGCAATGAACTATTGCTGTGGTTTAAAGCACTTCAACTAACTAGGATGATAATTTCTGCTTACCTCGAGCAAAGGGGTGCATGGAGACATGTTTATTGTGTTTTATTCCATGTGAAATGGTTAAAATGAACTACAGAAGTTCTAACTTCAACACATGAAGAAATATTACAGCCACAATGAGCCTTCCAATTCACTTTTCTCCTTTGCTTGCTGCCATACATTTATATGTAACGCAGCTGCCTGGATATTTCCCAAATGAGCAATAAGAGACCAAGTGGTAATTAAGTTATTTCACTCAAGCATCAGGTGTATTTGGAGCCATGGTAATATCTCAGCATCTCCTGTACCTTTCACATCCTGTTGTTTACCAAAGGAGCAATGAAAAGGAGCACGAGAATGAGGTGTAGATGGATATGAATTATTGAAAGGGACTAGGAAGAAAGAGCTGCAGAAACAGGAGTATCTGTCATTTAAGCTCTGGCTAAGAGGTTTTAAAGCACAAATGAGAGCAGTGAATGTGATAATGCTCTGAGTGGTGTTTGTGCTGCTTAATAGAGAGTAGGGGGTGTTACTTTTACAGTTTGCAGCAGTGTATCTTGCCCTGCCTTGAGCCAAGGGTAAAAACCCTTCTCTCAAACACCATCCACTCCTGCTTACACCAAGGGCTCACACTCATTCAGACCAGGCACTGGTTGCTAACACCTGGTAGGACAAAACTGCTGGAAAAGCTCCTGTTCCTTCAAGAGCCTATGTGACATTTTATTTAAGATATTTTTTATTGTCTAGTCCAGGCGTTCAGCCTGAAATTTTACGTCTTTCCTAAATCATTCAAAGCAGTATATCCCTTCTCTTCATGGTAACACCCACTTGACAGCTGAGGGTGGTGGTCATGTCACTGATCATCTTTTAAGTTCTTTTGCCTTTTCTTCATAGGACAAAACTTTCATGTCTATAAATTACTATGTCAACTCTACTCTTCTCCAATTCTACAAATCCTTTTCAAACAGTGAAATCCAAAGCCACAGGAACTGAAAATGTAACACTACTCCCATTTAATCCATGATCCATTGCATCTCCTCTTTAAAAATCTCCACAGGCATCTTTTGGTTAGATTGGTGGATGGACTACACGAATGGAGTAATTTTACATTTTCCTTTCTTCTACTCCATCATATTATAAAACCAAACAGCATTTCTGCTTTCCAGACTCTTGCTTTTCATTTCACTCATCTCTCTTCCTATTTTATGGCTGGTTTGTTCTAGATTAATCCCCCATAGTGGACACAGAGTCATTTCCTCAGGTTTAGCCTGATTTTATGGATGACTACCATTTCCTCTAATCTCTTCAGCTCCTCTCTGTCTCTCTATCTATCCTGCCAGACATTTCCCTTGATTTTATCTTTAATTATTGCATCTTTGTAGTGTTTGCAACAAAGGCTGGGTTGTAAACATGACTCACAGATCCATTCCTTGCCCACCCCCCCCAGTCACACCTTTGCTGACTCAGGATGCTGATAATATTCAGATTATAGTGAACGGAACACTTGCTGATTATTTTTCCCCTCTGGCCTTTTAGCAGTCACAGCCATAAGTCCTCCTGAGTTTGTAGGATAGGAGGATGCAGGGAGCAGGTGGAGAGCAGAGTGACCAGCTTGCAGGAGGTAATGGCCCAGAATGTCAGCTTTGGGCAGGGAAGCTCCTGAGCAGCACTTGTCTCTCCCTAATCCTTGTGCCATTGCATGCCAAGCCAGCTCTCTAGAAAGCCTTCGAGCAACCCAAAAGTTCCTCTACATGAAGGGCTGGTGAAGCAGCCAGAGATCAGGGAAAAGTGGAAAACACTTCCCTGTTGACAGCAGGACAGGAACTTGAGCAACCCTTTAGCAGCACCGAAGCTTTTCACCGCTGAAGCCTGACAGCCCTGAACCTGGGAGGGGTCTGTCCCTGGGGGCTGATGGGACTTCCCAAATAAACAGGGAAACAGGTTGTAGGGAGGAAAGAGCAAACCAAGGGCTTGCTTTTGAGAGCAACTCTGCAGCTCTTAATTCACTTTTTGAAATATGAACCTGCAAAGAGCAGGTGCTGTCAGAGGGATTGAAAGATGGGTCTGGTGAAGAGGTGGAGGGAAGAACTTGGCTTCTCACCTGATGATGGACTTTTAAAGAATGTTCAGTGTCAGCCTGATAAAGTCACCCCCAAAGCAGACAGTGCAACTCTCAGAACACACACAAGGAGTAAAAGTTCTTCCCTTCCCTCTCAAAGGGAAAAGTAGAACAGTTCTTCAGAGGTCAGTGGGTGGGGATCTTTTCACAGGTTTGCAGAGACTACAACACAAGGACAGGGCCTCTACTAATTCCTTAACTAAAATAATCAAATCATAATATCTTTGTATTTTAGTCTGAACAAGGCTAATATTTCACGGATTAAAACAGATACAGATCTCAAGGAGAAACCAGCTAAGTTATTAAGAAGAGCTCAAGGGTACTTTTTAAGAAGTGGGTGGTACAGCAGCACAACGTCTTTTATACATATTGCTTTTAACACAAGGTCACAAGGCTTGGAAAGAAATCTAACTGGAATGATTTTTTTCCTTTATATTTTATGCATCATAAATGGAGAACTGGATTTGTAGGGGTAATTTGTTTGAACAGTATGGTATTAAGAAAAACAAGATGAAGAAATCAATCTCACCCGTAACAAACAAAACAAAATTCTCAGACCTTCCTTCACTAGTTTTAAATGATTTGAGAAATAAATCATAACAGGAAAAGGGAAAAAAAAAACCCCAACAACATTCAGCATTCAAACCCACCTCACCTGTTTAGCAATTCATGTTTTAATCTGGGAGTTCGTCACAGCAGCTAATGGAATTTTAACACTGTTTCTCTTTCTATTTGAAAACTGAAAACACTTCTGTATTTTATTCTTCAGCTACACAACTTTAAATAATCAGTCTTTCTAATGACTCACCCACCTGATAAAAAACTGTCTTTTCCAGCACAGTTAGTTGAGGATCAACTTTTCAATACCCTCCTGTCCTTCTCCCCAGATGGGAGCTCGTTGTCACACCCCAGTATTACAAGCACTGTTCCTACAAGACCACTGTAGTTATATTTATTTGATTTATGACTAAGAAACAGAGGCATAGAGATACTAAATGATATGTCTGGGATGACAAAGAATTTTTGTCTGTGTGTGCAGGTGAACACCCACAACCCCGTGAGCTGGAAAAACAGTACTTACAGACTTACATGTCCTCAGCACATAATGACAGTGTACTTGAAACATCTGCTTGAATGTTTCTTCAACTTTTCTTCCTAGAAAATTAGCAACACCTTCTTCTGCACGTTTCCCTCTTCAAATTCTGAAGTGAGTGTTATTTTTTCCTAACTAGTGGTGGCACAGATACAATCTCTCTGTTACCTGTCCCTGTGCAGATACTCCTCAGAGCTTCTCTCTGAAGCACAGTTTTCTCTTAATCATGTCTGCTGTTACTGACATAGAAATGCATGAAAAAGGTAAAACCCCCACCAATCTTGGCACTCAATCAGTCAAATATCCCTTTATAAGGAATAGTAGAAGTTATTATCTGTATGGCTGTATCCTGTACTATATACTGGATATTTGTGGTATTCCAATGATCCTGAGATGGATCACTGAAATGACTGTTTTAATATCAGTCATGAAAGTGGTGTGATTCATAAATGCTTTGCAATTGAAATAAAAAGCACTTGGCAAAAAAAGCATTTATATAGTTTCCAATTTGTATCTCACCGAAAGATTTGCACTGTCAAGATGTTTTCAGCTCTGATAAAAACATCAAAATGCACAGTCCAAATGTGCCTGCAGGGTATGAGAGAAAATGGAGGTTTGTACTCTTGAAGAGAACTTCATTTATCAGCAAGAGCCTGACTATCACCAGGGCCTCTCTTTAAAGTCCTTTGGTTGCTAAATTCTCAGTGAGGTCAAAGATGCCAACCCAACTTATTTCCTCATGTCCACACAACTAAACAGATGTGTCCTCTAGCTTGGAGTCCAGGAAGGGAAGGTTGTCTCTGTTTCCCATAAAAATGTTGTCACCTCCTAATGCTCAGAGGTGGTAGAAAAACTTCTTCCTCAAATGCTCAACTTGTGTGTGTGGGGCTGAGGGTGAGACTGATCCCCAGAACTGGAATCAGGAGAGATTTGTTCTCCAGGTCTGGCCATGAAAGACTGGAGGCTGTTTTCCTCTAAAGCTGGACTCTCACATTCCCTGGGTACATATCTCCTAATCCATCTCTTGCCATGTGGAGAGGCACCAGCTCAGCTCCAAGTCATGGCACTCAGCTGTTTCCATGCCACACATTTTAATGCCCTAAAACATTTTAAACCTCAGTGATTCAGCCCTTATGCAAAATTCATTGGGATAGACATAGGAATGATTATCCATTTGATATTCCTTTCCTTAGGTACTGTCCATTAACAAGTATAATTTTCTAGACAGCCCAAAGGAAATGAGCACAGAGAACTTGGGAGACTTATCCCAAGATGATTGAAGTTCAGTCTTCATCCATGGAGAGGAGTGAAAGGGCACAGAAATAGTGTGTTACATATCATGGACCTTATTTTACATTTACATAGCAAAGAAATCCTCTGAATGATTCATTTGCTTTAGTGGTAACTCACCTAACAAGAAATGACCCCTTTTAGTTTCCATCAAACTTGACAGAAAAAAAAAAAGAAACTTTTACAAAGACAAAAGGATGAAAATAAGGAATAAAACACTGCCAGTGATATGTGACTCAGTTTTCCAGGACAATTTGTGGTACATCAGGACCACGGATCACTACTGGGGTTTCCAAGGGCAGAGATGAACTAGAAATATATTATGAAAATGCTTAACAAATCAGGAGTACCCATGGCCTGATTTAACACATATTCCTGGGGATTGTAGCATTATTCTGCTGGAATCAATAATGCTGCAACTCGGTAAGACTTGAATAATGAAGAGGTGAATCGAGTCCTTTACTGTCAATTTAATTATTCATACAAACTAGGCATTTGGCAAGAAAGGGTGTTTCTATTGCTCCATAAAGATAAATTATGAGGAAATAAACAGGAACATGAAACAAACACTGTTGGACTGAATAAAATGTTGGAATAAATCCTTAAAGTTTACATTGCCACGTGTAATGTCATAATTAAATGAAGAAAACAAGGCTGAGCTATTCTTTATGCCCAATGAGTAATAGAGGGATCTGAAAAGATGCTGAATTTCCATGTGAAAAGGCTATCTAAATCCAATTAATTCCAGAAGTGCCAACCACCTGTGAACACAATGGAAGCATTTAAATGAATTTTTGAGTGTTAAAATGATCTTTTCCATCCCATGTAATTTTTTTTTTTTTCAAATAAATGAAAATATTTTTTAATTTATTGCAAGCTTTCACGTGGCACAAACACAAAGAATCAGGGAAAAGCCAGGCCTATACATTGGCTGAAGTTTAGAGAAGAATTAGACAGACAGCAGGCAGACAAAGGGCTGTGCACTCAATTGATAAAAGAAACAACATCCAATAATTTTGTGATGAAATTGCACAGACTGACGATTCAGCACTGGGCTATTTTCTAAGCCAATGCATGAAGACAGTGCAGGGTTTTAAAATTAATTTCTTTTCCTTATTTTTTTTGGTCCCCTTTTCAGTGCATTTCCTTAAATAATGATTTTTATTTACACTTTAGTTTTCTCTCTGACTTTAAAAGCCTGAAATGCGCCTTCTGTTATAGATTCCAGGCAAAGCAATTATCTTTGCATTATGCTTAAGGGTTACAAAAAGCCCAGTTGGGAAGGAAGGAAGATTGACAACAGGGTCTTTATTAAATTACATGAAGCACCTCTGAGTGTGCAGTCTCCCTTTCTGTGAGATTGCCCATTATATACAGACATCATTGGTCTGGAATATGTATATATATATATATATATATATATATACACATGAACACACAGGTATAATCAGAAAATTCAGCTCTTTTTTTTGCTGTTGTAACAGCAAAGTAAGTAGTAAGTAAGTAGTCAAGTAAGTAGTGCATGATCAACCCAACTTAGTAAAGTCCAAGGTTCCTCAGGTTCCTCAGCATAAGAGCATCTCCACAGAGTCACACCAGTAACTGCCCCATCATCTATCAAAAATCTTGGGAAAAACAGACCAGGGAAAGCACATACACTGTGCTAAAATATCTCCCTGATGCCCAGAAATGTATTTCTGTGCCAGACATTGGATGTCCCTGGTGGACCTTCCTGGCTTAAATTTCTGAGTCCTTTTCCTGAGTACTTTACACTTCGGGCTATCACAACACCATGTGCCCAGAAATTCTGCAGTTTTAGTAAGTGCTGTGTGAAAAAAAAAACCACAAACAAAGTATCTCTGTATTCTGTATTTATCTGCTGCCTGATACAGGATTCTGGCATAATTGCAGAGAATAAAATAGAGGAGGAGAAATCACAGGTGAGCAAGTGACAGTGAACATCCCTTCTCTTTCCCATCTCCTACAGCATTAACTATTATCAATACCCAAATACCAGTCCTGCAAATGATTTAGTTACTGAACTATGTAAGAAAAATCTGCTCACTTCAATGGATGCCTGCACCAGATTCTCCTGTGTGTGTCCCAGGGAGAGGATTTTAACTGCACCATCACACCCACAGGGTTTCAAGCCAGCTGGGGAAGCACCACCTTCTGCTCAGCTTTCCTCTCAGCAGCACCTCGTCCTTGTGCAATGGGAATGAGAGGCAGGTCTAAACCAAATTACAGTAGAATGGCAAAACAACCAAAGGAGGGAAACAGGCTTGTCATTCGTGTCAACAAAGAGATGAAGCATATGGAAACTGCATTTAATGCATAAAAGGTATGTAAGGAGTTGATAGGACCAGATGGCTAAGGAGCAAGGAGAGAGCAATTCCAGAAACTGTGAGGGAAATAGAGAACAGAGAAAAAGATTAAGGATTATGAACTTCATCTTGAAAAGAACAAAGGGAATTTAACAGGAAAACTACAGCAGTAGCTATGAAAATTAAAAAAAAAAAAAAAGTGAAAACCCACATCAGCAGAGGTTAGAACTGAGACAGGAATATGCCTTTCCCACCTGGGGGGAGATATCCATTTTGTGGTGTCAGCATTTATAGTTTTAGATGCTCCACTGCTGAGGGGGATCTCTCACAGACATGGCAGCAGGTCTAGAGGAGCAGAAGCAGAGACCAGCCAGGGTGGAAGGACAGTTTTGGGGTGAGTTACACGTTTAAGACCTTCAGATCTGGGTTAAGGGCTTGGCTTCCTTGGACATTAAATTAAGGATTTCTCTTTTGTGTGCCTTCATCTCCTGTTAATACAATCCAGATAAAAACATTCCTGTCTCATTTATGAAGACAGAAGACTCTTAAGGACTGTCTGACAGATATTTGTACAATTCCAGTCAACAGTGAGGTCCTGATCTAGCTACAGACACGGCTGCAGATCCCAATAAAGCAACTATTAGAATACCCAGTATTGAAGTCTTAAAACCTGATTTCTTGATAAATAGGTATAGCACTCAAATCACTCAATTGCATACAATAATTTCTCTTTTTATTTATTCACCTTCTTGTGAGCTGGTTTCAGAGATATAACCTTTAACAACACCACCACGAAAGGGCTTCACAAGGTAAGAAGGAAATGTTAATTGCTTTTATCCTTTTGTGAAACAATCCATCCAATGTTAATTAGAACAGGTTTGCTTTTTCTTTGCAAAAACAATCCATAAGAAAGACTGATAGGCAGAGCAAACTGCCAGAGGTGGTAGGATTTAAGTGATTTTGAGCTACGCTCCCAGAACTCAGGTGCCTTCAGGCATCTATCCAGTCTTTCTCTTGGATAGCATAATTAGGACTTGAGTGAAAACCCCAGTGGTGAAGCCTGATAAGAAGTTAATCTTCTGGACACCACGTGGGCCAAGAGAGATGTGCCAAAAGTCCAATTAGCAAAGGCTTCCCGTCCCATAACCTTGCTCAGCGCTGCCAAACAGCCTCAGCACCCGCTGCTGAGGTGAGTGTGGTGGTGTACAACCCCCCCACAAACCCCACGGGTAAGGGGCACCTGCACCTTGTCCCCACGCTGCTGAAAACCAACTCAGTGGTCCCAGCTCATCACACTTCTCCACACAACCTTCACACTCACTGTGGGACATGGAAATCCCACAGATTCACACACCTCTCTAGGAATAGGATTCACCTCAGTGCTTTCAGCCCCGCTGGGTGCAGACACAAGCTAAGGCATTTGGGAGCACCACAGAGGGTGCTTGTCAACAGAACCTCAGCCCAGGTTTACTGAACCCTCTGACTGAGGCCAAGCAAGTAGGATATGGGTGAAATCCGTGTCATCCCAATTACAGACAGAGGCAGCTCAAGACCCTCTGGCAGTACAGGACCCAAAAGCATTACAGCAATCTCAACCCCCTACAGCCATGCATGAGTAAAGTGAGAAAAGGATAATATTTGATTTCCCATCATCTGTAAAGAGGAAAGGAGAAAGTACTTGGCTGTTGGAAAAGCACTGCAAGTCTGGAAAAGGGACTGCTCAGCACCTGTGCTTTACAAGCCAGAGACCCTTTCTTTTACAGAAGGAAAGCATTTCCTTGATAGCCAAAGGAATGCTGAGGCACAGCATCCATGCACCCAACAAACTTCCCTTTCCTTCTAGGGATATTAAAGAGCAAAGCCCAGTTTCATGGGGGATAAAGGTCATGGAAATTGCCTCTGAGGAATTTGAGTGGTGTCTCCAGCCCAAGTAAATCTAGCATGACTATGATGGAAGGAGTTAACAGACACTGAAATTGTTTTATTAAGTAGATTTGCCAGAATTTACTGATTATTAAACCTCATTAGTCGGGGACTTGTACTCCATGTTCTTACCCAGTTGCTGCCTGCTGCCTGCTGGAGAGATGAAGGGATGCTGGAGAGATTATTTCTAAGCCCTTCCCCCTTCCCTCTCCCCTCCTCTTCCAGGGCCACATTGGCAGTCCCGGGGGAAACAGAGGAGAGACAAGGAGAGGGCAGGATCCACCAGCTCTCACTCAGCACATTTCACCAAGAAGCCCCAGGAGAGGAGCTGCCCCTCAGGACACCGCCTCCCTTGCAGAGGATCTATCAGTAAAACATATGTTGCGCGAACACACACGGCTGTTCTCCCCTTCCAGGAAAGCAAGAAAACAAGAGGAAGAGCAAAGAGACTGCCATCTCCAGAGTGCTCTGGTGATTTTTTACATGCAAACAATACTGTAAAACATCCCCGGGTGTTTGTGCCGGACGGTGCCCCGGGGAGCAGCCGAGCGGTGGGCGGGATGTGCTCTTCACCTGCGGGGCAGGAGGGCACCCGGCAGCAGCACCCGGAGCGCTGGTAAGGAACTTCGCGGAACTTTCCTTGCAATTCTTGCACTTCACGGACTCGGGGTAAGAATAAGAAATACCTTTTAATCTTGAGAGCTGATGAACAAAAGCAGGGATTTGTTCCTGAAAGGAGGGAAGTTAAGGAAGGGGTGAGTGTTTCAACTGTTTGCTCCCTCCAAGCTGATAAAAACACTTTGTGTAGCAAAGTTCTCCACGATGGGCAAACGGTCCCTCTGTCTTCTCGGTAATTTGCAGTGACACGAGGTCGGGCTGATAAGAATAGTCATCATTTACGCAGCACTTTTCCACTTAAGGAATTTTATAAACCTCTAGTAGCTAATCCATGCCATACCCCCGAGAGGCAGTGCCGGCGTGCAGGGAAGGAAAGAGGAATCACAATCCGAGCAGTCAAGTTAAAGCAATTAGGAACTTTGCATCCAGCTGACGGCAGGTAATTGACCACTCCACCCCTAATAACTATTAAGCAGCTTAGTTGAGTTAGAGTGTGTTTGAGGGTTTATAGAAATAACAAAGCAAAGCGGTAACTACCGGAAAACAACGATCTAACGATGCCTGAGATCTGCTCGGGGAAGAGCCCGATCTGTTCCCGGTTGGATCTGCAGGCACCCGACCCTCCGCGATAATTATGAATGAGGCTGTAGCTCCTCTGTGCCTGTGTTGCCAGACAACCAATGAGGCTGCAAAGCAAAGCTCATTCACAGGCTGCAGGTTTCGGGAAGGAGCACAGAGGTGACTTTTACTTACGAAGCAGGCACTCATTAATTTTGTGATTTAGGAAAGGAGCTGGGAACACCTTTTGTCTTACAATAACCTCTGCTATGTTTTCTCCTCCTTGCTGTGTCTTCTGGCTGACAGATACCCCTGCTCTGATGCCATTTCGGATGTCCCGGTGAGAACTCTTAGAGATGCCTATTCTCTCCAGAGGCAGTGATCAAGACTATAGTAACATTAGCTACAACTCCTGTAATTCCTTGAGCCACTTCATCCCTATCTGTGTGGAAACCCCTTCTGTCAAAGGGGTCCATTACCAGAGAGCCAGGAGGATTTACCACCCTGACCAAGTCTCTGCGGCCGATCTGAAGACAGAGATCATGATAAATGTTGGAGGCATAAAGTACCTGCTGCCTTGGAGTACTTTAGATGACTTCCCTCTGACCAGACTGAGCAAACTAAAGCTTTGCAGCAGCTATGAAGAAATAATTCAGCTGTGCGACGATTACGACGAAGACACCCATGAGTTCTTCTTTGACAGGAACCCCAATGCTTTTGGGATGATTGTCAGCTTCCTAGCAGCAGGGAAGCTGATGCTCTTAAGAGACATGTGTGCCTTGTCTTTTCAGGAGGAGCTGAGATACTGGGGGATTGAGGAATCCAACCTGGAGAACTGCTGCTTTCGGAAACTGTTTCAGAAGCTGCAGGAGTTGGCCGAGATCCGCAAGGAAGAGGAGCTTCGGAGGAGCAAAGAGGCTACGTGTGTCTTGGATGAGAAAACCAGATTTGGACAGTTTATGAACAGACTCAGAGATATGGTAGAAAATCCCCAGTCAGGACTCCCAGGCAAAGTCTTTGCTTGTCTCTCCATTCTCTTTGTGGCCACCACAGCTGTAAGCCTTTGTGTCAGCACAATGCCGGACTTAAGAGCTGAAGAAGACAGGGTAAGTCAGTCCTTTTTAACTACTCTGACTACAGAACTAATGAAAGTCGGTACCAGAAAACCCAATAATGGCTTAAATGGGTTCTATCTTTTTCAAAGTGATGTTGAGAATAATGTGAACAAATATTGTACTAATCTTTTAACTAAAATACAAGACAGCTTCTGGACAGAACAGATATTTCAGCTCTCCAATAAAACACTTTTTTCCTTCTTAGGAAGCAGTTGCCAGCGTAAGATCAAGTTGTTAGCACTGAGTCTCTCGAACTGAAATTGTGGAGTTTTCAAGATGCTTTACCCTCTAGTTACAAGAAATGTCTCGTTTGGACACATCAGCTACAGAAATATTTTCCTCTGACATCCTTATTTTTAAAACAGCTGGGTATCTTCCTTTGTGGTTAGACAGTCAAATCTTTAAAGAGGAAGAAATATTCATTAACTTTTATTGTTACAATGTTACATTTCAATGGTTGCATAAAGATTAAAGGATGAGAGACAGATTAAGTATATTTGCAGATACTGATATTTAAAAGCTGTGCCTCCAAAAATCATAATTCCATGCTAACTGAATTCTGTATGTGCCCATATATATATATATATATGTACATATTTTAGGAGTAATGCCAAACACTAGCTGAAGTGCTAACTGCATTTAAACCCTCCTCAAATAAGTCATCCACATTAATTCAGGGCAAATAAATCAAGCCTGTGTCATACATTAAAGATCTCTATAACATTGCTGGGAATATTTCAAGATTTAAAAGATTTATTTTTCTAATGATAAAACAGAGGAAAGTAACAATACAAAGTTATTGCAGATGTGGTAATGTCCAAATTCATCAAATAACCTTGACTAATCTCTGTAATGAATCCTGTGCTTCATTTGCAAACTGCCCTTTCAAAAGTGCTGAGGAAATCCGTGTGACATAAACTCCCTGCCCCAACCACTGCTGTGAGATAAGACACCCCTCAGAGTATCATATATCGATGAATAAAGTCATTTTTACATTTATAGCACAGCAGAGTGTGCACAATACAAAAATCTGTGTATATTTTACTGCCCAAGCCATGAGTCGAAGCAGCACAGTCATGGTGAAGATGTGTCATGATATTTGATGTCTTTGAATAAAACTAAGGACTGCACAGGAGGCTGAAATCTAAGATCATTCCCTGTTCCATTTTAACCCCTTGAATATTAACTTACACTTGCATAGGGAGACTATAAGGAATAAGCCTGATGCTCTTACAGCCTTGCACAGCTATTACTTTTTGGCAGGAGAAACTGTTATCACTGTTCCAATGCTTCTTCTGAGGAAGTACTTTAAATATAGAACATCCTTCTTAGAGATGTACAAACATTACAAACTCTGCTCCAGCAAGTGCTTCCTACTAACTTTGCTAATGGAAGTAGCCCAATGCTTTTTATCCTAATTTCCCAACCACGGCAGAAAAAGCTTTTATAAATACTTCCCATGCCAAAGAACAAGTACATGATGTTTCAGAGCTCAGCCAGAAGTAACATGTTGTGTGTTTTAAAAATAATTAACTGTAAGTTAGAAAGGGAAGCTCACTGAGGGTTATAAGTGTATCTGGTAGCTGCAGTGGAGCTGCTGTTCCTGGATTTCCTATAAAACAGGGATGACATTACTACTTAGAGATTTGCATATATATCACTACTTTAAAACCAAGCAAACTGGCATGAAATAGGCTCAAAAGATGGAATGTTTAAAGTGCAGGGGAGAGGATAAAGGATGAACTTGAGCAAAGGACCACATTTGTCCAAATATTTGGAAGCATCCCATAGTTTACACTTAACAGCACCAGCCTAATGTACTTTGTCACTGAGTCCCAGAAGCACAGAACAGAGTATTAAAAGTCCTATTACTTGAATCATGTAAAATTATGCAATAGAAAACATAGGGGAATATACAGGACAAAATACTCATGGCTTGTGGAAAGCAGAGAATCTGAACTACTAAAGAGCAGGTTTTTTCATCCTTACTTTTCCATCCCTAAATTCTTATCTTTCAACACCTGAGATTTTCTTACTGGGATCTCAAAAGAGAATTTTGGCTAGAACTGGACAAATAACTCCATGAATTTAATTGACTAAAAATAGTACTTGGCTGCAGCTGAGTCATACTTAGGCAAATTGTAACTCCAGGTTGATTTGTAACTCAAAACTGTTCACTGACCTCAGAAAGTGATTCCAAGATGGGACCACATTTACCAGCAACCAAGGACAGGCATTCAGAAACTGAAATTTTGGCTTTTTGGACTGAACACAATGTTGATTCAATATGTTTGCTCAGCAACAGAAAACAGTCAAATTCCTTCCCAAAGTTTCTGAACCACCTGTGATTTCACATCTGAATTCTATCCTCTATCCTGAGGTTTATTCATTTCTGAGTTAAAGCTTGGCAAGACCTCAGTGGCAAATGTGCTTACAAGTACTGCAAGGATCTATTTTCCAGTGTCACTAACACTGGAAATTGAATTTATCCATTCTGAAATACAAACAAAAAAGAATTTACCTCTGGTGCACATGTACCACTCTAGGGTCCTGTTTCTCCTCATCACGGACACATTAAAGAGTGAGAACTGGCTCAAGGAGAAGGATTAGAATCAAAAACAAAAAAAAAAAAAAGGAAAAATAATACAAGGTGACTTCCACTTCACTCACTTTGCTCAGAGGCTGCTGATCCCACCCTGCAGGCACATCAAATCCCTTGTCCTTTCAGCAGCTACTAAACCAGGTCTGCTCAGGAGGGAGAAAAGCTGCCTGGGCAGGCAGAAGAGCAAACAGGAGTCCTCACTATCCGAGGGAAAGTGAAAACTCCAGTCTCTGGGAGAGGGATGGCAAGGAGCCAAGGAAAGAGCATCTGCATCAGGGAAGCCCAGTCACCCTGGCAACCAGAGGGGAGGGAAGGATCCATCTCCATGGGCAGCAGGGAAGGGAGGGGAGGGTTTGCTTAAAGGCAGGAACACAGCTGAAAGTAAAATAAAAAAGGAGTTGTTATAACTGATACCATGCACACACTGCAGAATATGTCAAATGCCATTTAGGAACCTCCTCGTTAGAGATATGAAAGAAAAATATAGATTTGGGCAAACAGTTCTGTGAGTATCACATGTGCACCTGCCATGAATCCCAACCCAGAGTGAGCAGTCCCAGCAGAAGGAAGCCAAGAGTTCAGGAAAACTGTAGAGCAGCAAATGAATAGCTCTAGTGATGTCAATTTTAAGTCTGACCATGAAATAAATATACAAAAGGCTAAGGAAAGAGGAGTCATCAAAACAACCAAAATGTCACATTTCCCAAGAGTAATACGTCCTTGTCCATGATATTTGCATTTATTCTTTATGGAGATCAAATAGTGTTTGGTAAAGAAGCAAATATAATATCACCAAAATACAACAATCAAGGTACATGTGTATGTAAAGATAGGAAAAAGGCATATTTGGAGATAAACTGTTCCCGATCTGAATGGGCAGCCTGAGAAAACTAAAAATCTGCATCAGAGACCACACACATAGAGGATAATAAAGATGAAGGGACAAAATACACCAGTATTGCCCTTAAATGAAGGAATTAAGATCATCCCACTAGAGACAAGGCAAAAATCCCATCAAAGTCCCCCCAAAGCCCCAATCCCACATAAGAGTTACAACCAGGATCCAAGAGGTGTAACTGCAATAGTCACTGCTCAGTACATCCAACCCAAAGGAAAAAACATCCTTACACCAGGGAAACATGGAATTAAGCCACTGTAGAAGAGTCTGGAGAGGCAGAACGCTTTGAAGCACTCTTGGGATTTTCCTCAGGATGAGATATTTCATTTAATGAGTCCCTAAAATTGGCGTCCTCTCGAGAAATGACTCAGCAGAAAGGACCCAGCGAGGTCTTTGCTTCGGGAAGGCAAGAAAATGAAGTCAGGGGGAAGAAGAAGAATAAAAAAACCCAGATATTTCCCTTCCCTGACCTTGTTAAGGCTATTTTTGTATTTGCTCTTAATTGACCTTCAGAAGGTTGTAACTGCTGTAGGTATTGCATGGAACCTAATGAAACACGACCTACAGAAGCTGCAACCACTGTCGTCTCATGTGAAGATTTTATTTGAAAATCAGAATATTCTTTTTTTTTTTTTTTTAAAGCTTCCATTCCTGGAGTAATTTCATTATTTGAAAATCTAATTCCTCTTCAAAGAGTAAGTTTTTGGTCTGTGGTTGCACTTAGAACCCAGAAAGCATGAACAGATGTAAAGAACCCAATACTTAACATATAGAACCACTTTTAAATTATTTTTTTTTCATTCTGCACCATTATTCTGGAGGCCCTGACTTATGCTTTTCAATGTTTGATATTGCTGAAGTTGTCTGTATGACACTGAAGCCAGAATATTTGGCTTGTACACTGGAGGAAACTGCCAAGAAACACATTTTCTTTAAAAATGGAATAATTTTACTTTACAGGGGAAAAACCAATTTATTTACCTTACTGTGAAAAGAAACAAAATCTAGTGCTCATTCACAAGTGTAAGACTATAAAGAATATGTCTCCATGCCCATCTATAAATATACTGGTATATACATGACTTGAAATTACTTGGAACAAAATAAAGCTGGATGTGCTTCGGGTTTATTGCATTGGCTCAAGCACATTATTCTGTGTTCTTATCAGGTCACCTCCTGTGGACACTCCCCCTCCTAAATTATCTAGGCATCTAGAACCATTCTGATTTCTTCTAAGCATTTTGATCAGCAAAGAAAGTATTGCAGAATTTTAAAGTGGGAAAATGTGCTTCACTGAAGCCCCAAAACCCTCCTGGTCTAGGTGTACTCAGCACAGCAGAATCCAGCCAATTTATTTGCTTCATGGACTGAAGGAGTTAAATTAATAATGACTGAAGAAAGATGAAATAAGAAGCCATTAAATCAGAGTACTCAAGCCTAGGACTGAAATATATATATATATATATAAAAATATATAAATTATTGTTTAATGGGATCTACCTTTTTTTTTGAGGCTTGCATGTCACTCAGTAATGTCAAAGGCTTTGACCTTGAGATTGCACTGTTACATTAACACTCTGATTTCATAGTTCCACGTTACCAGTAACTATTTTCCAAGCATCTGCGAAGAGAATTGCATATTTCAGCATTAAATCTATTATGTACAACATAGATAAAGCTCATATTACTTAAGCCCTGCTCTCCACAACCCAAGAAGGCACTGCAGGGGTGGCCACTGCTGACCCTCTGCGTCCCAGAAAACAATTTTCTTCAGAAACCCGGGATGCTCCTGTGAGGAAAAGGGCTCTACACGGCTTTCCAAAGCTGGCTCTGCCAGTCCAAGGCCCAGTGTTCAGAAAGCACAATTAGACATTATTAGTTTGCCTGATGTTCATCCAGTTTTGGCTGCGTCCCAACAGCACTAAGTCTCTGAGCTTTGCACGCCATGCTGGGGGGACACCCAGCTGTTCCAGCTGCTGGGCAATATATTATTTAGTAAATCCCTTCTTTGGGAAGGTGGGTATTCCCTCTGAGGGAGGTGCTGTGTCTCTGGAAAACTCTATTTGAAACTAATGCATCCTCCAAGTTGCTAGCAATAATGCCACAAGTATTAAAAATAATACATGCTGTAGAAATGCCTCTTTCACTGTGATGTAAATCTTTGAGGACTCTTCAGTCTGCTGCTGCAGTCAGATTCACAGTCTGGTGTTTGAGTTCTGAGCCAAAAAAAAAATCATGGAATGGTTTGGGTTGGAAGGAACCTTAAAGATGATCTGATTTCCACCCCCTGCCATGGGCAGGGACACCTTCCACTAGACCAGGTTGCTCCAAGCCCCACCCAACCTGGTCTTTAACACTTCCAGGGATGGGGCAGCCACAGCTTCTCTGGGCAACCTGGGCCAGGGCCTAATTTCTAGTTATAAAATCTAATTGTGAATTCCATTGCAGCATCAGGGCTTTGAACTGGGTATGTTGTGTTCATTCCCACAGTGTCAGCACCTCCTGTCAGCATTAGTACTTTCCCTTATAACAGATTCAACCATACTTGGGACCTCTTGTAAACCCTGTACTACACAGATACAAAAAGGAGTTTCTACTCCAAAGAACTTACAGTGTAGTGAGAAAAGAAGCACAGAAGAAACAGTAACAGGGCAAATGATTTGACCAGCAGCAAAACTGTCAGTTGAAGGTCATCCTCTCAAGTCCCAGATAAATACCTTGACTGTGTTGCTCTTCACAGTTATAAAATTAAGTCTGTTAAATTTCTTACTAGAAAACCAAGAAAAAGATCATTCTTCCACATCTTTCTCCTAACACAAACACTTTGGAGTCACCAACTGGTTTAAATCAAATTCAAATTCTTCAGATTGATTCTCACAGTATTTGCAGAATAAAGACCCAAGCTTAAAAGTTAATTGAAATATTTTATTTTAGTTACACTTCTGCCCCAGAGGACATAATTATGTGTTGGACACAGAGGTAATAATTTCTTTCTCTGTTTTAACTTCCACATTAATACAATCCCAATATTAGTTCAGTTTCC